>NC_037328.1:94678013-95287846 GCF_002263795.3 Bos taurus
TGTTATGATACATGCCAAACCCAGTTGATAAATCTGAAGACCTTCTGAATGTCAAAACTCTTCCATAAATCCTGAATCGAAGCAGTGTTGCCAGCACCACCAGACCATATATCAGCATTTAAGCACCACGTAGTACATCAACGTCTGTGAACAACGTGCCTTGGAGGCTGCAGGACTCTCAGAGGCTACAATAAGACATAATGCTGGGAGGCATAAAGACCCCTGTGACATTATCTCCATAATTGTCAGCACTAGAAGGACATCTGGGAGCATTGTCTATTTTCAAAAAAGCATTGTTTACAGGTTTTCCATCTTTTTGTACCCTTTGATGAATGGAAACAGTTAGTTCCTCGTGTAATCACTGAACGCTGCCTTGGTCACCCAGTCTTTATGAACTGAATATCACATAACAGACAATTTATTTTTCAATAGCCTCTAAAAGGCAATGGGGGTTTTGAAGTGATACACCAGCGGAGCTTTTAGCTTAGAATCACATTCACTTCTGAGCAGTCTTAGCCTGTTTGAGATGGTTTATGTTCTGGCACTTTTATCTCCTTTTTCTGAAAGGAACGGACGAGATAACATTTGTTTTCAAAATAACCCAATTTCATCAACATTAAAATTTTGTTTTGCAGTTCAGTCACCTTTGTCAATAGTTTTCTGCAATTCATGGGCTCATCTACTTTCTTAACAGGCTTTTTGGCATTCTTAGAAAACATTTTCATGTCATAATGTGGAGAAGGTGATGAGATAATGCACGACATGTTTAAAGTGTGCAAGCACAGAATTCAGTCTTGCCAAAAGAAGAGCTGAAAGCCTACACCAGCACGCTCTTTTCTCTCCTGAATCTGTACACAAATCAAACAGTTTTGCTGCTGTAACAATGTGGATTTGTTATAACAAGTCTTCCTTTCAGATGTTGTGTTTTGGTACAAAAAATTACAAGTCATTTATAAGTCATTTAAACAAAGATTTGGATAGTGAGATTAAGGTGGCAAGAATTATTGTTCACATAAAAGGATACTAACCAAGGTTAATAGTAACTATCCCTGAAAGATGGAACAAAGTAATTTTAACAAATTTTCTTTTTATCAAGTCTTATAATCTATTGAAAATGAGTATGTATCAGTTTTATAGTTAAATGGAGAAAATAGATAGTAGAATACAATGCCATCTACCTGGACTAGCAGAGTATTTCTTGGTTGAAACACAGTTTTGGTCCTCCAAGCAGAAAGGCACTTTAACAATATTTCCCATCCACTTATGCTGCATAACTTTACTTAAAATGTAGCAAGGTATTGGACTTCCCTAGTGGTACAGTGAATGAGACTCCACCTGCCAATGCAGGGGACACAGATTCAATCCCTGATCCAGGAAGATTCCACACGCCATGGAGCAGTTAAGCCTGTGTGCCACAACTATTGAAGCCTGTGATCTATAGCCCTCCAGCCACAAATGCTGAAGCCCATGTGTCCTAGAGACCATGCTCTGCAACAAAAGAAGCCACCACAGTGAGCAGCCCACCCACCACAGCTAGAGAGTAACCCCCAGTCATCACAACTAGAGAAAAGCCTGAGAAGCAGTGAAGACACAGCAATGCCAAAAAAAAAAAAAGTGGCAAGATATTGAAATAGGACTCTGTTTTGAATCAGTTTCAGCAAAGGCCACCAATAAGCTCAGAGTCAAACAAAAGATGACAAAGGGTGTGAGAAAACAGTTTTAAATCTTTAGTGGAACCTTCTGTCAAAGGTATAAAAAGGCTTTGTAGAAGAGGTGGGACAAAAAACTTGCAGTGCTGTGACATTTTCCCTCACCCCTTCCCTTGGGAGGAAAAAGGATGTTTCCTTCAGTTTTACCTCAGCTTGGAGAAAGGGGCTTTAAGGAGAACATTGCAAGAACTGTATATGTGTTTTCTGGAATGTGGAAGGGTGCAGCGGACTGATCTCTGGCATCCCTCGCCACCTCGACCCCCCACCTCCCACCCCTGCACAGCCCGTGATCCACCACCTGAGGAAGAAGAGCCTGGAAAGAGCCCAGGCAGCAGGGGTGCTAGCTACACTTGCCCCACTAGTGAGGACACAGCACCACCTGCCCAGTAATGTGCTTCCTGACGCTGACTTCTCCACTCTTCTTCAGAGTGGAGGAATCTGGGACAACTTAGTCATGGTGCTAGCAAGTCGGCTGGGGGATGGGGGGTGGGGCAGGGAGTGGTACTGTGTAGTAAGGAATGAGAGAAGGAAAATTTCAAAACTTAGAAGTGAGATGCAAGACTTTGCCCTCTTTTATCACCACAGACTTCCAGCCCAGCCTGGAAAGAAAAGTTCAGCTTTCAAATGAAGTTCAGAGTTTTATTTTCATGGGCTAAACATAAAAAAAAAAAAAAAAAAACTAAAAGGAGACTATTCTGATGACTAAAAATGAGTGGAAACATTTTATCTTCTGAGAATGGTAAAAGAACCTGAGGGACCTGTCCTAAATTTCAAAAAATCAACAGGCATTAAATAATGATAGCGTGGGAGTGGGAAAAGAACGTTGCTTATGATTGCACCTTATCAGGTTGTTTGTGCGTATTTACTAACGCTCCCATGTGTGCCATACTGTTACCCTTTCTAGGAAGAAGTTACGGGGTGTGCCATATCCAACACTGAGCATAGCTTCTCTACCAGAGCCCACAGGAAGTAATTCGCCCCAGCTCTGTTTCAGCATAGCTCTCCTCCAGAGCAAAGTGTTTGTTTTTGTGTTATACTTACTGGAAACCGAGGAACTGGCGCTCTGGCAGTGGAACTGGGTTTTGTTCAGCTGTTCAAGCATCCAGAATAAAATGTGTAGTGCACTTCTAACAATAGGCCAGACACTCTGCAAGCATTTTGAGTACTAACCTCAATCCTAGCTTTCACTTATCATTCCTATTCTTTTCCCCCATGGCTTTCTTTTATCTTTTTGTGTAGCATGCTTTTATGCAAACCACTTCAAATCCTTTCTAAAATATGGTACAGCAATTAATGTATTTATCACAAATAGTAAAACTAATTTGCACTAAAATTAATCTTGAACATAACTTTGTTCTGATAATTGTGAAGATACTTTAGCATCTTGC
The DNA here is from genome assembly GCF_002263795.3 of Bos taurus. Taxonomy (NCBI): domain Eukaryota; kingdom Metazoa; phylum Chordata; class Mammalia; order Artiodactyla; family Bovidae; genus Bos; species Bos taurus. The sequence continues at coordinate 94,681,111 of NC_037328.1, forward strand.
ATTGCCTTAAGGACATCAATATGAACATCAAATATTATTGTGCTATACGTGTGATTAATCTAATAAGGAGTCTTATTAATGGTAGATCTAATAAAGAAGCTTTCTCTGTATTACTAGCCTGGGGTAGGTGGGGAATGAAGAATAATATTCTGAAATCATTTTCTTTAATTCTGAGATATTTCTAAGTAAACATTCATCTATATCAAAGGCATTTAGTTTTAAAGGAACAATACTGTGTTTGTCTAACAATGCTATTTGTACACATGCAAGATTTTATCTATATATACACATATGTATGTATATATGTGTATATACATATATATATATGTGTATATATATATCATTATTTATATATGTGTGTGTGTATATATATATATATATATATATATATATTGACTACTACATTTATAATGTGGACCAACTAGGATTTCTCATTCAAAATGCAGCTTAGTCACAAATAATTACTCAATAAAGACTTCAATAAGAAAGAGTGAAGAAATATTGTAATAAAAGTGGACAGGCAAAAGGGAAAACATCAATAGAGAAAAGGTTTGAACACATTTCTAAAAGACAAGAAGATGACAGAAACCTGTTGAATAATAAAATCAACTGAGGAAGCAGAGACCTAGAATTCACAGAAGGAAGAAAAGCAGCAAAAAAGAGACTGTTAATCGTGATGCAGAATCCCTGAGAGATAATGAATTCAAGGTCAGAGGTAAGAGGAAGGACAAAAAGATAGGGAGCCGAAAAGAGATTAAAAATCCTCTGTAAACAACACTCTGGGAGGTGGTTATAGGGACAGGTGAAGGGAAAGAGCCTCACAAGGAAGGCTGGGGAGAAAGAGCACCAAGAAAGGGACAGGTTTGTAGAGTGAGGGGGGATAGGTGTGAGTCAGAAGGAGAAGGGCAGGAAGAGCCAGAGAGTAGAGAGGGGGAAAGACAGAGAGAAATACGGAGCTAGGTGCACAGAATGAGAGGCAGAAGGTGGAGGGAGCGGGGCGGGGCGGGGTGGGGGGGGCGGGGTGGGGAGTCCAGACACATGGTGGGCTCTTTGGCTATGGGTTACTAAGCTGTGATGGATTGATTTGTGGTTTTATAAGTTTGTAAACTCGAACTTTGTTTTTATTATACAGACGAGAATGAAAATTGCAAAATTCCTGTCTAGAAGGTGTGTGCGTTTTGTGACTGTGTCAGCAGATAACTTACTTGCGATCCCTATTCAGCCAAGGGACAGTGTCTTGATTCGGTCATTTTTGGGTCACCCTCTTCCCTTTTCCTGGGATGGCGTAGGGGATGCAGAGAGAAATGGGGCAAGAAATGACTCTCACTTATGGTGCTTTTTTAAAGGAACATATAAAGTGTTCGGTGGTTTTTTGTTTGTTTTCTGTAAGAAATAAAGGGGAAGGAAAGGAGGGAGGGTGGGAGGGGAGGGAGAGAAGAAAGAAGCAAAGAAAGTCCTTGGAGCCATGTAAACTAAAATGTGACATGCTTTTGAGCATCTGGAAGAGAGCTTCTTGATAAGAAATGGAAATCCACTTGAACCAGATGCAAGGATCATTTGGCTTTGGTTGGTACCAAAGTTGAGACATGGAGTTTTTAATCCTAACACATGATTTACTTGTCTCCATACTGGATGGTATTCACTTGGTCATGATAATATAAATGTTGCTTATCAATGTTCAGTCTTTGAATTAATCTATAAACTGAACATGTAACACTTCAAAATGTTACATAACAGAATGTAAACATTATCAATTTTGACAATATAAAATTAAGAGATTCCGCCCACATGGCCTCCATGCAGCCCCTTCCTCAGCACACTCATCACACTGAAGTCTGGACGGTGCATAAGTCTGGACAGAGCACACCCGCCATGGGTACCACCTCTCCCTCCCACACTGCCCAGGATTCTGGAACCTACAGGCAAACAGAAGAGAAGGCGTGCTCTGGGGAGAAGAGCCAGAGAGTGAAGGGAAGGAAGAATGAAACTCCCACTGTAGAAGGTAAGCAGGATGTCTGTGGGGAGTAAAAGGGAAATAGACCCGTTAGATGCAGGGAGTCAGTGGACACATGGTTTCTAGTGCACACATACTTAGATGCTTAATCTAATGCTTACTCATGTCTGACTCTCTGTGACCCTATGGGCGTAGCCACCAGGCTCCTCTATCCATGGGATTCTTCAAACAAGATACTGGAGTGGGTTGTTATTCCCTTCTCCAAGGGATCTTCTAGACCCTCCTGCATTGGCAAGCAGATTCTTTACCACTGAGCAATCTAGGAAGCTCTGATTTCTAATAGTTTTCTCCAAAGGAAACTGTTGTTGTTTAGTCGTTGAGTCTGACTCTTTCCTGAATCCAAGGACTGTAGCCCCCCAGTCTTCTCTGTCCATGGGAAGCTGTTACATCATAACAATTAATATCACAGGTAACATTGCTATCCAAGTTCTACCACTTATCAACTGGTAACCTTGCACAAGTTATGCAACTGCTCTGTGCCTCAGTTTCCACTCTGAAAAATGGGGATAATAATCTTCATTGCATAGATCCAATTTAGGAAAAATGAGTTCATAGATATATAAAGCGCTAAGAACAGATCCTGGTATTTGGTAAGCACAAAATAAATGTTTCAGTTCAGTTCAGTTGCTCAGTTGTGTCCAACTCTTTGCAACGCCATGGACTATAGCCAACCAGGCTTCCCTGTGCATCACCAACTTCTGGAGCTTACTCAAACTCATCTCCATCGAACTGGTAATGCCATCCAACCATCTCATCCTCTGTTGTCCCCTTCTCCTCCTGCCCTCTGTCTTTCCCAGCATCAGGGTCTTTTCAAATGAGTCAGTTCTTTGCATCGAGTGGCCAAAGTATAGGAGTTTCAGGTTCAGCATCAGTCCTTCCAATGAATATTCAGGATTGATTTCCTTTAGGATGGACTGGTTGGATCTCCTTGCAGTCCAAGGGACTCTCAAGAGTCTTCTCCAACACCACAGTTCAAAGGCATCAATTCTTCAGCGCTCAGCTTTCTTTATAGTCCAACTCTCACATCTGTACAACTATTGGAGAAACCATAGCTTTGACTAGACAGACCTTTGTTGGCAAGGTAATGTCTCTGCTTTTTAATATGCTGTTTAGGTTGGTCATAGCTTTTCTTCCAAGGAGCAAGCATCTTTTAACTTCACAGCTGCAGTAACCATCTACAGTGATTTTGGAGTCCAAGAAATAAAGTCTGTCACTGTTTCCATTGTTTCCCCATCTATTTGGCCTGAAGTGATGGGACCAGATGCCCTGATCTTAGTTTTCTAAATGTTGAACTTTAAGTGAAATTTTTCACTCTCCTCTTTCACTTTCATCAAGAGGCTCTCTAGTTCTTCTTGGCTTTCTGCCATAAAGGTGGTGCCATCTGCATATCTGAGGTTATTGATATATCTCCCAGCAATCTTGATTCCAGCTTGTGCTTCATCCAGCTCAGCATTTCTCATGATGTACTCTGTATATAAGTTAAATAAGCAAGGTGACAACATACAGCCTTGACGTACTTCTTTCCTGAAGTACGGAACCAGTCTGTTGTTCCACGTCCAGTTCTAACTGTTGCTTCCTGACCTGCATACAGATTTCTCAGGAGGCAGGTCAGGTGGTCTTGTATTCCCAATTCTTTAAGAATTTCCCACAATTTGTTGTGATCCACATAGTCAAAGGCTTTGGTATAGTCAATAAAGCAGAAATAGATGGTTTTTTGGAACACTCTTGCTTTTTCAATGATCCAACAGATGTCAACAATTTGATCTGTGGTTCCTCTGCCTTTTCTAAATCCAGCTTGAACATCTGGAAGTTCACGGTTCATGTACTGTTGAAGCCTGGCTTGGAGAATTTTGAGTATTACTTTGCTAGCATGTGGGTTGAGTGCAATTGTGCGGTAGTTTGAACATTCTTTGGCATTGCCTTTCTTTGGGATTGGAATGAAAATGCACATTTTCCAGTCCTGTGGTCACTGCTGAGTTTTCCAAATTTGCTGGCATATTGAGTGCAGCACTTTCAAAGCATCATCTTTTAGGATTTGAAACAGCTCAACTGGAATTTCATCACCTCCACTAGCTTTGTTCGTAGTGATGCTTTCTAAGGCCCACTTGACTTCACATTCCAGGATGTCTGGCTCTAGGTGAGTGATCACACCATCGTGATTATCTGGGTCATGAAGGTCTTTTTTGTACAGTTCTTCTGTGTATTCTTGCCACTTCTTCTTAATATCTTCTGCTTCTATTAGGTCCATACCATTTCTGTCCTTTATTGTGCCCATCTTTGCATGAAATATTCCCTTGGTATCTCTTAATTTTCTTGAAGAGATCTCTAGTCTTTCCCATTCTATTATTTCCCTCTATTTCTTTGCATTGATCACTGAGGAAAGCTTTCTTATCTCTCCTTGCTTTTTTTTGGAGACCTACATTCAAATGGGTATATCTTTCCTTTTCTCTTTTGCCTTCTGGTTCTCTTCTTTTCTGAGCTATTTGTAAGGCCTCCTCAGATAACCATTTTGCTGTTTTGCATTTCTTTTCCTTGGGGATGGTCCTGATTCCTGCCTCCTGTAGAATGTCACAAACCTCTGTCCATAGTTCTTCAGGCACTCTGTCTATCAGATCTAATTCCTTGAATCTATTTGTCACTTCCACTGTATAATCTTAAGGGATTTGATTTAGGTCATACCTGAATGGTCTAGTGGTTTTCCCTGCTTTCTTTAAGTCTGAATTTTACAATAAGGAGTTCATGATCTGAGCCACAGTCAGCTCCTGGTCTTGTTTTTTTCTCACTGTATAGAGCTTCTGCATCTTTGGCTTCAAAGAATATAATCAATCTGATTTTTGTATTATGTGCCAGAGATGCTCAGAGGGCTCAAACAAACCTTGTGCACACCAGGACCCAGAGACCCCAAGACCCCACAGAGGAGACTGAGCCAGAACTCTGTTTGAGTGTCTCCTGAGGAGGTACAAGTCAGCAGTGGCCTGCCACAGGGGCAGGGGCTCTGGGTGTAGCAGACCTGGATATGGCATAAGCCTCCTTGGAGGAGGTCGCCATTAACCCCACCATAGAGCTGCCAGAACTTACATGGGACTGGGGAAACAGACTCCTGGAGGGTACAAACAGAACTTTGTGTGCACCAGGACCCAGGAGAAAGGATCAATAACCCCACAAGGGACTGACCCAGACTTGGCTGTGAATGTACAGGAGTCTCTGGTGGAGGAGTAGATCGACAGTGGCCTGCTGCAGGGTCAGGGGCACTGAGTGCAGCAGTGCATGCATGGGACATTTTGAAGGATGTGCCATTATCTTCATTACCTCCACCATAGTTTGGCCTCAGGTTCTCAGGAGAGAACACAGCCCTGCCCATCAACATAAAATTGGATTAAAGATTTACTGACCGTGGCCCTGCCCATCAGAACAAGACCCAGTTTCCCCCTCCATCAGTCTCTCCCATCAGGAAGCTTCCATAAGCCTCTTATCCTTATCCATCAGAGGGCAGACAGAAGGAAAACCACAATCACAGAAAATTAACCAAACTGACCACATGGACCACAGCCTTGTCTAACTCAATGAAACTATACATGCCGTGTAGGACCACCCAAGATGGATGGGCCATGGTGGAGAGTTCTGACAAAATGTGGTCCACTGGAGAAGGGAATGGCAAACCACTTCAGTATTCTTTTCTTGCTAACCCCATGAACAGCATGAAAAGGCAAAAAGATAGGACACTGAAAGATGAACTCCCCATGTTGATAGGTGCCCAATATACTACGGGAGATGAGTGGAGAAATAACTCTAGAAAGAATGAAGAGATGGAGCCAAAGCAAAAACAACACCCAGTTTTGGATATGACTAGTGATGGAAGTAACGTTCCATGGTGTAAAAAGCAATATTGCATAGGAACCTGGAATGTTAGGTCCATGAGTCAAGGCAAATTGGAACTGGTGAAACAGGAGATGGGAAAAGTTAACATAGATATTTTAGGAATCAGTGAACTAAAATGGACTGGAATGGGTGAATTTAACTCAGATGACCATGTATCTACTACTGTGGGCAAGAACCCCTCAGAACGAATGGAATAGCCATCATAGTAAACAAAAGAGTCTGAAATGCAGTACTTGGATGCAATTTCAAAAATGAGAGAATGATCTCTGTTTGTTTCCAAGGCAAACCTTGGAGATATCACAGTAATATTTATATCACAGTATAATATCACAGCAATCCAAGTCTATACCCCGACCAGTAACGCTGAAGAAGCTGAAGTTGAACGGTTCTATGAAGACCTACAAGACCTTCTAGAACTAACACTCAAAAAAGATGTCCTTTTCATTATAGGGGACTGGAATGCAAAAGTAGGAAGTCAAGATATAGCTGGAGTAACAGGCAAATTTGGCCTTGGAGTACAAAATTAAGCAGGGCAAAGGCTAACAGAGTTTTGCCAAGAGAAAAGCACTGGTCATAGCAAACACCCTCTTCTGAATAAATGTTTAACATTATCTAACATCATTGAGAGTCATGAGACGCTGTCTCTGCAAAATTAATATAGTAACAATTGTTTTAAGTTGGAGGTGGAAGGGGAGGAGAGAAAGTACAGTTTAAGTAGACACAATACCTCCCAGCTTCTCAGAAGTTCAGCTTATAAATAATGCCTGAAGTTGACAGTTGAAGAAACAACACTGTTTGGTATTAGCAGAAGATGTTAAGAAGAGGTGGCAAGAATACACAGAAGAACTATACTATAAAGATCTTCATGACCCAGATAATCACGATGGTGTGATCATTCACCTAGAACCAGACATCCTGGAATGTGAAGTCAAGTGGGCCTTAGAAAGCATCACTACGAACAAAGCTACTGGAGGTGATGGAATTCCAGTTGAGCTATTTCAAATCTGAAAGATGATGCTGTGAAAGTGCTGCACTCAATATGCCAGCAAATTTGGAAAACTCAGCAGTGGCCACAGGACTGGAAAAGGTCAGTTTTCATTCCAATCCCAAAGAAAGGCAATGCCAAAGAATGCTCAAACTACCGCACAATTGCGCTCATCTCACATGCTAATAAAGTAATGCTCAAAATTCTCCAAGCCAGGCTTCAGCAATACGTGAACTGTGAACTTCCTGATGTTCAAGCTGGTTTTAGAAAAGGCAGAGGAACCAGAGATCAAATTGCCAACATCTGCTGGATCATCGAAAAAGCAAGAGAGTTCCAGAAAAACATCTATTTCTGCTTTATTGACTATGCTAAAGCCTTTGACTGTGTGGATCACAAGAAACTGTGGAAAATTCTGAAAGAGATGGGAATACCAGACCACCTGTATTTGTATGCAGGTCAGGAAGCAACAGTTAGAACTGGACATGGAACAACAGACTGGTTCCAAATAGGAAAAGGAGTACGTCAAGGCTGTATATTGTCACCCTGCTTATTTAACTTATATGCAGAGTACATCATGAGAAACGCTGGACTGGAAGAAACACAAGCTGGGATCAAGATTGCCGGGAGAAATATCAATAACCTCAGATATGCAGATGACACCACTCTTATGGCAGAAAGTGAAGAAGAACTCAAAAGCCTCTTGATGAAAGTGAAAGTGGAGAGTGAAAAAGTTGGCTTAACCCTGAACATTCAGAAAACGAAGATCATGGCATCTGGTCCCACCACTTCAAGGGAAATAGATGGGGAAACAGTGGACACGGTGTCAGACTTTATTTTGGGGGGCTCCAAAATCACTGCAGATGGTGACTGCAGCCATGAAATTGAAAGACGCTTACTCCTTGGAAGGAAAGTTATGACCAACCTAGATAGCATATTCAAAAGCAGAGATATTACTTTGCCAACAAAGGTCCATCTAGTCAAGGCTATGGTTTTGCCTGTGGTCATGTATGGATGTGAGAGTTGGACTGTGAAGAAAGCTGAGTGCCAAAGAATTGATGCTTTTGAACTGTGGTGTTGGAGAGACTCTTGAGAGTCCCTTGGACTGCAAAGAGATCCAACCAGTCCATTCTGAAGGAGATCAGCCCTGGGTGTTCTTTGGAAGGAATGATGCTAAAGCTGAAACTCCAGTACTTTGGCCATCTCATGCGAAGACTTGACTCATTGGAAAAGACTCTGCTTCTGGGAGGGACTGGGGGCAGGAGGAGAAGGGGACAACAGAGGATGAGACAGCTGGATGGCATCACTGACTCGATAGACATGAGTCTGAGTGAACTCCGGGAGTTGGTGATGGACAGGGAGGCCTGGCGTGCTGCGATTCACGGGGTCGCAAAGAGTTGGACACGACTGAGCGACTGAACTGAACTGAAAGACAGAAAGGCAACCATTAGAAACACGAAAACCGGAAATAGTTTCTATATCCATACTTATTATTTTTCTAATCAAGTAAAGAATTATACAATTATTCATTTAAAAAATGGAATTATATTTGGCACAAATTAATTATATGAAAACTGAATCACAAAAGCCAAATGAATCAAGCCAAATCTATTCTTTTACAAATGGATTCAGCCAGGCAGATTTATTTGGAAGTGAAAAATAATCTCTCCACCTACAATATTTTCCCGAGTCTTGCCACACTCTCTGGGATTATAGGAATACCACACTTCCTGGAACAAAGACTCAGTTCTTGGGAGTTACACTAGTCCTGATGTCATATTTTCAAACACAACAGAAATTATGCTGGCCCAGAGCCCAATTTCATCCAGACTCATGACAGCTTTGCCAGCTCCAGTGTGTGCATGCAATTTATCTGTGGGTCTGAAACACTTCCTCTAGCAAATTGTTACACCAGTTATCAGTTTTCACCCCTCTTGCAGGCAGGTGTTCCAAGAGGTGGTGTTTCCATCAGTAATACAAGACTGCTCTTTGAACCATTCTAGCATGTCAGAGTGGCCACCTCTCTCATCTCTTCACCTACCACACCTTCATGCAGTGCTTAAAATCTGCATTCTCCCTAAGGTACATCTAGTAGACATGTGTTAGGTTAACACCTTCTGAGAGGAACTAGAACATCAAAGGTATTAAGATATACATTGGATATGGTTATTCTTCATTTCAGTAATACAGTTGGTTGATCTTGCCTGATAGTCAGGTTTCCCATAGACTTTGGAACAATTTTAGCAGTTATTGAGCACTTATTATTATCTAGGAATTGACAATCTAGTTTAACAGATAAATTAGACCTCCCCGAAATGTAACAGAATATAGTAAATTTTATGATGAAGGTAAACACAGGTGCTGCTGAACAGTTAGGAGGGGCACTGACCCAGCCTGAGAAGAAAGGTAGACTGTCAAGTAGGGTTTCTTGAAGGAAAGAATTTTTGTTGTTCAGTCACTAAGTTGTGTCTGACTCTTTGCCACCCTATGGACTACAGCATGCCAGACTCCTCTATCTTCCACTATCTCCCAGAGTTTTCTCAAACTCATGTTCACTGAGTCAGTAATGCTATCTAATCATCTCATCCTTGTCACCCTCTTATCTTTTTGCTTTCAATCTTATGCAGCATCAGGGTCTTTTTCAATGAGTTAGTTCTTTGCATCAGGTGGCCAAAGTATTGGAGCTTCAGCTTCAGCATCTGTCCTTCCAATGAATATTCAGGGTTGATTTTCTTTAGGATTAACTGGTTTGATCTTCTTGAGTTGAGCTAAAAAGGAGAAGAAAGTCATTCTCAGGAGAGGGTACAGGATAGAAAAGGAGCATGTCAGGGAAGTCAGGCATGTTCTGGGAAGAATTTATTTGGAGAAGTGGTGAGTGATGGCTCTAAGGAAGTGAGAAGGAGCCAGATCATAAAGGGAGGGCCTTTCACACTATAATATGCTAAGGAGCATATATTTCTCTGGAATTCTCTAGGAGAGATATTGAAGCATTGTAAGCAGGACAATAATGTAATCATTTTGTTTTAGGGAGGCTACTCTCACTGTAAAGGATGGATTTCAGAAGGACAAGAATATCAGTTAGAAGGCAAATCAGATACTTCCTCTGGGTCATTTCAAACCCTCTCACCCCACCTCTTCTTACAGAAGCCATTGCTGGAGTATGTGCTACCTACCTCTCACTTCCTGCACCAGAGATCCCTGAAGCTTTGAGGGGAGGGGGGTGTCAAAATCACTGCTCGGCATTCATGCCAATTGCAGCCTGGAATTGCTAGGGACCACCCTATGTCCATGGTGCCACCCTTAAACAGCCAGAATGGGAACTGAGAAATCAACACTTCCTCCTTTCACATAACAGATCTGAACAAGAGTGTTTGTGGTGGTCAGCTTGGTAGAGCAGACTGTTGGCTTTCCCCCCTTCTAGTTTCTTCATTCCTACTCCCCAGGATGAACTACCCAAATAAACCTTAACACAGCCCTTGTTTTAGATTCTGCTTCTGTGGAACTCTGAAGACTAGAGACTATCTCATAAATCCCAGAAAAATCACGTGTGCCTGAAATAAAGCCTGGCAGTGGGAATGGAGATGAGGAAATGAACTCATTCATAAGATCTTAAGGATGTGGGATCAGGAGCCTGGCTATGAGGAATGATGAGGAGATAAGCCTAGGCCCGGGAGGATTTCAGGTGTCTGATTCAGGTGGTGGGGTGGATGGTGATGCCATTCACAGAAAGCTGTAAAGAAAAAAGAAACAATACTGGAGGAGTGAAGGAAGAAGAGACTTCAGATGTGACTATATATAAAATGTGAGATGGTTTTAAATGATCCAGGGGATGATGTCCTGTGGGAAGTTTTATAAAAAGTTGTATACACACACACACACACACATATGATAGGTATAGAGCTATACATACATGCATAAAATATATACTATGAGTACATAAAATACAAAGAACTGAAGAACAAAGATGAACATGTGGGGAACACCTACTGGGGGGTTGGGCAATAAAGGGTGGGCAATGATTCTCTATATAATTCAATGAAATATACTGAGATCTAGCTCAAGAGGGAGGGAAAAAAAAGAAGTGACACATTTCAAAGGAGGAAAATGTTTTTAAAAGGAAGAGAAGGTTTATGAGAACAGAACCAGAGGTACAATTGATAAGAACTGAAAAGTATACATTAGATTTGACAAGTGGAAAGTCACAGGTGACACTGGCAAACAAGTTTCAGTGGAAGTAAGTGCTAAAGCCAAATAGCAGTGGGTTACAGAGTGAATGGAAGAGCAATAAGAAAGTTAGAAAAGAAAATAACAACATAGGATTTTTTCTGCCCCCCCCCCCCCACCAACCAGAGATATAGATAGATGATAGATGGTTGGATAGATCTGTTCTATCTTTATGATAGATAATCTGTTCATTATTTAAAAACTCAGACAATAGAGAAGAAACAAATTTTAAAAATCACTTTTAGTTCCATTCACAGACACTACTATTATTTTGGTATGTCTCTTTCTAGACTTTTTCCTATTCATATGTAATACTTTTAGCAAAATATAATCATATTCTATATACTATCTTATAACCTGTTTTTTCATATAATAATAGGTAGTGAACATCTTTCCATGTCCATACATCTATATTAAAAAACATCATTTTTAATGACTGTGTAGTATCCCATTGCATGAATGTATCACAATTTACATATCCAATTTCCTATTAAGGAACATAAAACATTTTTATACTGACAATCCTGTAATACAGCTATACATACCTGTCTATTTGCCTATGATCAATTTTGTGGAAGAAGTGTGACTCTATCAAAAAATACATTTGATATATATATATATTCTTTTTGATACAAGGCTACCTTTGTTACATTTGGCTTTATTGTACTTTGCAAACACTGCATTTTTTACTAATTGAGTGGTTGTGACAACCTTACATTGTGACCACTTTGCATCTAGCAAGTCTGCTGTCACCATTTTCCCAATAGTATCTGTTCACTCTGTTTCTCTGTGTCACATTTTGATAATTCTTGCTACATTTCACACATTCTTCTTCATACTATTATATTTGTTATGGTGATCTGTGATCAGTGATCTTTGATGTTACTATTGTACTTGTATGGGGGGCACCACAATCCATGCTCATATAAGACAGTGAACTTTCTATAAATGTTGTATGAGTTCAGACTTCTTCACCGACCAGCTCCCCGACCTCTCTGCCTTTCCTCAGTCATCTATTCTTTGAGACATATGAATACTGATATTGTGCCGTGCTTAGTCACTCAGTCATGTCCAACTCCTTGCAACCCCATGGACTGTAGCCCGCCAGGCTTCTCTGTCCATGGGATTCTTCAGGCAAGAATACTGGAGTGGGTTTCCATGCCCTCCTCCAGGGGATCTTCCCAACCCAGGGATCAAACCCAGGTGTCCCACATTGCAGGTGGATTCTTTACTGTCTGAGCCACCAGGGAAGCCCCAAAATATTGACATTAGGCCAATAACTCTGCAATGGCCTCTAAGTAGACAAGTGAAAGGAAGATTGCATGTCTGTCATTTAAATCAAAAGCTAGACATGGTTAAGCTGAGATAGGCTAAAAGATAAGCCTCTTGAGCCAAACAGTTAGCAAAGCTGTGAGTGAAAAGGAGAAGTTCTTGACAGAAAATGAAGCGCCACTCCAGTGAAAATGAAAAGAAAGTGAAACAGCCTCACTGATGATATGGAGAAAGTTTTAATGGTCTGGATAAAAAATTAAACCAGCCACATTATCTTAAGCCAAAGCCTAACCCACAGCAAGGCCCTCTCTTCAATTCTGTGAAGTCTGAGAGAAGTAAAGAAGCTGCAGAAGAAAAGTCTGAAACTGGCAGAGGTTAGTTAATGAGGTATATGGAAAGAAGTCATCTCCAAAACATAGAAGTGCAAGGTGAAGCAGCAAGTTCTGGTGTAGAAGCTGCAGCAAGTTGTCCAGAAGATCTAGACAATTAATGAAGGTGACTCCACCAAACAACAGATTTTCAATGTAGATAAAATAGCCTTATATTGGAAGGACATCCCATCTAGGATTTTTGTAGCACGTCAATGCCTCACTTCCAAGAATCAAAAGACAGGCTGACTCTCTTGTAAAGGGGCTAAGTAAAGGACACTCTCCTGTAAAGGACAGGCTGAATCTTGTAAAAGCTATAGGCTGATGACTCTAAGTTGAAGCCGTTGCTCATTTACCATTCCAAGAATCCTAGGACTCTTAAGGATTATGCCAAGTAACTCTGCCTGTGTTCTATAAATGGAACAAACACTGGATGACAGCATGTCTGTTTACTGAACATTTTAAGCCCATTGTTGAGACCTGCTTCTGAGAAAAAAAGCTTTCTTTCAAAATATCACTGCTCATTGACAATGAACTTGGTCACCCAAGAGCTCTGATGGAGGTGTACAGTGAGATCAATGTTGTTTTCATGCCTCCTAATACAGCATCCATTCTGCAGCCCATGGATCAAGGAGTAATTTTCACTTTCAAGTATTATTATTTAAAAAGTACATTCTGTAAGGCTATAGTTGCCAAATGGTGATTCCTCTGATGGATCTGGGTAAAGTCAGTTGAAAACCTCCTGGAAAGGATTCACCATTCTAGATGCCATTAAGAACATGCATGATTCATGGGAAGAGGACAAAACATCAATGTTAACAGGAATTTGGAAAAAGTTGACTCCAACCATCATGGATGACTTTAAGGCATTCAAGACTTCAGTGGTGGAATTAATTTCAGATATAGTAGAAATAGCAAGCATCATTTACTACGCTAAAGCATTTGACTGTGTGGATCACAACAACCTGGAAAATTCTTAAAGAGATGGAATACCAGATCACCTTACCTGCTCCTGAGAAACCTGTATGCAGGTCAAGAAGCAACAGTTAGAACTGGACATGGAAAAACAGACTGGTTTCAAATTAGGAAAGGAGTATGTCAAGGCTGTATAGTTGCCCTGCTTATTTAACTTATATGCAGACTACATCATGCGAAATGCCAGACTGGATGAAGCACAAGCTGGAATCAAGATTTCTGGGAGAAATATCAATAACCTTAGATATGCAGATGACACCACCCTTACAGCAGAAAGCGAAGAAGAAGAAAAGAGACTCTTGGTGAAGTGAAAAAGTAGAGTGAAAAAGCTGACTTAATACTCAACATTCACAAAACTAAGATCATGGCATCCGGTCCCATCACTTCAGGGCAAATAGAGGGGGAAACAATGGAAACAGTGACAGACCTTATTTTCTTGGGATCCAAAATCACTGTAGATGGTTATTGCAGCTGTGAAATTAAAAGATGCTTGCTCCTTGGAAGAAAAGCTATGACCAATCTAGACAGCATATTAAAAAGCAGAGACATTACTCTGTAGACAAATGTCTGTCTAGTCAAAGCTATGGTTTTTCCAGTAGCCATGTAGGATTGTGAGAGCAGGAGCATAAAGAAAGCTGAGCACCAAAGAATTGATGCTTTTGAACTGTGGTGTTGTAGAAGATTCTTGAGAGTCCCTTGGACTGCAAGGAGAGCCAACCAGTCCATCCTAAAGGAAATTACTCTTGAGTATTCATTGGAAGGACTGATGATGAAGTTAAAACTCCTATACTTTGGCTACTTGATGCAAAGAGCTGACTCATTTGAAAAGTCCCTGAGGCTGGGAGAGATTGAAGGCAGGAGGAGAAGGGGATGACAGGATGAGATGTCTGGATGGCATCACCAACTTGATAGACATGAATTTCAGCGAACTCCAGGAGTTGGTGATGGACAAGGGAGCCTGGTGTGCTGCAGTCCATGGGGTTGCAAAGAGTTGGACATAACTGAGTGACTGAAGTGAACTGAGAAATAGCAAGAGAAGCAGAATTAGAAAGGGAGCCTTAAGATGTGACTGAATTGCTGTAGTCCCCTGATAAAGCTTTAACAGTATAAGAGTTGCTCCTTATGGATAAGCAGAGTGTTGTATGTGTGTACATGTGTGTGTGGTGGAATCTACTCCTGGTAAAGATGCTGTGAAGATTGTAGAAATGACAACAGATTTACATAAACTTAGTTGATAAGGCTTCTCTGGTGGCTCAGATGGTCAAGAATTCACCTGCAGTGCAGGAGACCTGGGTTCAATCTGTGGGTTGGGAAGATCCCCTGGAGAAGGGAATGGCAACCCACCCCAGTATTCTTGCCTGGAGAATTCCATGGACAGAGAAGCCTGGCAGGCTACAGTCCATGTGGTCACAAACAGTAGGATACAACTGAGTAACAGTTGATAAGGCAGCAGAGGGTTTGAGAGGACTGGCATTTTACTTATTCCAGTATTCTGGCCTGAAGAATTCCATGGACTGTAGAGCCCATGAGGTCACAAAGAGTCGGACACAACTGAGCGACACTCACTTTCACCCCAGCCTTTAGTAAAGACAATCCTAAACAGTTAGCAGCCATCAACTCTCCGCCAGCACAAAATTATAATTTGCTTAAGGCTCAGATGATGGTCACAAAGAGTCAAATACCTCTTAGAGATTGAACAACAGATGGTGGTCAGCATTTTTTAGCAATTAAGTATTATTTAAGGTATACATAGTGGCTTTCTTTAGACACAATGCTATTGCACACTTAACAGACTCTAGAGTAAATACAACTTTTATATACACCAGGAAACCAAAAAATGTGTGACTTATTTCAATACTCATTTCACTACAGTGATCTGGAACCAAACTTGCAAAACCTCCAAGGTATGCCCTAATGAAATTTTTCACCATACACAAATAACTTATTACTCTTTATGAAGTAAAACATGTGTATCTTGACATTTCTTTCCTTTCACCACATACAGAGGTTATGGAGCTACTTTCCTAAATTTTATTCTATATTTTATTGCTTTTATATTTTAAAACTGAACTTATTTACAAAATGATATAAGCTGTAAATAAAACTTTATTTTCTTCAAGATGGATAGTGCATTATGCCAGCACATCCTCATAAATAAACCATTGTTTATGTCCAAATTGAAATGACCCTCTTATCATTAATTAGGTTCTCTGATCCATATACTCTGATCTTTTATATTGGATCTTCTATATTATTTGCTAACCTAGTATCATTCCAGTACTAAGTGGGTTTAATTATAGAAATTTGGGGGCTAAGTATCAAGGCAAATCCTCCTTCACTAACTTGCAAAAGAATTTTGTCTAGTTTCAGATGTCTATTCTCTCCTACAGACATTATTACTAGAATCATTTTGTACTATTCTTTAAAAAAGATGCAAACAAAATAAACAAAAACCTACTTAAAAAAAAAAGTGGGACTACATCAAATTCAAAAGCTTCAGCACAGCAGAAAAACTATTGAAATGTTGCTGAACCATGCAAAGACACCGGGATTCTTGGCCTCTGGAGGAGAAGAATTCAATCCGGGGCCAGAGACGAGGCTTGATCGCTCAGAGCTTTGTGTAATAAAGTTTTATTAAAGTATAAAGGCGATAGAGAAAGCTTCTGACATAGGCATGAGAAGGGGGCAGAAAGAGTACCCCCTTGCTAGTGTTAGCAATAGAGTTATATACTCCAGTGAATCAGAAGAATGTCTGGAGGTTGTAAAGACCTCACCAGTCCAGTTCAGTTCAGTTCAGTCACTCAGTCGTGTCTGACTCTTTGTGACCCCATGAATCGCAGCACGCCAGGCCTCCCTGTCCATCATCAACTCCCGGAGTCCACTCAAACTCATGTCCATCGAGTCAGTGATACCACCCAGCCATCTCATCCTCTGTCATCCCCTTCTGCTTCTGCCCCCAATCCCTCCCAGCATCAGAGTCTTTTCCAATGAGTCAAGTCTTCGCATGAGGTGGCCAAAGTATTGGAGTTTCAGCTTTAGCATCAGTCCTTCCAAAGAAATCCCAGGGCTGATCTCCCTTAGAATGGACTGGTTGGATCCCCTTGCAGTCCAAGGGACTCTCAAGAGTCTTCTCCAACACCACAGTTCAAAAGCATCAATTCTTCAGCACTCAGCTTTCTTCACAGTCCAACTCTCACATCCATACATGACCACTGGACAAACCATAGCCTTGACTAGATGGACCTTTGTTGGCAAAGTAATGTCTCTGCTTTTGAATATGCTATCTAGGTCGGTCATAACTTTCCTTCCAATGAGTAAGCGTCTTTTAATTTCATGGCTGCAGTCACCATCTGCAGTGATTTTGTAGCCCCCCAAAATAAAGTCTGACACTGTTTCCACTGTTTCCCCATCTATTTGCCATGAAGTGATGGGACCAGATGCCACTATCTTAGTTTTCTGAATGTTGAGCTTTAAGCCAACTTTTCACTCTCCTCTTTGACTTTCATCAAGAGGCTTTTTAGTTCCTCTTCACTTTCTGCCATAAGGGTAGTGTCATCTGCATATCTGAGGTTATTGATTTCTCCTGGCAATCTTGATTCCAGCTTGTGTTTCTTCCAGCCCAGCCTT
Organism: Bos taurus; assembly: GCF_002263795.3. Classification (NCBI taxonomy): domain Eukaryota; kingdom Metazoa; phylum Chordata; class Mammalia; order Artiodactyla; family Bovidae; genus Bos; species Bos taurus. Next base: position 94,698,452 of record NC_037328.1, read on the forward strand.
TCTCATGATGTACTCTGCATATAAGTTAAATAAGCAGGGTGACAATATACAGCCTTGACGTACTCCTTTTCCTATTTGGAACCAGTCTGTTGTTCCATGTCCAGTTCTAACTGTTGCTTCCTGACCTGCATATAGGTTTCTCAAGAGGCAGGTTATTTGGTCTGGTATTCCCATCTCTTTCAGAATTTTCCACAGTTTCTTGTGATCCACACAGTCAAAGGCTTTGGCATAGTCAATAAAGCAGAAATAGATGTTTTTCTGGAACTCTCTTACTTTTTCGATGATCCAGGGATGTTGGCAATTTGATCTCTGGTTCCTCTGCCTTTTCTAAAACCAGCTTGAACATCTGGAAGTCACCAGACCTACTCCCATAATTTACATTTTAGGGTAACAGGATTAGCCAGAAGGTTTAATCCAAATTCTGTCCTCAGGCAGGATACATTATTGTTATATAATCCTAAGGAATGTAGAGGAAAAAAAGTTTGTCCTTTATTCCTCCTTGAGAATTCCAGACCCCTCTCTCCTTGGGGACCCCTAGACTTATCAACCTGCCTAGGAAATAACTCTCTCACTATCAACAAAATGAAAAGGCAACCAATTAAATTAGATAAAATATTTGCAAATCATATATATAAGGGGCTAATACCCAAAACATAAAGAACTCATTTAAGAATCCCCTCCCACTGAAAAATCCAATTTAAAAATGGGCAAAAGATCTGAATAGACATTTCACTAAAGAAGACACACAGATGGCCAGCATGAAAAAGTGCTAGATATCCCTAATCATCAGGGAAATGCAAATTAAAACCACAATTAAATATGACCTCACACCTGTTTACAAAGGCTATCACGAGAAAGATAAAAGAAGAGTTGGTGAGGTTGTGGGGAAAAGGGAACACGTCTACACTTGTTGGGAATATAAACTGGGGCAGCCATGTGGAAAACATTATGAAGGTTCCTCAAAAAATTAAACATAGAACTACCATATAACCCATTTTGGACATTTATCAAAGACAGAGAAAACACTAACTTGAAGAGATATATGACCCCCATCTTTATTGCAACATTATTTACAACAGCCAAGATATGGAAACAAAATAAGTGTCCATTGATTGGATGAATGGATAAGGAAAATGGAATATTATTTAGCCATTTTATTTAAAAAAGGAAATCCTACCATTTCAGTTAACATGAAGAGACCTCCTTGAGGATTAAGTTAGAGAGAGAAGGACAAATACTTTATGGTCTTCTTATATGCAGAACCCTAAAAAAAAAAAAAATACACAACACACATACACACAAAAAACCCAAAACACAAGTGCATGGACACAGAGAACAGCCTGGTGGTTGCCAGAGGCGAGGAGTATGAGTTGGGTAGGCAAACTGGGTCAAAAAGTACAGACTTCCAGTATTAAATAAGTCATGGGGATGTAATGTACAGCATGATGACTATAATAAGTAACATTGTGTATCTGGAAGTTGCTATGAGACTAAAAGTTCTTATCACACACAAAAAAATGTGTAACAATGTGTGGCAATGAATGTTAACTAGATATAGTGATTATCTTGCAATATATACAAATATTGAGTTATCATAACTGAAACTAATATGTTATATGCCAAGTATTATTCAGTTCAGTCCAATTGCTCATTCATGTCCAACTCATTGTGACCCCATGTACTGCAGCACACCAGGCTCCCCTGTCCATCACCAATTCCCAGAGCTTACTCAAACTCATATCCATCGAGTTGGTGATGCCATCCAGCCATCTCATCCTGTCGTCACCTTCTCTTCCCACCTTCAATTTTTCCCACCATCGTGGTCTTTTCCAATGAGTCAGTTCTCATCAGTTAGCCAAAGTTCTGGAGTTTCAGCTTCAGCATCAGTCCTTCCAATGAATATTCAGGACTGATTTCCTTAGGATGGAATGGTTGGATCTCCTTGCAGTCCAAGGGACTCTCAAGAGTCTTCTCCAACACCACAGTTCAAAAGCATCAGCACTCAGCTTCCTTTATGCTCCAATTCTTACATCCATATATGGCTACTGGAAAAACTATAGCTTTGACTAGATGGACTTTTGTTGGCAAAGTCATGTCTCTGCTTTTTAATATGCTGTCTAGGTTGGTCATAGTTTTTCTTCCAAGGAGCAAGCATCTCATGACTGCAGTCACCATCTGCAGTGAATTTGGAGCCTCCAGAAATAAAGTCTGTTACTGTTTCCATTGTTGCCCCATCTATTTGCCATGAAATGAAGGGACCAGATGCCATGATCTTAGTTTTCTGAATGTTGAATTTTAAGCCAACTTTCTCACTCTCCTCTTTAACTTTCATCAGGAGGCTCTTTAGTTCTTCGCTTTCTGCCATAAGGGTGGTGTCAACTGGCTATCTTGAGTTTACTGGTATATCTCCTGGCAACCTTGATTCCAGCTTGTGCTTCATCCAGCCCCATATTTCGCATGATGTACTCTGCATATAAGTTAAATAAGCAGGGTGACAATATACAGCCTTGACGTACTCCTTTTCCTATTTGGAACCAGTCTGCTGTTCCATGGCTAGTTCTAACTGTTGCTTCCTGACCTGCATACAGATATCTCAGAAGGCAGGTCAGGTGGTCTGGTATTTCCACCTCTAAGAATTTTCCACAGTTTGTCATGATCCCAAAGGCTTTGGTGTAGTCAAAAGCAGATGTTTCTCTGGAACCTTCTTGCTTTTGCAATGATCCAATGGATGTTGGCAATTTGATCTCTGGTTCCAATGCCTTTTCTAAATCCAGCTTGAACATCTGGAAGTTCATGGTTCATGTACTGTTGAAGCCTGGCTTAGAGAATTTTGAGCATTACTTTGCTAGCATGTAAGATGAGTGCAATCGTGCAGTAGTTTTAACATTCTTTGGCATTGCCTCTTTGGGACCGGAATGAAAACCAAGTCCTGTGGCCACTGCTAAGTTTTCCAAATTTGCTGGCATATTGAGTGCAGCACTTTCACAGCATCATCTTTTAGGATTTGCAATAGCTCAACTGGAATTCCATCATCTCCACTAGCTTTGTTCATAGTGATGCTTTCTAAGGCCCACTTGACTTCGCATTTCAGGTTGTCTGGCTCTAGGCGAGTGATCACACCATTGCGGCTATCTGGGTCATTAAGACCTTTTTTGTATAGTTCTTCTGTGTATTCTTTCAACCTCTTCTTAATGTCTTCCTCTTCTGTTAGGTCTATACATTTCTGTCCTTTATTGTGCCCATCTTTGCATGAAATGTTCCCTTGGTATTTTCTAAAGAGATCTCTACTCTTTCTTATTCTATTGTTTTCTTCTATTTCTTTGCATTGACCACTGAGGAAGGCTTTCTAATCTCTCCTTTCCTGTTCTTTGGAACTCTTCATTAAAATGAGTATATCTTTCCTTTTCTCCTTTGCCTTTAGCGTCTCTTCCTTTCTGAGCTATTTGTAAGATCTCTTCAGACCATTTTGCCTTTTTGGATTTCTTTTTCTTGGGAATGGTCTTGATCACTGCCTCCTGTACAATGTCATGAACCTCCATCCATAGTTCTTCAGGCACTCTATGAGATCTAATCCCTTGAATCTATTTGTCACTTCCACTGTATAATCATAAGGGATTTGATTTAGGTCAAACCTGAATGATCTAGTGGTTTTCCCAACTTTGTTTAAGTCTGAATTTTGCTATAAGGAGTTCATGATCTGAGCCACAGTCAGCTCCTGGTCTTGTTTTTCCTGACTGTATAGATCTTCTCCATCTTTGGCTGTAAAGAATATAATCAATCTGATTTTGGTATTGACCATCTTTTGATTTCCATGTGTAGAGTCTTCTCTTGTGTTGTTTGAAGAGGGTGTTTGCTATGACCAGTGTGTTCTCTTGGCAAAACTCTGTTAGCCTTTGCCCTGCTTCATTTTATACTCTAAGGCCAAATTTGCTTGTCTCTTGACTTCCTGCTTTTGTATTCCAGTCCCCTATAATGAAAAGGACATCTTTTTTAGGTGTTAGTTCTAGGTCTTGTAGGTCTTCATAGAACTGTTCAGCTTCAGTTTCTTCAGCATTGGTTATGCCAAGTATAGCTCATAATATTTATAAATAAATAAGATTCTAAAGGAAATGTAGTGAATTTATATATTATTTTTAATATTATGTATTCCCATCTAGGAAAAATAAATATTTTTAATCATTCATGATTGCATTATGCCCTTTATTTAATAAGGGTTTGTATTTACACATGGCCTTTTCCTTTATTAATTTCAAGGGTTTTTATAAACTGTCATTACTGTAGGGAAATTCTTTTATTTGGTGTATCAAATGCTAACTGGCTATTACCAACTTGAAGAAAAGCTTTTGATTTCTGTATTACAAATCATAAACAGCCAAATATTAATTGTAAGATTTTTAAAGGAAGTTTTGGAATATACAGCCACAGTATTAATAATTTGCCTATTCTTTTAATGTATAACAATTACTTAATTTTTTGTATTATTCAATTAACTAAAGGCTTTAAAAACAGAGTAAATAGCTGTGGTGATGGAGGATGAATCCTTCTTTTCCAATTTAATGCAATTCTGTTCATATTGCATGTAACATGATTATTTGCCATCACTTGTTACAAAGTATTATGTTTAGGGGATTTCTATTATTTGAGGATTTTTTTTTTCTCTTTAAAAAACTACTGTGAAATTTAACTTTAATGTGAAATACAAATTTAAAATGAATATTATGGAAATAATACCCACGCACACACTATCCTGCATTAAGTCACCAATACCTTAGATTCTTCCTCTGTGCTCCTCTCCAACCACATCTCTCACCCTAAGCGAACACTTTCAAGAGGTAACTGTTACTCAGAATTTTGTGCTAGTTATGCCCAGTGCTTTTCCTTAAAATGTTACCAGCTGCTGCTGCTGCTGCTAAGTTGCTTCAGTCGAGTCTGACCCTGTGCAACCCCATAGACAGCAGCCCACCAGGCTCCCCTGTCCCTGTGATTCTCCAGGCAAGAACACTGGAGTGGGGTGCCATTTCCTTCTCCATCTACCTGTACCTAAATAACCGTCCTTTTTGTTTTTAAACTTTATACAGATAGAATATTGCTGTATCTATTTTTTGGACCTGCTTTTTCACTATGTTTCTGAAATTAATGTTACTGGATGTAGATAAAATGCTTTCATTTTATCACTGTATGTCATAAAATTGTATGGATAGTCTATAATTATCCATTCTGCTACTGGTAAACATTTGGGTTGTTTCCAATTTGTGAATACTGTAAGCAATGCTGCTTTGGACATTCTCATATCTGGACACCAACAGACATGTGTGCAAGAGCTTCCCTAAGTAAGAATGAATACACTATCTGGTTTAGTCATGTACAACTTTACCACATGACGACAAACTGCTTCTGTGCAATAAACAAATTCATCAGTACATCATTTTACCTATCCTTGCACCAAATACCATATTGTTTGTAAGTCCTGCTATCTTGTAAATCAAATGCTATCACCTTGTCCCTCCTCACAAGTATCTTAACTTTATTAGCTACTTGTCTATTTTAGAATTAGCCAGTTTAATAAATTAAAAATTCTTATTGAGGATGGGCAATCAACTTAGGGAATTTATATCAAAGAATACACTCTGTATTGTTAATGACTTCCAATAAAGTTTCCATCTTCTCCATAAAAAACTTTTGCAAATCTTCTGTTGGAATGAATTCCATTGTATTTTTGTTGCCACTGTTATTTTTTAAATTATAGCTTTTGATTTTTGTCTGTGTATAGAAATAAAAGATTTTTATTTATTTCCAGAACTTTATTACTCTTACGAACTCTAACAATGTATCTACATGTTCTTTGTGGAGGAGGGGAGAGACGATAGGACTATGCAGACAATAACACCCATGTAAATAAGAACGTTTATTTTCCTCATGAATTCGTACACTTTCTTTTTTAAAAAATTGTCACTGCACTGGCTACTACCTCCAATATAATGACTCCTTGTATTCTGATCTTGAAGGAAACACTTTTAAAGTTTCATCATTAAGCAAGATGTCTGCTGTTGTTTTTCTTGGTGAAAGTCCTTTATTACCTGAAGGAAGTACTTTCTTATGCATTATTTTATTTTTCAAATGCATTTTATTTATTGATTTCCCCCTTCATCTATTGTGGTTATTTACACTGATTTTGTATTATTAAAGCAACCCTGCATTCCAGAGATAAACTCAGTAATGATGCATAATCTTTTTTATTCAATGCTGAATTGACTTTGCTAACAGAATATTAGCAATTTAAAATTTTCCCATTGACAGTCTTGAATGAGATTAGACAGTAATTTTTTTTCTTTTCTCTTTGTTTTGATATCAAGGTTATGCTATACTCATTAAAAATGGAAAATATTCTCTCTTTATTCTATTTCCCGAATTTGGGGTATACTTACCCTAAAACTATTGAGACCAAGTATTTTCTTTGTAAGAAAGAATTTTAACTTTGGAGTCTATTCTTTAATAACTAATAGAACCAAGCAGATTTTTATTTTCCCTTATTTGGTCAGTTTTACTTGTATTTTCTTCAAATTTTATCAATTTCAACTGTTTTCAATTTGACTGGGAGAAAGTTGTTCATAATATCATATGCATGTGTCAATATATCATATCTAATGTTTTATATTTGCTCTTTCAACCTTGACAGATGTTTGTCAATGTTATTGGTCTTCTCAAAAAACTAAATAAAGCGATAAACTACTATGAAGTGAACAACCGTATAACGTCCGACTCGTCACAACCCCATGGACTGCAGCCTACCAGGCTCCTCCGTCCATGGGATTTCCCAGGCAAGAGTACTGGAGTGGGGTGCCATTGCCTTCTCTGAACATACAGGTTAAGAAGTATCAATAGAATGCTGCCAGCAGTACATATAAGCTCTCATGTGCCCCTTCCTCATTTTACCCCATGGAGGTGAGACTATTTTGGCTTTTAGAGTAGTAATTTTCTTGCTTGCCTAAACTTTTATCAGATAATTCTGCAACCGTACAGAATAAAGTAATGCTTTGTCAATTTTTAAACTTTATATAAATAGAATAAAAAGTTACTTTTATATCTATTTTCTTTCACTTAATACTTTCAAACTTATCCAGGCCATTGAATGTTCAGCTCATTCAATGCATGACTATTAATATAGTATATTCATTCATTACAATATTGATAAAATTTTCTAACTTTTCATTTTCAACCTATTATGTATAATGCAGCTAAGAACATTCTTTTGTACATGGATTCTGATATTCATGTACCTATTTTTTAAAAAATAAATATCTGGGATTGCAGTTGTTTGGTATCAAGCTATGCATATTTTAAACCTTATAGTTTAATGCCCAAGCATTTTGTAAAGTGATTATATAATTTACACTCCCAAAGAGCAGTGAAGGGACTTCTCTGCTTCCTATTTGTGCTAAGCAAATATGGTGCATGTGCAATGGTGTCTTATTAGCATTTTCTGCATTATGGATGAGGAACATTTCTTAATAAGGTTATTGGCCATTTGCATTTCCTCACTTGTAAAATGCCATTTTTTTCTATAGAGATGTATGATTTTTCAGACTTTATATATTCTGGATATGAGTCATTTATCAGTTGTATAAATTGCAAACCTCTACTCTGTGACTTTCACTCTCTTAATGATGTCTTTTCATGACTGGAAGTTCTTAATTTTAATGTAGATTTATCAACCTCTCCCACTATAATTAGCTTAAACAAGGTAACACATTTAAGCAATCTTTTCCAACCCCCAGATTAAAGATACTCTCCTACATTGTCTAGTAAAATCTTTATAGTTTTACCTTTCATATTTAAGTCTATAATTCCCTTAAAATTCATTTTTATATAGTATGTGAAGAAATTAATTTCCTTCTCTTCTGGTTTTAAAATAAAGATACCCATTTTTCTCTGCACTATCTATTGAACAGACTATCTTTTCTCCAAAGTTTTAAAGTGCCATTTTGTCTGTTTATAGATTTTCAATTACAATCCATTATTTTCATATCAATACTTCTAACACCTCAATGTCCTGATGCCTACAACTTTATAAGAACCTTGTTTCTAATAATGCCAGTCCTCTCACTTCCTCAACTGAGTGGTTATTCATAACTAATGTATTTCCATATACAATTGGAAAACAATCTGTCATGGTACACACAATCAAACACATACTTTGTACTTTGACTGGCTTTGTTTGAATCTACAATTCAATTTGAAGGAAACATTGTTCAAAAGCAAAGGAACTAATCCATGACTATGATATAATACCATTAAGGTCTTTAATTAAAGTAAATAAATTCCCATACCTGCCTCCTGAGAAATCTGTATGCAGGTCAAGAAGCAACAGTTAGAACTGGACATGAGACAACAGACTGGTTCCAAATAGGAAAAGGAGTACGTCAAGGCTGTATATTGTCATCCTGCTTATTTAACTTCTATGCAGAGTACATCATAAGAAATGCTGGGCTGGATGAAGCACAAGCTGGAATCAAGATTGCTAGGTGAAATATCAAAAACCTCAGATACGCAGATAACACCACCGTTACGACAGAAAGCGAAGAACTGAAGAGCCTCTTGATGAAAGTGAAAGAGGAGAGTGAAAAAGCTGGGTTAAAACTCAACATTCAGAAAATTAAGATCATGGAATCTGGTCCCATCACTTCACGGCAAATAGATGGGGAAACAATGGAAACAGTGACAGACTTATTGATGCTTTTGAGCTGTGGTGTTGGAGAAGACTCTTGAAAGTCCCTTGGACTGCAAGGAGATCCAACCAGTCCATTCTAAAGGAAATCAGTCCTGGGTGTTCTTTGGAAAGACTGATGCTGAAGCTGAAACTCCAATACTTTGGCCACCTGATGCGAAAAACTGACTCATTTGAAAAGACTCTGATGCTGGCAGGCAGGAGGAGAAGGGGATGACAGAGGATAAGATGGTTGGATGGCATCACCGACTCAATGGACAGGAATTTGAGCAAGCTTCGGGAGCTGATGGACAGGGAAGCCTGGCGTGCTGCATGCAGTCCATGGGGTCACAAAGAGTTGGACATGACTGAGTGACTTAACTGACTGAAGATCTTTTACATCTTTTATTAGATTTACACTTAGGTACTTCAGTAGGCACTCTTCTCCTTTCTGATCACAAAGATGTTGCCAAGGCTTCATCATTAAGTATGACATTCATTATAGTATTTTAGTAGATAACCTTTATCAGTTTAAGGATGTTCCATTCTACTCCTAATCTGCAAGAAGTCTGATGACAGCAGAAAAATTTATCAGATGTTTTTCTGCAACTACAGAGGTAATATAATTTTTCTCCCTTAGCCTATTAGGAAAATATACTGATAAATTATCTAAAATTAAAATAACCTTGTGTGCCTTGCATAAACCCAACTTAGTTATATTATTCTTTTAATATATTACAATATGTCATTTGTTAAAAATCTGAAATACTACAAGTATTTTCACAAATAAGACTCTTTACCACTCCATGGACTGTAGCCGCCAGGTTCCTCTGTATATGGGATTTATTTCCCAGGCAAGAATACTGGAGTGGGCTACCATTTCCTTCTCCTAGGGATCTTCCTGACCCAGGGATCAAACCCAGGTCTCCCACATTGCAGCCAGATTCTTCACTGTTTACAGATTCCCACCAGGGAAGCCCCAAATAAGATTAATGTTTCTTAAAATGTCCATGGTTATCCAGAACTCAGAAAATAAGTTAGGAAGTTTCCTTCCTCTATTCTCTTTAAGAATTTGTGTTTGGTATTAGTTCTTCATTAAATATTAAATAGCATTATCCAGTGAAGCCATCTGGGCCTGGTGATTCCTTTCTAGGAATAATTTTAAACGTGAATTCATTTCTTTAGTGTTTATAGGAACATTTCTACATGTTCTATTTCTTCCTATATCAGTATTAATAAGTTTTATTTTTCTAGAAATATGTGTATGAGAATTATGGTATTCTACTGTGGTAATGAGTTTCAGTTTGCTCACATCTCCCTGCATCCACACTCCTGGATAATAGTACCTTTTCACACTGACTCTAAAGCTCCCTTTAAAGTTAAAACTGACTACCTGCTATATTTTGCCAATGAACATCCAGTACATTTCCAACTTCATGCCTTATCTCACGTCATTTCCTCTCCCTGGAAAGCCCACATATTTGGAGGTAATCAAGTTGTTGTTTAGTCACTAAGTTGTGTCCGACTCTATGCGACCCCATGGACTGTAGCCTGCCAAGCTCCTCTGTCCACGGAATTCTCCAGGCAAAAATACCGGAGTGGGTTGCCATTTCCTTCTCCAGGGGATCTTCCTGACCCAGGGACTGAACCCGTGTCTCCTGTATTGGCAGACATATTCCTTACACTGAGTAACCCCAGGAAAGCCCAGGAAAAATGCATAGATGTTTATAAACACAAAATTTTATATAAACTATCATGGCATTCACTACTTACATTCTGCAAAGTAGATTCCAGATTAAAGACTCCTAACTTACATACTGCCCAATATTAACAGAGGGAGGAATAAGCAAATAAATATGGAAATAAATACATAACAGAGCAAGGGTTGATAAAACATTCATCCTGGCCTATGAAAATTTGTATAAAAGAACTGTTTAAAATATGAAACATAAAATATACTTGAGTTTTAGAAATTTATTTACAAAGTTCTTCCTACTACAACTGCTTTTAAAATATGGCAATAAAGGATCATTCACTATTAAAGTGGTACATATGTGGCATAGAAAAAAATCTATATAGTCAGTTAAAGTATTATAACAGATAATTGAAAATTGTTAAATGACAAACATTTGCAGTACTCCCTAAACAAGCAGGAAATAACAATGCATTTATTCATAGGAACTTGATTATTTTGTACTACTATTAAAAAAACACCCTATTATGAAAGATAAAATCAGAGTTTGAAAAATATTTTACAACAACAAGTGTATTTCAATTTTACATTTAATTATGAGGCCACAATAAAAATTTAACCATACACATATCAATGCATTTTACAGCAGATTAGCCAACTTAGGAATTATTTCATAAAGAGTATAAACCACTTTACCATAATCTCCCCACGGTCTTATCTTTCCAAATAAAATTCTACACACTATCAAACTAAATTAAGTGACCTGTGGCTAAAATCACTATAAGTATACTGGCCCTTAAACAAGTATACATCAGTATCATGTTTGTGCAAAATATACATGATTTTTTAATCCTTTTGCCTTTATCTCAATTTGCAAGTATATTCTGAAACCACCTCCTTTAACTGTTATTCTTGTCAATAGTGGCAAATCTTTCAAAATACACATACGATATCTTTATTTATAAAATAAACTGCAAAAGAGTATGTGAACCAAGAACCCACTATTCAGAGGTCTATCCATGTTTTCATTTGTGATATCACTTAATTTCTGAACAAATTGAGATACACATTTATTTCCAAAAATTCATTCAAGGACACTATACAAAGAGATTTACAGCAGTATTTGGCATCAACCAATAAAATTTATTTACTGTATCATGTGGCAAAGTTATTAATATCATGAATAACTTAAATGACTGGTCTTCAACTGGATTCAATAAAGAGAAAAATTACACCAAAATCAATATAACTTTTTACATGAATTAACTCAAAAAATGTCAGAGGTTAACCTTACTCTTTCAAGAAAAAAATAAAATGGCATAGTTTAGTGTTACCTTCTTTCCAGCTTTCACTAAGTGCTAACAGTAAGTACCATTTAAGTCAGTTTCTTATTTGAGAATGAGGTGTTTATAACTTTATACAAATTTTTTTTTAAGCCTCATATCAAATGAGTTGTAGATCTACTTAAAGTATGGCTTCTCCTTTCAAAGAAGGCAGGAAGACTGACAAGGGAGGGAGACGGGATGCCCTGTAAAGACAAACATTTTATACTTAAATATTGTTTCTCTTGAGTAAGATATAGCTTAGTATCATACATACTATTTTTGCATTTTACAAATTATCATAACAAGTAAGACATCTGAAAATCTAAACTCTTTAAAGAAACAGAAACTTAAAAATTAGGAGGGAAGGGTTAGGAGAACACATAGAACTATTTTAGCATTCTGAAAACCAGAAAAATGGATAGACTAGTTTACTACATATTAACTCAAATGAAAGAGATATATGCTTATTGCTAGTAGTGGTACTTCTGTGAGATAAATGATTTAGTGTTTCAGGTGTATTTTTAAAATTATAAATTAGAAGACAAATTTTCGAGGTTAAAAAGACAAACCACAGTGGTTTCTTCTTAATCATAAGCAGAATTAAGAAGAGTAAAACTACTTCATGGGAAATAATTTTCTAAATTAAAAGCCATACACTCTGAAAAAGTTTTTATATTATGTGTTCAACCCATATTTATATGTGTGTATGATTTTGCTTCAAATAAAACTAAGCAAAACAGCAGTACTTGTGATAATAGAGATTACTAATATACTAAGCTGTCTAAACTTTATTATTTCAGAGTGTCAAAGTTAAATATCATCAGAATTTTTAATAACAAAGAAACAATACCAAAAAGTTAAGAGGGGATATAAATCAAAACAAATTATTATGAAAGGTACTATTTTAACAGACATGCTGGTGCTGCTGCTGCTAAGTTGCTTCAGTCGTGTCCAACTCTGTGCGACCCCATAGACGGCAACCCACCAGGCTCCTGTGTCCCTGGGATTCTCCAGGCAAGAACACTGGAGTGGCTTGCCATTTCCTTCTCCAATGCATGAAAGTGAAAGTGAAGCCATTCAGTTGTGTCTGACTCTTAGCGACCTTGTGGACTGCATTGCAGCCTACCAGGCTCCTCCGTCCATGGGATTTTCCAGGCAAGAGTACTGGAGTGGGGTGCCATTGCCTTCTCTGTTAACAGACATGAATGGTTAACTATTCCCTGGAGAAGGGAATGGCAACCCACTCTAGTATTCTTGCCTGGAGAATTCCATGGACAGAGAGGAGCCTGGTGGGCTACAGTCCATGGCGTCACAAAGAGTAGGACACGACTAAGCGACTAATACACACAAACTTAGAGCCAGCAAGGCAGCTAGCTAGCTATAAGTCCTCATCAACAAGGTTTGAAGAGTTTAAAGAGCCGGGTTGGTGAAGTATCACCATTTAAGTGACAGCAAAGCGATGATTTAAGTAGATAGTATAAAAGTTTACATTTTCCTCAGGTAAAACCTTTATGATTTGCCATATTAAAAGCATAAATTTTACACAAATGTCATAATTCTAAGATTAAGAATCATATTTGGAATATAAATCCACTTCATAGGACAATTACTACTATTTTTAAGTAATTACTTCCATAAATAAGAAAATCTCTAATGGGACTGATTTTTTCAGGCCTTATGACTAAATTATCTTGCAAAATAGTTTTATGTGCCAAAAAACAAAGATACTCCATTAAGCCTAAGTTGTTGTGATTTCAAAGCAGTTATAAAGTTGTGAATTCAGAAGTCCCCATTCACCTAATATGTGATTCAGTGGAGAAAAATACTTTCTTTTTTTCATAATAAATACAAATTTCAAATAGCTAATAAGCTCACATTAAATTTCACAAGGCTTGTTTCCATTACTGGTTGATGTATCTCCTAATTCTTCACAAATATCAAAGATGACTTGGATAGAACTTTTTTGAAATTTGAAAACTCAGAATTTCCTTCTAGCATCTCTGAAAAACTAGCTCATGAGGCAGAATGAAGTACAGATCGAAACCAGGAGTTTTGAGAGCGCCCACCAGTAGAGTTTGAGAGCTGAACATAACCATGCTTAGTAAATCCAATTACATTGCTTGTGGAAACAGAATGAGTAATCTGTTAGAACAGAAATAGGCAATTGAGAAGAGGACAGGAATGTCTTAAAGATACTTTAGGTACTTATTTATATTATTTACATAAAACTGGTAAAGCCGTAAGTAATATATATTAATTTTCCAAAAATTTTCTGTAAAATCCTATTACCTTCATTTGAAAAGCAGTAATATTTATAATAGTTACAACAGATGCAGGAAATAAAAAAGGGATAGTGCACTGGGCTTCAGAAAGCTTACAATCTAATTTTAGTAAATGAATGCTTACTATATTTTGTCAATTTCAATACTTTTTTCATTAACTAACATCTTTGCAAAAATTCATATTATCAACCAAGTATGATTTCCCTTCCATTGGAAGGTTAATCTTGATTACAAATCTATATAAACATACTTATAATAAGCTATAACCTTTGATGTATATTAACTAAAGACTTAACTAGCTTTATAAAAAATAAGCTATTAAGCATTATGTACCTTTTTTGTATGCATTTTATATAATTAAAGGTAACTGTTTATAGAACACGAAGGTGTTACCCTAAGTGCACTAACTTACTTAATCCTTACAACTACTACTTTATATTCATTTTATAAACAGTGAAATTGAAACAGAAAGATCTTTAATAAGTTGACAGAAGTCATACAGCTAGTAAACAGCAGAACTGGGATCTGAACTTAGGAGTTTCAGAGTTCCTGCTCTTGACCACTACTCAAACTGGCTCTGAGAAAATAATCACATCATATATGTGAGATAGAGTGTGTGTAATTACCCTTTACAATAACAACACAGGGTAAGTACTCCTTTCTTTCATCTGCAAATTGGGGATAAGAGAAAATAGGAAACTTGCTGAAGAACATATAGCTAAGAAATGACAGTCACTTGCCTTTCTTAACCTTAGTAAGTTATATTAATGATTTTTACAAAGGACAGATACATCACTATTTAGTAACAGTAATATACGTTAGAAATGCCCTTAATATTAATTAAATGTCTAATAATTCTGACACCATTGGGAATTTGGATTGCTCAGGAAACATTTAAAAATAAACACATGAATTTAGAACCCATAACACCTTTTGATACTCACTTCAGTGATTATCTATTCACAGAAATAATAAAGGAAATAAAACTCAGTCTCTGCTATATTATTGGAGCCAATCTATAAATAGAACTATCGTTCTGTACGTCAGTAAAGTGATAGGCTAGACCAAAAAATGTTTCTTTGTCTCAGAGATTAACATCTCAATCCCAATAAAATTTCATATCAAATAAACTACACCTTAAGTCTCTAATTCATTAAATGAGGTTTTCTAAATTATCTTAACCCAACAATGAGGTTAGATATATCAAAAAAATTGATGGAAATATTAAGATTTCCACCTTTAAAAAGTCAACAAATTTTATACCAACTTGATAAATTTAGCCTGTTAAATCAAAATCACTTACTGCTAATGATGATGTGCTAGCCAGACGACTCATTACATGCTTCTCATTGCTAGAAGGACTTCTTCCCTCTGCTGAACTTTGGGATGCCATAAGAGCCCTTCGGAGAGCTCTTTTTGGAGTTTTGGAGAAAGAGAATGCTCTGGTAACCTAGAATTAAAACAAGATACAATTAATTTAAAAACCTAGATTAATATAATTGATTAGAACAATTATATGTAAAACAAAGCCAAATTTACATTAAAAGTTTTTCTATAAAAAATATGGAGAAATTCTGCCATATACTTTTTCTATAAAAAGTATATGGCAGAATGAGAATCTCTGGACAAAGCAGTGAGAAAATGTTAGGGTTAGGGGTTAGGGTTACGGTTAGGGATTGTGGATTATTCTATCTTGCATTCATAGAACTCTAGTCCAGCAGGAGAAAGTAGGAAGGAAAATTTGGCATGAGAAGAAACCTTGGTATTGTCTAATTCTGCTATAATTCAGTTGTGAGATTGTTGATCCAAAGCCACTTAAACCTCAATTTAACTGTAAAAGGGTACGACTTTATTTGAATCACCATTGTTAATGTTTATCTACTATATATTATTCATGTTAAATGCAGAGATACAATGATGATTAAAGTATGCAGCCTCCCCTCAAAGGCAAAGAAAACAACAATCAAAAACTTATGAACTGAACAATAGACTCTGGCTGTAAATTTACCTATAAAATTAAAACTCTAGTTCTACTTTTAAAAAACCTATTACCTACATTCTTGTATAGTCCTGAACAACCTCGATAAGGTAAGGTAAAGTAGGAAAGTTATCTTCATCATTAGAAGTCTGAAACTTACTATGGTAAGGAACAGATCCCAGGTTTCCTGACTCTTTTGTGTGCCCTTTGCTGAAAAATATCTAAGGCAATTTCTAACATGAATGCACACATACTTAAAACACGATCAGAAATATCACAGTAACTAGAATGGGAAGGGTGAAAGCTGTTACAATTACTGTGCCAAAGAATTCACGAAGTTTAACTATTATCTCTGCAGGCCATTTCCTAAAACCAAAAAACAACTTTGTTTTATGTACTACCTTCACACTGACATCCTGACATCTATGGCTATATTATTTTAATATACTCTGAAAAATACATTTTGGAGATATGGTGAATAATAATGTCACTGAGATTTACCTTTTTTGAAGTCTTTTTTATTGCTCTAGATGCTCTACTCAATGTACTGTCCATATCTTTTGTATTTACTTCAAAGGATTCTGGATCAGCAGTGTAAATAAGATTCTCCTGTTGAAAATTAATATTAATTTTTAAAATAATAAAATAAAAATACACAGCTGTTCCTAAAATCTAACCTGTAAGAACTTACATGCACACACAGGTGCTTATATAAATCAAACTACTCAAGATTTTTGCTGTTTTTTACAATGTATGTGTGAGTATACAAATATTTTCTCTTCAACATGGCAGAAGTTCTCAAAAGAAAAGACACCAAATCAGGGCATTTTAAAATGTACTATTTGAAATGTAAGAGAGAGTTCAACTGAAGTCCCTGAATATCTGAATTTATAAACATTTATAAACATTTTTTAGTAACAAAATTTCACAACTGGGAAGAATTTTGTGGCTTAAAACAGTATAAATTAGGATATAGGTTAAATGTTTGCTGCCACCTTGTGGTTAATTTTACTTTATGAAATACTTTCATTAATTGTTTATATTCTAGTTCTAGAATTACTAGCCATCCTATGGCTAAGTAATTCAATAGATTTTATTTTCAGCATTTTTCCATTACTGTTTACACTTCAGAATCATAGTTATAAATTTATAAACGACTGCAAAAGCCATATAGTTGGACATTGTGATAAATTTAGGAATAATCTCTGTAGTAGGAAATTACTATACTGCAGAGATCCATTTTATATATGGATACCTAGGAATATGAGAAAAAAATTCTTCCTTATAATGAACAGCTTTTTGGCTTTACAAAAAGCTGTCTCCATTATTTTCCTAGCCAGCATTCTGTTGTATGCACTAGTACTGTATTTCTTTCAATGAAGCTTTGTGTGGAGCAATCCTTTATTTATAACAATATATTGTTGGCCCACAGAAAAAACAAAACAAAAAACAAATCAAGGACCAGAGCAAGATGGTGCAGTAGAAGGACGTGGAACTCACCTCCTCCCACAGACATATCTGTATGTAGAATAAAGCTCATAAAATACCTGCTAAATGCTGGCAGAAGAGCTCATAAAACCAAAATGCAAGAAAGATCACCACATAACAGAGTAGGAGAAAACAAAGAAAAGGGGAATTGGGACAGGATCTGTACCCCTGGGAGGGAGCTATGAAAGAGGAAATGTTCCTTGACACAGGAAAATGCTTCATCAGCAGGGGAGGTCAGTGTGGAAAGAAAGACAGCTTCAGAGGCTTGAGAGAGAACAGAGCAACTGGTCTGCAACAAGTAGAACAGAGGGAGACCCGCAAAGAAGGCCCAGGCCATCTCACTGCAATCCTCAGCCTGAGAGGCATGTCTGCTGGTACACACAGGTGCTCAGCTGTGTCCAACTCTTTGCAACTCTTTGGACTATAGCTTGCCAGGCTCCTTTGTCCATGGGATTTTCCAGGCAAGAATACTGGAGTGGGTTGTCATATCCTTCTTGAGCAGATTTTCCTGAACCAGGGATTGAACCCAGGTCTCTTGTGTTCCCTGCATTGCAGGTGGGTCCTTTACCTTCTGAGCCATCTGAGAAGGTTGGGTGCTAAAACCTAGGCTTCAAAGGACAGACCTGGGGCGAAGACTGGAGTTGCCTGCAAGAAGACTGCCTGAAGGGGCTTGGAGTGTGATCCAAGCTGCAATCTGGTGCATGTACAAAAAGGAGAATGGATCCGCCACTGAAGCCCCACTGTTAACTTGCAAGCTCAAAGGAAGGGTGGGGCACAGAATAGCAGCCTCATTCTCAGTGTGCTCATAACAGGCTCAGCTGCTCATTCACAGAGGCAAGGCTGCAATCCTAGCCAACTGCCAGTGGCCTTACAACTTAGAAAGCAGGGCTGAAATCTTAATGTCCCCATGGCTCATGGATTTATGTGCCTGAGATGGCTTGGTAAACTCAGTGCCTGTAGGACACCGGTGTAGATTACTGTGCTCCTGTGGCTGGGGCAGGTCTAGAGATAGTAGGCTCTGCTGGCACTCACACACAGAGGTAGGCCGAGGGTCTAGGCTGACTCAGTAGCTCCTACAGCTATGGTGGGTCCAGGTCCTCAACCCAGCCATGGTGGTCCCAGTGCCTGACCTCAGTAGTTCTGTGTCAACAGATCTGTGCTAGTAGCTTTGTGAGTAGAGGACCTGAGGGTTACCAGGGCTAACTATCTAAATCTCCACAGCTGAGGTGGGACCGAGGGGTGTGCCAAAAACTGTACTCTGTGAACCAGCAGAACCAGCCTGTCACAATAGTGACAGGCAAAATCAGAGTGCACTTTCCTGTAGACAAGTCTTTCCCCAATATTCACTGGGTGGCGTCTCTCCCAGTGGGAGTATTCCAGTCCTATCTACCTCACACTGGAGTTCAGAAACAGACCTGGGGCATCTATCCAAAAGGGGGGCAGACTCTGCCCCAGACAGAGTTGTAACAACCACAAAGCAAAGAGGAAGCCACACTCAACATCCAGTACAGGCTCTGGTCATCATGATAACAATCATGCCCATATCAAGGGGACAATGGATAACACACAGAGAGGCAAACTGTGGCAGGCATACATAATGAAACAGTCTTTGCTCAAAAATATTACACTCACAAAGGCTACACAGGGACACTCCCTCATAAAAACTGCCCTTCCAGACCATGGTAGAAAAATGTTTCTCCTTAATTCAGAGTCAGAGAAATAGAAGTAAAATGAAAAAGAGGAACCACACAATTAAAAGACCAAGAGAATTCCCTGAAAGAACAATGAAACAGACATCTCCAGTCTACCAGATCCTGAGTCCAAAAAGGGGATAATGAAAATATTGAAGGAGTTAAGAAATGATATGGATAGAAATAGAGATTCCTGTTTAAAAAAAAAATATATATATATATATATATATATATATATATATATATCAAAAGAGGAGTCAATTAAAAGTAAAATGAGACAAAAGTTGAACTAAAGGCAATCAACAGCAAACTGGATAATGAAGAACTAATAAGTGATCTGGAAGACAGAATAATGGAAATTACCAGACTAGAACAGCAGACAGAAATACAAATAAAAAATATATATATATAGAAGATCTATGGAATAATATAAAGTATCCAGATCTGTGCCTAATAGGAATCCCAGAAGGAAAACAAACAGAACGGGAATTTTAAAATGTATTTGAAGAAATTATGGCTGAAAATGTCCCAAATCTAACGAAGGAAACGGAAACCCATGTATAGGAAGGACAGAGGGTCCCAAATAAGATGAACCCAAACAGACCTACACCAAGATATACTATAACTAAAACAATAAAATTTAAAGATATAAAGAGGATTCTAAAGGCAGCAAAAGAAAAACAAAGAGTTAATTACAAAGGAACCCCGCCACCATAAGGCTGTCAGCTGATTTCTCTACAGGGTCCCAAACAAGATGAACCCAAACAGACCTACACCAAGATATACTATAACTAAAATGGCAAAAGTTAAAGATATAAAGAGGATCCCAAAGGCAGCGAGAGAAAAACAGAGTTAATTACAAAGGACCCCTCTCCCCATAAGGCTGTCCACTTATATCTCTACCTACAGAAATACTGAAGGCCAGAAGGGGGTGGCAGGATATCTTCACTCAAAGTCTTAAAAGGGAAAAGCCTGCAACCCAGGACACTCTATACAGCAAGATTATCACTTGGAATAGGGAGAGATAAAGAACTTCTCAGACAAGCAAAAACTAAAAAGAATACAGCAATATTAAACTTATCCTAAAAGAAATATTCAAAGGTTTCTCTAAGTAGAATAAAGAAAAAAAAATCTACACGAAAGAGAAAATCACAATTGGAAAGAAAATCACTTACATAAGCTAGTACACAAATTTAAAAAATAAAATAATTTTTCTGAAAGTAATGATAACTCCAACTAACACCAAAAGAGTAAATACAAAGATATAAAAGAGGACGTCAAAAATCATAAAATGTGGGGAAAGAGTATAAAAATGTAGTTTTTTTCTTTTAAAGAATGTGTTTGAGCCTATATGACTATCAGTCTAGAGGTCAATATAGTTGTCGGTTAACACACTTGACAGCCAGGGTAACCACAAATCAAAACCATGTAACAGCTTCACAAAAAAGTAAAAGAAAAGAAAAAAGCATAATACAAAAGAAAACCATCAAACCAAAACAGGGAAAACAGAAAGGAACAAAGATGAAATATAAACTCAACTGGAAAATAAGGTTTTAAAAATGGAAATAAATACTTATCTATCAATAATTACCTTAAATGTCAATGGACTAGACTAAACACTCTAATGAAAAGACATTGGCAGACTGGATTAAAAAAAAAAAGAGCCTACAACCTGCTGCCTATAAGAAACCCACCTTAGGGCCAGGGCCAATGACATACAGATTGAAAGCGATGAGACTGAAAAAGATATTTCATGCAAATGGAAATGACAACAAAGCAGATCTAGCAACACTCATTCCAGACAAAACAGACTGTAAAACAAAAGTCATAAAGATAAAAAAGGACATTCTATAATGATAAAAGGGTCAATACAAGATGAAGATTTTACACGCATTTAATACTTGTTAACATATGCAATAGACGAGTGCCTAAATACAAAAAGCAAGTATTAACAGACATAAAGGAAGAAACTGACAGGAATACAACAGTGAAAGACTAACATCTCACTCACATCAGTAGATACATCTTCCAGACAAAATGAGAAAGGCAACAGAGATCCTAAATGATACAATAAAAAGGTTAGGCTTAATTGATATTTTCAGGACATTACATCCAAAAAACCAGAATACATTCTTTATAAGTGCACACAGATCAATCTCTAAGATTGACCACATACTAGGACACAAAACAAGACTAAACAAATTTAAGAGGACAGAAATAATTTCAAGCATCTTTTCTGATCACAACAGCATGAAACTAGAGTCAACCTTAGAAAGAGAAAAAAAAAAAAAAAAAGATTATATGGAAACTAAAAAGCATGGTACTTAAAAAAAATATATCAAGAGTCAATGACGGAATCAAAGAGGAAATCAGAAGACACCTTGAAACTACTATATACTCTTGAAAAAGGAGGCATGAGTACAGAATTGAGGGGGAAAAAAAGTTTCTTCAGTGTGGTGCTGGAAAAGCTGGACAAATGCATATAAATCAAGAAAGTCAGAACAGTCTCTCACACCATACATAAAACTCAATAAACACCGTTCTCTTCTCCAGGAGATAGTCCAGACCCAGGGATTGAACCTGGGTCTCCTGCATTGCAGATTCTTTACCATCTGAGCCACCAGAGAAGCCCCAAATATATGACATGACACCATAAAACTCCTAGAAGAGAACATAGGCAAAACATTTTCTGACATAAAAGTCCAATTGTTTTCTTAGATCAGTCTCCCAAGGCTACAGAAATAAGAGTAAAACAAGCAAATGGGACCTAATAAACGTAAAAGCTTTCCCACAGTAAAAGAAACCATAAAAAGAAAAGACAATCCACAGAATAGGAGAAAACATTTGCAAACAATGTGCCCAACAAGAGATTAATTTCCAAAATATACTAGTAGCTCATACAACTTAATAACAAGACAACAAACAACAACTCAATCAATAACTAGACAAACACCTAAATAAACCCTTCTTCAAAGACATACAGAAAATTAACAAGGAAAAAAAAAAAACAAAACAAAAACATGTATCTATAAAGCTCACTAAAGCAAAGCACAGTAAAATGAGGTATGGCAATAAAAGGCGTTAAATTTATCAAATAAAAAAAATAATAATAAAGTAATGGGAACCACAGCTGCAGGTATTGCACACGATTGTGAATGTCAAATGAGATTACGTGCAAAAAAATAAACTCCTAGTGAGCAAAAAAAAAAAAATAACTTCAGATACGCAGATGACACCACCCTTATGACAGAAAGTGGAGAAGAACTAAAGAGCCTCTAGATGAAAGTGAAAGAGGAAAGTGAAAAAGTTGGCTTAAAACTCATCATTCAGAAAATAAGAGATCATAGCATCTGGTCCCATCACTTCGTGGCTAATAGATGTGGAAACAATGGAAACAGAGGGAGATTTTTGTGGGAGGGCTCCAAAATCACTGCAGATGGTGTCTGCAGCCATGAAATTAAAAGATGCTTGCTCCTTGGAAGAAAAGCTATGACCACCTTGACACCATACTAAAAAGCAGACATAGAATAAAAAAAAAAAAAAGAACTAAATCTAAAGAGGCCTCTGTTATACAAGTTAAGCCCAGCATGGAACGTCAAGAATTCCCTTTCAAATCCAAAGTAATTGAGAGCAATCAGGACAAAGTATTACTTGACTTAATGAGGTCAGGAGATTAATTTTTCCTCATTTCCAGGATCAGAGATTGCTGAATCAATCCCAACACTAAGAACTTTCAGAGAGTAAGAACTCCTTCCAGGGCCTGAGGGTCAAGATGGCATCCTTCTCCTAAAGCGTGAGGATATACTGTCTGGGAAATAAACACCATGTGGCAGGAGAGTCAGCTGTCCATCAGATGAATTAACAGCAAGAAAATAAATTCAGTGTGTGCTCAAAAAAATAAATAAATAAAATAAAAATAGTGAGATAAAAAAAACCAAACAAACAAAAAAAAAAAAACAAAGACATACAGATGGATAGCAGAACATGAAAAGATGCTCAACATCACTAATTATTAGAAAAATGAAAATAAAAACTACAAAAAGGTACTGCCTCACACCAGAAGGAATGGCCATCATTAAAAAGTCTACAAAAAAAAAAAGTCTACAAATAACAAAGGCAGAGAGGCTAACAGTACCAAGGTTCCTTAAAACCCTGAAAATAAAAAAGCAATAAAAACAAACAATACCAAAAAAACCTTAAAATAGAGTTGGCATATGACCCAACATATGACCCAACGTATGACCCAACATATGACCCAATGCCACTCCCAGGTGTATATCCAGAGAAAACTATAATTCACAAACATACATGTACCCCAATGTTTACAGCAGCACAATTTACAAATTACAATAAATTTTACAGCAGTACAAGTTACAATTTCCAAATCATGGAAGCAACATGGATATATGAATGGATAAAGATGTGGAATAGATACACAATGGAATACTACTTGGCCATAAAAAAGAGTTTAAGAATGCCATGCAGTAACATGGATGGACCTGAGATTATCATGGGCTTCCCAGGTGGAACTAATGGTAAAGAATCCACCTACCAATGAAGGAGATGCAAGTTTGATCCCTGGGTTGGGAAGAGCCCCTGGGGTAGGAAATGGCACCCCACTCCAGTATTCTGGCCTGGGAAACCCCCTGATGGGCTACAGTCCATGAGGTCACTAAGAGTTGGACATGACTGAGCACACACGTGCACACACACACAAAGATTATATCATATTAAGTGAAGTAAATCACAAAGACAAATACTATATAATATCACTTATATGTGGAATCTAAAATATGACACAAATTAAATTATTTACAAAACAGAAACAGACTCACAGACATAGAAAACATAAGAACTTATCATTACCAAAGGCGTGGAGGAGGAATAAAGTAGGATTAGCAGATACAAACTACTATATATAAAATGGATAAACAACAGGTCCTACTGCACAGCACAGGGAACTATATTCAGTATCCTATAATAAACCATAATGGAAAAGAATATGAATATGTATGTATAACTGAATCACTTTGCTATATACCAGAAACTAACACAACACTGTAAATAAACTAGACTTCAATTAAAAAAAAAATTTTTAAGTCTCTTAATTTTTCTAAAGTTATGTAAATATCCTTAATCAAGTATTTATAAACAATAATAATCATACCTCAATGTCTTTGAAGATCAGATTTAACTATAATAAACATTTTATTCCCACAGGAAATGTCCAAGACAATCTACTATACTGAAAGGGGTCATCTATTTATACATTCTCCTCCATCTAATATATCATTTGTGCAAATATGAAGGGATCAATATCGATCACATGTCCCTCCCATATATGATGAAGAAATCAAATTATCCTTTAATGGACCTAGACTTCATCCAAGATCTATCACAAGCTACCTGATTTTGATTTTCTCATGTATCTTCACTTTAATCTGTACAGGATAAAAGGGATTATACATTTATAATGGCTTTTGATTTTAAGAGACTGCACTGATAAATTGGCAACCTGCCTGACAGGAAAAGCAACTTGCTACAACTCACCATATTGCTCTCAATAAGATAAAAGAACAACAGAACAAAATATTCTCTCACAAATAGTAAAATCAAAGAGCATAAATGAAAATGCAAGTTCCAAAAGCTTCACTAAAGCAGAGCCACAGGAGTTCTAAGGCTATGAGGGCCTATCTGTAAGCTAGGGATTCAAAAAAATGTTGCATGTGTCTATACTTTTGTTGCATGTGTCTATACTTTTCAACATCTTTTCCAAAACAACTTTTAAATCAGTTTTCCTCAATAAACACAAAACTAAAACTCTCCTGTATTCATAATTAACAAGTCATTAGAAATATACAGGTTTAGTATGTACATTACCATGGAGTTCAAACTTTCATTACAATAGTAGTTTAAGAACTTACAGCATCTGCTTTACAAATGGTGTTGGCTACATGTCGACATAGCATCTTTAGCCAGTTTTCTTTTGGAAGTTCCTCTGATGTCATCTGGAAACTGAGCAGCACATTTGCTTGCTCTGTTGGTGGCCTCACAAGCAATGCAAAAGCATTATGGCAATCTAGGGTTCCAAAATAACCACAAACACTACATGTTACTCCTTGGAAAATGACAGATTTAACACAAGTTTAGTTCCCTCAGAGCAAGAAAACTCTACTGAATTCTCTCTTCTCTATCCAGTAAATTATCTCTATTTCTATCTTTCCTGTTCCCTTAGTTATTAATTGGACAAAGAGCAGCATCATATTATGTTGAAACATTGGAAAGAATAGTACATACCATGTAAGGAACCAACAATACTAATTTAATGTTGTTAGGTAAGCAGTACTTTCCATAATATTTAATATTTTCTTTAATAAAGCTTTAAAAAATTAGATCATTTCTTAGAATTCTAGAATTTGAGTTTTTAAAGTGACACTGTAAGAATAATAATTCAACCTACTTAAATCAACTGAAAGAAAATACTCAAATATTAAAACTGTTACAAAAGGTCTTATGATCAAGAAGCTAAAACAGAACCTGTTTTGAACAATGAAGTCTTCCAGAATTATAATCCAAAAAATATAGACGATTTAAGTAAATGCTATATGTAGCCCTTAATAAATCCAGAATTTGACAACTGAGTAAAGAGAACAATATAAGTTGCTATTCAAGTTTTCTTTGTTTCTCATAAATTGAAAGCTTTCCTTCATTAGAGGATAGGATCAGTGATAAAACCAGCTTACATCATAAAAATATATGCCTAAACAAGAAAAATATTGCCAAGCATACATATCATACAAGCTAATGATATAGCTTATGGTAGGTATAAACTTTTGCCAATTTCAAGCCTTCAAAGAACCCTCTCTTAACATTCCCAAAGTTTAGAGTAAAAGCTTTCCTTAATACACATATGAGCCCACATTGAGTCTACCATAGTTACTTTGGGTATATTTACTCATGCGTATCTATTTCTGGTGATATCCTAAATGTATCCCTCACAAGGCAGCCACTGGCAACAGGAAATGTTGTAAGATGTGGAAGCACAGGTAATAGACTACAACTGCTTTTGGATTCTGAAGGAATAAGTTTTGGTGTGGGAATGGGGAGGATGGGCACTACTTTAACCATGTAACCATTTAAAAGCTTTTTGTTTCTTAAGAGATGAAGATATTCTACAGAATGAAATAATACTTTCATTTGAAAAAAATTAAAAATCAAATCAGTTCCTAGAAATGTAGTGGGATAAAAGTAAAGAACAACTACTTTGCCAGAACTAATCAACAATATTGAAAAATAATTTACCAGTTTAAAAATAAACATATAAGGGAATTAAACCTTCAATGAATATAAACTATTTTTATTTAGCCAACAGTTTATCCAATGACCATACCTTCTGTCTCTCGTATGTCTAGCACCTTCTTAATCTGAGAAAGAGGCATTAGATGAATATGCTTAAGAGAAGCTGGGGGTCGGGTCTGGCCATGAGGACTCCTAAAAGTACCAATAACCTTGTGTCGTTTTCTTGCTATCTGATTATTGGGGGGGAGAAAAAAAAAGTTGATGTCAGTAACAAAAACAAAGACCAAATGCTTAAAAATAAAATGGCACTAGTCACATAAATCTATATGCAGCTCATTAAGTATCAGTCATTCCAAAATTATCTGTAAGTAATTACTATGTAACAAATTCATACATGTAACTATGTAACAGAATTGTTCACATTCATATGAAAAGAGCTCAAAAGTCAGGAAAACAGGATCTATGGAAAAGATCCCAGAGGTGTGAAAGAACTTAGAAGAGTTGTGAGAAATAATGGGATCAAAGGATGAAGGAATCTTCAATAAAAGACCTTGAATTCGGAAAGGGGAATAGTTGCTTTGGGATCACTGCCTTGGGTTCAAAAAAATAACTGACTTCAGTTTAAGAACAGAATTCACAATTATCTCAGATCCCATGCAAGGAACTGAGGATAAAGGAGCGAATAATACAGAAATGGTTCTGGTTCTCATGACACTTACATACTATTGAGAAATATGAAAATCAAAGTAACAATACATTACAAATCGATGCAAATTATAAAGTCAATGTGCTGATATAACTTTAATTAAACTGGGAACTCACCAAAGGAAGAGACAGGTAAAGTATTGCTGGAGAAGACAGGAGCAAAATCAGAAAGGATCCTGTGACTCATGATGTACTTAAGTTCTGAGAATTTTATAAGGTCTTTAAATTTTTCATTTCTATGAAATCATAGTATATTATTTTGTCTTTTTAAAAGAACATCTCTTTTGGGCTTATGAAAGTGAAAGTCGCTCAGTCATGTCTGACTCTGTGACTCCTTGGACTATATATAAAAAGTCCATGGAATGCTCCAGGCCAGAATACTGTTGTGGGTAACCTTTCCCTTCTCCAGGGAATCTTCCCAACCCAGGGATCAAACCCAGGTCTCCTGCATTGCGTGCGGATTCTTTACCATTTGGGCTTATAATCATTAACTAAAAGACACTAACACAAAATAATTTAGATTAAGTTGCTTAATGAATTGAGATTGATTGGTCATACTCATCATGATGAATATGACAAAGTAAGGCTGAAATCTGTGTTGGTTAATGAGAAAAGATCAAATGGCAGTCAGTATCACATTTACACTGATGCAGAAATATGACACATGATCTATGATACAAACCAAATATTAAAAGCCCATTTATATTAATATGGTAAAAAAAAGTAATTCTTTAACTTCCACTGTAATATCTAAATGTACTTTTAATTTAGCTAAGTAAAATAAATAATTTTAAGGCTCATTTTTAAAAAGGAAAAACAATGACAAGTATTAATACTGATGATACAAATGCTAGTCCATCAAGGTAAGAACTCAAAATACAGATACATCACCTGTCATGTCTAAGTGAAGTCAGTTCAGATCTTACTCATTTTAAATGTTTCTAACATTTACCATTCTCTTCATTCCAAATTTGCTCTAAGTTTTGGTGTTAAAAAAAGAAAAAAAAAAAACAAGCTAAAGAATAAGAGCTTATAAATCTAAAGGTCCAAAATTTGGGCTCCAAATTTAATGTTAGAAATAGAACTGTTACCGTTAATGTGATTTTGACATGGAGACTAAGAGAAAGTAGAAAAAAAAAAAGTCAGTGAATTCAGGAAAGATGAAGGAAGTAAGAGGCCAAGCTATAACAGACGTGGAGGCTACAAGGAATGACCCATGACATGAATTAAAGTGCAAGGTAAGTCTATGAGCCAGTTGTAGAAGACATCACAAAAACTGAATGGGAAGTAAAATAAAAAAATTTAAAGCAAAAAAATTTAAAACAACTCTCCAAGGATTAGAGGATAAAGACCTGGGTTCAATCCCTGGGTTGGGAAGATCCCCTGGAGAATGGAATGGCTACCCACTCCAGTATTCTTGCCTGGAGAATTCTATGGATGGGGAGCCTGGTGGGCTGGGGATTATAATTCATTATATTAAATAATCAAGTTATGTCTGTCTTCAATAAAATACGGATTTCTCTGCTGGGAAAATGTACTTAATTTTAAAAAGAAGTCATAATTATTTTGTAAATCTTGAAGAAATATACACAGATAAAAGAAGTTCCTAAAATTCTTGATCTAGGCATTTATTTGCATGGAAACAAAATAAACTTTCATTTTGACATGGATTTGAAGTTATGAAAAAATATCATACGTCTTAATATTAGGTCTTTTCCTAAAAGCATTCAATTAATAGCATTAAATCAACAATTGGTCTCATCAAAAAAGTGATTCAAGTTCACTTTACTTTAAACTTCTTTAATCAATTAATTAAAACTTATTGTTTCGATCAAAGCTTAGTTTTAAAGATTCAATGAAGTCATACAAACAGCAGGGTTATTACACTGTATTAAGGACAACTTTACCTCCAGGCAGTCATTGAAGAGGAAGAGAGTTACTTGTTCTCCTCTGTCACAGGGGTGCTCACCTAGAGAAATTGTTTCAACTCGCTGAACTAAACTTCGGTGAGAAGATAAAAGATTAGCCTGAATAGATTGAAAACATTAATAAAACATTACTTCATGGTAAATACTTTTAAATACTTTTTAAAATTATAATTAAAAACAAAGTTGTGCCAAGATTCTGTTTATATTATAACTGGCAGAATCTAAATACAGCTGACCTTGAACAACACAGGTTTGAGCTGCACTAGTCCACTCATACAGGTTTTCTTTTTTAGTAAATAAGTACTACAGTATTACATGACCCATGATTGGTTGAATCTATGAATACAGAAGCACAGAAACAGAGTGCCAACTATAAAGTTATATGCAGATTTTCTACTGCTCTGGGCAGGGGGTTGGTGCCCTTAATTCCCAGTAGTTCAAGGGTCTACTATAACAAAATCAAAAAGAACAAAAAGAGTAAGTCGACAATCACCAAAAATGAATACTTACTGGACATCCATCTACCTCATAAACAACATCGAAAATTTGCCTTTGAGCTTCTGTTTTTCTCTTATCCTCATTAATATGGCTGAAAATTAATAAAGTTATTTTTAAAACAACAGACCATAAAAACTGTATATATACACATCTTGTGTCACACACACACACAAAAAATCCCTCCATGTGAATATGTCTTAATTTTGATAACCGTATCAGTTAATATATTCCCTAAAAGTATCCCACTACATTAAAAAATTTCTCATAGAATCCTTCAGAAAAGTAAGTTTTGCTTTACTCCTTACTATGTTCTCTCTCTCTCACTTTAGACTATATTCATTATACACTTCCTAAAATACATTATACTGGTATAAACTGCCGGTTCAGAAGTTTTAAGTTCAGGTAAGGTTTTATGCAAATCGTTCCCAAATTATATGCTAATCATTTCACTGAAATAAAAATTAAGACTATTGCTTCCAGACAAGATGGAATAAGAGGAAAAATATATACTTTGCCTGAAACAACTTAAAAAAAAAAACCCAGCAAAGTATAAAGAAAGAGGTTTTTAAAGTCAATGTCTCAAACAATGCAAGCCTAATTATATCCTATCTACAAAAGATACACTTTACATCAAAGACATGAATAGTCTAAAAGTAAAATAATGAAAATATCCAGTAAGAGCACAATATAGTCTTCTCAAGCGTACATGGTACCTTCACCAGGTTAAGCCATAAAATAAGCCTCAGGAAGTTTAAAAGGATTGAAATAATACAAAGTATATTTTCTATAAATGGTGAAGTAAAATTAGAAAATTAGTATCACAAGGAAACTTCAAAAATTCACAAATATGTGGTAATTAAACAACAAACTCCTGAACAACCTATTGGTTGTGATTACCTATTGGTAATCACAAGGGAAATCAGAAAATAGTTTCAGGTAAAAACAAAAACCAAGAACATGACTAAAGTAGTGTTTAAAGGGAAATTTACAGCTATAAAAGTAAACAATTAAAAAAATAACCTCAAATCAATATCCTAATCTTCTACTTTAAGACACATGATGGGGGGAGGCGGGAAGAGCAAGCTAAATCTAAAGCATGCAGGAAAAAGGAAATCAAAAGTTATGAACTAGTGACTATAAAAATAATGGGAAAAAAAATCAACAAAATTAAAAGTGTCTTTCTTTTATGAAAATATGTTAACGCTGACTGCATAATTCAGTTTGTAGAAAAGATCAAGGTAAAGAATGTGTATGTTAAACCACTAAGTAGTGAAAAACACTACTATCCTGATCCCAAAATAACAAACCAAAAGCATGACGATTGGCTGATCAACATATAAAATACAAGTATAAACAAAAACCAAAATATGCATAATGTTTTCAGTAGCAACAGAAGCTCATATCCATTAATTTGAGCATTATTCTACTGCTAGATCCTTTCACTAGAGCTGGTAGTTTCCATATAGGAGCTCCTTACAAGTATTTTAAGAAACTCTATTTCAGGACTTCCATGGAGGCAGTGGTTGAGGATCTGCCTGCCAATGCAAGGACCACAGGTTTGATCCCTGTTCTGGGAAGATTCCACATGCCGAGGAGCAACTAAGCCTGAGTGCCACAACTGCTGAGCCCCCACAATGAAACTACTGAAGCCTACATGCCTAGAGCCAGCAAGAGAAGCCACTGCAATAAGGAGCCTGCACACTGCAACGAAGAGTAGCCCCTGCTCTCTGCAACTAGATAAAGCTTGCACGCAGCAACTAAGACCTAGTGCAGCCAAATAAAGAATCCAGGTGCTAGGTTTTAGAAGATTAAAAAAAAAAAAAGAAATTCTATATCATACAGAAGCACTTCATGGAGTGCTTCTGTATGAAGCTATTTAATTAAAGAAACTATTTAATTAAATCAACTGAATATGCTTATATGTAAAGTTCAAAAAGGTGCTATATCCTCATCCTTCGGGAAGAAAAACAATTAACAGCAATAGAGCTTTTAATTCTGATCATATTAGTCAAAAAAAATCACTTCTGATCAATGCTGTCTCCAAGTTAGACTTACAGTAAGCAGCTTAAGTTTAATAATCAATTTCCCCTAGTAAATTTCATTGAGTTTGTACTTTGACGACATCTCCAACAAACCCTACCAATTTAAGTTCACAGAATTCAAAGTAAGAAAAAAAAGTCAAAGCTAATGTGAAAAACGTATTAACCTTTTCATTTCATCAGGGTCAAATTCCCAAATTCCATTTGGGTAGTTAATAAGAATATGAAGACAAAAACAAGCTAAGACTGGAAATATATGAAGAAAATGTCTATTGGTGCATTTATAACATTTTCAAATTTCTAAACCACTGTTACCCTCTACATGTATACGTTCACAAGTATGTTTTTGATTAATCATATTTTAACAATATTTCTAACATTTTAATATGTGACTACACTACTAAAAATAATTTAGATACTATTTTACAGAATTTTGTTATTGATCTTTTTCTATTTACGATTCTAATTGTTCCACCAATTCCACTGTAAATCTAAGGAATAACAAAAAAGTTGAAATAAGGTACTTACGTCATTACTTCCTTTAGTGATTCAATAGCTTTTTCTAGAGTGCTTTTGTCAGGATTTTCTTCAAATGTGTGCTTCTTAAGATCTGTAATATTTTATCAAATATTTTCTCTATGATTAAAAGAAATTCAATGGTTTTCCCACTATGACTTAAAAATGCTGTCCACTGTGACAGACACACATTAATTTAAAAAAATAATATCTAACTTTTCCTTTTAAAAAAAAGTTTTTATACAATGTTCCCTTAAGAATGAGTTTCCAAGGTGGTGCTAGTGGTAAACAACCCACCTGCCAATACAAGAGACATTAAGAGATATGGGTTCAATCCCTGGGTCAGGAAGATTCCCTGGAGGAGGAAATGGCACCCGACTCCAGTACTTTTGCTGGGAGAATCCCATGGACAAAGGAGCCTGGTGGGCTACAGTCCACAGGGTTGCAAAGAGTTGGTCACGATTGAGTATCTGAGCACCCTTAAGAGCTCTCTTCTTAAATGTATTAAATAAGTTTCCACATTTTTTCACTGAATAAATTTTCAGAATATGTACCAGATTTTCACTATTTCAATTCCCTTCTAGTAAAGTTTGATGACTCCTAAATTTTTTAAACTCTCTGAATTCACGATCCTCAATTAACTAAGAAGTCATTATACACGCTATATTTCATAGTGGGGCCCATGGCTCCGTCACAGAGAGCAGCTGGTGTGAAGAGACGATTTTGTTTAGTTTATAGGTTTAATGAGGTGCTTAGACTTTGACTCTTCTTACCCAAGTTGCTTATAATGTTCTACCCAATGGTTCCCTATATCTCCACCCCCCCCCACCTAATCTTTTAAGTGGAATAATAGAAGAAAGGCTTAGATATCAAGTTCATTTTAGTCATGACATTTGATGAATTCCTATAAGTACTTAATAAAACAATAATGAAGATAAATAAGAAACAGCCTATTTTGTAAAGTTAAAAAGGTTGCATATTCATATATTTTCTTTATAATCTGTAAAATAGAATAGTTTTTAAAGACTGTGGAAATCATTTTATATGTTAGTAATTCTAAACTGTATTAGATAACCTCAAAGAGAATAAAAATTACCAATTTTTGTAGTTACTACCACAATTCATAATTTAACCAATATATTTCAAAGACAATAATAGATAAAAAGAGTCACAAACTTAGGCTCCTTAACTGCTATACTTACTATTGTAGTTAAGGTCTGAAGGCCAAATTGCTTTGTTACACTTATTCCTGTTTTATGCAATTTAGTTCTCATACTTAAATTTAAAAGTATAAAATTTAAATTTAAAAATATAAAAACTGACACTGTTCTAGACCTATTCACTACTTTAGTCAGGTAAATATAAAAGCATATAAATACACCTTTCTTTTCATGAAGGTATAATTTATTCACAAAAATTAACTCTGCTATAGATGTCCTTTTCATTGAAATCTATAATTTAAGTTTTAGAATAAATGGATGAATGTTTCAAGAGTGTTCTGCACACTATAAGGAAAAAAAATATAAGACAAAGCATAAAGAATTTTACTAAGAGTCAGAAAAAGACTAAATAACCTCAAACATCGTAATCATTTTGTGGGTGAATTTTATGTGGATGTAAACTGTTTGGGAATTAGTGACATACCATGAAATATAAGAATACTTTGAGGAGAGAGGCAGAAAGTTCAATACTAGTCAGTAAAACTGATTTCACAACAAATAAAGCATTTCTAGGCCAGAGTGAATTTTTGTAGCACCAGTGATTATTCAGATTATCCATAAAGATATTTTCTACATAAAAGATACAAACTTTAAAACTGAAACCTAAGAGCACTTTGAAAACGAGAAATTTTGCCAATTTTTTAGAACAAAACAATTTCATAAAAACATCCAAAATTGTCTGGAAAGAGATCAGACAAGTACCATTTAAAAGTAATGCAATGCTGGGTAATCTCTGCACTGGTCGGATGAGAAGTTCAACAAGGCTTTGCCGTCCACATTCTGGCTTAGCTTGGTTTATCTGAAAAGAATTAATTTATTCAAAATTTATTTTGAATGTTTTCTGCAAAGATTATTATACATTACATTTATTAGATTACACCTTATCATTTGTGCCCTGATAAGAATGGGAGAAGTAGGGTGGTAGTTGTTCTCTGGCAGATTATTATGGTTCAGTAATCCCTCAAGGCCTGAAATAGCCTTCTGGCAAGCCAAGGATTAACACCTTAAACAGAGAGTGAGTTCCTCTAAGCACTCTTATACATTTCATTTCAGTTTTTCATAAATCTATATCATTCAAAAAGAAAAAAAATTAAAAATATTAATTATGCTGATACCATTTGGATAAACAAAGTAAGCCACCAATAAGAAAATCATTAAAAGCAAGCAAAATCTCATTGGAAAATTTTTAGAAGTGTTTGAGAATATGCCTAACTTAAAAAACACACACACACACAACATTCATATTCACTCAGCTGCCTCTTGGATCCTGCTTGTGGCATATCAAACCTTGTGATGCTAAACATCACTGCACTTTCAAGTAAAACTAAACACATAACATTAAGGTATTCTGACATGGATGTATCTTTACTAAAAGATACATCTTTAGTATTAAAATTTAATTTTAATAAATTCCGTCAGAAAATAATTCTCTGATTTTTATTTGAAAGAAATATGTATTACCTTCAGAAAAGCATGAAATCTTGGTTTCTGTTTTTCACATTTAATAATAGTTTCCTTGCTCATTTCAAAGAAGTTCACAAAGGGAGGATAGATTTTTACCAAATCTTTGGACTAGGAACAAACAAAAAAAACCAAAACCCATTAATTTGTGGCTGTTACCCTTAGTCAATGAAACTTAAAGTTGAATAACCAGTAGTCAAAATCTGACATACCAGATGCAAAAGAAAAGTTCAAAATACATTTCTTCTCAAGGTAAATACAGGAATTTTATTTCATAAACTTCTCACTAACTAGTGAGTTAATTGCTAAAGAAAATGCATCAATTGTTAAACAGAGCCTAAAACCTGAAAAGCAAATAAATACTCAGAAACAAACAAAAGTTGATATACTTTTGTTGAACTTCAATATAAGCTTACTGTATTGATAAACATGACACAGTTTTAAAACTTCTATTAATTTAGAATATAGTAGCAATTATAGCTGATCTACGAAGAACCCAAGAACACGCTATTATCTTTTGAAGGATCCAAACAACCATTAAAAGATCAACTGTACTGCGCAATTTTGAAGTACAAGGAAAATGTCCTGACAAATTGAGACCAACAGGTACCAAAAAGATCTGGGACAATAATTTGCATATTTGAAATTCTCAGTCAACCAGAAAGAACATCCAACAGCTATACGGTAAGGATTAGTTAGGAGACCTTAGAAATCAAAACTAAATGGGCCACAATCCAAGGCACTGAAACTTATCTGGTCGGACTGAATCACATCCAAAGAGACTAAAGGGAATTTATAAATTCTATTTGTGGCACCTCATTCAAAACTAATATACTTATTTAATAAACTTAACCTATGTTCTTAGAGAAGAAACAGTTCATTGGAAGGTTTTATGCAGACACAAAGACAGTACAAAGTGCTATCAACTAAGGAAAGAAAAAATAAAACTCAATTATAGAAAACTTTAAAAAATCATTAATCTATGGCTGTTTATGATAGGAAAATAATATGATATATGGTAAAATGACTGTAACACAACAGTTAATATTAAAGATGAGCTATCAAGAAAGTGTTGGATTGTATATGGAAGGCATGTTTCAGAAGACAAGAACACTTTCAAAATATTTTACAAACACAAAGATGCCTAAGTTTTTTAAAAAAGTTCTCACATTTAAACAGGTAACTTTCATTCCCTGCCATTTCTTGATGAGATGATACTTTAATCTTAATACTTAATAAATAAAATACTTACATATTTAAGAAAGATATCACCAATGCTTTTGCTCTCATCCCAATTAACAATAAGGTCTTCAAGATCATCCTGGAAAAACACAAAATGAGACAATACGTGATTCTGATAATCACTTTAGCATCTCTTAAATTTGAATATTCATTTGAAAGACATACTTTACAGAGTACCTTAATTTGGCATATATAACAATAACATTCTTTCTCAATAAGAAATTAATTTTTTGACAAGAAAAATATCCTTTGAAAAATAATTAAGAAAACATAAAGAATGCCAAATCAATAAGACTAAGTCTAATTTCCCAGTATGATGTGGAAGTATAATTAATTTAACTATACAGCTGATTGGTTCATTAATTAAAGAATTAATTAATTATAGAAAAGCACCTTTGATCTTGGCTGCTGAAGCATCAGCCATTAGAAACTGTAATCTATAATGGAGGTCAGCAAACGTTACTTAAAGGGCCAAATGGCAAATATTTTAAGGCTTACAGGCCATATGGTTTCTGTCACAAGTCCTCAATTCTGTCTTTGTAGAATAGAACCATAAACAATATATAAATAATTGTGAGTGGCTGTGTATCAATAAAACTCTATTTATGAAAGTAAGTAAAACTTTACTAAAATGCTTAACTGGCTGGATTTGGTCCATTGACCATGATCTGCTAATTCCTGGGCTTATTTCTCAATCATCATCCTAAAATATTACTTATTTGTAAAAATTTAGAAGATATTTAAAAGCTTTCTAAGATAATAAAACCAGATGATGAAATGGTAAGAAATGACATGCCCTAACTGAAATTCTAAAAGTGACTTTAAAGTAGAAATTAATCAATACACTTATACAAGAGGTTCTCAAACTGTTACATGCAGACACTTTCCCAACAGATATTTTTAGTGGGATCCATAAGATTAAACTATTTTCATTACAATATGAAGGCATTATTTGACTCCTTGATTCTCTCATAAGGATACAACAGAGTCATATGGAGGTGACATGATGTGTGATACTGCAATAGAATGAATTAAGCAGTAGACAGGAGAAACAAGTTTTCTATTAAGCCAGACAAAAAAAAGGCAAAACAAATCAACATCACTGTTTCTGTTTTGGAAATTAGTTATTTTAGAAAAGAACATGTTATTTATACTACCACATAAGGAGTCATTATTATTAACATATATTTTTAAAATTGCATGAGTTCAGTTCAGTTCAGTTGAGTCACTCAGTCATGTCCAACTCTTTCTGACCCCACGGACTGTAGCATACCAGGCCTCCCTGTCCATCACCAATTCCTGAAGCTTGCTCAAACTCATGTCGATCGAGTTGGTGATGCCATCCAAACCATCTCATCCTCTGTCATCCCCTACCTTTCCCGCCTTCAATCTTTCCCAGCATCAGGGGCTTTTCAAATGAGTCAGTTCTTTACATCAGGTGGCCAAAGTATTGGAGTTTCAGCTTCAGCATCAGTCCTTCCAATAAACACCCAGGACTGATATCCTTTAGGATGGACTGGTTGGATCTCCTTGCAGTCCAAGGGACTCTTAAGAGTCTTCTCCAACACCACAGCTCAAAAGCATCAATTCTTTGGTGCTCAGCTTTCTTTACAGTCCAACTCTCACATCCATACATGACTATTGGAAAAAACATAGCTTTGACTAGATGGACCTTTGTTGGCTAAGTAATGTCTCTGCTTTTTAATATGCTGTCTAGGTTGGTCATAGCTTTTCTTCTAAAGAGCAAGTATCTTTTAATTTCATAGCTGCAATCACCATCTGCAGTGATTTTGGAGCCCAAGAAAATAAAGTCTGTCACTGTTTCCATTGTTTCCCATCTAGTTGCCATAAGTGGTGGGGCGGGATACCATGATTTTAGTTTTCTGAATGCTGAGTTTTAAGCCAGCTTTTTCATTCTCCTATTTCACTTTCATCAAGAAGCTCTTTCATTCCTCTTCACTTTCTGCCATTAGGATAGTGTCATCTGCACACCTGAGGTTATTGATATTTCTCTTGGCAATCTTGATTCCAGCTTGTGCTTCATCCAGCCCAGAATTTCTCATGATGTACTCTGCATATAAGTTAAATAAGCAGGGTGACAATATGGCCTTGACATACTTCTTCCCAATTTGGAACCAGTCCAGTGTTCCGTGTCTGGTTCTAACTGTTCCTTCTTGACCTGCATACAGATTTCTCAGGAGGCAGGTCAGGTGGTCTGGTATTCCCATCTCTTTAAGAATTTTCCACAGGTTATTGTGATCCTCATAGTCAAAGGCTTTAGCGTAGTCAATGAAGCAGAAGTAGATGTTTTTCTGGAACTCTCCTGCTTTTTCCATGATCCAACAGATGTTGGCAATTTGATTTCTGCTTCCTCTGCCTTTTTTAAATCCAGCTTGAACATCTGGAAGTTCTCTGTTCCCGTACCACTGAAGCCTTGCTTGGAGAATTTTGAGCATTACTTTGCTAGCATGTGAAATGAGTACAATTGTGTGTGGTTTCAACATTCTTTGGCATTGCCTTTCTTTGGGACTGGAATGAAAACTGGTCCTGTGGCCACTGCTGAGTTTTCCAAATTTGCTGGCATATTGAGTGCAGCACTTTCACAGCATCATCTTTCAGGATTTGAAATATCTCAACTAAAATTCTATCACCTCCACTAGCTTTGTTCATAGTGATGCTTCCTAAGGCCTACCTGACTTTGCATTCCAGGATGTCTGGCTCTAGGTGAGTGATCACAGCATCATGGTTATCTGGATCATGAAGATCTCTTTTGTATAGTTCTTCTGTGTATTCTTGCCACCTCTTCTTAATATTGTATATCCACATACAAAAAGATGATCTTTAAACCTTCACCTTAGCCAAAAATGAACTCAAGTTATAGATCTAACTGTAAGAGCTAAAACAATACACCTTCTAGAAGAAAACACAGGAGAAAATCTTCAAAATCTTGGGTTAGGCAAAAATTTCTTAGATATAACAGCAAAAGCACATTACATTTTAAAAAATGGATAAACCGGACTTCATCAAAATTAAAAATTTTGGTATTCCAAAAGAATACCAAAAATGAAATAAGCAACAACAGGCTGGGAGGAAATATCTGCAAAACACATAGCTAATAAAGGACTTGTACCAAGAATTTACAGAGAACCTTTACAACTTGGTAAGCCAACACACAACACAACCAAAAAATGGGCGCCAGATCTAAGCACACATTTCACAAGAATAATATACAAAAGAAAAAGAAGCAGATGAAAAGACGCTCAACATCATTAATTATTAGGGAAATGCAAATAAAATCATTTTATATCCTAGAATGGTTATAAAAGAAAACGTATAAGTACCGGAAAGAATGGATAGAAATTTGAATGCATATACATTACTATTCAGAATATAAAATGATGTAAAAACCTGATAGTTTCTCAAAATTTTTAAATGAAGACTGCCAATATAACCCAGCAATTCTACTCGTAAGTATCTATGGAAGAGAATGAAAACACACCCAAACAAAGATCTGCAATGTTCATATCAGCATGATTCATAACTGCCAAAAACTGGAAACAACCTAAATTTCTATCAACTGGTGAATGGATAAAGAAACGCAGCATATCCTTATAATGGACTATTACCTGGCCACACAAAGGAACAAACTACTAACGTGCTAAATCATACATGAAATTCAAAAATATACTAAGTTAAAGAAGCCAGACATAAGACATTACCTATTATATATTTATGTTTATATGCAATGTCTAGAAAAGGCAAATTTGTAAGACATAAAATAGATTAGTGGTTTCCTGGACCAGGGCTAGGAATGGGCATGAAGGATCTCAGTGGGTAAGATGAAGATGTTCTAAAATGTATATGGTGACGGCTGCATGATTTGGTGACTTACTAAAATCAGTGAATCATATATTTTAAAAAAGGTTGAGTTTAAAGATGTAAAATGTACTTCAATGAAACTGTTAAAAAACTGAGGCATCTTTAAAAGTATTTTTAAACTTTCTGTTTCAATTTCAAAATCAATTAATATGAATAAATAAAACCTACATAAACAATGGCAACCCACTCCACTACTCTTGCCTGGAAAAACCCATGGACGGAGGAGCCTGGTAGGCTGCAGTCCATGGGGTCGCTAGGAGTCAGACACAACTGAGCAACTTCACTTTCACTTTTCAATTTCATGCGTTGGAGAAGGAAATGGCAACCCACTCCAGTGTTCTTGCCT
Source organism: Bos taurus (assembly GCF_002263795.3). Lineage (NCBI taxonomy): Eukaryota > Metazoa > Chordata > Mammalia > Artiodactyla > Bovidae > Bos > Bos taurus. The sequence continues at coordinate 94,738,746 of NC_037328.1, forward strand.
GGAGAATCCCAGGGACGGGGGAGCCTCGTGGGCTGCCATCTACGGGGTCGCACAGAGTCGGACACGACTGAAGCGACTTAGCAGCAGCAGCAAACACAAGTTCCTCAATCATTTTTTAAGAATGAAAAGGGATCCTGAAACCAAATAATTTAAGAACCATTATCCTATACCCTGGGCTTCCCTTGTGGCTCAAGTGGTAAAGAATCCACCTGCAGTGCGGGAAACCTGGGTTAGATACCTGGGTTGGGAAGATCCCCTGGAGAAGGGAAAGGCTACCCACTCCAGTATTCTGGCCTGGAGAATTCCATGGACTGTAGAGCCCATGGGGTTGCAAAGAGTCAGACACGACTGAGCAACTATCACTTCACTTCACTTCACATCCTATACTCTGCAGATTCAGAAAAGTCAAAAGGGAAAAATTTACTTTCAGTAGCGCAAGGTAAACTCAAACCAAGAATAATTAAACAGCCTACAGAGTCAAGAATTAAGATTTAATTATTTAAAATTGTACTTGAAAGAAACAAAAGAATAAAAGGATTATACATAAGAATAATCTTGGAACAATATAATGCAGTGAATTCTAGCACGGACTAGTCTGTTTTAAATACTGGCTCTAGAGCCTGTTAAGTGTTGTGTCCTTGGGCAAACTACTTAACCTATAAGTGCCTCAATTTTTTATTCTGAAAAATAAGTATATAAATGACTCCTATCTCATAAAGGATTAAATTAGCTAATATTTGTATAGCACTTAGAAGAAACCCTAACAGACAGTAGTGCTCAGTAAGTTACTATTAAATATCTTTTCCTATGTGTTTAATATAAATATGGGAGATATTTGGAAAACTGTGCTGTAAAAGAGAAAAAACCTATAGCTTCACAAATATAATCTAGCGGTACATTTTTAAAGTGTAAACAATTACAGGATGGTGGTATATAGTTATATGAGACCATTGCAATCAGAAAGTAAAATAATCTCCAGGCCACCTGAAAAAGTCTACTGTATCTGGTTAACCTTTAAATACTTAAGCCTGTTGATTAAATAAAGATCTCTGCCCTAATCACTTGGCCGGCTCAGTTCAGTTCAGTTCAGTTGCTAAGTCATGTCCGACTCTTTGCGACTCCATGAATTGCAGCACACCAGGCCTCCCTGTCCATCACCAACTCCCAGAGTTCACTCAGACTCACGTCCATCGAGTCAGTGATGCCATCCTGCCATCTCATCCTCTGGTGTCCCCTTCTCCTCTTGCCCCCAATCCCTCCCAGCAACAGAGTCTTTACCAATGAGTCAACTCTTCGCATGAGGTGGCCAAAGGACTGGAGTTTCAGCTTTAGCATCATTCCTTCCAAAGAAATCCCAGGGCTGATCTCCTTCAGAATGGACTGGGTGGATCTCCTTGCAGTCCAAGGGACTCTCAAGAGTCTTCTCCAACATCACAGTTCAAAAGCATCAATTCTTCGGTGCTCAGCCTTCTTCACAGTCCAACTCTCACATCCATGCATGACCATAGGAAAAACTATAGCCTTGATTAGACAGACCTTTGTTGGCAAAGTCATGTCTCTGCTTTTCAATATGCTATCTAGGTTGGACATAACTTTCCTTCCAAGGAGTAAGCACCTTTTAATTTCATGGCTGCAGTCACCATCTGCAGTGATTTTGGAGCCCCCAAAAATAATGTCTGACACCGTGTCCACTGTTTCCCCATCTATTTCCCATGAAGTGATGGGACCGGATGCCATGATCTTCGTTTTCTGAATGTTGAACTCTAAGCCAACTTTTTCACTCTCCACTTTCACTTTCATCAAGAGGCTTTTGACCTCTTCACTTTCTGCCATAAGGGTGGTGTCATCTGCGTATCTGAGGTTATTGATATTTCTCCCGGCAATCTTGATTCCAGCTTGTGTTTCTTCCAGTCCAGCGTTTCTCATGATGTACTCTGCATATAAGTTAAATAAGCAGGGTGACAATATACAGCCTTGATGTACTCCTTTTTCTATTTGGAACCAGTCTGTTGTTCCATGTCCAGTTCTAACTGTTGCTTCCTGACCTGCATACAGATTTCTCAAGAGGCAGGTCAGGTGGTCTGGTATTCCCATCTCTTTCACAATTTTCCACAGTTCATTGTAATCTACACAGTCAAAGGCTTTAGCATAGTCAATAAAGCAGAAATAGATGTTTTTCTGGAACTCTCTTGCTTTTTCCATGATCCAGTGGATGTTGGCAATTTGATCTCTGGTTCCTCTGCCTTTTCTAAAACCAGCTTGAACATCAGGAAGTTCACAGTTCACATATTACTGAAGCCTGGCTTGGAGAATTTTGAGCATTACTTTACTAGAGTGTGAGATGAGTGCAATTGTGCGATAGTTTGAGCATTCTTTGGCATTGCCTTTCTCTGGGATTGGAATGAAAACTGACCTTTTCCAGTCTTGTGGCCACTGCTGAGTTTTCCAAATTTGCTGGCATATTGAGTGCAGCACTTTCACAGCATCATCTTTCAGGATTTGAAATAGCTCAACTGGAATTCCATCACCTCCACTAGCTTTGTTCGTAGTGATGCTTTCTAAGGCCCACTTGACTTCACATTCCAGGATCTCTGGCTCTAGATGAGTGATCACAGCATCGTGATTATCTGGGTCGTGAAGATCTTTTTTGTACAGTTCTTCTGTGTATTATTTCCACCTCTTCAGAGACTAAGTAATAAAGAAACTAAGGCTTAGAGAGATTGAAGTGAAGTGAAGTGAAGTCACTCAGTCGTGTCTGACTCTTTGCGACCCCATGGACTGTAGCCTACCAGGCTCCTCAGTCCGTGGGATTTTCCAGGCAAGAGTACTGGAGTGGGTTGCCATTTTCAACTTGCCCCAAATCACACAGTTGTGAACCAGTATTCACACTCATGCTTGTCTGACTCCAGATTCCATGTCATTCTACTAGACCTATAGCACAGCTATCGCCATTAGAAATGGGGAGTCAGGTGGGCAGGTGAGCCCCCAAGAGTATTAGTCATAGTGCCATCATTTCTTACGATGTTTCTGTGGGAATATGCTTGACTCGGTTTAGTACAGACCCTGGGACATGTCTCCTCCTTGTCCATACACAATTCTCCATAGGATGCTCCCAACATTACCTCCTGGCAGTAAGAAAGGAAAACTCTATAGTTCTAACACACTGAGCACAGAGCTCCCAAAGCCTATTTAAAAAGTAGAGGAAGTTGTAAACAGATTGGACTAAGAAAGTTAAGCTCTTTCTTTCTTTTCTTCCTTGCTAAGATTTCTTCTATACCATTATCATCTACTTTTACACAAAATGGGTTTCTCTTTTACTTAGCTCACTGCACAAGACACCAAATCAGCAGACTCCCCAATACAAACCTGTTCCTGAAACAAGTTCAAGGTCCTGAGACTTAACACTAAATTAACAAATAACAAAGCATAAACATAAAAAGAAAAGTCCTCCCTCAACTCCTCTTTCTCTTTTGTTTCTTCATAGTTCCATACAAAAGCAGGTTTTGCACATCAAGAACCAATGCTGATTAGCAATGAAAAGGAAAAATTCACACACAGAAAAAGATGCTGATAACAATCTCAGACATTCTCATCTTAAGCTAACCATTAGCATGCAATAAGTTGCAGACAAATGAAGAATGAGGCTAAAGGTGTACACATAATATCTAAGATGACAAAATAAATTTAACTTCCAGTCCTGATTTGGACATTTAAAAAGTAGCATGGCCAATATTCAGCAAATATCTACTGAAACAAATCTAACTGCCAGAGTGGTTGTAAACACAGTGGGTAAAAAATGATTTTAATCCTTCACAAAACAACCACTCATGATTCAGACACTACTATCCCCATTTTACAGAGAAGAAAACTGAAGCAATTAAAGTTAACTTACTTTGAACCCAAATCTACTTTATTCCACAGTCCAAATCTGTAACCACTATGCAATGTTATAAAATACAAATACCAGTGCTTCTTAGGAATACCATACCATTATGATATGAAGAACTGTACAAGTTTAAGCCATATTTACATGATTTACTCATTTACATACTGAAAGAATATATACAGCATATAATCAAGAAGCAATATAGCATTAGTAAATCAGGACGTGGAAAGAACCTAAATGTCCATGAATTAATGAATGGATAAAGAAAATGTGGGATATACAATAAAATACTATTTAGCCATGAAAAAGCCATTATGCCTTCTGTAATAACATGTATAGTCCTTGAGGGTATTATAATACATGAGATAAGTCAGAGAAAGATAAGTACTATATGATCTTACTTACATGTGGAATCTAAAAAAATCCCACGAAAAACAAACACAAAAATCTCATAGATACAGACTGGCAGTCGCCAGAGACGGGAAGGAGGGTGGGTAAAATGGGTAAAGGCGGTCAAAAGGCAAATTTCCAGTTATTTCACTTACTCCAGCCTGAAGATGTAACGTAGAGTATGGTGACTATAGTCAACAACGCTATTTGTGTATCTGAAAGCTGCCAATAAAGTGGAGCTAAATAGTTCTCAACATAAAGAAAAAAACAAAAAACAAACTATGTGTGGTGGTAGATCTTAACTAAATTTATTGTGGTGATCATTTTGCAATACATACCCATATGAATCCATTATTGTTGTATACCTAAAACTAACACAATGTAACATGTTAAGTTTATCTCATAAAAAAAGGGGGTTGGGAGCAAGAAAACTTTATAAGGGTTTAGGAGAACAGACTTTGAAGTTAGACAAAAAAGGGTTCAAAGTCAGTCAATGCCCAGCATTTATTACATGATTGACTTTAGAAAAATTATTCAATCTCTGTACATAGCAGTTTCACATCTGTAAAATGTAGACAATTAGAGTATCAACTTCTTGATAATGTTCAGTGGATGTGGCAGTACCTGATAAAGGGCAGGCTACATTTAAAAGGAAAAAAAGAAAAAAATATCATGCAAAAAAAAGACAAAGAAAATACAGCATAATTTTGGGAGTATTTGGGTTACAGAATTATAGGTATTTTCTACTTTTTCCTTTTCTCCTTTATTTTATAAATGTTTGACAGCACATATTGGTTTCGTGGTAGGAAAAAAACCATAGGCTTTAATATTTTAAATGCATGACAAACCTGAAATTAGCTAATAAACAACTACTACTTGAAATATTGGTAATCCAAGTTTGTAGAAGAAGCTTAAAAAATTGGGTTACACATTAGAAAACTAAAAGGTAACAATCGTTTTCAAAGCTCCAGTGACTCACTAGTGAAGGAAACATAAAAGCAGACACAGATATAGAGCACAAACTAATGGTTACCCTTGGGGAGACCGAAGTGAGAAGGGCAATATAATAGTGAGGGCAAACAGGGTTATTATGGGATTATATGAAATCATGTATACAAAACTTTCCAAAATTGTAAAACAATATAGAATTTAAAAATAACCATTTATTCAGTAAAAAAAATTAACAACAAAAGAAGGTCCAGTGAATCAGAGAACAAAATATGCCAAACTGAGATTATGATCTGTATACATAAAAAGTTTGTAACATTTTATATTAGATGGAAATTTGCATACCCAGAATGGCTAAAGTGACTGACACCAAGTGATCTTTAGCAGCAAGTGACCAAGTCACCAAGTGACCAAATTAGCAGCAAAACACCAAGATGAAAATCTGCTTGCCATTCTACTCTATCTTTATACCTCTCAATGTTTCTCATGAGGAAAAAAAAAAAAGACCATTCCAAGAAGACTTTACTCTTCAAATATTCAGAATCCTACTTGGAAATAGGGATAAACTAGCCTGAGATTCCATAGCTTTTTAACCTTTTAAGAAAAGAAAGACTCCTTCAAACTTACTTGTAAATCTAGAAATAGGTGAAATATGGTCAAGGATTTTGAAAAAATACAAAATATAAGCATTCGATAAACTGCATTTTTATTAACTTACAGATCTTTCATATTTTTGTCTACAACATGCACTAAAATCAAAAGTAAGTTAATGTATTTGTTTGAAAACATTCTGTAACTCAGACTGATCATTTTATTGTAACATGGAGTAAACATTAGGGAAAAGATAAATTAGCAATAATATTGTGCCTCAAATAAACCTCACTGGCTATGATACTGCCACAAAGCTGTAATAAACATCAAAATGGGTTGTTCTGAGAAGAAAACTGATCAGTTGTGCTCCAGCATCATATATGAAGAGGAAATAAAGCTAAATTACTTTTAAGAGTTCATCTAAATCTTTCCCCAAATTACTTTACTATGAGAGATTGATACCTGGAGTCCAGGGACCCTTCAACAAAGGAAAATTATTATAATAAAAGTAGACAGCATTGTCTTTTACAGTTTTGGCATTCATCTGACTATATACATAAAGAGAGAGAGAGAGGAATGAATGAAATGATCTCTAACCTTTTCCCACTTCCATTTTTTAAACAAACCAAACAAAAACATACAACCCAAGATGAATAGCAGAAGAAGAACAAGAAAAATAGTATTAGCAAACACATTATCTTAATAGAAAAGACTTTATAAGGTCTAAATTCTTTATTTTCAAATTAATCAAAGTAAAAACACAGGTAGCAGGAAAGAAACATTAATAAGGTGCTAGAGCAAAGAGGCAAGTGATTCAAAGGAATAAATGAGGGATTAAAAAGTTTTAAATACAAAATTTATTTAGCTAACTAGAAGTACATTAAAAATCACAGGAAATATACATAATCTAAAAAGAATTACTACCACACTAACATATACAAATTTACCTTTATCTTAGTGTGCACATCAAAGATATCTGGAATACTACCAAAAATCGTCTTAATTTCTTCCGGTGCAAGGATAGGCCCACCTCGTTGTCCTTCCTCTTCCAATGGTACTTGAAATAACTAAAGGGCAAAACAAAACTAGATTAGGTAAACTGGAAGAAGAAAAGAATTATTTAATAGTGATAAAGGAGAGAGAAGATATTAATGGAAAAGAAAAATACTTCTTCCTAACCTAAATTTGAGACCTTTTCTCATAACATTTTCTAGTCTATTTTATCCTGTTTATTCACACATCTGTGTGTGTGTGTGTATATATATATATATAAAATCTTGTAACAAAATATTAATTAGAATCTAGTAAAAGTTTATCACAGTCCTACAAATCATTAAAATTGTTAGTGTGATACAGAGTAATTTCTACTTTTTTAATTCAAGTTACTAAGGAAGAAAGCAATAAGGAATCATACTTTAATATAGGTACTAAATGTTTTGAACTGATAGCAACAAAAACTTGGTTTAGGGGAAAAAGACTGGATTTGAAGCTAGAAGACCTGTCTGTATCCATGCTGCTGCTTCTATCAATCTTAAAAAAATACTCCTAGAACTAGTAAGTGAATTTAGCAAGGTCTTAGGATACAAGGTCAGCATGCACATGCATGCATGCACACACATGCATGCAGGCACACTGAAAAAAAAATCATATTTCTGTAAACCAGTATTGTACAAACTGAAACCGAAGGTTAAAAAACAGTACCATTTACAATAAAAAACTAAAATGCTTAAGTATAAATAGAATAAATCACGTACATGATGCTGAAAACTACAGAATGTTGATGAAAGAAATCAAAGAAGACCTAAATAAATGAAGACATACAGTCATGGACTGAAAGATTCAACACCGTAAAAATGTCAACTGTCCCCCATTCCCAAATTGATATAAGGATTTACCCTAATGCCTATCAAAAATGCCAGGACTTCTCATAGATAAAATCTGATTCTAAAGATTCATATGGAAGGGCAAAGAGCTTCTTACTATCAAGCTCCAGTATTGTGCAACACTGGTGAAGAGAGAAACATTCATTATCAACAGAACAGAATACAGACTCTAGAAACGAATCCATGCAAATTTTTTGACAAAGGTGCAAAAGCAATTTAGTGCAGGAAGGCTAGTTGTCCAACACATGGTACTAAAACACCATTTGCCATAGGCAAAACAAATGAAAGTGAAAGTGAAAAGTGAAGTCGCTCGGTTGTGTCCGACTCTTTGCGATCCAGTGGACTGTAGCCCACCATGCTCCTCTGTCCATGGGATTCTCCAGGCAAGATAAACCTCAGCCCAAATATAATATTTATACAAAAATTAACTCAAAATTATCATAGACCTAAAGAAAAAACTCACAACTATGAAATATTTAGAAGAAAACTTAGGAGAAAACCTTGTGACTTAGGCTTATGTAGAGTGTTTAAATACGAAATCAAACCCATGATGTATAAAAGAAAAAAAAAACTGATAAATTGGACTTTATCAAAACTAAAAACAACTCAGCAAAAAACTTACAACAAGAAAACATATTATAGAATAGGAAAAAAATGTCTGCAAATCACATTATCTAACAAAGGACTATATTCAAAATATATAAAGAATTCTCAAAACTCTGGAAGGAAAATAATCCAATTAAAAACAAGTAAAATCTTTAGTTATTTCAATTAAAACAAGATATACAGATATCAAATAAGGACAGAGATGTTCAGTATCACTAGTCTTTTTGAAATGTAAATTAAAGCCAGGATGAGATAATACTATACACGTGTTTGAATGGCTAAAATAAAAAACAACTGATAACATAAAGCAATGGTGAGGACGTGAGCAACTGGAACTTTTACATGTTACTGGTTGAAGAGCAAAACTGTACAGCCCCTCTGCAAAAAGGCTTGATGGTTTCTTTTGAAATCAAGCATTACTTACCATATGATCCAGCAGTATCACTCCTAGGTGTTTACCCAAGAGAAATGAAAATTTATGTCCATAGAAAACTTGTACACAAATATCTGTAACAGCTCTATTGATAACCACTCAAAACTGGAAACAACCCAAATGTCCTTTTAATAAGTCAATAGATAAACTGTGGTACATCCATACAGTGGTATACTACTTAGCAAAAGGATCAAACTATTTATACACACAAGTTAGATAAAACCCAAAGGAACAGGTTGTATACTATGACTCTATCTTATGACATTAAAAAAAAATTAGAGTAACAAAGAAGAGATTAGTGATTACCAGGAGTTGAAATGAGAAAAAGGTGTGACATAAAGGAAGAGTAACAGGAGTTTTGGGGGGAGATAGAAATGTTAAATGTTTCAAAGAGTCAATTTCACTGTATAGTTAAAATTCTAGTAAAAATAATGATGTATTATTGGGTTAACATATGTAGCAGTAACATGACAATAGCACAAAGGCCAGGATGGGATTAATGAAAGGAAGGAGGGAGGGAGGAGAGAGGAAGAAAAGAAAGAACACTGTAAATAGTAAGAAACTTCATAAAGATTATGAATTGTTCTTACAACAGTTTACCACCTCTTCCCCAAAAATACCTATGTATATTCAGGCCTTCCATTTTTGCAAGTATGATGAGCACCTACTTGCTGAAAACAAAATAATGAAGTAAGAAAAACCTCTGTCTGAATACATCAACAAGCTGACAAGAAAGTGAGGTACCTTCAGAGGCCAAAATCTAAGTGAAAGTAGAAAGCTGAGTACTAAACCAACCTTTTTCCCAAAGACATTTGCCTAAATCGATGAAAGTTAAGCTTCACCTATAAAAGCCTCAGTGAGAACAGAAGAGCCATACAAAACCTAGATTCCAACATATTTACAATTTCCAGTAAAGTCAGAAGTATGTTTAACCAATGACCCAGAAATTCCAGATTTCTGCCCAGTATATGTTCTCAAGCAGCCATGAGTAAGAATACTCACAAAAGCACTACTAGTAACAGTAAAAACAAACAGCAATGAGAACATCAAAACAAATTCCAATGTCTACTAAAAATAAAAGTTAATTAGGTGGATATAATCATACAGGAAAATGAATTACTGCCACATGCAATGACACAGATGTATCTTAAGAACATTTCTATCAAGTGAAAAAAGCAATTCACTAAAAAATATATACTGTTACATTTAGACAGTTTGATTTTCTACATATATATGATAGATCTATAAGGAAAATGGTAAGCACAAAACTCCAGGTAATGGTTATCTATGAGAGAGGGAAAAGAAACGGGATTGGGGAAAAACGTAATAGAAGATGCAAAGATATCTATAACCATTTATAAGCATTCCTTTATGTAGTCAACATTTCATTAAAAATCCTAAACAAAAATATTCAGACCATCAAAATACATCTAGATTAAAACTTCTCAGTACTCTTAGGAAACAATATCTTAAAATATTTTTACTGTGTTTTAATCCCGCATTTAAAATTAGTTAGCTAAAAACTGATTCTACCTTTCCAATATATCTCAAATCTATCCTTTTTTCATTCTCACTGATACTATCCTAAGAAGTTTAGTTTATTAAAATCTCTAACCAAGAGTGCTGAAATAATCTTCAAATTGATCTTGCCTCCACAATTTGTTTCCCCTTCTTCAATACCTCCTTCAAAGTGAACCAAATGACTTTCTAAAATACAAGTCAAATGTTACTATCTTTCCCTTCCTATCAAAAATTCTTTAACAACAAATGACCTAGCACACTGTACAAAGGCCTACCCCAGTCTGGAGTAAGCAATCTTATCTCATCTGTTACTATCAGTTCAGTTCAGTCGCTCAGTCCTGTGCTCAGTTGTGTCAGACTCTTTGTGACCCCATGAATCACAGCACGCCAGGCCTCCCTGTCCATCAGCATCTCCCTGAGTTCACTCAAACTCACATCCATTGAGTCGGTGATGCCATCCAGCCATCTCATCCTCTGTCGTCCCCTTCTCCTCCTGCCCCCAATCCCTCCCAGCATCAGAGTCTTTTCCAATGAGTCAACTCTTCACATGAGGTGGCTGTTACTATATTCACACCCTAAACTCTACCCTTAGTTCAGTTCAGCTCAGTAGGTCAGCTGTGTCCAACTCTTTGCAACCCCATGGACTGCAGCATGCCAGGCTTCCCTGTCCATCACCAACACCCAGAGCTTGCTCAAATTCATGTCCATTGAGTCGGTGATGCTATCCAACCATCTCATCCTCTGTTGTCCCCTCTCCTCCTGCCTTCTATCTTTCCCAGCATCATGGTCTTTCCTAATGAGTCAGCTCTTCATTTTGGGTGGCCAAAGTATTGGTGTTTCAGCTCCACCCTACCCTTAACCCACCCTCAACTCAAATTCCCCTGGACTATTCTGTAATACCGTTAAGGATTAGTCTTTGTACTGTTGGAATAATCTCAAATATACTTCCTACCCATATTCTTTGCATGCACTAATAATAATCATGCTTTAAAACTCATTTCAATTTGCATCTTCTGTATGATACTTTTTCAGTGTTCAACCATTGAAAATTCCAGCCCAACACCTTCCCTAAACTGGAAGAGGAGCAAAATTCTCACCACACATATCTCCAAATACCTTAACTAAACCTCTCTCATGAGGTTCAGAACTTTCTATTTGGTTATAATTAGGTGTGTATGTTTTAAACTCCTATTCCAGTCTGCTGCTGCTGCTGCTAAGTCACTTCAGTCGTGTCCGACTCTGTGCCACCCCATAGACAGCAGCCCACCAGGCTCCCGTGTCCCTGGGATTCTCCAGGCAAGAACACTGAAGTGGGTTGCCATTTCCTTCTCCAATGCATGAAAGTGAAAAGTGAAAGTGAAGTCGCTCAGTTGTGTCCAACTCCTAGCGACCCCATGGACTGCAGCCCACTGGGCCCCTCCGTCCATGGGATTTTCCAGGCAAGAGTATTGGAGTGGAGTTCCTTTAAAACAGGAATCCTCTTTAACACCTGTCACAACACCTTATATTAATAGGTACCTAAGTATTACATGGAAAAAATCAAGAAGCTACACTTAATTTGTGGGGCTAAGTAAAAATTAAGCTATTCCAAATTCAAATTTTAAAAAAAGTTTGTAGCACACATTAGTAGGACACATTGTAGGACACATTAGTCCTACAACAAAGCTTAAAGAGAACACTATAATCAACGGAGCCCACAAACTTGTAAGTAAACTTAGGTGAATTTATACTAAGCACAGTAGTGTGGGAGTTTGTCTACAGTGTAATAATTACAAGTGCTTTTTAAAAAGAAGTTTTAGTGAATGTAATTGATACGCAAGTTAAAATTTGGAACTCCAGGACATTTACCATGGCCTGAAAGGATTTACATTTTGCTACCAAAGTACATGAACAGTATATGCCAAAGGGATTTTCTGCTACTTAACCACATTTTGGCTGACTATAAAAACTTCAACAAGAAACTCATCTAGGATGGCTTCCCTTGAGGAAGAGCAGAACTGACTTAAAACAAGTTTAGTTTAATATAGCAGAGGGCCTCATAAAACCCTGACTACTGCTAAACAAATCAACTATGAAGAATAACCTTTCCGTGAATACCGAGAAAAAAGTTTTTCATTTCTTATTCCTGCATCTTATCAATGGTACAAACTACTAAAGGCCATTATATTGGACCTTAATGAACAATATTAAGAATTAGAATTAAAAATTAAACCCAAATAAGAAACTCCCCTATCATTTTCTATTCAAAGTTAAGCTAAGTGGTATCAACTTTATTTTCCTGACAATCTCCTTCATTACCACAAACAAATTTATTCCTTCTTTCTACAGATTCCAAAATAATGTCCTATTATTACGCTTTTCAGAACCTTGAATTTTGATTTATTCCTTAATATCTTCCTTGATCTCATCCTACAAGGATTCCTTAGAATTGTTTTTCTTCAGGAATAACTTCATAGTACATTTTAATAGTGGTAAGCAATGACTCAACATTTGACTACTGCAAAATTTTAGAAAACGACAAAATAAAGGATAACTTTAAAAAAATTACTATGGCAGAAACCAACACAACATAGCAAACCAATTAACCTCCAATTAAAAATAAACTTAAAAAAATAAAAATTTACTGACAAACATATTGCTATGCTTCATTGCTAATTGTTTTTCCATGTATCAATTCAGTTTAATTCAGTCGCTCAGTCGCCTGACTCTCTGAGACCCCATGAATCGCAGCACGCCAGGCCTCCCTGTCCATCACCAACTCCAGGAGTTTACCCAAACTCATATCCATTGAGTCGGATATGAGATGGCCTTCCAGCCATCTCATCCTCTGTTGTCCCCTTCTCCTCCTGCCCCCAATCCCTCCCAGAATCAGGGTCTTTTCCAACGAGTCATATATCAACAGTACTAAACAAAGCAATGACTCTTGAATACACACTATCATAAAAAGCTACCACTTCCAAATGTAAATGCAGTATCCTGACATGGAAGCTGCAAAATTGTGAATTAAATTCAGTCTCCTCTAAGACTGTCTATTGAGGATCCTTCTCTTTTTAAAGTCACTATAAAAAGCTATTTCTGCATGAAAAAAAAAGCTACTCTTAAATGGCATTTCCCTAACAGCAGTTTCTGTCATAGATTTTCAATATCTATATTTAAATTCTATGCTTATACAATTCTCTTACAAAAAATAACATATTTCTTTGTTTTTACTTATTAACGGTGGAACAGAGATCATTTTTCCAAATTCTTACCTGAATAATTGTGGCCAATATATTTACATAATTACTTTCAGTCTGATAGAGCTCTTTTGCAACTTGCCACCTGGCTGACTGCTTTGAAGGAACTGGAGTAGAATTCTTAGAGGACTTAGTACAAGATTTTGGTGTTTCTAAAAGGGAAGAGGAAGAAAGACTTAAAATGGAAGCCAGATATAAGTACCAAACACTGTACAGATTTGACAAAAAAAAAAAAGAGGGTATCTACTCTTATAAATATACCACCATAAATATTTTCATTAAAGTAGAGTTTCATCCTAGAATAAGGCCAGAAAAAAATAATGGTCATGTACTCTTCAAAAATGTCAAGATCATTAAAAAACAAAGAAATACGGAAAGAAGAACTGTTCCAGATATGAAGAGACTAAAGAAAGATAACACAATTTATAATCCTGGATTGAATCCTAACTCAAAAAAACCTTTTTGCTTTTGCCAAATATCATAGTAGGACATTAGTGGAACAACTAGTAAAATCTGAAGGTCTAGAGTAGATCAGTGTTAAATGTTAATTTCCTAATTACAATTAACCTAATTAGACTCACTCCTCCATATTCAAAGCAAACTGACTGACTTACTATTCTCTGAAGACTCATTCTGTATGCTGTGTTACTTGCTCCTCTTGTAATAAATCTCAAACCCAACTCAGTTTTCTACACCTATTTTAAACTGAATTTTAATTCCTTCCATGAATATTTAGTGACTACCTATTCTATACCAAGGGCTTGCCTGGTGGCTCAGTGGTAAAGAACCCAGCTGCCAGAGCAGGAGATTCGGGTTCGATCCCTGGGTTGAGAAGATCCCCTGAGGAGGGAAAGGGCAACCCACTCCAGTATTCTTGCCTAGGAGGTCCCATGGACAGAGGAGCCAGGTGGACTATAGTACATGGGGTCCCAAAAGAGTCAGACATGACTTTGGGATTAAACAACTCTATTCCAGGCACTGAGAATAGAGCAGAGAAGATAGACAAGGTACTTATTCTCTTCAAGTATACATTTTGGTGAAGAGAATAAAACAATAAAGGAGTAAACAAACAATTTCTAACTGTGATAACTACTACTGAAGATGACACCCCGCGATCAGGTTGGTAGGAGGGAGTAGTGGGACAGGGCCTTACCTTTACAGAGAACCGGTAAGATTTCTTTAAAATAGGGAGAGCGAGTATAAAGTTCCCGAGGTATGGTTTTAACAGTAGAAAAATCTGAAGAATAACAGACACTGTGACTGATACCCGGAGAGTATTAGTGGAGGACAACAGCACATGACAGGAGAAGCAACTGAGGAAGGATTACCCAGGAACCTGAAAGCTGTGGCAATACAGAGCTACCGTCTGTGCAGAAAACAGCATGAGCTAATTTACATGTTTTTAGAGACCTTTCTAAGTGCTGAATGTAGAAAGGCAAACATGAATATACGGAGGCCATCTAAAGGACCATTGCAATTATCTAAGAGAGACCATTTATATAGAAAAGGTTGATAAAGGAAGGGTAACAAAGGAATAGAGATTGAATCAAGATTTCTAATATGATTATGCAAAAAATAGCTTGTGTATTAGAACAAGGAGGTGTGAAAAATACAGTTGAACAGGAAAAAACTCAAATTTGGGCATCATCAGCTATAGAAAGAAAAGCCATAGAATTAAATGAGATCATTTAGGAAGAATTCCATGGAAAAGAAATGACTCAGGAATAACATTCCACATTTAGAGTTGGAAAGATAAGTTAGGCCAAGGAGAAAGACAAATGAGTGATATACGAAAGCCAGAATTAAAAAATGTGTCGAGGAAGGAGTAGCTGCTCATGTGCTGAATGCTGTTGACTATAGAAAAACTGTCAGTCTCCCCAGCAAGAGCACTGAAATTCAATTGGAATGAACTGAAAAGACAGTAAAAAGAAAGGAAATGAGACAATGGATCAAGATAAATCCTTCAAGAGTAGTTATATGAAAGAGAACAGAGAAATAGGATAGTCAGTGGAGAGTATTATGAAGTCAAGGGGAGGTTTTGATTATTTTATAAATTAGAAAACAACATATTTATGTGCAGACTGAAAAAAAAAAAAAACAGAGGGGAAAAAACTGAAGATCAAGGTAAAAGAACTAATTATATGTGGCTTCCTGTATCAGCTGATAAAGTAAATTCACCTTTTTCTGACTTCACTGTACCTATTTTTT
Source organism: Bos taurus (assembly GCF_002263795.3). NCBI lineage: Eukaryota > Metazoa > Chordata > Mammalia > Artiodactyla > Bovidae > Bos > Bos taurus. Next base: position 94,754,448 of record NC_037328.1, read on the forward strand.
CCATTATTCATGTGACATCTCCTGTGATTCTTTGTGTTAACAATCTGCTCTCTGAACAGCTCTATCACTTTCTAGCTGTGTGACTCTAGACAAGTTTTACTTCGCTAATCTCAGTATGGTCATCTGTAAAACAGGGGCAATAAAACTTATCTTATAAACACAAAACGTACAAACACTTAGAGCAAGCAATTGTTAAATCTAAGCATTTTCGTGTGCCTTTTCTCCTCAGCTAGAACAAAGGCCGGTCACTGTCGTATGGATTTATCTACATTCTAATAATTATTCTATTCCACTAAATTTAAAGATTTAAAAATGTGAATTACCTCCATAGTTAATGCTAGATTCTGGTGTGTTGGAGATATCTAGGAGTGACCCTATAGAAAGGGAATGTTCAGCTGAAGGGCGCTTACGGGGAGGGAAAGGTGACAAGTCTGCCTCTCTTGAAAGCTGAGCAAGTGTCTCTTTTAAACGACGTCTTTTGCGATTGCTGTTTGGGGTATTTAGAGAAAGCAGTGACACTGATTTCTTGAGCTCAGGTGTATTGGCCTGCAATCAAAAGCACAAAAGCTCAATTTTACTTCTGTGGTTCTTTACTTACTGAGACAAGAACAAAAGGAAAACACGCTTAAGAATCTGACAAAATCTGGGTTTTGCACAATAATTTTACAACTACACATTTTTCCACATAATTCGGCTGCTGCATAAAACATAATAATCAAAGGACTACTGTAACTGTCTAACCACTAACACCTAATTCTTTTTCTCCACAGTAGTATTACCATTACATATTTGCCTATAAGCTTGTTTACAATCTACTCTCCATTAGACTATAAATTCCAGGGAGGCAGGACCATTCATTCATATTTTGTTCACTGTATCTCTGGCATTTAGCACAATGCCTGGATACAGTGCTCTTCAATATTTCTCAAATACCACTTGATTTTTTAACTGTACTGTCTTTAAAAATGCATCAATGATGCTGCACGAGGGCTTTCACTAACTGAGGTGAGCAGGGGCTTCTCACTGCAGTGGCTTCTCTTGTTGCAGAGCATGGGCTCTAGGCTTGCGGGATGCAGTAGTTGCAGCACATGAGCTTAGCTCCCCAACAGCATGTGGAATCCTTCCGGACGAGAGATTAAATCCATGTTCCCTGCATTGGCAGGCAGGTTCTTAAGCACTGGACCACCAGGGAAGTCCTACCTCTAGATTTTTTTCCGAGTTCTCTCTTGCAATCTGAAGCATATTTTTTAAACTTTACGGTCAGAAACTTACATTGAGAATAAGGGCTCAAAGAGAACACAACAGAGTACATATTTAGATTTTATAGAAACATAATAAAAGCACACTTCACCTTCAACTTTTCATTCAAAATTATTAAATCCCAAACTGAAGTAAATTTTCCCTTGAAGCCTGCTTCTATATCTTTCTGTCACATTCTGGTGAACGACACCATTTTCACCAAGATCCAGCAATGAAGGCTGGATTTTTCTTGCCTACAATTCCTTCTACTACAGTCATTTTTTTAATAACATCTCTCCCCATTCTTCAGTTGCTCCAATACTTACAGGACAAATCAAAATGCTTTAACATATTAAAAACTTGATTCTGCCTATTTAGTCAGCTTTATCTGTTGGCCTTCTTTCCCATACTCTTTTCTGAAGCCATAATTTTAATGTACTTTTAAGCTTTCATACCCTCTCCCACCTGCTGTCTAACATGCATTTCCTTACTAAGTTAGCCAAGGAAGATGGTTCAGCATTTATTTGCTCTTTTCAATCCTGCCTGAGTCTCTGAGTTAGTTAGTAGTTAGAATACATACATTGCTCAATTATGGCACATTTCATTGTGTACTGTAATTGTATCCACATCTCTCTTTCCTTTAAGGTTCTAAGTTTTTGAAGATAGGGATGTTATGGTTTATAATGGTATCACCAAGAATTAGCACAGAATGACATAGATTAAAATAAGATCCAATACATTAAATCTACATAGACTATCCCTCAATATCCAACTGTTTAATTATTCTGACATCCTAAACATGACAAAAAACATGATCTATGTGCTAATTATCCTAGGTTCTTTTGGAATAAAAAAGTGTCATCTTCATGCAATCAAGTTCACAGAACAAATGAAAAAAGGGACAAACAGCATACCTTTTCATATAAATACATAGTTTCTCCAGCTCGGGCATCCATTTGAATGCTTCCCCAGAACCACTAGTGGAAAGAAGACTTTAATTACGAATTTATCTCATCAGAAAAGATATTACTAATGTTTTTTACCAGTCCAGGTTTGATGCATGATACAGGATGCTTGGGGCTGGTGCACTGGGATGACCCAGAGGGATGGTATGGGGAGGGAGGTGGGAGGGGGGTTCAGGATGGGGAACACGTGTACACCCATGGCGGATTCATGCTGATGTATGGCAAAACCAATACAATGTTATAAAGTTATTAGCCTCCAATTAAAATAAATAAATTTATTTTTTAAAAAAAAGAAATAAAAACCACTCTTATTTTACAATTACTTGCCTCTTGTTTCACAACATAAAGTTTCTTTGAAGGTTCAAATGGAAGTTCTTTTACTATATTCTCTTCAACTATAAGGTGAGTGCATCTTTCATCTCCAACTGGTAAACAGTTTCCTCCTAAAGAAGAAAGCATACAAGCATACATAAGACCAATTGTTTATCCCCAGGCCCAAATTTTTTAAAGAGACATATTCTTGAGGAAGTGATTAGCAGGAGTAGGGAATAAAATATGTTAGCTTTTAAATTATGCTGAATTCTACCTTGCATTTTAGTCATTTCTTCCATATTGGTTTTCTCTTCATCCGAAAAACCCAGGAAACTTAAAATGCAATCTTGAAATGGAGGAACTTTAAATTCATTTCTAAAGTCATCAACTGATGCACAGAAGTCCCTAAAAACAAAAGTACACTCTTTTAAAACCAGCTTAACTGCAATTCAATATAAGTGAAGCGGATCAATTTATAAATCTACAGTAACTTTCAAGGTTTTAGCATAATCCATTTACTGAAAATATTTTACATTAGGTCCTGAAATATTATAAAAACTATAGCTAAAAAAAACTGATGTGTCCTCAGTCATCCCAGAAGTAACTTCCCACACAGTTTAATCACAGGTAATAGTTAAAGATGCAAATATCTGCCCTGTACATGAAATTTTGTATGTATTACAGGGGTTCTATAGTTTCATAAAATCTAATAATCAAGTACAAGAGCAAGGAATTGTGAGACTGGAAAGCTTAACAAGGTTATGAAATGCAGTTACCACTTAAAATGTAACCAGACAAACATAAGAAAAAATATAGCACAACCCAAACATCCAGATGCAGTAAGCTATTACCTGATAATTTTAGAATGCTTTTATTGGTTATTAAATTATTTTATAAAATAAAGTTCAAAGATATCATAGATGTCTTTCCATTTTCAATAATTATAATAATAAAAACTTTGTTCCTCCTATACTTTATTCCCTAAGCTTCACAAAGACTGAATTACTTTTCATATATTAATTTATGAATTTTGGGCACATGGGTTTCCTTATGACATGTGACTGATTCACATAATTAACAACTGAATTTCTATATACTTACTGTTCATTCCGCCTTTCCCAAGCTTTATGAATCCATTCTGGTTTCATAATTGGAGTACCCAGGCTCACAGCTACCTAAAAACATAAACATTAATTATGATGCATTTTTATCTTAAATAACTGCATTCTTATAAGATATGAACAATTATAATTACATTCTTAGATCACTGCCCATCTGCTTTGTAACAAAATATAAAGAAAAAACTATCTTTCCATCATACAGTCTAGGTTAAAATAACTTCCAAAACAAGTTCCACAAGGTCCAAGCTGTTTCATTTTATTTTAAATAAATACATCTCCCAAGTTGATTCAGTTCATCTTTATTACATTTCTATTTCTGTGTTTACTTTTTTAGAAGTATTAACCCCCATGATAGCACTAAGAGTTTAAGAGAAAATATCTGATTAGGTCACAAAATCTTAGATATGAGTTCTAAGTATACCTCCCAGGAATTCAACATTACCCTAATGTTGCTACATATATACACTGATGGAGGGTGAGAACAAAGTGATAAACTCTTCAAGTGCAATCCTTGAACTAAGACTTTAATCCCAATAAAAGTATTTTCTCCTGTTCTATAATTTTCACAAGTTAAATCTTGGAACCATTTTATAAGAACAAAGTTCTGCTCTTAGATAAGAGAGAAATACCTACCCTCATAACCTTCTGACCCCCTTACTCACCAACGCTCACAGTAATTCTTTCCTAATATTACTCATCTGCCTCCTAAAATGTTATTCACTTACCAACCTCCACTATCCTAATCATCTTTCAAGACCTAACTCAAGCTCCACGGCCTCCTTCAAACCTCAGGGGCCACACTCCTATGATTTCAAATTTTTTACTAAACACACATATAGCAAAAATTGAATTTCTGATCCTCAATAAATTGTGAGAGAAACAGACAAAATGAGAACACTTTCATTAAATCCATTACCAAACAGTGCTATATTGAAATACACAAAAACACTAAAATTTACATACCCTGAATTTTTCTCCTTGTGTACAATTTGCCACCAAATGTGTAACTTTTGAATTAAAGTCTTTTCGAATAACTCCACCCATGTGATGAACCAATGTCACCAATCTGGCCTCAAAAGAAAAAGTAAACATTGTTTTTTTTAATTAATATGAACAAAATTTTAAACAATGTTTATAGTTCATTTAGCATATACTGATTTCTATTTATCAGGTACATAAAAGAATTTTTATAAAGTTTACGTTAAAAAAATTAAAGATTCATTTGCTTTACTGGCATAGGCAAAATCATAAAAAGGTAAGCTAGTTAAGATGAACACACAAAACTAATTAAAGACTGGCTTTCACACAAGTGAAAAAGTAAATATATTACTTCTCAGAGGTGGGTGGTGAAGTAAAAAAGCTTGTTGCTTTGCCAGGCAAAGGGGGACACAACAGGCTTGTGTCCCCAAAAAATGTATGTCCTCAATTTATTACTTTTTAAAAGCCAGGTTGCCATCACATCAAGATTCTTTTCACTGAATTATATTAATACCCCATTCAGTCAGTTCAGTTCAGTTGCTCAGTTGTGCCCGACTCTTTGCGACCCCATGAATCGCAGCATGCCAGGCATTAGCTCCAACATAAATAATTTTACAGATCAAAGAAAGAAGTTTCTATGAATTCTCTAGGGCGATGAGAATACTTTAAGACTAGATATACATAATAAAACATTGCAATGCAAAAACAAAAACTTCAAATAATATGCTAATAAAATACTTAAAAAAACAATTTAAATAGTTACACAGTTTTTCTAATTCACAGACCAGCCACCCTAGACACAACATTTGTTTGTTTACAAGGCTCTTCAGAGTCTCTTGACAAAGTTTAAGACCACTTTCATACTCATTCATAGTTGGCTTCCTGGGTGGCTCAGACACTAAAGTGTCTGTCTGTAATGCGGGAGATCCAGGTTCGATCCCTGGGTCAGGAAGATCCCCTGGAGAAGGAAACGGCACCACACTCCAGTACTGTTGTCTGGAAAATTCCATGGATGGAGGAGCCTGGTGGGCTACAGTCCATGGAGTCGCAAAGAGTCGGACACAACTGAGCGACTTCACTTCACTTCACATTCACGGTAATTTCTCCTTCAATATTTTAAAAATAAAATCATGATACAACTACCAAAAAAAGGCAAATTTAAACTTATTTTTCTAGAGAAAATATTCTTTGACTAGAATGTTTTAAAATACTTACTAGTTCTTCTTTCTTCCTGAATCCAGTAAAACATAGTACTAGATTCATCATGCTGGTACAATAGAGTGGGCGACATGAAAATGGCAAAGGCTGAAGGATACAATTTTAAATCTGTGAGATTCTCTATAGCAAAAATAGAACACATCTTTCTAAACTAAACATATTTCCCTCTCTTGCCATTTAACATTCCCAACCCAAAAATATACTTGCATTTTTCAATATGTAAGAAATTGCAAGGATCAATTTCACAATAAAAAGTTCCCATGATTTCCCATATCATATTTGATACACATAATCTAAACACACTTTACTACCGCCAAATAAAACATAAATATCCATACCCAAACTTTTATTTCCAAAATGTACTTTGATACATGAGGTATTGTCTATAATAAAAGATTTCCATATACTACTGTAAATGGTTCAAATTAAAGTTAAAAGAGGTCAAAAATATTTTTCTAATAAATACTGATCATACATATACTTGAACCAAATATGATTCCAACTTTTCAGCTAAAATATGGAGATAGTAAATAATTTAACAAATGATTTTATCTATCTATATATGAAAGAGAATGCTTAAAAACAGATATAAATTTAATTCCCACTATTGGGCAGAAATATCTTTTCCATAATCTTGCCCTTTAAAATGTTTATGTGTGTTTTGAAAACAAGACTTCCAAATCAAAACAGAAAATTAAAAGATTATACTGTGCTCATTATTAGTATCTATAATAAAAGAAGCACAAAGACCCAAGCAGTTTAAAGTTAATAAGGCAAGCTTAAGAATGTCAAAACACAGCAATAAAATAAGTATCAACTCTACTACAACTTAACTGAAATGCTATTCAAAAACAAAAAGCTAAAGTAATTTCCCTAATTTATCAGTAGAAACTGATAAAAATGCAATTGTGGTAGCTGTTCTATGTGGAGGAAAACTAAGTTTATGTATTTATATATATACATATTTGATACTCAGGTTTAAAGCAAATTATTTCTTCCCAAGATACTGCAGGTATTAATATTTTGTATATACACGATATTCTTCGGGCTTCCCAGGTGGCGCTAGTGGTAAAGAACCTGCCTGCCAATGCAGGAGATATAAGGGACGGGAGTTTGATCCCTGGGTCGGGTTCACTCCCTGGGTTGGGAAGATGCCCTGAAGGAGGGAGGGCATGGCAACCCACTCCAGTGTTCCTGCCTGGAGAATCCCATGGCCTGGCGGGCCAAAGTCCATAGGGTTGCAAACAGTCAGACACAACTGAAGCGACTTAACACGCATGCACACACATATTATTTATGATTAAAGGACTTCTGAGTTCTACAGAAGGGAGTACTACAGAGTAGCCACTACTATTCCTATTCTAAAGATTTCATATTCTCAACAATTAATGAGATTTTTCTGCAAAAAATTCATTAATAAAATTGTATTAACCTTGAGAAGTTATAATAAGCATATATTCTTTCTTACCTCTCCTTTTTCTGCACAGTTTAATACAACTGGTGGTCCAATAACTCTACAATCAGCCTTGTATAACTCATTAAAGACAGAATCCTGGAAGTCCATGACTATGAATACATTTTCAAATTCTGGAGAATCCAAACTTTTAAATTCTTCAACTGATTCCATCTTTACAAACGGCAGTTTAATTTCCTTGATTTTTTCCATGGCATTATTAAGAAATAAAATTTATATATTATAAAATCAATTATAAATCTCTCTAAGTAAGACCCCCAAATCAACTCAGTATCAACATTTTTATTTGTGTATTTGTATAAATGTAGAAACTTAAGTTTTAAATCATACAATGAGCATTATACTTAATAGTGAACAGTCATATTTATTTATATAAACATATCTCTACATTAAGATTTTAAATTTTGAAAATTATTATAAAGGTGTAAGTTTCTGACATGACTTGGTAGTCATTATAAAGCATCTAGTATGGATATAAAAAGAGGGATGATGAATTTTTTAAGTACATGTATTTTGATAGTAGAATGCCTTAGAAAGATATCCACAGTTGCTTTTTATTCTGACTGAGAAAATGATGCCATACGCATAGTTCTTCCTGCACAAATTATAGTCAGAAAAAAAGAAAAAAATATTATGCCATGTATAAAAATACTATGACATCTACAGAAAGTTCAGTATAAATGAGGGAAATAAGAGAAAGATAAGAAAATACGGAGGCGACTACAACATTGTATACACAGGATATAAAAAGGCAACTTTGTAATGTACATCCATGAAAAAGAATGAAGATAATTAAGTATCTATATGACTTGTATAAAAAAAAACAGAACCATTTAAAAGAAAATTCAAATGGGTGAGTCAATATTTGGGCTTTACTTCCCAGGCTGATGTGAAGGTATGAATTGTGTATCCCAAAACTCACGTTGAAGTCCTAATCCCCTGTACCTCAGAAGGTAACTATTTCAAGATATGGCCTTTCAAGATGTAATAAAGGTTAAATGAAGTCACATGGGTGGATTCTAGTCAGATTGGATTAGTGGTGGATAGGTGTCCTTATAAAAGGAAATCTGGACATACAAAAGAGATATGCATGCACAGAAGATAAGCCATGTGAAGATAAAGCAAGATGGTGGCAGTCATCGACAAGCCAAGGAAAAAGGCCTCAACAGAAATTACACCTGCTGACACCTTGATCTTGGACTTTAGCCTCCAGGGAAGTGAGAAAACATATTTCTATTGTTTGAGCCGCCCAGCATATGTTATGGAAACCCTCACAATCCAGTATTAGTTGGAATAGGGAATTAGATATATTTCATACAGTGAGGTAAATTCCCTGATGACTGTCAAATTGACTTGAAATGTGGAAGTAATGCAAGAATTCAGAATAAAATAAAATTATTGAGAAAAAAGTAGAGTTTAAAGTATTAGATCTTCGCAAATACATAAGTGAAATGTCATTTAAATGTTACAATACCAAATTACTATATAAGGATTTCATTATTTATAAAACATTATAGTTTGAGGTTTCAGAAACATCCCAATTTTAAAATAAATGTCACAGTTTTCATTAATCTAGCTTCAGAGTGTTCAAAGTATACCTTGCGTCTACTTTAGGCCCAATCACCAGTAAGTGGACTATAGAATACAATCAAAGGAAGTGCAGCATGCCACATGCAAGGAAATGCTTGACCTACCATATTAACAATACTTTTTATTAATTTTTCATCCGATTTTCCAGGACAACTTTCTTTTATCTTTATAACAGGGACTTCCATTATGTTAATAGTCTGTGGAAAAGAGACTTAATTATGAGATTAAGAAAACTATAGATTTATTTATGCACCGATGGAAGGCAAATAGTCTCTTTTAAAAAAAAATAAAAAGTTAAATCTCCATACCTTTAAGGCTCTTATAAGTTCTTCTTGTTTTCCAGATTCTTGAACCAGTATGACTCTTGTTTCAATCTGAGGCATTTCTTCTATTAAAATTAAAAATTTTTAAGTAAAACACTTTTATTATTCACTAACATCAAAATCTGTAGTCTCCAATCCCTTTTTTGGTTATATCTGTAATGTTTTCCATCTTTGAGATGATAACATTCCCTGAAATTAAGATGACTTAATTCCTAGCTTTTTAAAAAAATCTGATCAGGTATCATTTCAGAAGAGAAACACACTGTATTAAAACAAAGTATTCAAACATCAGCACTCTTCATAACCAAAGAAAGCATTCACCAATTGGCAGAGTCATCCTCTGAAATAGTGCACACAACTTTAGGAAAGATACGTTTACACAGTGGAAAGGGAAGAAGTGGCTCTTCACCTGACCAGTCCTAACTGAATATATTGTAGCTAACAATATTACAGCTAGATTGCCCTCACATACAGCAAAAGCAACATCCAACAACAAGACACCTTCTCCTTTAAAGTTGGGAAATGCCAAACAAGAATAAAAAAATCTAGTGCAATGGGTTTTTGTTTACAAATTTTTACTGAATGCCTGTACCCTAACTTAACAATATTACAGTCACATCATAAGAAAATCGCTAGTCAGTAAGTTTAGGATTAAAAGAGTGATTTGTCATTTTAAAGCAGATAACATGTTTACCTTCAACACATGAAGTAGATCTAATAAATAAGTTTTCCTTAGAAGTTTCGGCAACTTTAGAATCAAAAATGGAAGAGTCTGCCAAGCTTGTACTGCCAGTAGTGGATGCTAATGCACTATCATCAGCCATTGTTTGTTCTCTTCTATGATGGCTGAAAAAACAATTTAAATAAAATTACAAAAAACGAACATAATTGTTAGGCAAAAACAAGCATTAATACCTACAACTTACAAGAAATATCATTACCCAATTTTTAAAAATACTGAACCAAAGGAAGTCACTCAACTTCTCTGAAGCTCAGTTTGCTCTTTATCTGTAAAATAAAGATACTCTTACCTGACTCATAGAGATACAGTAAAATAACAATGTACCAAAAGTACATTATCTGTATAAAGTACAAAAGTACAGGATATTACCAGACAGTCAAAAAGTACTCAAAATGTACCCATAAATACTATGCTACCTCCCCATCCATACCTTTGCCCTCATCCAAACTATTTCTTTTCCTATTTTATCATGTCACCATCATCCCCTAAATAATTCCAGTCAAAAACCTGATCCATCTTTACTCTTTCATCTACCTCATTTGCCCTCCCCTAAATTGCTATCAATCCCTCAAGCATCTCTGTATCTCTGGGATCCAGCGGGTCTTTTTGTGGCCAATGCCATAATGCTCACTTGGTGAAAAACAACAGTTCCAGACAACTGTCTCTATCACCAGTTTCTTCAAAGGTCACGATCCACATGGTTTTCAGGGTATGGTTCTAAAAAGAAATGTGACCATGTTACTTCCTTGCTTTAAACTTGCATGAGAAGGGCTCCTTAGACAATCAAGTTCAAATTCACCGTCCAGTTTACACTTTCATCCTAGTCCACCTATTTAACCTCACCTCTTCTATTTCCCCAAGTCCACATGGGCTGTACTGCTCCAGCCACAAAGGATTTCCCAGATTTTTGCAAACAACTTACTCCACATCTACTTGCATTTAACAGGGCTCAATTCTCCACCCAGCATGTCTTTCAACACATCACACCACTTGACTTATCCTCTGTAGATTTCTCCAAACTTCTCATGTATAACTGGACTGCTCCCTTCTCTGTATTTTCAAACTACTTTACAAAAGTTTATCCTCTAAAAGATTTCACAAGACAATTAACAAGTGTCATTATGATCCTGGACTATGAAAGAAAATCTTTTTTAAATTTCCAGGACTTAAAGAGTTGAAACGTTAAGCAAACAGGGAATAAAGAAAAAGCTGAATAGACTTTTATCCATTCAAACTGGAGTTTTTAATGTAAGTTTATTATCTTGAGGTAAATTTCCACAATACTGGGCAAATACAAAGAAGAGGCCCCATCTTACCTAAAGGTGCATACCTGATCTGATTTACCCTTTCCTACATTTTCAGAATAATAAAACATACAAATAGCTTTCAGTACATTTTTAACAAAGTAATGTTTAAAGTATTATTAGCCTCATTTCTGCAAAGTGATATCAAATAGTGTGACAAGGTTCACACTAGTAATAGACTTAAGCCTGATTATTAAGTGCACTAACTTATATTAGTTGCTTCAGAGTCAAGCAACTCAGCTTCCAGTCTCAACTCTGCACTTAGTAGGTTAAGCCTCAGTTTCCACACCAGGAAAAGGTTTAACAGTACAACTCAAATCCAATTGTGATAAACTTAATAGATGATGTCTTTACATGAGTGACAATTATTCATTCTCATGATGCAGGGAAACATTGAAAGCAGAAGGGGACAACAAAGGATGAGATGGTTGGATGGCGTCACTGACTCAATGGACATGAGATTGAGTAAACGCCAGGAGTTGGTGATGGACAGGGAGGCCTGGCAAGCTACAGTCCATGGTGTTGCAAAGAGTCAGACACGACTGCGTGACTGAACTGAACTGATAATATTCACAATGTGAACATTTCTCATTGTTTTACCATACATCCACATCAATCATTATTTAAAGGCTCCCCAAAGGAGAGCTCCAATAGTTGTTAGTAAGAATCTTAGAATCAATAATAAACTCTATCCAGCCCTTATTTTTCTGTTAAGTCTCTCACACTTAAATGTTTCTAGTGAAAAAGAAAGGCTCTAAACAGGCTTTCATTTCAAGTCCCCTTAAAAGGATGTTAAAAAGAAAAATCCACCAAAACTACTAACCTATATGCTGCAACTACTGAAGCCAGGGCCCAACTACTGAATTTCTGTGCTTGACAACAGAAGCCACCGCAAAGAGAAGCCAGTGCACCACAAGAATGAAGAGAGTAGCCCCAGATCGCTCACCACAACTAGAGAAAGACCACATGCAGCAAGAAAGATCCAGCGCAAACAAAAATAAAATTTTTTAGAAAGAAAGAAAAATCAAGAGATGATTGCTGCTTTAAGGAACGTAAGAGCGAGTCTTTAATAAATCAAAAATACCATGAGTTCACATTTTTTCACTTATGCCTCTCTGTTTCAGTTCAGTTCAGTCGCTCAGTCATGTCCGACTCTTTAACAGGGAAGTAATTACAAAGTAAAACTGTCTCTGATGATACTATATATGATCAGTTTATTGCCAAAACAGGTTTCGGTCAGTTCAGTCGCTCAGTCCTGCCCGACTCTTTGCAACCCCATGAACCACGGCACGCCAGGCCTCCCTGTCCATCACCAACTCCCGGAGTCCACCCAAACCCATGTCCATTGAGTCAGTGATGCCATCCAATCATCTCATCCTCTGTTGTTCCCTTCTCCTCCTGCCCTCAATCTTTCCCAGCATCAGGGTCTTTTCCAATGAGTCAGCTCTTTGCATCAGGTGGCCAAAATATTGGAGTTTCAGCTTCAGCATCAGTCCTTCCAATGAACACCCAGGACTGATCTCCTTTTAGGACGGACTGGTTAGATCCCCCTGCAGTCCAAGGGACTCTCAAGAGTCTTCTCCAACACCACAGTTTAAAAGCATCAATTCTTCGGCGCTCAGCTTTCTTCACAGTCCAACTCTCACATCCATACATGACCACTGGAAAAACCATAGCCTTGACTAGATAGACCTTTGTTGACAAAGTGATGTCTCTGGTTTTTAATATTCTGTCTAGGTTAGTCATAACTTTCCTTGAGAGGAGTAAACGTCTTTTAATTTCATGGCTGCAATCACCATCTGCAGTGATTTTGGAGCCCAGAAAAATAAAGTCAGCCAAAACAGCTTTCAGTCAGTTCAGTCACTCAGTTGTGGTCAACTCTTTGCAATCCCATGAACCACGGCACACCAGGCCTCCCTGTCCATCACCAACTCCCGGAGTCCACCCAAACCCATGTCCATTGAGTCCTGTTTCCACTGTTTCCCCATCTATTTGCCATGAAGTAACTATGCCAAAACTTTTGACTGTGTGGATCACAATAACCTGTGGAAAATTCTTCAAGAGATGGGAATACCAGACCACCTGATCTGCCTCTTGAGAAACCTGTATGCAGGTCAGGAAGCAACAGTTAGAACTAGGCACAGAACAACAGACTGGTTCCAAACTGCGAAAGGAGTATGTCAAGGCTGTACATTGTCACCCTGCTTATTTAACTTCTATGCAGAGTACATCATGAGAAATGCTGGGCTGGATGAAGCACAGGATGGAATCAAGATTGCCGGGAGAAATATCAATAACCTCAGATATGCAGATGACACCACCCTTATGGCAGAAGGTGAAGAAGAACTAAAAGGCCTCTTGAAAGTGAAAGAGAGTGAAAAAGTTGGCTTAAAGTTCAACATTCAGGAAATTAAGATCATGGCATCTAGTCCGATCACTTCATGGGAAATAGATGGGGAAACAGTGGAAAACGGCTTTAACATTTAGAAAAAAGATGCATGCTAAAGTTACCATGTATCAACAGTCTGATTACAAACTGAAAAGCACTAATAATTTTTTCATATTCATGTATTCTGTAAGCTTTTAAGATAAACACACACAAAAAATCAGTGTTAATAAACCCATACAGATTACTTTTAATCTGAGAACATACTCAAGGAGTTTCTAACTAAATATAACATATGCCTCTTTCCATAACAAAGATAAAATTTGTCATTTAAACAAGTATCCTTTTATTTTTTTAGGCAATCATTTTTCAGGGTGGAGGAGCTAAATGCCATACTGGACATGTTGGTGGTGTTATTGACAATAACACTGTTCACGTTACGTAATACTGTCATTAACAAATAACTTTTATTTAACCAATTTGTGGCACTGTTCTATACCTTTTACTTGCATTCATTTAATCTTTGCAACAATCCTAAAGGGCAGGTACTATTATGCTCATTTTACAGATAAAGAAACCTAGAACAGAGAGATAAACTTCCCCCAGGGCATACTGTTGGTGGCAAAACACTCAATTCCGAGCCGATTTCAGAGGCTGCGCTTTTAACCCTTTCAGTACAGTTCAGTTCAGTCGCGTCCGACTCTTTGCGACCCCATGAATCGCAGCACGCCATAACCAACTGTACGCGGGGTGGAGCGCCGGAAAGGGCTGGCATTTTACATTAAATACTAAAAACTAAAGATGCCAGGAAGAATCCAAGAGTGAAACCACTAAGTAATCTGAGATAAGCCCCCAAAGGCCACAGCTGCCGGCCCCAGATCCGCAGAGCCCATTGTGGCTTGCCAAGGCCCCCTTTCCGACCACTCCCCCCTTTGCCCAGAAACTCTTTCGGAAAAAATATCCAACCCGGCAAGCGATGACGAAGCATAGCAGCCAGGATGACCTCCAGTTCCCACTCCGCAACCAGGCCCCGCTGTTGGGAAGACGGCGGGGTGGTTTCCAGAGCCGGGAAGCCAGGGCTGGGTGCTCCGGAATTCGCGGTCACCGGGGCGGGGCCGTGGGACACAAGCACAGCGGCCCACTGCTCTGGGGACGCCGGCCCACTCCCACCTCCGCCACGCGCACCCACAGAGCCCTCACCACTCGCAAAGGACGCCCTGGAAGTTCCACCTTTTCAAGCACAGGTCCCTCTCACCGTTACCGCCATTCCTCGCCGGCCGCGGCCACAGCCAATTCAAAAAGTGAGTCACTCTCTCTAAAAGTCATGCCGATTGGCGCGTGATGTCAACCTCCTTCCCATTTGCTGGAGTCTCCAGAGGGGCGGTGATTGGCCGCTGCGCACCTCCCCGCAGACGCTGACGGATTGGTCGAGCGTGTGTTTCAAATAAACCCAACGGCTTCGACGTCAGAACGTCACAAATTTGTAGAGAAGCGCCGGGATGCGACCGGTAGGTGGCGATAGAGGCTCCTGGGTTTCTGTGGGAGTGATTAGCAGGTGTGTCTGAGGCTACCGCTTGTTTACTCAGTAAACATCCCGTTTCCTAGGGAGAGGTTGAGTGGATTTTCTGTCCCCTCAGCTTTTTTTTTTTTTTTTTTAATGGATTACGCTCTGCCAGATCCCTTAAATGTAATCTGCGCCTTGACAGATGAATTTTTCTTCAGTGGTTCCTGTGAGTTGTAAGATTTTTCTGCCTGTATGCTTCCGGCTTCAGGAATTTAAACGTGGGTTAAGGGGTTTAGAGTTTGGTAGTTGTCTTGGTGTCCAGGACATGGGAACTTGGGGTTTCTCCAGCTGGACTTTCAGAAGCCGCTTATTTATATCCTGACGTATGTAAAGCACTGTGCTCTGGTCTAGGGAATTTCACGTATGATTAGAATAAATTCTTAGTGTTTCTAGCACTTTTTAAAATAAATAAACTTGCATTTGAACAAATGTAAAACTATGGCATGAGATTCTAGAATTTTCTGAAGCCAAAGTAAATTGTTTCTTGCTGCACCCGCTCTTCCTCGAGGTCTTTTGCTGCTTTCCTCTGACGTCTAGCCAAGTTTATCATTTTTCCTATAATTCCTATTGCTATAATGAAAATCTAATTTTCTTTGTTTTCTGTTAATAAATATAATGCTCTGTGCCACAGTCCCTTAAAAAAAACACACCTCCCAAAGGTGAGTTTCGCATAGTTTCAACCTATTTGCTGGTTAAATAAAGGCAGAAAGGAGAATCCGTTGCTAGAATATTAAATTTGGACAAGAGAAGGAAAACATACTTTGTAATGGAACACTTCCTGACATCTCAAACAGATCCTCAGTATTTAGAATTTTTCCTAATTTTGTCAGGCCACTTTAGAATGCCTGAAAAGCATGTAATGCATTCCACAAAATGAGTGAAGCAGTGTGGTAATTACTGGTTTCCTTCTTCATAACTGAAGAATATTTACCTTCAGCCCTCCACTTAATGCCATAATAACCATTACAGCAAGGACTTACCTGGCGGCTCAGTGGTAAAGCCTCTGCCTGCAGTGTAGGAGACACAGGAGACACAAGTCCAATCTCCGGTCCGGAAGATTGCCTGGAGAAGGAAATGGCAACCCCTAGAGAATCCCATAGACAGAGGAACTTGGGGGGCTATAGTCCTTGGGGTCGCAGAGTTGGGCTCCATTTGAGCGTGCCCGTGAAGGTTACGGCAAAAGCAAAGAAAAACAGTCACTGAAATTTCATGCACACACACACAATTATTTCACTGTGGAATGTGCTTTTGTGTTTAAACAGGCGTGGAAAAACAGATCAGATTAGATCAGATCAGTCGCTCAGTCGTGTCTGACTCTTTGCGACCCCATGAATTGCAGCACGCCAGGCCTCCCTGTCCATCACCAACTCCTGGAGTTCACTGAGACTCATGTCCATCGAGTCAGTGATGCCATCCAGCCATCTCATCCTCTGTCGTCCCCTTCTCCTCCTGCCCCCAATCCCTCCCAGCATCAGAGTCTTTTCCAATGAGTCAACTCTTTGCAAGAGGTGGCCAAAGGACTGGAGTTTCAGCTTTAGCATCATTCCTTCCAAAGAAATCCCAGGGCTGATCTCCTTCAGAATGGACTGGTTGGATCTCCTTGCAGTCCAAGGGACTCTCAAGAG
This sequence comes from Bos taurus, assembly GCF_002263795.3. Classification (NCBI taxonomy): domain Eukaryota; kingdom Metazoa; phylum Chordata; class Mammalia; order Artiodactyla; family Bovidae; genus Bos; species Bos taurus. The sequence goes on from NC_037328.1 coordinate 94,771,289, forward strand.
TCTCCTCCAACACCACAGTTCAGAAGCATCAATTCTTCGGCACTCAGCCTTCTTCACAGTCCAACTCTCACATCCAAAACATGACCACAGGAAAAACCATAGCCTTGACTAGACGAACCTTTGTTGGCAAAGTAATGTCTCTGCTTTTGAATATGCTATCTAGGTTAGTCATAACTTTCCTTCCAAGGAGTAAGTGTCTTTTAATTTCATGGCTGCAGTCACCATCTGCAGTGATTTTGGAGCCCAGAAAAATAAAGTCTGACACTGTTTCCACTGTTTCCCCGTCTATTTCCCATGAAGTGATGGGACCAGATGCCATTATCTTCGTTTTCTGAATGTTGAGCTTTAAGCCAACTTTTTCACTCTCCACTTTCACTTTCATCAAGAGGCTTTTGAGTTCCTCTTCACTTTCTGCCATAAGGGTGGTGTCATCTGCATATCTGAGGTTATTGCTATTTCTCCCAGCAATCTTGATTCCAGCTTGTGTTTCTTCCAGTCCAGCGTTTCTCATGATGTATTCTGCATATAGGTTAAATAAACAGGGTGACAATATACAGCCTTGACGTACTCCTTTTCCTATTTGGAACCAGTCTGTTGTTCCATGTCCAATTCTAACTGTTGCTTCCTGACCTGCATATAGGTTTCTCAAGAGGCAGGTCAGGTGGTCTGGTATTCCCATCTCTTTCAGAATTTTCCACAGTTTCTTGTGATTCACACAGTCAAAGGCTTTGGCATAGTCAATAAAGCAGAAATAGATGTTTTTCTGGAACTCTCTTGCTTTTTCCATGATCCAGTGGATGTTGGCAATTTGATCTCTGGTTCCTCTGCCTTTTCTAAAACCAGCTTGAACATCAGGAAGTTTACGGTTCACATATTGCTGAAGCCTGGCTTGGAGAATTTTGAGCATTACTTTACTAGCATGTGAGATGAGTGCAATTGTGCGGTAGTTTGAGCATTCTTTGGCATTGCCTTTCTTTGGGATTGGAATGAAAACTGACCTTTTCCAGTCCTGTGGCCACTGCTGAGATTTCCCAATTTGCTGGCATATTGAGTGCAGCACTTTGACAGCATCATCTTTCACACACACAGGCACACAGCTATTTCACTGTGAAATGTACTTTTGTGTTTAAACTAAGGTGTGCCCAGCATTCCAGAAAGCCTTCAGACTGAAAAGATATTAACCTAGTGAGGAAAGAGTCAAACACAACTAAGCATAGACACAGTGAAGAAAGCAACCTATTTCCTCTGTGTATTGCTTCCTGTTAGGCTTTGTACACAAATTTATGATTCCCTACAATGTATTACCACACAAATTGTATGCTAGCCTACGAAAAGTTATACATGATTTTTTTGGCCCCACAACATGTGGGATCTTAGTTCCCCAGCCAGGGACTGAACCCATACCCCTTGTATTGGAAGTACAGAGTCTTAACCACTAGACTGCCAGAGAAATCCCTATATTTGATTCCTTTTAAGGGATATATGGCAGTTTGACTAGCAAATATACAGGCACTATGATGTTCTAATATTTCCTAACCTTGTGACATCCTTTTCATCTCCTAGGCACATAACTGCAGGCAAATAACTAAACTTTCTATGCCTCAGTTTGAGTTTTTATAAAAGGGCACTTACCTCATTACTGTTGTTGTGAGGATTAAAATTTGATATGTATAATTAAAACATAGTCTTAGGAACTAAACAACAACAACAAAGCATATAATAAACATTCAATAGGTGTTAACTGTTACTGTTATTTTTACTGCTACTTTGCTGCTGCTGCTGCTGCTATTACCACTACAGTTAACTCACCTGAGGCCCTATAATTACCTTATGGGACTGATGTTTTCTACACTACCTTCTCAACTCTGACCACTGGAGCAAGGCTCCTATGTTTCTGTTCCCTTTGCCTCATCATTTCCCCAGCCACAAATCCTGCCACCTACCAGACCAAGCTTCTCGTAGCAAAGACCTTCATCACGTTCTTTTCCTACCAGAAAGAGGACAGTCCTTCTTCCACACCCAACCTGATCTCTCTTCTAAGGGAAAGCTTGCAATGCTCATGATGTCTCCTCTTGTCTGGAAGATAAGGCCATCTTGCTGCTGGCCTTGGCCAGGCTTCTGTCCCCTTCCAAGGCAGGTCCCAGCCAAGATTTTTTTATGTGAAATGTGAGTCTCTTCCTTCAGGTACCTTCACTGGAAATGTAGTTATTGAATGCATATATCAAGGGGACAAAACTGTTTACAGTACAGGATAGATAGATCAAAATGAGAACTTCCTTGAAAGGATAGACCATTTAAAAAATTACAACTCCTAAGATGCTGAATGAACAGGTTTCAAACAAAAAACACTGCAGAAATTGAATTAATTTAAGTACTTAGTATATTAAAATGTGTGACATTTTCATCAAGCAATAAGATAATTTCTGAGGTAGGGACATGAAATGTAGAAGATAGAACTACTGAAATTCTTCCTTTGGAGGATCAACTTCCCTACCTCCGTCTCTGAATTGAGTGACACACTGGACCATCTTTCCTGACTCTAATCTTATACGTTTTTACTTCAGTTTATCCCCTCCTCTTTGTGTATAATTTCTTTCTTTCCTTACTCCCTCCCCTACCCATCTCCATCTTCTTTTTTCATCAGTACTCCTTCAGGGCAGCAGAGAATGGGGAGTTAGAAAAATTAGTTTAGAATTATGGAATATCTTTCTCCACCCTATACTCCCACACACACACATCACAAATATCCACATTGCCCATGCCATCACTCTTCAAATCAGAATAAACAAGATTTCTCATAGTTTTCTGGTTTGCTTTGATCTGCTAATAAGAACTAGTATATCTAAAAGAAGTATTAAATTTGTTGCAATAAATGGGCAAAATTTGTTGCAATAAATGGGCAATATTTGTTGTGATGAACTTTGTTTCTATTACCTAAAGGTGTGATGAAATATGTTACAATTTCTAGGTTTTATTTTTAAGTATGAAATGTCATCAACCAATAATACTATTTTATAGTAAATTTCAATATTTCATTATACCATAACTAGATATTGTAATGGCACACAGAACTCATGTAATTGTTTTTCTCCTGTATTGTCATACTTTTCCCCTCAAAGCATTTATGACATACATCAGTTCAGTTCAGTTCAGTCGCTCAGTCGTGTCCGACTCTTTGCGACCCCATGAATCACAGCACGCCAGGCCTCCCTGTCCATCACCAACTCCTGGAGTTCACTGAGACTCACGTCCATCAAGTCAGTGATGCCATCCAGCCATCTCACCCTCTGTCGTCCCCTTCTCCTCCTGCCCCCAATCCCTCCCAGCATCAGAGTCTTTTCCAATGAGTCAACCCTTCGCATAAGGTGGCCAAAGGATTGGAGTTTCAGCTTTAGCATCATTCCTTCCAAAGAAATCCCAGGGCTGATCTCCTTCAGAATGGACTGGTTGAATCTCCTTGCAGTCCAAGGGACTCTCAAGAGTCTTCTCCAACACCACAGTTCAAAAGCATCAATTCTTCGGTGCTCAGCCTTCTTCACAGTCCAACTCTCACATCCATGCATGACCACTGGAAAAACTATAGCCTAGACTAGACGAACCTCTGTTGGCAAAATAATGGCTCTGCTTTTCAATATGCTATCTAGGTTGGACATAACTTTCCTTCCAAGGAGTAAGCGTCTTTTAATTTCATGGCTGCAGTCACCATCTGTAGTGATTTTGGAGCCCAAAAAAATAAAGTCTGACACTGTTTGCACTGTTTCCCCATCTATTTCCCATGAAGTGATGGGACCAGATGCCATGATACTAGTTTTCTGAATGTTGAGCTTTAAGCCAACTTTTTCACTCTCCACTTTCACTTTCATCAAGAGGCTTTTGAGTTCCTCTTCACTTTCTGCCATAAGAGTGGTGTCATCTGCATATCTGAGGTTATTGATATTTCTCCTGGCAATCTTGATTCCAGCTTGTGTTTCTTCCAGTCCAGCGTTTCTCATGATGTACTCTGCATATAAGTTAAATAAGCAGGGTGACAATATACAGCCTTAACGTACTTCTTTTCCTATTTGGAACCAGTCTGTTGTTCCATGTCCAGTTCTAACTGTTGCTTCCTGACCTGCATACAGATTTCTCAAGAGGCAGGTCAGGTGGTCTGGTATTCCCATCTCTTTCAGAATTTTCCACAGTTTATTGTGATCCATAGTCAAAGGCTTTGGCATAGTCAATAAAGCAGAAATAGATGTTTTTCTGGAACTCTCTTGCTTTTTCCATGATCCAGTGGATGTTGGCAATTTGATCTCTGGTTCCTCTGCCTTTTCTAAAACCAGCTTGAACATCAGGAAGTTTACGGTTCACATATTGCTGAATAGCTATATATAAAGACACACCAGGTACAGATACAAAGATTCATTTTCTCTAAGAATTTATCATTTAAGATTTTTGTTTCAAAATCTTTAATGAGTAGCCATGGAATTCTGTACTTTCCTGAAGTACAGTCATTAACATTTTCCAATTAAAATGTCATATTTCCAAGTTCGTTTTAATATAGCATCTTCTAACCTGTCATCTCTGCCTGTGAAATAAGCTTTAGAAATTATAATCACTGTGATACAGACGAAGTTATTTTATACACTTCAATAGTCAGTAATTAGGATATGAATCATTGCTTTATTTTTGTGAATCATTAGGCTATAAATCACTTGAATAGATTTGCAAGACTATACAAATTTACCACTTAAAGTTTCACTTGAACAAATAGAATTAGCTTTCCTTGATGAAGCAAGAGGTTTCTAAATATGATGAGGCAATTTTTTCAATTATGTAATTTGGTTAGTAAAATTTTAGTGGAAAAAGAAATCTCAGTTCACTAGTCTCATTCTTTCTTTTACAAATGAATATTACAAAGGCCCACAACATAAAGCTTATATTCCTTTACCACGGTCAGGTAACTAGTTAATGCCAAAACCAATATCAAAAATTTTATTTCTATTAAGCTATTTTGTCTTTTATTAAATTAAAGATACTAATACTAATTTATATTTCACATTAAACTTAAAAGTTGTTGTTTAGTCACTAAGTTGTGTCTAACTCTTTTGTGACCCTATGGATTATAGCTCACCACACTCCTCTGTCCATGGGATTTCCCAAGCAAGAGTACTGGAGTGGGTTGCCATTTCCTACTCCAGGGGATCTTCCCCATCCAGGGATCAAACCTGCATCTCCCACACTGGCAGGTGGATTCTTTACCACTGAGCCACCTGGCCAGCCCAAACTTAAAAGTACCAATATCTTTATTCATACTGCTTATATATTTTATTTTTGAATACATTAAGATGCTTTCAGTCCCATAAGAGCCTTGTTAGTCATGTTCACCAATGTATTGATCTGTAGCACCTAGCAACAGTTCCTGGCTAATAGGATGTTCTCAAAAGTTATTGCATGAATAGCATTGTAATTGATCTCCAAGAATCCATACTGCCTTCCTCTAATTAATTATCCAGTCTGCATTCAGAGTGACATTATGCAAATCCAAACTCATCAGATCACTATCTCCTTAAAACCCTTCGATCCTACTAGGACTACATGACCTGACCTCTACTCATTTCCATGATCACTTTCTTCCTCTTGAGTTCTATTCCCACCTTTCTTCTCAAGGATTTTTGCATCTACTCTACTCTCTACCAATTCCTTTAATCCTCATTCTTTTAATTTAGAGTAGGTGACTTCTACTCACCCTTTTAGCATTTGTTCACTTACTATTCCCTGGAAGGTCTTTTCTCACTACCCACACCTTCAGAAGCCCCATTATACAGCACCCAGCACCATGACTGTCTCTTTTGTGATACTTACCCAAGATGTGATTATTGGATTTATGTCTGTCTCCTCCAGGATCTAACCTACTTCAAAGGGAAAATGTCTTTTTGTTCAACATTTTATCCATGTGCTTAGCACATAGAAGACACTAAATTAAATATTTGTTGAAATAACAAGTAAATGAATTAATGATTGAATTATTTTTATTATAAGATCAGTGATATCTTTTCTAAAACTAATAAAAAGGGTTTCTTTTCTTTATTTTGGCCATGCAACTTGAAGGCTGTCAGTTCCCTGATGAGGGATTGAACCCAAGCCACAGCAGTGAAAGCTCAAAATCCTAACCACTAGACCACTCCCCTAAAAAAAGCTTTCTATTATTTTTATTCCAGTTCAGTTCAGTTCAGTCAGTCGTTTCCAGTTCTTTGCAACCCCATGAACTACAGCACACCAGGCCTTTCTGACCAACTCCCAGAGTTTACTCAAACTCATGTCCATTGAGTCAGTGATGCCATCCAACCATCTCATCCTCTGTCATGCCCTTCTCCTCCCACCTTCAATCTTTCCCAGCATGAGGGTCTTTTCAAATGAGTCAGTTCTCCCATCAGGTGGCCAAAGTATTGGAGTTTCAGCTTCAGCATCAATCCTTCCAATGAATATTCAGGACTGATTTCCTTTAGGATAGACTGGTTGGATCTTTCAGTCCAAGGGACTCTCAAGAGTCTCCTCCAACACCACAGTTCAAAAGCATCAATTCTTTGGTGCTCAGCTTTCTTTATATTCCACCTCTCACATCCACACATGACTACTGGAAAAACCATAGCTTTGACTAGACGAACCTTTGTTGGCTAAGTAATGTCTCTGCTTTTCAATATGCTGTCTAGGTTGGTCATAGCTTTTCTTCCAAGGAGCAAGCGTCTTAATTTCATGGCTGCAATCACCATCTGCAGTGATTTTGGAGCCCAAAAAAATAAGGTCTGTCACTATTTCCACTGTTTCCCCACCTTTTTGCCATGAAGTGATGGGACTGGATGCCATGATCTTCGTTTTCTGAATGTTGAGCTTTAAGCCAACTTTTTCACTCTCCTCTTTCACTTTCATCAAGAGGCTCTTTAGTTCTTCACTTTCTGCCATAAGGGTGGTGTCATCTGCATATCTGAGGTTATTGATATTTCTCCCGGCAATCTTGATTCCAGCCTGTGCTTCATCCAGCCCAGCATTTCTCATGATGCACTCTGCATGTAAGTTAAATAAGCAGGGTGACAATATACAGCCTTGACGTACTCCTTTTCGTATTTGGAACCAGTCTGTTGTTCCATGTCCAGTTCTAACTGTTGCTTTTTGACCTGCATACAGGTTTCTCAAGAGGCAGATCAGGTGGTCTGGTATTCCCATCTCTTCAGAATTTTCCACAGTTTATTGTGATCCACACAGTCAAAGGCTTTGGCATAGTCAATAAAGCAGATGTTTTTCTGGAACTCTCTTGCTTTTTCAGTGATCCAACAGATATTGGCAATTTGATCTCTGGTTTATCTGCCTTTTCTAAATCCAGCTTGAACATCTGGAATTTCATGGTTCATGTACTGTTGAAGCCTGTCTTAGAGAATTTTGAGCATTACTTTACTAGCATGTGCTGCTGCTGCTGCTAAGTCACTTCAGTCATATCCGACTCTGTGCGACCCCATAGACGACAGCCCACCAGGCTCCCCCGTCCCTGGGATTCTCCAGGCAAGAACACTGGAGTGGGTTGCCATTTCCTTCTCCAATGCATGACAGTGAAAAGTGAAAGTGAAGTCTCTCAGCCGTGTCTGACTCTTAGCGACCCCATGGACTGCAGCCTACCAGGCTCCTCTGTCCATGGGATTTTCCAGGCAAGAGTACTGGAGTGGGTTGCCATTGAGTGCAATTGTGTGGTAGTTTGAGCATTCTTTGGCATTGCCTTTCTTTGGGATTTGAGTGAAAACTGATCTTTTCCAGTCCTGTGGCTACTGCTGAGTTTTCCAAATTTGCTGGCATATTGAGTTTAGCACTTTCACAACATCATCTTGAAATAGCTCAACTGGAATTTCATCACCTCCACAGCTCCACTGGTGATGGAGGAATTCTATGGAGGAATTCCATCACCTCCATAGCTTTGTTTGTTGTAATGCTTCCTAAGGCCCACTTGACTTCACATTCCAGGATGTCTGGCTCTAGGTGAATGATCATAGGTGAGTGACCACTCCCCTAAAAGAGGTTTCTATTATTTTTACTTTAATTCATATTTGTGACAATTTTTCAGGAAAAATTAAGCAGCATATTTCCACAATTAATAAATTTACAAAAGGATAAAATAATTTATGTCTTTAATTGACAGTTGAGTAAATTACCAAAGAATAGAATAATTTTTATACCATATTTAGTCCAGCTATGAATGGATAAGAGTTAATATTAATTGTATGAAACTGATCAGATAAAATGTGCCATTGTTTATTAACATAGGCAATTATCCATGTCAAAAATTCAATTTTCCTGCTACCTACACTTTCATACATTATACACTAATACTTATAAATTGCCTCTTCCATACTATCAACTGACTTGTAAACATCCAAGTTATCCCAAAGTGATTCTGTCTTCATTTTAGTTTTGACAGTAACTCCATCTCTGTAGGGTAGTATTTACTACGACAACAATTTGAATACTTTGATTATACTTAGAAATCTTTTGTTGCTGCTATTTAAATGAATGGAAAAAATTTAATTGCAATTCAGTTGAAATAAAAATGGAACCTATGCCATCAAAAAATTGTGGATATTTGGCCTCAGTTGGCATAAACATTTAGCATAAGCAGATTTACTGTGGGCTTAATTACATAGAGGGAAAATTACATGTAAGAAATAATAGAAATGCATTGGAAAATATTTTAAAGGTGAGATCGTGTTGTGATATTCAAGTGCATAATGCAACTATATATAAATCCCATGCCTACAAAAAAATTAACATAAATGAAATATACAAAATGTTGTTAATATTTGTATCTTGACTGTTGCATTTAGGGAGATTCTTTCTCTCCTTTTTTTTTTTTTTTGTACTTTTCAAATTTTCTATCATGAGTGTTTTAGTGGACAGTTGTTTTCCTGGCTGTTAAACCCTTCCTTCGTAAAAATAGTGATTTCTCTTTCAAGGAATTCCTCATTGAATATGGTTTTAATGGGAGGTAATGTTTGTCTGTTACCATAGAGTTGAGTGGAGCCATCCTCTTCCCATGATTAGAGCTCAGTCAATCTTATGCTTTCTCAGAGGACTTTGAATTTTTAGCATGTGCTAAAGATATGGAAGGGCTTCCCTTGTGGCTCAGATGGTAAAGAATCTGCCTGCAATGCAGAAGACTTGGGTTAGAACCCTGGATCGGGAAGATCTAATGGAGAAGGGAATGGCTACCCACTCCAGTATTCTTGCCTAGAGGATTCCATGAACAGAGAAATCTGGTGAGCTACAGTCTATGGGGTCGCAAAGAGTTGGACACAACTGAGAGACTAACACACACATACAAACATGTGGAAAGGGTTAAGGATCATATATTCTAATAGCTTCAACAGTGTGCAGAGCAGATTCTTTGGGTACAGTAATCTTGGCTTATGTTTCCACTGCCTATATCTCTGGAGCTCTCTAGCTTCTGCCCATTTCTCAAGGCTAACCATTATACTGATTCTGTGAATTTGCAAAGTAAATTAAATCCTTTTTTACTTAAAGATACATTTGGTACCAAGTTCCAGTGAGGATGTGCAGTAATATGACCTCTTATACATTGCTGGTGTGGATGTTTCTTACAAAGTTGAACACAATTGCCAAAAGACCCAGTAATACCAGTCTTATGTATGAGAGTTTTGAGAGTCTTTTTTTTTTCCCACTCTCAAGATTATAGCTTATTTATTACTTCAGATAACAAGATAGTATGCATATTAGGGAATCTTAAAATTCAACTCTGGAGTTATACACTGTCTAGTACTTTTGCATTGAATGTTAACTCCCCAAAAAATCTCTAAACACCTGAAGGTCCCACTAGAAACATAAACCATGGTAATTAAAAAATTGACATTTAATTTATTCAATATTTAGTATTTACATAATGAAGCCAATGGTGATAAAGAAATAGTAAAAAATAAACTTTAATAAGCAAAGATTTATATTCTTACAATGTGCTAATTATCATAATTGCATGTAAAAATTAAAACATAACAGAACTTTCTGTTACAAAATTCTTAATCATCTGAGTTGTAGTCATTACTTGCTAACAATTTACATGCAACATCTGTTAGTACTGATACTTGATTTTTTCCCCCAAGAAAGCGTGAGTAGATATTTAAGAGCAGACATTAATTTACTTGTGGACAGAAAAAAATAAAACTGTATTTAAGATTAGTATTGGGGACTTTCCTGGTGGTCCAGCACATAAGACTTTGCACTCACAATGCAGGGGACCCAGTTTCAATCCCTGGTCAGGGAACTAGATCCTGCATGCTGGCACAACTAAGAGCCCAAATGCTGAAATTAAAGGTCGCGCATGCCACAACTAAGACCCAGCCCAGTCAAATAATAATAGATTTTTAAAATAATCTTAAAAAAAGACTAGTACTCATCACTAGCCTCTTCTCTATAGAGTGATAAAAATTGTAAGACCAAAAAAATCCCAAGATGGAGTTGCCTAAGCAGAGAGAATCATGCATGGCACAGCTGAAAAAAATCTTGGGACTAATCAGACACACATCTTTTATCTCTCCTTCAATGATGAGGAGTGGGTTTGCCATCAAATTATAACAACTGCAACAAGTAAGTGGCACCAGATGTGCAACTAATTAAATCTTGCAAAATACTGAGATGGGAAGGAGTGGTCAAGAGGAGGAACAGTTTATATATCATTCAAACTATATACACCATAGGGCTTCCTGGTGGCTCAGACGGTAAAGAATTCGCCTGCAATGTGGGAGGCCTGGGTTCAATCCCTGGGTTGGGAAGATCCCCTGGAGAAGGGAACGGCTACCCATTCTAGCATTCTTGCCCAGAGAATTCCATGGGAAGAGGAGCCTGGCAGACTGCAGTCCATGGGGTCACAAAGAATCAGACACAACTGAGCAACTTTCACTTTCATATACAGCATACTGGAATGAATGAAGCTCATCCCAAACTGGCTGTGAAACAATTAGACCTTTATTATTTAATAGTTAAAATTATAACAAGTGCAATAATACAATAGATTTATATAGGAGGCAACATCCAAGCAATCTTATATTATTTACTGTGTTGCTTCAACTTAAAGATAATTTTGCTAAATATATATCTCAACTGAGCGCTATATACAAAATATCCTAACAGATACAGATATTTACCTTTGGTGAGTTAAAGACCTTTTGGTGACTTCTGTCTGAATTGCAGGCAGAATGCTACATGTACACACACATATGGAAAAACTCAACCTGAAGTAATCCAAAAGGTGTGCATGGGAGGAGACTTTGAGGAAATTTTATTCAAAATCGCTAAAAACTGGAAAAAAAACCCAAGTGTATATCATTAGTGAATGCATAAAAAGGAAATACAAAACCTGGGAAAATAATCAGCAGTTTACATGCAACAAAATGGATGACTCTTACAAGCATGATATTAAGTGGAAAAAAAAAAAAAAAACAGAAAAAACATGTTGTATGACTCCATTGATGTGGCATTCTGAAAAAGACAACGATAAAGGGACAAAAAATATATCAGTGGTTGACAGGGCGAAGGGGTAGGAGTTGGTCTACTGCAAAATGGCACAAGAGAACTCTGGGATGATGGATGGAAGTACTCATGTCTTGATTTGGTAGTAGTTACACAAATGTATGTCTTTGCCAAAAGTCATGAATTTTACTATACTGAGTAATATTTTAATAAACATGACTTTTAAAAAGAACCAAATGGAAATTTTGGCAAGGAAAATAAAATACCTAAACTAAACAATTAACAGGGTGGGCTAAATAGTAGATTATGATTAATAATAATAATAATGGGCTAAATAGTAGATTACCCCTTCTGCACTAAGTAGAATGATGAGCTTAATAATATAATGGAGTCAGTCAACTTGAAAATAAATCAATAAAAAGTATCCAATTGTAAGAACAAAGAGAAAATTTTTGGATAAACAATGAGAGTTTTTGGAACCTGTGGGAAAGTATAACATATAATTGACATCCCAGAAGGAGAGAGATAAAGGGGGAAAATAATTTTAAGAAACAATGACCAAAATGTTCTCAAATTTGACAAAAGACATAGCTTTTGCCAGAAGAAAAAGTTTCTATTTCAAGATGAATTAAGATAAATACAAAGAATGGCTTGCATATCATGGTCAAATTGTTGAAATCCAAAGAAAAGGCAACATCTTAAAAGCAGCCATGGGGGAAAAAAGACACATTACAAATAAGAGGACAACAATTTGCAAATAATACTGACTTCTCATTAGAAACTGTGGAGACCAGGAGATCAGTGGTACAACATTAAACAAATATTGAAAGAAAAAACTTAGTAGTTTTTAGTTTTAGTTTTTTTAGTTAGTACCCAAATTCTATATCCAGTGAAAATATCCTCCCAGAATGAAGGCAAAATAAAGACATTTTCAAATAAAGGAAAACTAAGAATTAATTGCTAGCACACTGACATTACAAGAAATGCTAAAGAAAGTTTTTCAGGCTGATGATTCTACCTGGAAACGTTAATCCTCAGGAGGAAATGAAGAACTTTAAGAAATGGTAAATAATTGAGTAAATGTAATTGAAATCTATTTATTTCTTTAAAACACATATAACTTCTTAAAACAAAAATTATAGCCTTTTCTATAGGGTGAAATAGAAATGAAATATACATATAACAACTACAGCATAAGGTAAGGCAGGAGATAGTGGACTTTCTTGGTGGTAGGGTGGATAATGATCTTCCTGCCAAAGCAGAGGACTCAGATTTGATTCCTGGTCTGGGAAGATTCCACATGGCACAGAACAACTAAGCCTGCATACCACAACTACTGAAGCTGATGCACCTAGAGCTTATGCTCCTCAACAAGAGAAGACCAATGAGAAGCCTGCACACCACAATAAAGGGTACCCCCCACTGTCCACAACTAGAGAAAGCTCACGCACGGCATATTAAAAAGCAGAGACGATTACTCTGCCGACAAGGTGTGTTTAGTCAAAGCTATGGTTTTACCAGTAATCATGTATGTATGTATGTAAGAGTTGGACCATAAAGAAGGCTGAATGCCAAAGAATTGATGCTTTTGACCTGTGGTGGTGGAGAAGACTCTTGAGAGTTCCTTGGACTGCAAAGAGATAAACCAGTCCATCCTAAAGGAAATCAGTCCTGAATATTCTTTGGAAGGACTGATGCTGAAGCTGAAACTCCAATACTTTGGCTAACTGATGCTAAGAGCTGACTCATTTGAAAAGACCATGATGCAGGGAAAGATAGAAGTCAGGAGGAGAAGGGGATGACAGAGGGTGAGATGGTTGGATGGTATCACCAACTCAATGAACATGAGTTTGAGCAAGCTCTGGGAGATGGTGATGGACAGGGAGGCCTTGTGTGCTGCAGTCCATGGGGTCACAAAGTGTTGGACACGACTGAGAGACCAAACAACAAAAATACACACAGCAGTGAAGACCCAGTACAACTAAAAATAAATTATATTTTTAAAAAAGAAAGACAGGAGATGGTAAATGAACTCATATGGTTGCAAAGTTTGCACATGTTGTTTTAATCTGTTTAGGCTGTTAGAACAAAAGTAACAGAGACTGGGTGGTATATAAATGGCAGCAATTTATTGCTCACAGCTCTGTAGGCTGAAAGTCCAAAATCTGGGTTACAGCATGGTGAGGTTCTGGTGAAGACCTTCTTCCAGGTTGCAGACCTCTGATTTCTGACTGTATCCTCACATGGTAGAAGGGGTAAGAGATCTCTCTGCAGTCTCTTTTTTAAGAAAAACAATCCCATTCATGAGGGCTTCACCCTCATGACATAAGCACCTTCCAGAGGCCCTACATTCTAACACTATTACATTGGGCATTGAGATTTTTACATATGAATTTTGCAAGGATGCAAACATTGAGACCATAGCACATGTTATGTGAAGTAGAGTATGAAAGTTGACTATATACTGTAATCCCTAGAGAAAACACTAAATTAAGAATTCAAAGAGGCATAAGTAAAAATGCAAAGAGGCAAAGAAAAATTGGGAAATCCCATGGACAGAGCAGGCTCGTGGGCTGCAGTCCATGGGATTGCACAGTAAGTCAGACATGACTGAGCAACTAAAACAACAAAATTCAAAAACATTGAAACCAGAAGGAGGCAGGAAAAGGGGAAAGAAAGAACAAAAAACTGACAATCAAAAAAAAAAAAGTAATAAATGATAGATCTAAATCTGGAAAATTTAAACAGACACTTCACCAAAGGATGCAAACTAATGGTAATGACCAAGATGCACATAAAAAAAAAGTGCTCCGTGTCATTAGTCATCAGAGATATGGAAATAAACATCAAAATGAAATAACACTATACACTTATTAGAATGTAAAAAGACTGATAAATAAAAAAGACCCAGATTCCCCCACAGTCTCTCTCTCTCCCATCAGGAAGCTTCCACAAGCCTCTTATCCTTATCCATCAGAGGTCAGACAGAATGAAAACCACAGTCACAGAAAACTAACCACACTAACCAAGGATCACAGCCTTGGCTAACTCAATGAAATTATGAGCCACACTGTGTAGAGCCACCCAAGGCAGACAGGTCATGGTGGAGAGTTCTGACAAAACGTGGCCCACTGGAGAAGGGAATGGCAAACCACTTAGTATTCTTGCCTTGAGAACCCCATGGAAAGTATTAAAATAGGCAAAAAGATATGACACTGAAAGATGAACTCCCCAGGTCGGTAGGTGCCCAATATGCTACTGGAGAAGAGTGGAGAAATAACTCCAGAAAGAAAAAAGAGATGGAGCCAAAGCAAAAACAATACCCAGTTGTAGATGTGACTAGTTATGGAAGTAAAGTCCAATGCTGTAAAGAATAATATTTGCATAGAAACCTGGAATGTTAGGTCCATGAATCAAGGTAAATTAGAAGTGGTCAAACAGGAGATGGCGAAAGTGAACATCAATATTTTAGGAATCAGTGAACTAAAATGGACCAGAATGGGCGAATTTAATTTATTTGACCATTATTATATCTACTACTGTGGTCAAGAATCCCTTAGAAAAATGGAGTAGCCCTCATAGTCAACAAGAGTCCAGAATACAGTACTTGGGTGCAATCTCAAAAACAACAGAATGATCTCTGTTCATTTACAAAGCAGACCATTCAATATAACAGTAATCCAAGACTATGCCGCAACCACTAATGCCAAAGAAGCTGAAGTTGAATGGTTCTGTGATGACCTACAAGACCTTCTAGAACTAACACCAAAAAAAAAGATGTCCTTTTCATCATAGGGAACTGGGATGCCAAAGTAGGAAGTCAAGAGATACCTGGAGTAACAGGCAAGTTTGGCCTTGGAGTACAAAATGAAGCAGGGCAAAGGCTAACAGAATTTTGCCAAGGGAACACATTAGTCACAGCAAACACTTTCTTCCAACAACACAAGATTCTAGACATGGACATCACCAGATGGTCAGTACTAAAATCAGGTTGATTATATTCTTCACAGACAAAGATGGAGAAGCTCTATACAGTTAGCAAAATCAAGACCAGGAGCTGACTGTGGCTCAGATGATGAACTCCTTATTGCTAAATTCAGACTTAAATTGAAGAAAGTAGAGAAAACCACTAGACCATTCAGGTTTAACCTAAATCAAATCCCTTACGATTATACAGTGGAAGAAAGAAATAGATTCAAGGGATTAGATCTGAGAGATGGATTGTTGGATGGCATCACCAACTCAAGGACATGAGTTTGAGCAAGCTCCAGGAGTTGGTGGTGGACAGGGAAGCCTGGCGTGCTGCAGTCCACGTGGTCGCAAAGAGCTGGACACGACTGAGTGACTGAACTGAACTGAAATAAAAAAGACTGATAATACCAAATTTTGGTGATGATGTGAGAAAATCACACCAACCATTATTGGTGGATATAAAAAGCGCCAAGCTCTTTGGAAAAAGATCTGACAGTTTTCTACCAAATTAAATATGTGCCTACCCTATGACATTAATACTTAGGAAAAATCAGTACATCTGACCACAATAAAAGATTTGTATAAGATTTTTCATAGCTTTATTCATAATGTCCCCAAACTGGAAACAGCCCAGGTGTCCATCAGAGACTGTATAAACAAACTGTGGTATATTCATACAAGATAATATTATTCAGTAGGTAAAAAGGAATGATTTGCTGAATCCCACAACAATATGGATATCTGACACTCAAAATCATTATGATAAGTGTAAAAAAGCTTCACACAAAAGAAGAAAGCTCTTTATATAAGGTTTAAGAACAGTAAAATCTAATCTGTTCTGGGAAAAAAAATCAGAACAGTGGTTATCTCTTAGGGAATGGCTGCTGCTGCTGCTGCTAAATTACTTCAGTCATGTCCAACTCTGTGTGACCCCATAGACAGCAGCCCACCAGGCTCCCCTGTCCCTGGGATTCTCCAGGCAAGAACACTGGAATGGGTTGCCATTTCCTACTCCAATGCATGGAAGTGAAAAGTGAAAGTGAAGTCACTCAGTCATGTCCGACTCTTCACAACCCCATGGACTGCAGCCCACCAGGCTCCTCCATCCATGGGATTTTCCAGGCAAGAGTACTGGAGTGGGATGCCATTGCCTTCTCCATTAGGATATGGAGATAGGGAATAATTGGGGAGGGGCATGATGGCAGTGACAATATTCTGTATCTTGATAGCAGTTTGAGTTTCAGATATGTTTGTTAAACTCAATATATACTTGAGATTTGTTCATTTGTACTGATGTCAATAATTCACTTTTTTTTTTTTTTTTAAATGTACTTATTTATAGTGAAAAAGTTGGCTTAAAGCTTAACATTCAGAAAACTAAGATCATGGCATCCAGTCCCATCACTTCATGGCAAATAGATGGGGAAACAGTGGAAACAGTGGCTGACTTTGTTTTTCTGGGCTCCAAAATCACTGCAGATGGTGATTGCAGCCATGAAATTAAAAGATGCTTACTCCTTGGAAGGAAAGTTATGACCAACCTAGAGAGCATATTAAAAAGCAGAGACATTACTTTCCCAATAAAGTTCTGTCTAGTCAAGGCTATGGTTTTTCCAGTGGTCATGTATGGATGTGAGAATTGGACTATAAAGAAAGCTGAGCACCAAAGAATTGATGCTTTTGAACTGTGGTGTTGGAGAAGACTCTTGAGAGTCCCATGGACTGCAAGGAGATCCCAACCAGTCCATGCTAAAGGAGATCAGTCCTGCGTGTTCATTGGAAGGACTGATGTTGAAGCTGAAACTCCAATACTTTGGCCACCTGATGCGGAGAGCTGACTCATTGGAAAAGACCTTGATGCTGGGAAAGATTGAGGGCAGGGGGAAAAGGGGATGACAGAGGATGAGATGGTTTGATGGCATCACCGACTCGATGGACATGGGTTTGGGTAGACTCTGGGAGTTGGTGATGGACAGGGAGGCCTGGCGTGCTGCGGTTCATGGGTTCACAAAGAGTCGGAAACAACTGAGCAACTGAACTGAACTTATTTATTTGACTGCAGCATGTTTTAGTTGTGGCACGTGGGATCTTTATTGTAGCTTGGGCTCTCAAGTGGCTGTGAGGGCCCAGTTGCCCAAAGGCGTGTGGGATCCTAGTTCCATGACCAGGGATCAAACCCATGTCCCCTGCATTGGAAGGTAGATTCTTAACCTCTGCACCACCAGAATTGTCCTGTAATTTACGTTAAAATGTGTAAACAAAAAAAAAACAGATGAACTAATGTATATACACAGATATATAGAGATATATGATAAAACCAGAAATAGTAAAACATTAATGGTATCATCTAGATGGTCTGAAAATAGGTGTTCACTGTAAAATTATTTCGACTTGGCAGTATGAAAATGTTCACAATAAAATTTTGAGGAAAAGATTCAATAAAAATGTATTTAAAATAAAGGGATAGCAATGAAATATGAATGCAGATTAGATATTTGATGATATTAGGGAATTATTTTCATGTGTGTGATAATGGTATTATGGTTATAATCTTTTAAAATATCTTATCTTTTAAAGAGGCATTCGAAAAGAAGAAAATCAGATTTTTTAGATCCTTGCAACTTTTTCTTTGTTTATTCCTCAAATTTATATTTTTTTATCCATGTAAATTGCCCTTATGAATTTACCAGTTCTCTTTTTTCCTATGGTTGTGATATATAAGTTCTGGAGCAGAAACAGAACAAAAGAATCACCCAGTGCAGGAATTCACAATTTATGGGATATGAACTCAAAGGCACTGGGACTCAAGAAGTTTTAAACAGACAATGACTTTGCTCCTGAAATTACCCTACTGCTCTCCACTCAGGTGCCCTTTCCCAATAAAATCTCTTGCTTTGTCAGCACATGTGTCTCCTTGGATAATTCATTTCCGAGTATTAGACAAGAGCCCAGTTTCGGGCCCTGGAAGGGGTCCTCCTTCCTGCAACAAATGGTGACTCTGGTGGGGACTCTTCTTCACTGAGACTGACATCCTGACCATTTGGGGTACTCAGGGGCCAGCTTGCCTGCCAATGGACCAGACCCAGTGGCCACAACTGGGACCCTTTTGTCCCTGGTCTCCTCCTGACGTGGACAACTGGCCAGAGTGCCCTGACCGGTAAGGAACAAGAGACTTCATGGACCTCTCTCCCCTTCCCCCTCTCTTTCCTCTCCTTAACCCTTCCTATCCTTCCCCGTTTTTCTAGTGCCCCGGTCTTGGACGCAGGAATCTGGTCGAAGGGCCCTCAGCCTGAGCTGAGGATTGGAAACTGATCACCTCCTCTTGGCAGAGAACTCGAATTCTGATTCTGGTCTGGTCTGATTTCTGGTAGGGCCGAGTTCCAGTCCTCCCTTCTCTGGAGGCCCAGGGAAAAGTCCCATAACGCCTGGGTATCTGTAGGTGGCAAGAGATGTCTGTAAGGCCACCCCTTTCCCGCCTCCTCCCCCTGCTTCTTTCAACCTGGCTTCCTTTCCTCCCTTTGAAATCTTTGATGTTAATACTTGGATCTGAAGTTTTGTGTCTCTATAGGAGGTTTTCTGAGAGACTGTATTCTTGTATTTAAGGGCTTCCCTGGTGGCGCAGAGGTTAAAGCATCTGCCTGCAATGTGGGAGACCTGGGTTCAATCCCTGGGTCCGGAAGATCCCCGGGAGAAGGAAATGGCAACCCACTCCAGTATTCTTGCCTGGAGAATCCCATGGACAGAGGAACCTGGTGGGCTACAGTCCATGGCTAGCAAAGAGTTGGACACGACTGAGCGACTTCACTTTCACTTTCAAGATGCCAAAGACCAGAGAGCCACTCACAGGAAAAGAAATTCCATATTTTGGACAACAAAGGTAAATCACAGGAAACCTAAAATTCAGGCATTTGGGTAATTCCAGAAGTTCTTAACCTTTGCCCTATAGTGAATAAAGTAATTCATGAAGTAGTCTGTGAGTTTTTTTTTCAAGATTTGTATAAAATGATGTCAGTGCTTAGAGTAATAACACATAGAAAGCAATCAATGTTAGACATTACTATTACTATGTATTTGACAATTTTTTAGGTACTTATTATACACTGGACACTGTGCTAGGCGCTGAGGGTAAAACTGTCAAACAACTTGGTGGTGTGGCCTTTGCTACCATTGAGCTCAGAGTTTAGTGAGCTCTGTTTTGACAACCTCCATTTCATCACAGTGCTTTCCTTTACTTACAGCTGGAGTTCACAAGGCAAAATTGCATGCTCACCATCCATAATAGGTAATTTTACATTAATATATATAAAATAAAAAATATGTTCCTAATGCATACTAGCATGAAAATGATGGTGCTTGATATAGTCACAGACATGAAAAAAAAATCAAACACTAATGCTTTGTCTCTCATTATTTTTACCTACTCTTTCACACACAGTTGAACTTATTTTATAGAGCCTATTAAAATATTAGGCTATTTTCTCCTTCATTAAGCATAATTTCCTTTAATTTTTTATTAACATTTTGCATGTTTCTCTTTTTGAAGATTAAATGGAGCTATTATGTATAATATCATAGACTTGAAATGTTTATCAGTATTTTCAAATTACATTGTTCATTTTCCTAATTAGAATCTTTTTTCTGTTTTCTTTTCTTTTTTTTCATGAATGTGACTGACCACAGAATTGGTATATATTAAATCACTGCTCTTGGGAACACCAATGTGAAATTAAAAGCCAATATCTTATATAGTAAATATTTTTAGACAGCATTCCTGTACTGTTTGATTTTTTAAAATTGTAAACCTGGATTACTTTTATAATTTAAAACTTGGGAAAACAAAACAGTCCTAATTGTGCCATTTTCCTTACCAAACCTTTGACTTCCTGCTACCAATAATATACATCCTGGCCCTTTCCCATGAACATCCAGGGTCTTTTACCAACTCTCTCCCAAGTAACAAGTACAAATATCTTCTCATGCTTTAAAAATAAGGAACATAAGTTAAAAGGCCCATTTCCTGGAGACTCTGGAAATACCTTAAGGTAGAAACCACAATTTATATATTTATGAACTAAAGTTTTAATAATATTTAATTAGATATTAACTCATTTATCCATAAACTTTACAAGTAATAGTATAAATCTCAAAACAAAAATAGATGAGTTTTCAGTCTGTTAGTCTACTACATTATCTTGTTAGAACTGTAATGAATATATTTACTATCTTAGTTTTCTAAAGAAAAACCAAATATATGTTTGATTATCAACATATAGGGAAAAGAATTTCTAGTAAAACAGACTTTGTTACTGTCTTAAGCAAGGTCTGACTTGATTTCCAGACTATACTTTAGACCTCAAAACACAAAAAAGTTTTCTTACTGTGGCACAGTTCCTTTTCTTGAACCAGAAGAAGTTGATTTAAGGATAGGCTTTGTTTCCTAGACCATAGGAATAAAGGACTAGGTTCTAGTTTATCATCTTTGGCTCACATCACATTATTGGTCTTTACCTCTACCTGTTTCACTTGGTGGTCTTTTTCTGTATCTCCTCTCAAAATGTGGACACACTCTGTCAGGAACCAGTAATGCCACAGTGGTCTTCCTTTTCAGTAGGTCTTAACAGTTCAGGCTGAGTCAGAGTACACTGGGCTCCACTATATTTGTAAAGGATGTGAATCTGCTTCACAATCCTGGGTTCAAAAAAAAAAAAACGTCATTTTCTTTATTGTTCTTAATTAGGGATCCCTGCCTAAGCTTTCTACTCAACAGAATTGGTGGGAAGTTTAGCTGATTATATAGGAGAATTCATGTAAGGCAGACAGGCTCCACCTCTCTCTAGGATCATAAACAATCTGGGTCATAATATACAACATCAGAAAATTTGGGGGAAAGGATTTGGGTCTTCAGTCCAAATCCTTTGATCACCTCTGGGATGTTAATTATTGATGCCTGCATAAATTATTTACAGGCAGTCACCTCTACTCTTTTCATGTTGTTGTTTAATTGCTAAAACATGTCCGACTCTTTGCAACGCAATGGATTTTAGCCTGCCAGGCTCCCCTGTCCATGGGATTTTCCAGGCAAGAATACTGGAGTGGGTTGCCATTTCCTTCTTGTAGGGTCTCTTCCCCACCCAGGGATATATCTTGCATCTCTTAAGTCTTCTGCATTGGCAGGCGGATTCTTTACCACTGAGCCACCAGGGAAGCACACCTACTCTTTTAATACCATACTTGAAAAAGAATATCATCTATTCTACAAATCAAGACACTTCGTTTCAATCCCCAGTCCTCTCCAAACTGCTCCTATTCAGCAGCTGCCTCATTTCTTCCATCTCCTGGGGAGCTGCATGGGTCTGAGATCTTCCTCACGCTCAGGACTGCCTCCATCATATTTCAGGAAAAATGCCACCAAAGCCAGACTTGAATACATCTTCACCTCAGGGAATTGATCTCTGTCTTCTCCTTCTTCCTTCCAATCTTCTGAAACACAAAATGGCCTACTTCCTTAAGGGCAACGGTGGGAGTGCTGATGGGATCTTCAACATCATGGAGCTTTTTATAGAAAGGAACTCTCACTCCTATAGGTACTTTGTTCAATGCTAACTTACTGCACTAATTATTTAAACATGAATTATTATGAGATACTAAATCAAAACAAATTAAATTTAAACATTAATTATTACTTAAACATTGAAGCATATAATTGAACTTTCATATATATTAGTCAAAAATCATGTCTGATATATCAGTTCAGTTCTGTTCAGTTATTCAGTTGTGTCTGACTCTTGGTGACCCCATGAACCGCAGCACGCCAGGCCTCCCTGTCCGTCACCAACCCCTGGAGTCTACTCAAACCCATATCCATTGAGTTGGTAATACCATCCAACCATCTCATCCTCTGTCATCCCCTTCTCCTCCTGCCCCCAATCCCTCCCAGCATCAGGGTCTTTTCCAATGAGTCAGCTCTCCGCATCAGGTGGCCAAAGTATTGGAGTTTCAGCTTCAACATCAGTCCTTCCAATGAACACCCAGGACTGATCTCCTTTAGCATGGACTGGTTGGATCTCCTGGCAGTCCAAGGGACTCTCAAGAGTCTTTTCCAACACCACAGTTCAAAAGCATCAATTCTTTGGCACTCAGCTTTCTTCACAGTCCAACTCTCACATCCATACATGACCACTGGAAAAACCATAGCCTTGACTAGATGGACCTTTGTTGACAAAGTGATGTCTCTGCTTTTTAATATGCTGTCTAGGTTGGTCATAACTTTCCTTAAGAGGAGTAAACGTCTTTTAATTTCATGGCTGTAATCACCATCTGCAGTGATTTTGGAGCCCCCCAAAATAAAGTTAGCCACTGTTTCCACTGTTTCCCCGTATATTTGCCATGAAGTGATGGGACTGGATGCCATGATCTTAGTTTTCTAAATGTTGAGCTTTAAGCCAACTTTTTCACTCTCCTCTTTCACTTTCGTCAAGAGGCTCTTTAGTTCTTCTTCACTTTCTGCTGTAAGGGTGGTGTCATCTGCATATCTGAGGTTATTGATATTTCTCCCGGCAATCTTGATTCCAGCTTGTGCTTCATCCAGCCAAGCATTTCTCATGATGTACTCTGCATATAAGTTAAATAAACAGGGTGACAATATACAGCCTTGACATACTCCTTTTCCTATTTGGAACCGGTCTGATGTTCCATGTCCAGTTCTAACTGTTGCTTCCTGACTGGCATACAGGTTTCTCAAGAGGCAGGTCAGGTGGTCTGGTATTCCCATCTCCTTCAGAATTTTCCACAGTTTATTGTGATCCATACAGTCAAAGGCTTTGGCATAGTTAATAAAGCAGAAGTAGGTGTTTTTCTGGAGCTCTCTACTTTTTTGATGATCCAGCGGATGTTGGCAATTTGATCTGTGGTTCCTCTGCCTTTTCTAAATCCAGCTTGAACATCTGGAAGTTCACAGTTCATGTATTGCTGAAGCCTGGCTTGGAGAATTTTGAGGATCACTTTACTAACATGTGAGATGAGTGCAATTGTGCGGTAGTTTGAGCATTCTTTGGCATTGCCTTTCTTTGGGATTGGAGTGAAAATGATCTTTTCCAGTCCTGTGGCCACTGCTGAGTTTTCCAAATTTGCTGACATATTGAGTGCAGCACTTTCACAGCATCATCTTTTAGGATTTGAAATAGATCAACTGGAATTCTATCACCTCCACTAGCTTTGCTTTTAGTGATGCTTCCTAAGACCCACTTGATCTCACATTCCAGATATCAGATCTTCTTAAATATTATATATACACTTATCAAACTAAAAAACAGATTATATTGATTATAAAACTTATTACTACTTTTATATTTCAAGCAATTAAAAAGTACTAATACTCTGGATTTAAGTTTATGTTTTTCATTATTTCTATATGGTTCTTATTATTTTTCATTACCCTTAGAGATTACCTTCCTAGAACTACAGAAATATTAATTACCTTGAGTACTGTAGTGCCAAATTAAAGAGCAGAAAACATCAATGCAGAGTAGCCAAGATACAGTTTCTCAATTGTCAGTATATTCAGCCTGGTTTCAAATCTCAGTTGCTGATCTCCAGGTTGTACTTCCTTTCAAAATTATGTTTGTAGCAAAGACTCTAATGGAAAATTTAGGATATGCTATTTTGGGCAGAAACAAAGCCAGTGTTGATAAGAACTGCAGGGGATAAATGATGGCCTATTAAAACTAGAGAACACCTTAAAATCAGTCTCTGCTCACTTCATTTTTCAAATGAAGAAAAAGAGAAAAGATGCTGCTGGCAAGGAGACAATTAAGACGGCCTTTAAAATAGTCCAGGAATCATGATTCTATGGTCTCCAACAGGATGATGGCAGTAAAAAAGAAGGCAAATGTCAGAGGTAGGGTAAACAAAACTGAAGACTTAACTGCTAACTGACTAAATTGAAATACAAGTTTTTGTAATTGGTATCATGCTATGGGGAGTTGATTTTATTACAAAGGTGTAGTATATTCACAACAAAGGCCTTGTTTCTCAAAGCAATAAAATTAGTAGAGCCACTCAATGGAGTGATTGCTGTGGAACAGTGCTTTCTTATATCCCCACCCAACAGGATTGGTTAGCAAGTTGGTTTTCCCTCATACTATGCAATAATTTTAGGGGCTTCAAAACAGTGCTACCTAAAGTGTGATCTGTATATTAGAACCAGTCAATAAACTGTTATCAATTCACAGTGAGATAAATACAGGAATTGTGAGTAAGCATTTATAAACTTTAATACCAGTTTAACATTGCTGTGATGTTCAAGAGCACGAGCAGAGTCACTTAACAACATATTGGTCTGAAAGGATTGGGAAAGACCCTGGTCCTTCACAGACAATTTGAAAAACTCTGTTTTCAAAGACAGGGGGAAGGTATTCAAGTATGTGAAATTATAAAAGCAGGTGACAAAAATTTAATATTGTATGAGACTATTTTTATAAATATATTCATTTATCCATAGTAAAAGTAGAACTATATTAACCAAAAAAGATTAAATAAAATAATGTACATAAAATAGTTAGACCATGGCCTGGTACATAAAAATACTCCACAGTTGTTTCTGATGCTGCTGCTGATGCTGCTGGGACCTCTCTGCAGTTGCCAGTCCTGTTCCTGCTGTTCTATAACCACAGGAATTTTAGTTCTATTCCATAGCTCTGCTCCCGCCACCATGTGCTTAGTGTTCCCTCACTGCTGCTGCAGACCCTACCCCAGGGTCTCTGCCTTAGCACTACACTGTTCTAAGCATGTTCACCACTAATCACAGATTCTTCCCTTGGCAGCTAAGTCTCTTGACTCTTTTTCTTAGTCAGTTTCAACAGGAGTTAACAGGATGTTAAGCCTAAGGTAAAGTAAGTCACTTCAGTCATGTCCAACTCTGTGTGACCCCATAGATGGCAGCCCACCAGGCTTCCCGTCCCTGGGATTCTCCAGGCAAGAACACTGGAGTGGGTTGCCATTAAGTGAAGTCGCTCAGCCTAACAAGAACCTAAAAATACCTTAGGCTGTTTAAAAATGTATAGTGTTGCTTGTGAAAGTCAACTTACATCTTCCTTTCAGTTCTTGATTTAAAAAAGAATACATATTTATTTAGAGGGGTATAGCTGAAAGAACATAAGAGATCACCTAATGAAGGTTAAGGAGTAAAACTTTGGTAACTATGTATCAAAGTCCATAATACATGGAACTCTGAGCAATTTACTTAACCTCTCTTATCTTCTCTCTTAGCCTGAGGTAGTAATTTTGCTTATCACCCCTTCAGCAGTGACTAGCAAAAGTATGTGGTCAAGAAATAGTAGCTATTGTTATTAACACAATCCTACATTTACAGAGGAGGGAACCTAGATCAAAGAAGCTCAAGATCACATGATTGGTTAATAATTACCTAGAACTAGATGTCAGTGCTCTTCCTCATACCCCTCACTGCCTTTTATAACTCTATTCTGAAATTCTATAAATTCTCAGAGATGCCTCAGCATTGTGTTTATTTGTGTCTTGGAAAAAATAGGCAAATGTATATGTATATCAGGTTCAGCATATGTTTTTATCATGTGCATTCATTAATTTAATTCCGGAAATGCGGTGGTATAGACCTGTAGATGGGCTTCCCTGGTGGCTCAGCAGTAAAGAATCTGCCTGCAATGCAGGAGTCACAGGAGACACAGATTCGATCCCTGGGTGGGGAAGATCCCCTAGAGGAGGACATGACAACCCACTCCAGTATTTTTTCTTGGAAAAACCCTTGGACAGAGGAGCCTGGTGGGCTACCGTCCATAGGGTTGCAAAGAGTGGGACAGGACTGAAGCGACTTAGTATGCACATAGCACAGACTTGTAGATGGATAGAAAGGAGGAAAGAGGATAAATGCAACTAAGTTGTATTTCCTCTATTTCCTATGTATGTGCCACCACTGGCTAGTGTCTGCCTTCAGGAATTCTCATATATTAATGAGCTGTGTTTAGAAAATAATAAAAATCATCATCATTGTGAATTTACTCTATAAATGGTTATATCTGGGCTTTCTTTCTCTTCTAAACAGCAGAACCAACTCAGTCTAGCTAGTTTTAACAGAGAAGAGCCAATCATTCTCAGAGGTTAGAGCTTCTTGGTGCATACATGCTAAGTCTCTTCAGTTGTGTCTTTACTTTGTGACCCCAGGGACTGTAGCCCACCAGGCTCCTCTAGCCATGGGATTTTCCAGGCAAGAATACTGGAGTGGATTGCCATTTCCTCCTCCAAGGGAGCTTCTCAACCAAGGGATCAAACCCACAGCTCCTACACCTCCTGCATTGCAGGTGGATTCTTTACTACTGAACCACCAGGGAAGTCCAAAGCTTCTTGGAGCTGTAACCAAAGCCATGAAACTGTCCACAGTGCCTCTGGGAACAATGAGCACAGATACTATCACCAGCCTTCACCTCTGACACCACTGAGAGCTCTGTGCCTCAGCCAGACTCTTCATAATGCTCTTATGAGTCAAAGGCATTCCATGAGTGCCGCTGACGGCAGAACCTAGAACATATGCTGGTGTCTGAGATGAGAGAGAGATTGGAGAGGTAACAAGCATAGTTTCTAGCTTGCAAACCTGGGATTCACAGCGTGGGAAATTGTGAACATTTAGAATGCTCAAAAGATTCCGAGACGCCACAGACTTACAAGGTGCCCACTATGGTTCTCATGCAAGTTTTCTTTGGAATAATGTCCCATTCACATGCCCCCAAACATATTCAATATAAGGTATATGAAGAGTCAGATGATTCACTTTTTAACATGGAATAAAATGAGTATTTTCAAGGAGATAAGTAAAACTTTTTGTTTTCTTTCCCTCTAACACTTCCTCTTTATCCCTTACTTTCCATCCTACTCTTCCTCCTTTTCCCTCATACTTTTTTTTTTTTTGTATCTATGATTTCTCTACAGGGGTTTCCTAGGTGACTCAGTGGTAAAGAATCTGCCTGACAATGTAGGAGATGCAGGAGATGTGGGTTCAATCTCTGGATCAGGAAGATCCCCTGGAGTAAGAAGTGGCAACCTGCTCCAGTATTCTTGCCTGGAAAATTCCATGGACAGAGGAGCCTGATAGGCTACAGTCTATGGGGTTGCAAAGAATCGGACACGACTGAGCAACTGAGCATGCATGCACACGTACATGATTTCTCTACATATTTTTCAATAATCTGTATAAGTGACAACTGCATTAAATTTTAAGAAAATATTGAGTGAATTACCAAGCTTTTTCATACTGTTAATGTTTTAAGTATCATATCTACATTTCACTAAAATCTCTCTTCTGAGATCCACAACTATATGTTGAACTGCCTACCAGAATCTCACTTTGGAAGTCTCACAATTACTCAATCTTTAGTAATCCCCAAACTGAACTCAATATTACACAAACCTCCTTCTGCTATGTGTTCTAAGTGAATGTGCAACCTACCCAATTGCCCATGACTTAAAAAGTCTGGAGTCATCTTTCACTCCTCCCTTTTGCGAAGTTGGAAAAGTCCAGCAGTCCTGTGTATTATGCCCCTCTAAAATCCATCCAGTTATTCCCACCCCTCCTGCTACTATCTTTTTCACGTCTCAGCTCTTTTCACACAGACCTTGGAAGTAATACTTCCAGGCTAACATCCTGATTTTCATCTTACCCTACCCACTACAGCCATATGTTATCAGCATGATCTTGTTTTTTTAATGTTGATCTGATAATGTTAATTACCTTCCATTCAGTTCAGTTCAGTTGCTCAGTCGTGTCCAACTTGGTGACCCCATGGACTTCACTACACCAGGCTTCCCTGTCCACCATCACCAACTCCCAAAGTTTACTCAAACTCATGTCCATCGAGTTGGTGATGCCATCCAGCCATCTCATCCTCTGTCGTCCCCTTCTCCTCCCGCCTTCAATCTTTCCCAGCACAGGGTCTTTTCCAAGAAGTCAGTTCTTCGTATCAGGTGGCCAAAGTATTGGAGTTTCAGCTTCAGCATCAGTCCTTCCAATGAATATTCAGGACTGATTTCCTTTAGGATGGACTAGTTGGATCTCCTTGCAGTCCAAGGGAATCTCAAGAGTCTTCTCCAACACCATAGTCCAAAAGCATCAATTCTTTGGCACTCAGCTATCTTCACAGTCCAACTCTCACATCCATACATGACCACAGGAAAAACCATAGCTTTGACTAGATGGACCTTTGTTGGCAAAGGAATGTCTCTGCTTTTTAATATGCTCCTAGGTTCTTCATATGGAGAAGGCAATGGCACCCCACTCCAGTACTCTTGCCTGGAAAATCCCATGGACGGAGGAGCCTGGCAGGCTGCAGTCCATGGGGTCGCTAAGACTTGGGCACGACTGAGCGACTTCATTTTCACTTTTTGTTTTCATGCATTGGAGAAGGAAATGGCAACCCACTCCAGTGTTCTTGCCTGGAGAATCCCAGGGACGGGGGAGCCTAGTGGGCTTCCATCTATGGGGTCGCACAGGGTCGGACACGACTGAAGCGACTTAGCAGCAGCAGGTTGGTCATAACTTTTCTTCCAAGGAGCAAGTGTCTTCTAATTTCATGGCTGCAGTCACCATCTGCAGTGATTTTGGAGCCCCCCAAAATAAAGTCTGTCACTGTTTCCATTGTTTCCCCATCTATTTCCCATGAAGTGATGGGACCAGATGCCATTATCTTAGTTTTCTGAATGCTGAGTTTTAAGACAACATTTTCACTCTCCACTTTCACTTTCATCAAGAGGCTCTTTAGTTCTTCTTCACTTTCTGCCATAAGGGTGGTGTCATCTGCATATCTGAGGTTACTGGTATTTCTCCCAGCAATCTTGATTCCGGCTTGTGCTTTATCCAGCCCAGCATTTCTCATGATATACTCTGCCTATAAGTTAAATAAGCAGGGTGACAATATACATCCTTGACATACTCCTTTCCTGATTTGGAACCAATCTGTTGTTCCATGTCCAGTTCTAACTGTTGCTTCCTGACCTGCATACAGATTTATCAGGAGGCAGGTCCGGTGGTCTGGTATTCCCATCTCTTTCAGAATTTTCCATAGTTTGTTGTGATCCAAACAGTCAAAGGCTTTGGCATAGTCAATAAAGGAAAAATAGATGTTTTTCTGGAACTTTCTTGATTTTTTGATGATCCAGTGGATGGTGGCAATTTGATCTGTGGTTCCTCTGCCTTTTCTAAATCCAGCTTGAATATCTGGAAGTTCATGGTTCATGTACTGTTGAAGCCTGGCTTGGAGAATTTTGAGCATTATTTTGCTAGCATGTGAGATGAGTGCAATTGTGCGGTAGTTTGAGCATTCTTTGGCATTGCCTTTCTTAGGGATTGGAAGGAAAACAGATCTTTTCCAGTCCTGTGGCCACTGCTGAGTTTTCCAAATTTGCTGGCATATTGAGTGCAGCCTTCCATTAACCTACCTTCCACTAGGCTATTTCAAACAACTTCCTTAGCCTTCAGGTTAGTATAAAGCCTAAGCTACACCTTGACAATCAAAGTCCTTTATGATGTATTTACTGCTCCTTTTTCTTGCCAAGGGGTAGGGCTTGCCCTGACTTGTATATTGGAGCCTAGGGGTCCGACTAGGGCAGGATAGTCTACCAGGGGCAGGGTAGGAAGGCATATATGCACATTTTGGACCAAGGACACCTTTGAAACATGTCAAGTTACGTTTCTCAGATTTATGAAGGCTTGCATTTAGAAAATGAGCAATAAATATTTGTTTCGTAGTTGAGACCATACAAGATTGAACATTTTTACTAATGAGATTAAGTTTAATCAGCAGAGATTAGTTAGTCTTAAGAGAGATAAGAGTTTTCTTATGAGATTGATTAATCCTGAAAGCAAGTTGTCAAATCTCTAGAAGTATTTAAAATCAAAATCTTATTTTGAGTAATTAGACATTAGTCTAATACCAGGAGGCACATGCAGTTGTAGGAAATAATTTTTTTGACAAAATGTTTTATTAACCAAGTAATGGATTTAATATATACAAAAATATTACATCATATCACAAGAAACCATGGTCCACTAAAGAGATAAGAATACAAGCTTAATGTTTTATGGAGAACACCCCCCTCTCCCCTGCCAAGTCCTGCTGTAGCAAGTCTGTATTCGTGTACTAACGTCATTTGGAAATAATATAAAGTTCATTTTTGAGGTTGTTTGTGGGTGTGAGTTCAAAGCCAAATGGCCCTCTGCAGCAACCCCTCCCTCCAATCTCTGATTATGATTTCTATTTTAAAACAATACTCTTTGTTCAAATAATCAGTACAAATTAACCATGCTAAAATAAATAAAGAGCAACACAGTTCCAGGCAATGCCTCTTTGGAGGGGCTTAACTTGCCGCAGAAGAGAGAGGCAAAGTGAAACATGATAGCTCCTTCCTCTGCCCCTGAGTGCTGGGCTGCAAAAAGGGCCCAGATCAGGCAAGAGAAGCACAGATTTCAGAGCCAAGCTCCAGCAGAAACTTACCTAAGAGTTTGTGTCAGTACTCAATATGGGTATCTACAGGGTATTCACTATTCCCTGGGGAAGGGTTATATTACCTTAGCACTGAGGTCACTGTCAAAAAACAGCTTTGCCCATAGTGCCAATCAAATGGTCATTCTTATTCACCTAAAACAAATAGACTCCCAGTTATTTCTCCAGCTGGGCTTCCCTTGTGGCTCAACTGGTAAAGAATCCACCTGCAATGTGGGAGACCTGTGTTTGATCCCTGGGTTGGGAAGATCCCCTGGAGAAGGGAAAGGCTACCCACTCCAGTATTCTGGCCTGGAGAATTCCATGGACTGTATAGTCAGTCCATTCTGTATAGTCTGTATAGTCAGTCCATGGGGTTGCAAAGATTCGGACACGACTGAGCGACTTTCATTTCACTTCACTTATTTCTCCAGCAGAAAAGAAGTAAGTCTATTTAGGATCAGCAGAGAATTGCAATTTGGTTTCTACAACCACAATGAGACACAGGCAAGTCCTTGCAGAGCAAGGGAAGAATTCTTTGACAAAGGGGTGAAGAAGGTTGGGAGGGCTATAGTAAACAAAGAGTTTATAGCTTTTCATTGGCTGGAAAGTACTTGACAGGAAAGTATTCTTCCTTCTGTCATTTCTTCTAACATTGCAAGGTGTGAGAGCAACTCACAGTTGGCTTCCCAACTCAATTTTTTAAGGTTTCTGTTTATTAATTTTTTTAGTCATAATAATTGTTATCATTTGGTTAGTATCTTCTAATGTATATTACTCTTTACAATTACAGCATACTTTTTTTTTTTTTAATTTTTGCCCACACCACATGGCGTGTGGGATCTTAGTTCCCCAACCAGATATTAAACTTGCACTCCCTCCATTGGCAGCACAGAGTCTTATAACCACTAGGGAAGTCCCTATAGGATACTTTCATTTGCATTCTCTCAGATTGTTCTCTCAACCATCCTGTGATGTGGGCATTATTATACTCCCCAGTGTTCAATGAGGAGACTGAGGCTTAGAGAGATTATCTCACAGCCAAGTTATTAACATAGCTGTGAATTAAATTAAGAGTCCATGTTCTTTTTTTTTTTTTTGGCTGTGCCACACGACTTGTGAGATCTTAGTTCCCCAACAAGGGATTGAATTTCTACCTTCTGCAATGAAAGTGCCAAGTCTGAACCACTGGAAGAGTCCAGGTTCTTAACTGCTCCACTGCAACCACCTCAGTCAGAGCCTCCCCATTGCCAAAGCTGGTGCCAACTAGACTCTATTTGTTGAAATAATCTGGTTTAGTGATTCAGCAGTCAGTGCAATGGTGTAAAACAAGCATGATTGTGCAGTCGGACCAGGTTCAAATCCCAGCTCAGTCATGCATTAGCTGAGTGACCCTGGGCAAGTGACCGTTTCATTCTCAGCCCGATTCCTGTTGTGAAATTGAGGCTGCTAAAAGCATACCTCAGGGAATTGTCATGGGTGATGGATGGGAGGGTGGGCAGGGCAGGATGGGCAGAATCTGCTACTATTTCTGCCTTTATTGTGTCTGTGGTTATGTTGTATGTTGAGTGTCACAGATATGATCTGGTTCCTGACATTGAAGAGTGGAGGGCCATATGTAAAGGTGGAAATGAGTCAGAGAATTCAGAATAGGAATTAATTCTATCAAGGAAGGCTTTGTATGGAAGAGAGTATGTAAATAAGGCTTTGAGAGAGATGAGGTCACTGACTGGGTGCCCTCACATCTGCACAGAATATCTGGTTGACAAGGAATTTCATATGTGCTATCTTGTTTGATCTCCACAATAACGCTGGGCTAAGATGGAACTTTAGCAGTTTACACCTTTGCAACTGGGGAACCTGAAACAGACCATATTCAGTCAAGGTCACAAGTTAGCAGGGAGCTTTCTGTCTTCTGACTCTAGGCTAGTGCCCAGTACCTCCATTCCTTTCAGAATAAAATGATGCCAGAGTATCTGACTGTCTTTGAATAGCTTGACAGAGCTTGTATGCCTCCTCTGGTCTCTGGTTGAAGAGACAAGAGTCATTCACATCTTCCTGGACTCCCACAGGGGAACAGGCCCCACTTACTTCAGAAGGGGAAGGTGCCCATTTGTGCAGATTCTCCTTCCATTTCCCATAGTCCACCACTGCGGTGTCAGTGAAAGGGGTGGTAATAGAGGTAGGTGCTTGCAATGGCCACCTTCCTCCCCTCCCTGAGGCCCAGCCTAGACAATTCAGGGGCCCAGCATCTCTGCAGGAAGGAGAGGCACATTTGGTCTCTAACCCCAAAGAGGTGGAGTTTGGACTCCTTCCTATCCCTACTAATGATAAATGTGTCTAATTAAAAATCTGCTACCCTGACTTGTCAGCTGTGGAACAGGCCTGGGCTGGATGGACTTAGAAAGTCTACATGGACTTGGAAAGAGTGGAAAGAATAACATTTTAAAACAACAAAAGTAAAAGAGTTAGCATAAAAGATAATTTAAAAACTAGAGAGATGCAGTTACTAAGTAGGTGATCAAAGAATTTTTAAAATTAATGAGACCTTCATTTACTAGAAATAAGCCAATTATACAATAAAAAGCTCATTATATGTATGTTTTTCAGACTAGCTAGGGAAGTAAACCTCATCTTTACTAGGAGTAGAAAGAACACAACTTCCTTTGTTGGATGCTGAAATCTCTACTACTGACTATAGACTTGGTATAAAGTAACATGTAATGAGTTAGTTATGAGTATTGTAAAAGCTGAATGATTCATTTTTACCTAAGGAAAGGAAAAATAACTTTAGGCCAATAAGTCTAGAAGAGCTTTATTATGGTTCATGTTTTTTTCCAATGGTAGAATTTCTTGCCAAATAAACATTTCTGTAATTTATGATCACCTATTGAACTGACAATATATTTTAATGATTCCTTATTTTTTCCCACATAGATTACTTTTTCTGTGTGATAATTATTGTATTTTTCTTTAAAAAGTACATTTTAGAACTGTAAATTACCTTTTGACATATAATTAGCCTGTATTTGCTAATGTGACCTGTAGCTCTAGGAGCTAGAAGAAATCTTAGAGATACTAGATCCAAACTATTATTTTATGGATGAAGATGCTAAGACTCAAGAATGATAAGTCATTTTCTCTAGTTCATATAGATAGCCTGTGATAGAGCCAAGTCACTAACTCCCAGCCAGCGTTCTTTCTATTAGGATAGGCTATTTGAGCAAATAAATTATGAAGGATTGTTTTATAAGTATAATTTTAAAATTGGATAAGCAGATGTAAATAGATGCAACTTTGAATGAAAGTCCAGGCTTATGTGGTATAAGATGGCACTTTTTTTTTAGAATTTTTAGTGAATTTTTGTTTCTAAGTTACATTATAGAGTAATGAATGAAGAAAATCAAAGATTTCAAAGTTAGAAAGTAAAATTATTCAAAGTTCTGTTATACAAACACAAATGTATTTGAGGTATGGGTATATTTCTCTCCATTTATTGTATTTGTGTTGTTTTAAACATAATTGTTGCCATAATATTAATATGTATTCGTTCACTTACAACAGGAGTTTTTTTGTGGTGGTGGTACCCTGTTTTTATTTTTATGTATTTAATTTTGGTGGTATTGGGTCTTTGTTGCTGCTTGCAAGCTTTCTCTAGTTGTCAAGAGTGGGGGATACTATCTGGTTATCGAATGTAGGCTTCTCACTGCGGTAACTTCTCTTGTTATGGCTTGTGGGCTCTAGAGCACAGGCTTGGTAGTTGTGGCCCACAGGTTTAGTTACTCCATGGCATGTGGGATCTTCTTGGACCTGGGATTAAACCCATGTCCCCTGAATTTGCAGGTAGATTCTTAATCACGGGACTACCTGGGAAGTCCCAGTACCCTGTTTTTAAAATTATTTTAAGAACAAGGTATTCTATTTACATTTAAATATAATATTTACGTATTTTAATATGTAGAAGAAACTTATTTATATACAAATATTTTTCTATAAGAAACCATTTACATTGTTTCCAAGGTGTTTAAAAAAAAATTAAATAACTAATCTTTACCAAAGAATGTTTCCTACATAAAGATTTATATTGTAGCATCATTTATAAAATAAAATTGGATACTGTTTATTTATCTACCTTTCTTAACATTTGTATGATCTATTCTAACTTTATAATTTTTTGGAGGAAAAATAGGACCCTGATGATTATTTTACATTCCCTGACTCTTGGAAGGTTAACATTTTTTAATATGTCTTTTATGTTTCTTTACTAGCTGTGTTTTTCTACTGCTGCTGCTACTGCTAAGTCACTTCAGTCGTGTCTGACTCTGTGCGACTCCATAGACGGCAGCCCACCAGGCTCCCCTGTCCCTGGGATTTTCCAGGCAATAACACTGGAGTGGGTTTGCCATTTCCTTTTCCAATGCATGAAAGTGAAAAGTAAAAGTGAAGTCGCTCAGTCGTGTCCGACCCTCAGCGACCCCATGGACTGCAGCCTTCCAGGCTCCTCCATCCATGGAATTTTCCAGGCAAGAGTATAAACATTGTTCAAATGTATTTATCTTTATCAGTGGAGTTTTATATTGATAAAAATTTTTAAATAACAAATTTTAAGTGTTTAAACAAATGCATCAGAAGTCTACCATATTTTTCCTATGTGTAACAAATTATTACTGAGTTACAAACTCTAGAAGAAAAAAATCCTAAAACACAATGACATGATATAATGCTACAATAGTTGAATCACTTTTCAGGAGTCTTGAAGTTATAACTTGCTGAATTAATTGTAAAACTCCCCTTTTAAGGATACACGTGCACAAGCAAAAATTAAAATCTGAAACTTTTAAACAACCTTCCCCCTTACCTTTTAATTCTTGGTTTCAGGAGTTGTTTGTTTGTTTGTTTAAGGGCGGAGGCAGTGATGTTAATATGATAGTGCCATAGACATCCCTCATTTTTGTCTTCCCTCCCACCTCAACAACAAAAAAGTCAGCATACATCCATGGACAGAAGTGCCTTTGAGGGAGCTGTGGATTCTAGCATCATATGTCCAGGGACCCAGGAGGAGTCTTATCCTGTGTCAGGTGACAGGCAGACAAACCTTGATTCTAACTGTGGTCCTTGCAGTGACCCATAAACCATTTTCAGCTTTTCTCGATCAAGATCTGGTTGTCCTTAGAGAACAATGACTTAGACAATCACTCACAAAACAAAGAGCCTTTGTGGAAGTCCATGTTTGTGGAGGAGAAATGCCCATACTCCATTGGAGAAAAAAAAAAAAAAAAAGATGCATCGAAGAGAACATTTAGTAAAGACTAGAGGAAATGATTGCTACTTCAAATGTGAAGACAGCAACACAAAAATTCAAAAGAACATGATGAATTAAGGACACATGATACCACGAATGATGATCTGGTACTGAACACAAAGACATGGAGATCTCTGGCTTATTGGATAAAGAATGCAAAATAACTGTTTTAAGGAAACTCAATGAGCTACAAGAAAACACAGAGACAATGCAGCAAAATCCAGAAACATGAACAAAATGAATTTGACAAAAAGACAGAAATTGTAAGAAAGAACCAACAGAAATTCTAGAGCTGAAGAATAAAATGGATGAAATTAAATGTTCAATAGAGAACATAAGAGCAGACTTGACCAAACAGAAAAATCAATGATATTGAAGACAAGAACTCTGAAATTATCCAGTCGGGAGAGATAAAAGAAAGAAGAAAGAAAGCCTGTGTGAGTTATAGGATACTATCAAAAGGATCGATTTGTGATCAGGAGAAGAAAAGAAGGACAAAGGGGTAGAAAACTTATTTAGAGAAGTAATGGCTGAGAACTTCCCAAATTTAAGGAGAGAACTGGACATCCAACCACTTCCCTGGTAGCTCAGTAGTGAGCCTGGTAGGCTACAGTCCATGGGATCGCCAGAAGTAGGGCACAACTGAGTATGCACACATGGAAACTCGACTAAGGATGCACGCATGGAAACAATGTTATGGGGCTTTCTTGATGTCTCAGATGGTAAAAAAAAAAAAAACAAAAACTGCCTGCAATGCAGGAGACCTGGGTTTGATCTCTGGGTCGGGAGAATCCCCTGTAGAAGGGAATGGCTACTCACTCCAGTATTCTTGCTTGAAGAATTCTTTAGGCAGAGGAGCCTGGCAG
Organism: Bos taurus; assembly: GCF_002263795.3. Classification (NCBI taxonomy): domain Eukaryota; kingdom Metazoa; phylum Chordata; class Mammalia; order Artiodactyla; family Bovidae; genus Bos; species Bos taurus. Next base: position 94,808,434 of record NC_037328.1, read on the forward strand.
GCTACAGTCCATCAGGTCACAAAGAGTCAGACATGACTGAGAGACTAACACTCCCTTTTGTTCTTGAATATCCAAGTTCATGAAGCTTATAGGTCGCTATACAAAGTCAAAGGAACCCTCTCCAAATATTGTATGATATCCGTTATATGTGGGATCTAAAGGGAAATGAAACAAATGAACTTATTTACAAAACAGAAAGAGACTCACAGACTTAAAAAAGGAACTTATGGTTGCCAGGGGGAAGGCTGGGGGAAGGGACAGTTAGGGACTTTTGAGGTGGACATGTACACACTGCTATATTTAAAATGGGTAACTAACAAGGACCTCTGGTATAGCATGTGGAACTCTGCTCAATGTTACGTGGCAGCCTGGATGGGAGGGGAGAATGGATACATGTATATGTATATATATACATATACATACATATATATGTATGGCTGAATTCCTTCACTGTTCACCTGAAAATATAACAACATTGTTAACTGGCTATCAGTTCAGTTCAGTTCAGTCGCTCAGTCGTGTCCGACTCTTTGCAACCCCATGAATCGCAGCACGCCAGGCCTCCCTGTCCATCACCAACTCCCGGAGTTCACTCAAACTCACGTCCATCGAATCAGTGATGCCATCCAGCCATCTCATCCTCTGTCGTCCCCTTTTCCTCCTGCCCACAATCCCTCCCAGCATCAGAGTCTTTTCCAATGAGTCAACTCTTTGCATGAGGTGGCCAAAGTACTGGAGTTTCAACTTTAGCATCATCCCTTCCAAAGAACACCCAGGGATGATCTCCTTTAGAATGGACTAGTTGGATCTCCTTGCAGTCCAATGGACTCTCAAGAGTCTTCTCCAACACCACAGTTCAAAAGCATCAATTCTTCGGCACTCAGCTTTCTTCACAGTCCAACTCTCACATCCATACATGACCACAGGAAAAACCATAGCCTTGACTAGACGGACATTTGTTGGCCAAGTAATGTCTCTGTTTTTCAATATGCTATCTAGGTTGGTCATAACTTTTCTTCCAAGGAGTAAGCATCTTTTAATTTCATGGCTGCAATCACCATCTGCAGTAATTTTGGAGCCCCAAAAAATAAAGTCTGACACTGTTTCCACTGTTTCCCCATCTATTTCCCATGAAGTGATGGGACCAGATGCCATGATCTTCATTTTCTGAATGTTGAGCTTTAAGCCAACTTTTTCATTCTCCTCTTTCATGTTCATCTTTACTTTCTGCCATAAGGGTGGTGTCATCTGCATATCTGAGGTTATTGATATTTCTCCCATCAATCTTGATTCCAGCTTGTGCTTCTTCCAGTCCAGCGTTTCTCATGATGTACTCTGCATATAAGTTAAATAAGCAGGGTGACAATATACAGCCTTGACGAACTCCTTTTCCTGTTTGGTACCAGTCTGTTGTTCCATGTCCAGTTCTAACTGTTGCTTCCTGACCTGCATATAGGTTTCTCAAGAGGCAGGTCAGGTGGTCTGGTATTCCCCTCTCTTGAAGAATTTTTCCCAATACAAAATAAAAAGTTGAAAAAAAAAAAAAAACCCTCTCCAAGACACATTAGAATAAAAATGTCAAAAATCAAAGACAAAGAAAAATCTTAAAAGCAGAAAGGAAAAGGGGGAACTCTCAAAAGGCTATTAGAAGACTTTTCAGCAGAAAACTTACTAGCCAGAAGAGAGTAAAATGCTATATTCAAAGTGCAGAAAAAAAAAAAAGAAAAAAAAACTGCTGCCAAGAGTACTTTACCTGGCAAAGCTGTCCTTAAGAAAGTAAGGAGAGATGAATACTTTCCTAGACAAACAAAAGCTGAGGGAATTTATCACTACTAGATCTTCCTTCGGAGAAGGCAATGGCACCCCACTCCAGTACTCTTGCCTGGAAAATCCCATGGACGGAGGAGCCTGGTAGGCTGCAGTCCATGGGGTCACTAGGAGGCGACACGACTGAGTGACTTCACTTTCACTTTTCACTTTCATGCATTGGAGAAGGAAATGGCAACCCACTCCAGTGTTCTTGCCTGGAGAATCCCGGGGACGGGGGAGCCTTGTGGGTTGCCGTGTCTGGGGTCACACAGAGTCGGACATGACTGAAGCGACTTAGCAGCAGCAGCAGAAGCAGACCTTCCTTACAAGAAATGCTGATAGGAGGTCTTCACGCTGAAGGGATGATAATTAGTAACATGAAAACATATGACCATATATTTCAACAGATTGCTAAAGTAAATATGTAGTCAAATTCAGAATACTCTAATATTGTAACATGGTAGAGTGTTAAATACTTAAGTCTATATAAAGTGTAAAAGACAATTCTTAAATAAATACACAATATTAAAAAAGATAAACTGTAACATCAAAAACATAAAAGGGGAGTAAAGGATAGAGTTTTGTATGCAATCAAAGTTAAGCTGTTACCAGCATAAGATAGACTGTAACATTTATATTTTATGTAAGCTTCATGGTAACTATGCAGCAGAAACCTAAAGTGGATTCACAAAAGATAAGAAGACAATCAAAGCATACCAATACAGAAAACCATTCATTTACAAAGGAAGGCAGCAAGAGCATAAGAAAGGAACATAGCAACTACAAAACAACCAGGAAACAATTGATAAGATGGCATATATAAGTTCTTACCTATTAATGATCTCTTTTTCACACTGTCAGCCTTTCAGATCTAAATATTATTATTATTATTATTATTATACTTATTTTGGGCTATGCTGTGCTGTATGTGGGATCTCAGTTCCCTGACCAGAGATTGAACCCCTGCTGGACTGCCAGGGAAGTCCCTCAGATATAAATATTAGACTTTACCAGCTATAAACATCTATTGAACTTCAGCTATGTGCTTAGAACTGAGAAGAGACCTGTTCATAGGGCTTAGAGCAAGCACTGGAGTAGCTAATAACTTTAATTTGTGGTTGAAATTTTTAAAGAGAATACTTTCTCGGAATATGCTAGTGACCTAACAAAAGTAAATGCCAATAGAACTAACCAATGGTTTATTTTTCTAAGATGAGTATTTAAAAACTAAGAGGCAGTAGAGAAACCTAACTGAATACATAACTCACTTGATTTATTTTTAACATATTTAGTTGCTAAAATTAAAATGTCATCTTGACTATTTTACGCAAGAACTTAGCCCAGTAGACATTTTTGCAAGTGAGGAAAAGAGTGGAAGTGTTAGTCACTCAGTTGTCTCCAACTCTTTCGGACCCATAGACTGTAGCCTGCCAGACTCCTCCGTCCATGGGATTTTCTGGGCAAGAATACTGGAGTGGGTTGCCATTTCCATCTCTGTATTTTTTGTTTATTTAAATTTATTTATGGTTGAACTGGGTCTTCCTTGTGTCACATGGGTTTTCTCTAGTTGCAGTGAGCGGGCTTCTCCTTGCTGTGGCTTCTCTCGTTGTGGAGCACAGGCTCTAGGCCAGCAGGCTCAGTATTTGTGGCACATGGGCTTAGCTGCCCTACAGCATGTAGGATCTTAGTTCCTGGACCAGAGATTGAATGCATGTCCTCTGCATTGGCAGGCTTTTTCTTAACCACTTGACCACCAGGAAGTCCCTAAATCACTTATTCTTGAGAAGTATACACTGATTATCCTGTCATTGGTTTATATCAATGCAACTAAATCAGTGAAAATGAATTCTGATTGTAAATCGCTGACTCTGGTTCTACCAGTAGTTCAGTTAAGAACAGATTTGTTTACATCATTCACAAATCAACAGAAATTGGTCCTGGAAAGTGTCATGCTCTTCCACCAAACCTTTGACACAATATTCTTGCATCTGCCTTTCTGCCTTTGTCTGTGTACTTCTATGCAGACATTCTTTCTGCACCTCTACTATAAAACTTAGCAAGTTTTCTTCCATTCATTTTCCTGTTTATTATTATTTTAACTTTACTTATTTAATTTTTGTCTGTGATGGGTCTTCCTTGCTGCTCACAGGCTTTCTTTAGTTGCAGTGCTCAGGCTTCTCATTGTGGTGGCTCATCCTGTTGTCGATCATGGGCTCCAGGGCACGTGAGCTCAGTAGTTGCAGCAAGGGCTCAGCTGTCCTGCACCATGTGGAATCCTCCTGGACCAGGGGTCGAACCTGTGTCCCCAGCATTGGCAGGCAGATTCTTAACCATTGAACCACCAGGGAAGTCCCTTTTCCTGTGTATTATTTATTTCCTTTTCTAATAGACTGAGAACTCTTTCCTTGCAGGGATATTGTCCCATTCCCAAGCATAATACAGTGTGCAACACTTAACAGGTCAATGGTAAATGTTTGCAGATTTTAGAAAATAAATGACATCTATGTCCAAAGATAAGTTTCAGTTCAGTTCAGTTCAGTCGCTCAGTCGTGTCCAACTCTTTGCGACCCCATGGACTGCAGCATGGCAGGCCTCCCTGTCCATCACCAACCCCCGGAGTTTACCCAGACTCATGTCCATCGAGTCAATGATGCCGTCCAACCATCTCATCCTCTGTCATCCCCTTCTCACCTTCAATCTTTCCCAGCATGAGGGTCTTTTCAAATGAGTCAGCTCTTCACATCAGGTGGCCAAAGTATTGGAGTTTCAGCATCAACATCAGTCCTTCCAATGAATATTCAGGACTGATTTCCTTTAGAATGGACTGGTTGGATCTACTTGCAGTCCAAGGGACTCTCAAGAGTCTTCTCCAACACCACAGTTCAAAAGCATCAATTCTTCGGTGCTCAGCTTTCTTTATAGTCCAACTCTCACATCCATACATGACCACTGGAAAAACCATAGCTTTGACTAGATTGACCTTTGTTGGCAAATGTAATGTCTCTGCTTTTTAATATGCTCTCTAGGTTGGTCATAACTTTCCTTCCAAGGAGTAAATGTCTTTTAATTTCATGGCTGCAGTCACCATCTGCAGTGATTTTGGAGCCCAAAAAAATAAAGTCAGCCACTGTTTCCATTGTTTCCCCACCTACTTCCCATGAAATGATAGGACCGGATGCTATGATCTTAGTTTTCTGAATGTTGAGTTTTAAGACAACTTCTTCACTCTCCTCTTTCACTTTCATCAAGAGGCTCCTTAGTTCTTCTTCACTTTCTGCCATAAGGGTGGTGTCATCTGCATGTCTGAGGTTATTGATATTTCTCCCGGCAATCTTGATTCAAGCTTGTGCTTCTTCCAGCCCAGCATTTCTCATGATGTACTTTGCATATAAGTTTAATAAGCAGGGTGACAATATACAGCCTTGACGTACTCCTTTCCCAATTTTGAACCAGTCTGTTGTTCCATGTCCAGTTCTAACTGTTGCTTCCTGACCTGCATATAGGTTTCTCAAGAGGCAGGTCAGGTGGTCTGGTATTCCCATCTCTTTCAGAATTTTCCACAGTTTCTTGTGATCCACACAGTCAAAGGCTTTGGCATAGTCAATAAAGCAGAAGTAGATGTTTTTCTGGAACTCTCTTGCTTTTTCAATGATCCAGCAAATGTTGCAATTTGATCTCTAGTTCCTCTGCCTTTTCTAAATCCAGCTTGAACATCTGGAAGTTCATGGTTCACGTATTGCTGAAGCCTGGCTTGGAGAATTTTGAGCATTACTTTACTAGCGTGTGAGATGAGTGCAATTTTGCAGTAGTTTGAGCATTCTTTGGCATTGCCCTTCTTTGGGATTGGAATGAAAACTGACCTTTTCCAGTCCTGTGGCCACTGCTGAGTTTTCCCAATTTGCTGGCATATTGAGTGCAACACTTTCACAGCATCATCTTTTAGGATTTGAAATAGCTCAACTGGAATTCCATCACCTCCACTAGCTTTGTTCATAGTGATGCTTTCTAAGGCCCACATGACTTCACATTCCAGGATATCTGGCTCTACGTGAGTGATCACGCCATCGTGATTGCCTGGGTCTTGAACAGCTTTTTTGCACAGTTCTTCTGTGTATTCTTGCCACCTCTTCTTAATATCTTCTGCTTCTGTTAGGTTCATACCATTTCTGTCCTTTATTGAGCCCATCTTTGCATGAAATGCAAAGGTACCTAACCTTTAAAGGAGTAATAACTTTGGGATTCCCAGGTGGTGCTAGTGGTAAAGAATCTGCCTGCCTATGCAGGAGACAAAAGAGATGCCGGATATATCTCTGGGTAGGGAATATACCCTGAAGGAGGTAATGGCAACTCATTCCAGTATTCTTGCCTGGAAAATTCCATAGACAGAGGAGCCTGGTGGGCTACAGTCCTTGGTGTCTCAAAGAGTCAGACACAACTGAGCATGCACACACACCTTTGGTCAAAGATATCAGCTTGTGTCTTACTGCAGAGTATCTTTCTCCTTTGGTAGTACCTGAGCTAATGCTAACCAGATGCTGGTTTAAAAAAATGGTCTCTCATGTTTTCTACTGACCTGATTTACCTTCAGATTTCAAAATTTCTGTATTATTTTAGAAGGTAGGTGTGTGTGTGTGTGTGTGTGTGCGTGCACACGCGCATGTGTGGATGCACGGGCATGTGCACACAATAGATTCTTTGAGCGGTGCCATGGTCATTTTTGTGTAAAGTAAACAGCCACTGATACTGGCCATGATCCTTCCCACATATACTCTTCTCCAATCAGCCTGAAATCTGAACGGCATAGTTTTGAGTTAGATTTTTTTATCACCCTTCACAATCTATGAGTATGTCATATCTCTCCCATCTCTAAAATGTGTTCTAAATCTGCCCCTTCCCTCTGTTCCACCACAGTGGCCCCTCCAAGTCACCATCCCTCTCTGATCTGGATAACTATTCTCTACAGCACAGCTGTAGTGGTTCTTCTCAAAACAGATCAGATTCTGTTGCTCCCCTGCTGCAAGGTCTCCAGTGGCTCTCCATGGCACCTCATTATCATGTCCTAGATAACCCACCCTTTTGCACCCATGCTACCTCTTGACTGGGCCTGCTCCACCACACCCCTTGCAGAGAAAGCTGTCTCACCAGCTGTCTGTTCCTTGACCCGGTGACATTTCAAGACCACTGCACTTGTTCCCTACGCTCTAGATTCCTGCATGGCTACCTCTTTAGACACTCAGGTCTCAGTTCAAATGACATCTCCTTAAAGAGGGCTTCCCTGATGGCTCAGCAGTAAAGAATCCTCCTGCAATGCAGGAGACCCAGGAGATGCGGGCCTGGAAGATCCCCTGGAGGAGGGCATGGCAGCTCACTCCAGTATTCTTGCCTGGAGAATCCCATGGACAGAGGAGCCTGGTGGGCTACAGTCCAAAGGGTCACAGAGTCAGACACGACTGAAGCAACTTAAAGTACTGAAGCGACTTAAAGAAGCATGCACACTCCTTAAAGAAGTCCCCTCCATCACCCAGTTTAAAGCAGCAACCAGCCACAAGGTGTCACACCACACCGTTCTGTTTTCTTCCCAGTCCTAACCTCTTGGCAGCAGAGTTGAGTGGTAAAGCGCATGAGCACAACGGCCAGACTCAATGGGCTCAACTCCCCAGTACACCTCTACTACTTGGGTGAGTTGGGGACAAGCACTTCATCTTTCAGTGCCTCTGTTTTTGGAATAATAAAAGTACATACTTCATGAGAACTGTTGTAAAGACTAAATGAGTTTATACATTCAGAATGTTAACCACAGAACCTGGTTTGTAGTTACATTGTTTATATGTTGTTTGCCTTTCCTTTCTGTACCTTCCTTATTCTCACTTCACAACTACCATCACCACCAAACACGTAAAAATCAGAAAGAGCCGAGATCTTCCTGCCTTGCCCCCAACTCCTTTATTTCCTAGAGTGGACCATTATTTGTTGTTCCTAGTGTGGATCATATTTGTTGAATGAATGAAGTATTAGAAAAAATGATAAAGGTGTTTAAATTTATCTCAGATTGCTTTCTTTTTTTAAAGGAATCTCAGATCTACAGAAGAAGCACTGAAGATTATTAAGATAGTGGTTTCTCTCTCTCTTTTTTTTTTCTTCTTAGTTTCTATCTCTTAGTGCACTGCTGAAGAGAAGTTGGACAGCATTGGGAGGCAGGAGAAATAAATATTTTTTTTAAATGTTTCTGTTTTTATATTATCAATTCCAACCAACAGTATTTAAAAAATTTATTACCTCATTTATTTCTGGCTGCATTAGGTCTTTGTTGCATGCATGGGCTTTCTTTAGTTGCAGTGCTCAGGCTTCTCATTGTGGTGGCTTCTCCTGTTCCAGATGGGCTTCCCTGGTAGCTCAGACAGTAAAGAACCTGCCTTCAATGCTCTTGTTGCAGACCACAGATTCTAGGGCTCTAGTTGCCCTTCAGTATGTGGACTCTTTCTGAGCCAGGGTCAAACCCATGTCCCCTGCACAAGAATCCTGGCAGGAGGATTCTTAACCACTGAACCACTAGGGAAGTCCAGAAAAAATAAATATTACAAACTAGAAGAGGCTTCTTGAGGCTGCTCTGGGTCTCAGAAGGCTCATCTATATATCAAGCTTATTACTACTGGCTGAAGATAGAAGGATGGGTCAGGTGTGGGTGGTTTGTTATTTGTTTAGTCATCAGCTCTAAGATCTATGATTTTATGAATACAATCAAAATTCAGAAGAAAAATATTAAAGTCTATAAGGTAAAACTCTGAATTATTTTACAGATTCAATTCAGTTCAGTCGCTCAATCGTGTCCGAATCTTTGCAACCCCATGAATCACAGCATGCCAGGCCTCCCTGTCCAACACCATCTCCCGGAGTTCACTCAGACTCACGTCCATCAAGTCAGTGATGCCATCCAGCCATCTCATCCTCTGTCGTCCCCTTCTCCTCCTGCCCACAATCCCTCCCAGCATCAGAGTCTTTTCCAATGAGTCAACTCTTCGCATGAGGTGGCCAAAGTACTGGAGTTTCAGCTTTACCATCATTCCTTCCAAAGAACACCTAGGGCTGATCTCCTTCAGAATGGACTGGTTGGATCTCCTTGCAGTCCAAGGGACTCTCAAGAGTCTTCTCCAACACCACAGTTCAAAAGCATCAATTCTTCGGCGCTCAGCTTTCTTCACAGTCCAACTCTCACATCCATACATGACCACAGGAAAAACCATAGCCTTGATTACCTGAAAGCACATTAATGTCATCATTAATGTTAACATTAATTAAAATGTTAATCAATGCAGTTGTCAACTCGATTGATAGCTCTGGGATTATCTGTAATCACCCACAGAGACTAGCTTCTAACTTTATGTACATACACACACCCACAAATTAATATATCTCTGTTCAGAGTTATATGTTTAATGAGTAACTACAAAAAGATATAAAATGATGATCTCAAACTTGAATGCTTGAAACATCATTGAAGTGTACCCTTCGCATAAGTACTTTGAAAGTACTTCCAAACTTTGAATAAGAAGCCAACTTTCTCCCAATAATCTCGTTTTCAGCCCCCAATTTATGATTATTTTATTACTTTGGGTTAGGTTAAATTTAAATTACTATATTAAGTTGCAAAATTATATGTACCAGATGTTTTAAGGCCTTGATCAATAGCTTTGGAGCTATTCTCTATCCACCTCCTTAAAACAGTTCTTCCAAATTTTTCCTTCCGGATCTTTGGTTGTATCTGCTGAAGTTCTCTCTCTGTCTCTGTCTTATTTTATATCCACTCCCCTCCCCCTATCTTTAATAGGAAATCTGGATTCAAATACTTTTTCTTTTACCACTGACCCACTGAAAGAATTTTTTTGACATAGTGTTTCCCATTTATTTCTATTAGTATAGACTCCTAGATATTCATTTTATTTAATGGTTTATAATCCATTAGTATTATTTTGATGCTAAAATTATCCCAGTTTTTGACATTGGAAGACCCTTAAAGCTGCCAACTGTGTCCTTTTGACCAAGTTCTCATTATTTTTTAGCACTTCCTCATCTTCTAGATCAGGTTCATCCTGTTCTTTACCTGCCTCAGCCCTACAATCCGTCTTTTCTCCAAGGAGCCATGGCAGAGTCATGGTTCTTTTTATTGGAGAATGAGATCTGGAAACCAAGATTTATGTGCTTGATGTATTATACTACTGGCTTATCATTCGCTTGAGCTATAAGAATTTCTTATCTTCTCTCACCACATATCAGATAGGCTTTACATTCCATTGCAAATCTGGCTGTAGAAGTCAGTGGATTTTAATTGTTATCATTTTATTATCTTTCTCACATCTGACTCCATTTTGAGTCAAATGTGCTTTAGACAGACAGAAACTTAATGCACTTAAACTATTCCGGACTGTTTCCGTTTGGAAACCTGCAGAAGGGAAGCCCGTGGTCACTGGTGTGCAATACACACCTGTGTCCTCCGGAGTCCGCTGTTCTTCGCCCAGCACAGCCCCACAGCTTTCTCAAACCTGGAGTGTCTGCAACACTTTGCAAGGACACAGTGGAGGGGGCAAGTCAGCCCTCCGACTTCCTCCTGACGCCGCCTCTGATTGGCTCTGGGCATACAAGAAACGGGTGAATGAGCGGCTGGCCCTCGCAGAAACTTGCTTGAGGTCTTTGGGTGGTATTGCCCTTTCCTCCTCGTCCGTCCGGCAGGCCCGCCGAGCCGGAGGAGGATGAGGTCGTCCTGTGTCCTGCTTACCGCCCTATTGGCGCTGGCTGCCTATTACATCTACATCCCTCTGCCCAGCTCCGTCTCCGATCCCTGGAAGCTGATGCTGCTGGACGCCACTTTCCGGAGCGCACAGCAAGTGGTGAGACGCAGCCCGGGGCTGATTCTCTGTCCCTTCTCTTAAGCAATATTTTAGGGGGAAAGAGAATTTCCGGCCTTTGTCCCATGAGATGGATATTTTTGTGGCGCAATAAGGCTATTGCTTTTTAGTGGTTCAGGCTGACATTTTCAGGATGTCGCATTCGCTTCTTGTCTAGCAGCGGGTTAGGTCTGTGTATAGGTCTTCGTCTGTGTTGATTCCGGAGAAGGAAGTTCTTGAGCAGAATTTGACGACTGTTTAAATCCTTCGTCTTTCCTAAATGCCACCTTCTATCTTGGTTTGCAACGTCAAAAATCAAGCTTCCAGCGTTTTTTATAACCCACCCCTCCCCCATTTTGTTCTCTTATAGAGGGCGGCAGAGAGCGAGTTAAGTGTTGTAGGAAGGCTCTGGTTCCTGGGAATGCAGCCACCTTAAGAGCAGACTTGGCACGGTGATCTCGCACTGTGTCCGACAGTGGAGCCCTCCATTGCCACGGGCAGCAGCCTGGGCTCCCACAGTACTTAGGGGACGGCACAGATCTGCACGTCATGGCCGGCACTCCTCAGCTCAGCCCAACAAAGGAGGCGGAGAGGCCTGGCTGGCTGCGGGAGAGGCTGTGGAGGTAGTGACAGCAGGTTTGCATGATGCTCTTGTTTTGCGCCTGCCCTGCAGCGTTTCATGTATGTCCTTAACTGTAGAAGAGCTAACCTTTGCCTGAGTCAGGATATCCAGGCTTAGCCTGGCAGGGTGACAGTTCTTTCCTGTACAGTGAGTGTATATATTTTTTAACCCCGTAGACAGAAAAATGTAACTTTCTGGTTTATTCTATGTCAGAGGCATTATTTTTAGTGCCAGACAATCTAAAATGTAAACTACAATCAGCTATCAAGTCTGAGCCCTATGACTGAACAGGGTTTTCTGAGCATCCTGCTCTATCTAAACTCCTGACCCTCCCCCCAGACCGAGATTCCTCCCCTCCTCCAACCTTGGGCTTTAACCTCAGGTTATTTTTGTAAATTCCTTTAAAGAATGACAACTAGGGAGAGAGAGAGGAAGAAAAAGAAACAAACAGGATTTTCCTAGAGGATTGATATTCCTTTTCCCTGTGCATTCCAACTGTGTGTAGGATTACCTAGTCTCTGAGGCGTTGTCCTATCACAAATCCCTTAACTAGGGTATTATAGCACATTTCTAGGAAGATTTTGCTTTTCTTGAATCCAGCCACATTTCCACCGTCAAGTCTCGCATTTTCTCTTAGGAAGGGTCTATGAGGCAATAGAGCCTCTTCCTTCCCTCCTGCTTACTACAATGTTGACAAGACGAAAGAATGACAATCCCCTTCTCTAGCATTGGCTCCAAGAAAGGCAGTCTTGTGCAGGATGCTCTGCAATCACTCTCTTCCTCCAGAAATTTTGTAGCTGGGGAGTAGCACCCTTTAAAGATTCTGGGATACAATGATATTTACCTGGGTGGCTTAAATGGCCTTCTACAGTAAAAAGAATAATGCCTAATGATAAGAAAAACAAAAAGAAAGAAAAAATAAGTCAAACTACTGTGTTGGCCACAGAGATTATTCTTTCCTTTCTGATCCAAGGAAATCTTCCCTATCATAAGTAATTTGAAAAAAGCCATGATTGAACAAATGTCTTTCTTCCCCAACAAAGCAACCAGTCCAGTAAGACCTTTGGACCTTACAGTCATCTGCAGCGTGTGCCCTTAGCTGGTGTTTGGGAATGATAATGTAATAGTGCCAGGTCACAGAGACAGATAAGGTAGCAGAGTATCCTCACTGGACACTGTGGCTGGGGTTGAGTTAGCACACAAGTGGTTCTTATCATTTGTCTTCAGAACTGTAAAACATCAGAAAGATCATTCAGCCCACAAGAAAGCATATTCCACCCTGGAAAGCAATTTACCAGTGTCACTTCAAATTGTCCTGGGGAAAAGGCAATGTGCTTGACACTTGGTGGTAAACAGAGCATGACTGTCATGCCTCCCTGAATCCCTCCTCAGCCAGGCCACTTGCTGGCTGAGAGGCCAGCCCATTAACTAACCTTCTCTGACCCTCAGCTTTCCTTGTATAGTAGGGCTGATAGCTTTTGATGCTTTGTAAGAGTGCTGTAATGTATTTTAATGGCTGGAATTGGTTGTAGTTATTCTTCTAAGTGGACTTCCCTGGTGGCTCAGACGGTAAAAGCGTCTGCCTACAATGCGGGAGACCTGGGTTCAATCCCTGGGTTGGGAAGATCTCCTGGAGAAGGGAATGGCAACCCACTCCAATATTCTTCTACATATTGTCCCAAAGGGCCACTGTGGGTTGTGGGGAAAATCTATAGTACTGCTCAACTTTGTTGAAACAATAAAATAAACGTAAACTGGAAGTAGACTACCTCATTGAAACCTGGAATGCTACCACTAAATTGCCTGGCATAAAGTTTTTTGCCCACATCATTTTACTTTGAATTGATTGGCTCCATTACAAAAGCTACTTCAGAGGTAAGGCTTGGTCAACTTAATACAGCAGGCACCTGCCTAATATCAAGAAATGTGAAGGCTTGGGACTTCCCTAGCGGTCCAGTGGTAAGACTCTGTGCCTTTCACTGAAGGGGGCATGGGTTTGATCCCTGGTTGGGGAACTAAGATGCCATGTGGTGTGGCCAAAAAAAAAAAAAAAAAGTGAATGCTACTTTTATTCTGTTGTCATTGGCAAATGCTTCACCACTCCCTGTCCCTTCTCATCTCCTTTATCTTCTGCAGATGAGTCAGAGTATTGAGATTATGTTCATTGTGCTTTTCTTCCTTGGGGTCCTTCAATACTACCTAAGAAGAAGTTACTTAGGATCTTTCTCAAGTCATCTCAAACACAGATGCTACATTAGAGTCACCTAGGAAGCCTTCAAAAATCCTAATGCCCAGTTCACAACGTATACCAAATTTATGCAGAATCTCTGGGAGAGGAGTCCCAGGAAGCAGTATTTTAAACAGTTCCCAAGGTGATTTCAGTGCGCAGCAAAAACTGAGGACCACTACTGTGTAAGTTAAATACACTGCTGATGTAGATTATATTTTTGTTAAACTGTTCAAGTTGTATTGCATACATGTTACTGGAAAGGAGCCCTTTACATTAGCATGTTTATCAGATTAGTCAGCTGATACTTTGGCTCTAAGGTGATAAAATAGCCAGGCATCTTTCAGTGTGATAGCAAAGCCATCATAAGACTTGGACAGTGGAAAAACACAGACAAAAATAGTCTGGGAAGGGCAATGGAGAGAGATGTAGATGAAGATTAGGGGAACAAAAGGAAGGAGTTTGGTGGACGTTCTGAAGACATTTCAAAGTGCTGTGCAAGCAAAAATTTTTATAAAATGGTAATCCTGATACAGGTAGAGATACTGAGAAGTATACACTGCTGGAAAAAAATGTAAATTTTAACAACTTTTTTGATGGCAGTTTGGCAGTGTCCATGGGAAGCTGTGGAAGTATTTATTCTTTGACCCAAAAATCCCTTTGGATGAATTCACGTAATTATGCATATAGTCAAAGCTATAGCTATAAAGATAGAAACATTTCATAGGTACAATAATCTTTTTAAACTAGTCCAAAAGCACTGCCATATATGAAATATATGAGAGAACGTTCAGCAACCTTTCTTTTCTTTTTTTTATTTTCAGTGTTATTTTAAAAAACTTAAGAACTATAAAAGACTATGTAAATATGGTAAACCCATATTTTGGAAACTATGCAGTCAAACAGTTAAGTTGTAAAAGTAAAGTTTAATGAGGTACAAGTGATTTATACTGAGCTGTAAGTGAGAAAATGCTACAAAAAGCATATATGCCATTATACCATTTGAAATATCTATACATCAAAACAGATAGCTTTATAAATCTATATATAGATGTATAGAAAAAGCTGGACGTAATTTAAAATATAGTGATTTTTTTTCTGGGCCATAAGATTATATCTTCAGGTTTCCTATCTGTATAGTTTTTCTGCAATGATCATGAAATAAGAAATTAATTAAAAGCTTTTTTTGTAGTAGGTTTTCTACTTCTAAAGTGGAATTGAAATGCACATACATATCAATGTGATTAGTATTTCAGTAATTGTACTATGAAGAAGATAATTTTATTTTATTTTCTATTTTGGCTGTGCCATGTGGCTTGTGGGATCCGACCAAAGATGGAACTCCAGCCATGGCACTGAGGTACTCAAAGCTTTGAGTCCTAACCACTGGACCACTAGGGAATTCCCTAAAATAGATTTCTTTAAAAAAGGCATCCTGGATCCTTTGACCACTATCGTGATAGCAGGTTTCATGTGCGGTCACTTAGATGTAACACAGATTGAAAGCTTAGTGCGTGAGTCTGACCCACAGAAATTGCAGCTTAGTACGATGAAGAAGCTATGCTCACGTATAGCTATTAAAAAGGCAAGCGCTGACAAGTATTACAGAAGAGGTACAGTTACAGGAGCTTATAGGAGGGAGTGGTTTTGTACAGTTTAGAGAGGGTGGTAAAGATGTTGACTGAAGGTAATAATGGGCCAGAGCGTGACTTCTTACCTCAATCACCTCTTAACTTTCTAGTTCTTACCCTATGTATCCTTTCAGTGACATAATATAAAAGAGAGATTATTGAAGCTGATATTTCTGCTGAATGCTTCCTCTGTTTCTTATAAATGACAGTGATTTTGGACTAGTTGAACAAGGTATTTCATCCTGTAAAATGTCCTCAAACTTGCTGAAATCGAATGTGACCTCACCTAAATTCTCTGTGCATGATGTGCCTTTGGGCTGTGTGGGTATGCTTTAAATGACAGCTCAGCTGGATGTCATGCAGAACTCCAGCTTGGTAACCTTCTTCATGAGCATTCATGAACTGGAATGTTTACTCCTAAATTTAACTTTAAAACATTAGTGTATAATAAGTTTTGCTTATTGCCTTCTAGACTTGCCTTGACACATATTTCTTCATGTAAATTAGAGATTTCGCTCACTAAGCACAGTAATTTTTAGCTGATTTAGTGAAATTTTCTTTAAACACACCTGGCAGCAGAATGGCTTTAAGAATAGCTTGAGGGTACAATATTTAATTAGTATTAGTTCTGACAGGTGAGCAAAATGAGTTGGTCTTGGTAGACAGAACCTGCTGGTGGATCCAATCAAATATTAAAGTCAGATTGATTCAACTACAAGTGTGTAAGATAATGCCTAATTTGTAGTTCTCCTTTTAATTCTTTATTTTTTAAACTTTTTATTTTGTATTGAGGTTTAGCCAGTATCCTTTTTACTTTTCCTAAAACTCTACAAATATGGCTCTGAGCACAGAAATGCCAACCTTATTACTTTATTTTAGTGTGATATCCTATTGCTAACATGTGGCCTGAGCTTGATATGAAAATATTTCTGAGGTGTGAAAGTGTAATAATCGTTCTTAACCATCCTATTAATGCACAATTAGTTCTTTTAAATTAGTGAGCATATGTTTACTTTTACTGACAAATGAAACTATATGGTAACTGTCTACCATTTATTTTCTCCTTCATTTATGTTTATAAAGAAAGACATGTAATTAAATATCATGATGACAGGCCTAACTATCTTCCCTACCTAGTCTAAGATGTGTCATAGTATGAAATTTTAACAGTCTTTTAGTGTTTCCAAAATAAAATCGATATCCTAGCTTAATATCCTATCCTTAATAAAGTTAAAATTCCAAAGTCATCATTAATTCAATGAACAGCAATGCTAGGAGTTGATGAAATAATAAAACACATGTCTAACCTTTACGAGTTTACAGTCCAGTGAAGGGAGATAAGTCTACTGACAGTTATAGAATGTGATGTGACTTGAATGATAGAAGAAGAATTATGATAGAGGCATTTATGGGTTGCTGCCTTAAAAAGGACACCTAATGTTAACCTGTGGAGAAGGAAATGGCAACCCACTCCAATATTCTTGCCTGGGAAATCCCATGGACAGAGGAGCCTGGCGGGCTACAGTCCATGGGGTCCCAAAGAGTCAGACATGACCGAGCAACTAAACAACAACAACAATGTTGACCTTGGCATCAGGAGCAGATGTTTCCCTTTCACACTGATATCAGCTCTGAATTATCAAAGCTGAGTGAGCATTTACAGTAAAGAAAGTCGCTCGGTCATGTCCGACTCTTTGCAGCCTCATGGACTCTAGCCTGCCAGGCTCCTCTGTCCATTGAATTTTCCAGGCAAGAATACTGGAGTGGGTTGCCATTTCCTTCTCCAGGGTATCTTCCTGACCCAGGGATCAAACCTGGGTGTCCCACACTGCAGGCAGACTCTTTACCATCTGAGCCACCAGGGAAGCCCATTTACAGTAAAAATAACGTCTATTAAGTATATCCTGAGCATTTACTCTGTGCCAGATACTGTGCTGTGTGCTTTACATACAGTTCATTTAGTTTGTGCTATAATTCTATGAGATAAGTGTTCTTATTTTCCTTATTTTACAAAGGAGGAAGCTGAACTGTAAAGAAAAGTAACTTGCTTTTGATAACAAAACTTGTAAGAGGTGGAGCCTGTGTTACTGTGAGTTTAAGAGCTCAACCGTTGTGCTAGGTTGACTTTCCATAAGAGCCAGCTGAGTGAAAGAGGTGAGGAAGACAAGAAGGAGAGAAAGGAGGGGGGAAAGGGCATCCCAGACAAAGGGATGTTCCAGTGGGAGAGGATGGTACAACCTAAGGCCCTAAAAGTAGTTCCTAGTGGCTCTGGAGTGCAAAGCTCAGAAGTCAGAGAGGTGAGGTCGAAAGGAAGCACAGGCCAGGTAATGAAGGGTTCTGTGGAACAGGAAGGAGCCACTGAAAGGATTTTAGCAGGGAAATCACATGGTCAGATCTGTATATGAGAACGGTTTTCTCAGTGGCAGTATAGAGACTAGAGTTTAAGAAAATAAATGAGGGCAAAAGACCACTTGAGAAGCAATTATCCAGATGAGAGGGGAGAGCATGAACTAATAAAATGGGACGGGTTTGGAGTGAGGCTGGCCAGAGTTGCTGACTGCAAGAGTGAAGGAGAGAAAGGAGTCAAAGATGACTTCTGGGACAGACTCTGTAGTAACTGGGTGAATGTTGATAACAAGCCTGATTAGGAAAAGGAGCAGGTCTGAGGGTGAAGGTCATAGAGTTTGGTACCTTGCTTTGAAGTGTCCATGGGACCAGTTTAAGTGTAGCTGTTCATAAATAGTTTGAATTTGGGGGAGAGAGAGAGCGCTGAGCTTAAGATATGGGCTTGGCAGAGGTCAGTGCATGGGTAATGGTGCGAGCAGTGGGAATGAATGTGTTTAGAGTGAGAGGAGGATGGGGGGATCCTACCAAGAAAACCCCAGGAGCTCACCAGTGAGAGGAAGAGAAGGCCAGCCCTAAGAGAATGAGACCCTGAAGAACATAATTCTTTGGTTATACCTTACATTTTTATAGCACTGCAGGTTTTACAAAGGGTTTCACTTACATGATCTCATTTTACTTTTACAGTAAATAACTGGCTGACATTAGTTATTTCCATTTGTCGAGTGAGGAAACAGGTTCTGAAAGGGTCAATGACACTCCCAAGTTCACATGAGTAATAGTGGCAAAACAGGACTGGAATGAAAATTGCTAGACTCTTAATTTCGTTTTTTCACGGCTGGGCCAAGTGACCTGAAAACAAAGTCCTGCATGATAGATTTGCCCGTTTTTGTCTCTGGTGCTGTCTCTCTGACAGGTACTCATAGCTGCAGGGATGCATGTGGGTATGCTCATGATAACTTTATTATGGGTACATTGTATCCTGACTTTTTTTTGATCTCCAGCTATTAAATAAATCTACGCTGGTGTTTTCCAGACTTTTTTCCTGTAAGAGATGTGATGACCTTTGTAAAACACGCCAGGGGAACATAGAGGAAATACTAGGGGAATCTGTAAGGACTTGAATGACAGAATTCACAGGATTCATAAAGAAAATTATACAAAGCATTCTCAAAGAGAATGCCAACTCTGATAGATTTTGAATAGTTATAAAAAATGCTTTTAAGTTTTTACCTCTATAAAACACCTAACTTTCAGCGTCTTATAGCTCATCTGTAACCCCTTAGCAGCCTGCCTGTTGGCTGCTAATGGCACAGCATGCAAACTGTAAGGAAGCTCTCTTTGCTATAGTTTGTACTCTCAGTCACTCAGTCACGTCCAGCTCTTTGCTACTACATGGACTGTAGCCTGCCAGGCTCCTCTGTCCATTGAATTTTCCAGGCAAGAATACTGGAGTGGGTTGCCATGCTCTCCTCCAGGGGATCTTCCCAACCCCAGGGATTGAACTCGCATCTTTTGTGTTTCCTGCATTGGCAGGCAGATTCTTTACCACTGCACCACCGGGGAAGCCCTATAGTTTGTAACTCTTTAAATACATGTATATTGCTACTAAACACAGAGAGATTGTCCCCAAGTGGCATGTACCTAGGGTAGCCTCAAAGTTGCATGTACCTAGTGTAGCCTCAAAATTTATTATTCAAACCATGCCATGTCTGAGAGTAATAGGGGTTGCTATTGACAATCATGACAGGACAACCATTTTAAACCAGAACTATTCCCAGACGAATTTGGACATATGCTCAGCCTGCATTTATGTGACATGCATTCATCAGCATAATCAACTCAAAGTTGTGGAATGATTGCTGTGCTCCCTGCTCTGCTCAGAGTTTACTGTTAATCCTCCAGGGAACCAGCTCCCACCCCTCACACCAGGTGGAATTCCTGTTCTCTAGGATAGTGGCAGAATGAAAGCACTAAGTTCTTTAGCACTTAGGGCCTGCTCCAAACTGGTACCGGTCTGCTGAATCTAGCCTCACAGTGTCCCCATGACCAGCCTGACACCTCTCTGCCTGTTGTCACCTCTGCCTCACATGCCCTCCCACCGTCTTACTTTAGCCAACACCCCACACATCTTTCAACACCCACTCAAAGATCATTTCTTTTGGAAACTTCCCCTCTTCCTCAGTCAACCTTCATCTCTCTCTCCTTCATACACTGCTAGCATTTTGTTTTTCTTTTATGGCCCTTGTATGTTCCCTAATGTTGATATTTCTTTACATACAAACTCCCCACCAAATCATAAGCTTCCTCACCTATCATAGACATAATTTTTCTCTTACTATTTTGGTATTTTTGTTTTTTGGGTTTTTGAGTGGGGAGAGGGGTTTGAAGATAATGCGTGATAGAGGAAGTAAGAATTCATAGTTCTGCTTTCTTTCAGTCCTCCCTGTTACTTCATTTGCCCCAAACATCAGAACTGGTGCTTTCCTGTGCTTCTGACTCTGAACTTATCCCAAAATGGCTTTTTGTTGTCCTTTGAAACTTTTTTCTGGTTTGTTTTTTGCAAGCCTTGCTGTTTTCTGGGTTTCTGATTTCCTCAGAATATTTTTGTAGATTTATGGTTGTTTTTAAATTTGTAATGAATCATGTGTTTCTAGCTAAATGTTAGTTATATTACAGGCCACCTCCTTAAAAGATAACTGGCAAATTCCCACATTTATTTGGTATCATTCTCTTTTTCTCTTTTCCTCCAGAATGGATAATTGATGAATGCCCCATGAGAAATTAATTTGACCGATACTCTTCTGTGCCACCTGTCCTATAATATTGTCCCTGCCCTGGGACACAAATTACCTTTTTCTTGACCATTCTGAAGTCTACTTTCCTAAAACACAAGATGTTTATTTCACTGTTCCTACTTTATGCATCAGTTCTAAAAATAGAGTCACTCTATCCTAAGGTTTCAGTCACTTCCATTTCATGGCTGTTGGAGAGAAGCCAGTCCAGAGGAGCCGTAATCCCTGCTTCCTTGATTTTCTTCACAAGACAAATCAATTTTGCTTTTAAAAGATGATTGACTTTTAATAGAATAAGATTACTGGTAGGTGCCTGCATAATAGTAGATACATTTATTGAATAATAAACACAGTCACCTTGTGAAATAGTAGTTAATGTCCTCAGTTAAGGGACATAGAAACTCAGTGAGGTTGAGTGGTTCACAGACGGGACTGCCTGGGAGGCTGGCTGTGAACCTGGCCTGCTGGATTCCATAGCCCTTTCAGCTATCTTCCACAGCTTCCTGTTAGATTGTTCAGTCTCCCTTTTTTCCCCTTCTTATTCCACCCGCAAATCTTTTGTGTAAATCCGCATTGAAAAATCATCTCGTGGGCAAGGAGCCTGCTATGTACTGTTTACAAATTTTAGTCCTAGAAGGGTTTTAGTATATGTTATACACTGAAAAGTGTTCATTGGTAAATAAGACTAGGAAATGCTGAGTTAAACAGAGTTAATCAGGGTTTCTTTTTTAATGGTGAAACATTTCAGAATCCCTATCATACTGACATGTATTTTGAATTTTAAAGAAAGAATATTTAGTTGAGTCCCATATTTAATTGACTATCAATCTTTATTTAAACCTCATGGTACTGACGGTTTATTTACAGAATTCGAGGGTCCATTTTCATAGTGTTCTAGAGCATGGATTTGGGGGTCAGGGAGACTTGTGCTCAAATCCCAACTTGAGCTATACTAGCTGTGTGATTATGACCTTGTATTTAACCTATGAGTGTTTCCTGATCTAGTAACTGGTCATAATACTTAGCTCCTGAAGTTATTTTGAAGGTTGCAAATGATAATGTATCCAAAGCTTTATTGTTTGTCATCATCCCACAGTAGTTAACATGTAAAACACTTGGAATAATAACCCATCACAAAATTAATATGTTTGGTCCTAGTCTGATTTTTGGCAGTCGTCTGCAGTATACTCCAATAGTAGTGTGCAGTTTTTTATTTTTTAATTTTCACCTTTAATCTTGTCAATCTGCTAATGCTCTCAAATTCATGGATTTCTATACAACTGTAGAAAATTTTTACCTAGCCTGATGTTGGCTCCTGCTACAGGGCTTAAATCATAGCTTTACCATTTACTCATCATGAGACTAATTAGGCAAGTTCCTTAAACTCTTAAGTAACTTAAAACTTAAAAGGTTTAGTTTCCTTATCTATAAAAGTGGAATAATGACAGTGCTTCCCTCGAGGCTTGTTGTTTTTATTGTTCAGTTGCTAAGTTGTGTCCAATTCTTTGCAACCCCATCAACTGCAGCATGCCAGGCTTCTCGGTCCTTCACGCTCTCCCAGAGTTTGCTCCAACTATGTTCATTGAGTTGGTGATGCCATCCAACCATTTCATCCTCTTCTTCTCCTTGTGCCCTCAGTCTTTCCCTGCATCAGGGTCTTTTCCAAAGAGTCAGCTCTTTGCATCAGGTGGCCAAAGTATTAGAACTTCAGCTTCAGCATCAGTCCTTCCAATGAATATTCAAGGTTGATATCCTTTAGGATTGACTGGTTTGATCTCCTTGCTATCCAAGGGATTCTCAGAAGTCTTCTCCACACCATTGAAAAGCATCAATTCTTCAGTGCTCAGCCTTCTTAATGGTCCAACTCTCACATCCATTATGACTACTGGAAAAACCATAGCTTTGACTATCTGGACCTTTGTCAGCAAAGTGATGTCTCTGCTTCTTAATATGCTGTCTAGATTTGTCATAAGCTTTTCTTCTAAGGAGCAACCATCTTTTAATTTTGTGTCTGCAGTCACCATCTGCAGTGATTTTGGAGCCCAAGAAAATAAAATCTGTCCCTGTTTTCATTTTTTCCCCATCTATTTGTCATGAAGTGATGGGACCGAACGCCATGATCTTAGTGTTTTGAATGTTGAGTTTTAAGGTAGGTTTTTGACTCTTCTCTTTCACCATCATCAAGAGGCTCTTTAGTTCTTCTTTGTTTTCTGCCATTAGAGTGATATCAGCTGCATATCTGAGGATGTTGATATTTCTCCCGGCAGTCTTGATTCCAGCTTGTGATTTATCCAGCCCAGCATTTCACATGATGTACTCTGCATATAAGTTAAATAAGCAGGGTGATAATATACAGCCTTGACATACTTCTTTCCCAATTTTGAACCAGTTCGTTGTTCCATGTCTGGTTCTAACTGTCACTTCTTGACCTGCATACAGGTTTCTCAGGAGGCAAGTAAGGTGGTCTGGTATTCTCATCTCTTTAAGAATTTTCCACACTTTGTTGTGATCCACACTCTTAAAGGCTTTAGTGTAGTCAATGAAGCAGAAGTAGATGCTTTTTGGAATTCCCCTGCTTTTTCTGTGATAAATGTGATTGTGTATGTAACATTCTTAGCATAGCAATTGGTATATAGTAAGAAGGAAAAACCTCTTCCTGTAGTTAAAATTTTGGAGTCTATGGGCTTAGTTTGCTGATGTTCTACCTGGATATGTGAGTCATCATCATAGAGGTAACATATGCCATCTAACCATTTCACATGTTAACTCAATCTTTATAACAACCCCGTGTTGTTATTAAAGGTCAACACATTTATATTATTGTGTTATTATTATTATTCCTATATTAAAAATGTAGAGATTATTCCTATATTAAAAATGTAGAGATTGAGGCACAGAGAGGTTAAGTAACTTTCCCAGATTACACTCCTAGAGCCAGAATGCTAATTCAAGCGTTCTGGCTTTGAAGTTAGTACTCTAAAAACTGAAGAAATTGCATGTCTTTTAGACCATTACTGTCTTATGTCAAAGATCTTTGTCAGACTCTGCCAAGATATCCGTTGGTTTTAGCATAATATGTGTCCCTGAAAAGAGTTCCTTAGACTTTAAGAATCTAAGGTACAGTTGGTGACATGACATTTTTTTACGTAAATGAAAGTGCTTTACTTGAATTCTGCCCTGATGTGAGCCATCTGACACTTGTGAAGATAGTAAAGAAGCACTTGCAAGCAGGGTTGATACTTTCCTAAACAAAGGGCTTTGAATTTGCTCAAATGATTGCCATCTTTTGGGCTCAGATCTGACCTATAAAGTTGGAAAATATGACTTTGACCTTTAAAGTTACTAAAGGCCGATGTCTTCAGCTTGACCACCATAATAAAAGAAATTCACCATGGCCTCTGTCATTGGTTTAATTGAGTAATCAGTAAATGTCAGGCTCTGGGGTTATAGCAGTTCACAAAACAAATAGCACTTGGCCTTCCTGGAGTTAAAACCCTAAGCCAAAAATATATGGCAAGTAATATAAAGGAATGGAGAAGGAAATGGCAACCCACTCCAGTATACTTGCCTGGGAAATTTCATGGACAGAAGAACCAGTCCATTGTGTTGCAAAAAAGTCGAACATAACTTAGCAACTAAAACAACACCAATATAAAGGAAATACAGGAAATATGGAGAAACTTATTGGAAGGTCAATGTAATTGAAATTCCCTAAAGACCTGAAATCCCCTAAGGAAACAGGGTTGAATAAGAGAGTGGTTTTAGAATTGGCGAGAAGAGGTGGAGCCAACAAAGGAGACAGAGCAGTCGTGGAACAAAGGAAAACTGGGGAAACAGTGTCAAAGAAACCAAAACCCACAAAGGCTCCACCAGGAGGGGGTGGTCAGCTGTGTCAGATTTCTCTGAGAAATGAGAAATCTGAGGATGGAGTCAAGCCCTTTCATTGGGCATCCTGGTGGACCTTTTAGTGGGTCAGCCACAAAACGTACTTTCAGGCAACAGTGGCTTTTACATTTCAGCGTCTCAGCCTTTAGCCTCTTTGTTGGAATGATTTCAAAGATGTCTGCCAAAAATAGCGTTTTAACTTTGGCCATGTTGTTACTGAGCTATCACTTATGATGGAAAACAGCCAAAAACTCCTTCATAGCTTGTAATTAAAAGAACCTGACATGGAGTTTACCAATGGATATTACTGAGGTGCTAAACAGGTTTATATATAAATATATAAAAATTATCAATATATAACTATTAGTAGTACATTCGGAGAAGGCGATGGCACCCCACTCCAGTACTCTTGCCTGGCAAATCCCATGGACAGAGGAGCCTGGTAGGCTGCAGTCCATGGGGTCGCGAAGAGTCGGACACGACTGAAGTGACTTAGCAGCAGTAGCACATTAAAGAAGTAAATGTATATTTGAAAATAAAAAATATATTTATAAAACTAAGAAACAAGAGGAAATAAAAAGCCAAGAAACTCTTCGTCCTCAAATGACTATCTTTAAATTTGTGTTGGTTGATTCAACTATGTGGAAACATATTTTAAAATCTGGACTCTTATAGACTAAGTAGCTTTTCCTGTCTGCTTTCCAATGAGGGTCACACCAGATGATTTCCTGGCTCCCTAAAAGTATGTTTTTGGGGAAATCTTAGAATTTTTGCTTAAAAAGTTGGACTTTCATTTGATTGTTGTTAGTGGTTAAATGTCTTCTGCCATTATCTTCCCCATCCCCATTTTTTGTTTTTGTTATTTTATTTCCATTTTCAGATTTCGGAGAACCTGAAACAATCCTGGGTAGCATGTTTTAAGTTCTATATACTTATGATCCTTAAAGGTGTCTCCTTAAAGATTGGTTCCTGTGGTTTTTAGTGCATGTGGGAGAGCTGGGTTTACATAAGGTCTTTTGTAACCACTGAAATGATGCTTAATGTATAGTGTTATGCTCTGTTACACTTCTTCCTCTTTCTGTTTATGGAGGAAAATGGTGCATTATGCTTTCTCTAAAGTACCAGTATGCTTTCAGCAATTTATTGATCACCCAGGAGGTGTCACACACTGTAGAGACCTTGAGGTGCTCACATTTCTAGTTTGGAAAAACCAAGGAAACACTCTCAACAAGGCCTACTAAGTGCTATGGTTCGTGGTACTTAGTGGGTGCTATGGGAGCCCAGCAGAGAAGCCTCTGTGTGTGTGCCAGGGGGGACTCAGGCAGAGGATCCCAGAGGGAGTGCAGGCTCAGCTGAGTCTGGAAGGATGAAAAGAAGCACATCACACAGATGTGGAAAGAAGGGCATTCCAGGAAAAGAAAACAGCAGGTGCAAATCCCTGAGATGGGACAGCATGGACACATACCCAGGAGTTATTTCTTTTGTATTTCAGAGAGCTATGAAACTTGTAAAGGAGATCTTTGCATAACTAGGACATAGGTGGAACTAATCTCAGTCTTGTGTCATTAAGATATATTTCACTATTTTAATTATGGTAACTTTAAGTAAGCCAATATGATAATGAAAACATACAACCAATATATGATTTTTCAACAAAATGTACAACTTGGTGAAATAAGCTTTAAACTACTTATTAAAAATATTCTGTGTTACAGACTAGTAGAATAACATTTAAATTCTAGTGGCCAAAAACATAATTTGATTGAAAAACAATTTGTCTTTCTACTGTTGTTTGGTTTTAGACGCTTTTTGCCTTAGACCAACTTAAAGAAATTTTTGTTTTTCTTGTTATGTTGCTAAAGTACTGCTTCAGAAAGTATTTCTTTGCTTAAAGTTTGAAAGAAACACTGCAGTTGTTGGCAGCTGTGGTGCCTTATGAGACGAGAACTTCTTGTATGTTCATCAAATGGGTTAGGTGTCTGTGATTAGAAACCTCTTGTTTTAACCACCCAGTCTAGTTTCTATCTCACCCCTATTTTCCTCTCTTGTTCTACCCTGATTTTTCCCTCCATAGAACATATTGCTATTGGCGATTGTTTCTTTTATTCCTTCTAAGTAATTTCTCTCTCTAAGTAATGGTCTCCCCTGCTAGGTTGGAAGCTTTGTGAGGGGAGGAAGTCTGTGGGCTTCCCTGCTGTGTACCTAGCTCCTAAAAGTACCTGGCAGAAGATAAATACTCTCATAATTGCTAAGTGAATTGAGGATAAGTAATTCAAAGCCCCTGGACAGCTTCCACAATAAAGAAGATTGGTGATAAAAACCAGACAGGAAATTTTCCCTGTACATCCTACTTCTCAAATAAGGCATCATCATCAATAGGACCAACCAGTAAAATGTGCTTACTTTTGCCCACGATTCCTATTTCCTGTCCATGAAGAGCCCAAATAGGAAATGATAAGGAGTAAAGTTCCTGAGAAAGCAGGAATTTGAAGCAACAGTGAAAGAAAGTATAGTCAGCAATATAAGCCATTCATTCAGCAGTTATGTTGTTCAATTGCTAAGTGGTGTCTGACTTTTTGTGACCCCGAACTGCAGCATGCCAGGCTTCCCTGTTCTTCACTACTTCCCGGAGTTTGCTCAAATTTCTATCCATTGAATAGGTGATGCTACCTAGCCATCTTATCCTCTATCACCCCCTTTCCCTTTTGCCTTCAGTCTTTCCCGGCATCAGGGTCTTTGCATCAGGTGGTCAAAGAATTGGAGCTTCAGCATGAGTCCTTCCAGTGAATATTCAGGGTTGATTTCCTTTAGGATTGACTGGTTTGATCTCCTTGCAGTCCAGGGGGCTCTCAAGAGTCTTCCGGATGCCATGATCTTAGTTTTTTGAATGTTGAGTTTAAAGTAGTTTTTTCACTCTCCTTTTTCGCCCTCATCAAGAGGCTCTTTAGTTACTCTTCACTTTCTGCCATTAGAGTGGTATCATCAGCAATTATACTGAGCACTAATTATGTATCAGGCATAATAATAGACCAAGGGGGACAAAGATGGAGACCTTGAAACTCATAATGACAATACAGCAAGTGTCAAAATTAGAAACTTGAACCAGGTCTTAGAGAGCATTGAGGCAGGAGCAACTGTCTGAGAAGTGAGTTGGACAAGGTGTCACAGAGGAGGGGGACATTTGAGATGGTCACTGAAGGAGGAACTGGAATTTGGTAAAGCAGGAGAAATTCCATTAGAAGATGGAGCCCTGCAGTTCAGCTTTCTGTACCTTTGAGGAAAGTAAATACTACGTGGGCAGGACAGGCAAGTTTTACAGGCAGAGGTGTGTACTGGTCAGTGGTGTGTAGGAATATGAGTAGGTAAAAGGTTGTTTGAGCAGTAGGTAGATGTCAGAGGGTGGAGAATGTAATCTCTATCACAGCCACTGAAATTTTTTTCTCCCTAAAAGCATATTTCCTTTAGTAAATTCGAGGACTGAATTATTTTATATAGCATGAGGTACATAATTATGCTATAAAAATTTAGAAAATAGAAAAATTTACCTACAGTCTCACTGTAACACCATAAAGAAACTTTCATTAAAAAAAAATACTTGACAAGTAAAATATTTTTGCAAAACGCATACAGCTGGTAAGCGGCTAAGAAGGAATTTAGACGTGTTTGTTTTTATTTCAGTCCTTTGGTCTTTGCAATCTGCTATGCTGCCCTTCAAAGGGAAATATAGGAGCTTGTTAACAAAGTTCCTGTTCCTCCAGGTATCTTCCTCTAAGCTTTAATCTAATGATGATGCCTTGCTTGTACTCAGAACTTGTCTAAAATATTTTTTAAGAAATTTCATTTCAAGTCATTTCATGAGGTGCATGTGAATGTCCATCTCATTACTTTATGGTCTCATCTTGTTTATGAATGAAGTGTGATCCTCAGCTTCATCACACGTCTTGTTATCTAGAGGAACTTTGGCTTTACCAGAAATAAAATCCAACTTCAGGGAAAGAGGATTTGCCCCCATTAAGGGTATAAAGGAGTGAACCAAAGTCTCTGAAAGTAGTTGTAAAAAGTATTTTTGGTCAGTTAGATTACATATGTGAACTCCTTACTTCTTTGTAAGGGTTAGATTTACATGCTATGGAAGCTGCTTTGGTTTTCAGTTTGTGTGAGAACTGTCAGCTTCCACTCCTGTTGGAATTATGGGATCTGCATGTCCAGAGCACCTGTGGGTTATCACCAAATGTTTAACACATCTGTCAACTTCAATAATCCTATCTGACTGAGTGTTCTAAACCTTTTTGATATTTGTTGACAAAGCTTCCTAAATCATTCTAATGAAGAAGATTTCTAGCTAACTTTGGGATGCTTCAGAGGGTCCATGAAACATCCCAAAGAGAGATATTACACTAATTAGATTCATTTTGTATACAGAATTATATAGGGAGTATTGTCAAGTGAGTAATAAGTCTCGGGTTATATTGCATGGTGGACTTCCCTTGTGGCTCAGCTGGTAAAGAATCTGCTTGCAATGTGGGAGACCTGGGTTCGATCCCTGGGTTGGGATGATCCCTGGAGAAGGGAATAGCTACCCACTCCAGTACTCTGGCCTGGAGAATTCCATGAACTGTATAGTCCATGGGGTTGCAAAGAGTCAGACATGACTGAGCGACTTTCACTTTCACAACTTCATGGAGAAGGGCCAGTGACCCTTAGCACAGTACTGGGCACCGATCATTGTAACACCCAGTCATAAATAGCTGGATGTCACCTCCTGGCATCCTTGGGATGGGAGGGCCAAGAAGGAGGTAGCATTAAGGCAGTTTGGACCTCCTTTCATACTCATATGTCATATCATATTAGAGTCTCTTAAACATACTTTCCTTTTATCTTCTTACTCTAACCCAATTGTCTCAGAAAAATTAGTTTTTATCCCCCTTTTTTTTTTGTGATCCCTCAAGAATGACCATAATTACTGCTAACAAGACTGTAGTCAAGGAGAAGGAAATCTGTATGGCTTTAAGGGAAAAAGAATTTTTTAATTTGAAGTATAGTTGATTTACAGTATTGTGTTTCAGGTGTACAGCAAAGTGGTTCAGTTATGCATATTTTTTCAGATTATTTTCGATTATAAGTTATTACAAAAAATTAAATATAGTTCCCTGTGTTATATAATAAACCCTTGTTGCTAACCTATTTTTTGTATAGTAGTTTGTGTCTGTTAATCCCATATTCCTATTTTTATCCTTCCCCAACTCCCTTTCTCCTTTGGTAACCATAAATTTGTTTGCTGTGTCTGTGAGTCTGTTTCTGTTTTCTATATACATTTATTTGTATTGTTTTTTAGATTCAATATAAGTGATATATTTGTCTTTGTCTGACTTACTTAGTGTGATATTTTCTAGGTCCATCCATATTGCCAGAGATGGCAATATTTCTTTATTTTTATTGTTGAGTAATATTCCACTGTAGTATATATGTACCACATCTTCTTTAAGGGAAAATAATTTTTAAAAAGAGACAAGTGCATCAGCCTGTACAGTCCTTGGGAGGGTCCATAGCTCTCATTCAGATTCTCCATAATCCCACTGTCACTACTTTCTACTTAAACTACTATGTGTCACTGCAATTTAAAACGTGAAATGAAACCGAAAAAGTCGACGATATCTATTTTTATGCCTTAATTTTGTTATTATTGTCCAAGTTTTGGAATAGGACATTGTATGAAAAAAAAAAGTGATCTGACTGAAACAGCAAGCTTGAGAACTACAGATTGACATGCAGATATGTTATTTTTGGCCCATACTGCTTATTAAACATTTAAAACTTCATTGCCAACACCTAAAATTAAAAATATCTCACACAATAATCTGCACTTCCTACTTTTCTTGAAAAATCAGATCATCTGGTAGCACTGGGCTAGAGTTGCCACATCACACAGTCACCTGGGGAGGCCCACAGCTTCTTCCTTATTCAGGGCATTGTTTTTCCAGTTTGCCACAAACCTCCCCACTTCCTGATGTCTTACATCTGTTTTACTTATTTGTGTGCACTGTCTTGACCCCTGAAGACACGAGTTCATGACCTATTTTCTACAGTTAACACTCATTTAATGTTTCATGTAGTTAACAAATATTTTTAATTTTGCACAAGTGTTCCAAAAGGTTCCCATGCTTGAATGGTTCAGAATCTATGTCTTGGGGAAACAAGACATAATGTACACAGCCAGTAAAATCATACAGATGCATAAACCTAGAGGTGTCAGGAGGCAATAAGTATACATGGGTAATTTTCAAATGGGCAGTGGAGTTAACAAGGGCTGTAAGCTCAGAGAAGGACTGGATCGACCTTGAGAGGGTTAAAATCAAAGATGTGTCTTGAAGAATGCGTCAGAATAACATTGCAGGCAGGCGAGTGAAAGGGGAAAGAGGAAGAAAAGAATATAAAATGTGAACAAAAGCAAGTTGGTAAGAATGAACAGTTAGGGGAACTGTAAGTAGGTCTGAGAGTTTGGTTGGATAAAGGAGCTGTTTAGCAGACTTTGGGCTGCCCCTCATCAGCGAATACTATCTGACATCCATTCTTTAATTCTTCCCATCATTGTCTATTCACTTTACAATTGTTCTGGAAATGCCCATAGCAAAAGTAGCAAGCAGCTTGTGCAAACACTTGGCCCATCTTTCTTTATGCAAAGCATGTTTTCCACTTTTTAAAAACTCCTTCTTTGTGTTATTGCTTCTTAGCTCTCTCTCCCTCAAGAAAAAATGGACAGGAGACCTTGATTTTTAGCCTAGTAAGATCTCTAGCACCAACTAGGAAAACTTGGAGAAAATGAAAAGGAAGTGTGGACAGGAAGTGGGGGTAGTTTGGCAAGCACCAGCAAGTTTTAGGAGAGACCCAGGTTTACCTAACTCTTTCACCTAGAGACTAAAGCCCCTATCTGGAGAGTCACCTTCAAATCGCCTCAAATCGTCAAATGCAGAACATTATGTTCTGCACTTGTTCCTCTAATTCCCTGTAAGCCCTGGGAAGGATCCTTAGGATGGCTTTGCAGGCCTGTGTCCCAGTGTTCAGTGTTGCATAAAGCTGTATAACTGAGGAAACCCAGCACAATCCTATATTGAATGGATGTAGGATAAAAATGAAATAATATGGGACTTTGCTCTTGGTCCAGTGGTTAAGACTCCACATTCCCAATGCAGAGGGCCTGGGTTAGATATCAGTTCAGCTTTGATTGTAAAACAAAGGGGTTGGACTAGGCAATTCTTCCCAAATCAGTTTTTAAGGAAATTTAATAGATATGAAAAAATGAAGGTGGCGCTAGTGGTAAAGAATCCGCCTGCCCATGCAGGAAACGCAAGAGATGGGTTCAATTGCTGGATTGCGAAGATGCTTTGGAGTAAGAAATGGCACCCTACTCTGGTATTCTTGCCTGGAGAATTCCATGGAGAGAGGATCCTGGCAGGCTACAGTCCATGGGGTTGCACTAAGTTGGACACGACTGAGCACAGCATGCAACACAGCACAATAATGTCATAACAAGTTCACATTGTATTTTAATGAAAAACCTGAGCCTTTCTTAAGTCCACCCATGTTTCTAAATGCTTCAGTTGGGTTTTGTTTTGTTTTCTCCTTTGGTTTTCTTTCTCCTCTTCAACCTGTGTCCCTTCTTACTTCTCTGAGTCATCAGACACTTCGGAGGGGAGATCCTGGGCCCATTGTGTTTGTCTTCTTCTTCCTCCTCCCACCTCTTTGTCCCTGAGTCCTCAGCCTCTAAGGTCCATGCCTGTTCCTCCATTTTACCTGTGTTCTAGTGGATCTTGACAAGTAAGAGTTTACAGATGTCATTATGCTTGTTGCCAGAGATTGAAATTCTTTCAAATTTAACTTCTATCTGATCTTGTTGCTTCTGCAGCTTTTTGAGGGGAATGACTCAGCTTTTCAGAGTGAGTCAAGCTCTCACTGAAGTCGTTTTTAGGCTTTGGTACATTCTCTTCTAGGGCCTGAGGCTCCTCTACCAAGTGACCAGCACACTCTCATTCTCCATCATGCACTGGGCATCACGTCACTACCTCCTTCACCATCTGGCTCAGCTCCGAGGGCCCTTAGTTCCCCGAATCTTTGGAGTTAGAGAAGTGGCCAAGGGGAGGGGTGGCTCCTGTGGGGGCCCAGCTGCAGGGAAAGAAACTGGTCCAAGCCTGGGAGGGGCTGGAGGACTGTAAGAGGGCAAGCTTGTGACCGGATCTCCTGCACAAAGGATGCAGGGAAATATAAGCCTCTCCTGTTCAGCAACTTTGAAGCAGCCATCAGGCCTGCTCCGCATCCATTCATCTCTGTGCACTAGCTGCTCGAATATGCAGATGTCTTCAAATGGGTTCCTACCCTCAAAGAGTTGACGGGGAAGCAGGATACAAATCAAACTTCACACTGAGAGAGGAGAGGTGCAGAAACGGAGATACGTTCAAGCTACATGTTGACACGCAGTGTGACACACGGAGTGCAGAGAAATCCGTTCTGTGCCAAGGGTGGAAGGGAAGCAGACTTCAGAGAGGAGGTGTCTTGAAGGATAAGAAAGGGTTCAGGGGAAGGGATCATTCAAGCCTGAAGGAAGCCAGTGTAGGCCAGATGTTCCTCTATGGCTTGTCATTTGCAAGCCCTGCCCTTGGCAGCTCTGTCCCAGGGCTTTCACACATTGCAAAGAAAATCAGTCACAACAAAAACTGCCTGATGAGAGACTGTTGCACACTTTGAATAGAGTGTGTGTGCATGGTAAATCACTTCAGTTATGTCTGTCTCTTTGCGACTTTATGGACTGAAGCCTGTTGGGCTCTTCTGTCCTTGGGATTCTCTAGGCGAGAATACTAGAGTGGGTTGAAATTTTCTTCTCCAGGGGGTCTTCCCAACCCAAGGATCAAACCCACATCTCTGAAGTCTCCTGCACTGGCAGGCGGGCTCTTTACCACCAGCACCACCTGGGAAGTCCTCAAGCACATAGTATCAGTTCAGTTCAGTCGTTCAGTCGTGTCCAACTCTTCGCGACCCCATGAATCACAACATGCCAGGCCTCCCTGTCCATCACCAACTCCTGGAGTTTACCCAAACTCATGTCCATCAGGTCGGTGATGCCATCCAGCCAACTCATCCTCTGTTGTCCCCTTCTCCTGCCCCCAATCCCTCCCAGCACCAGGGTCTTTTCCAGTGAGTCAACTCTTCGCATGTGGTGGCCAAAGTATTGGAGTTTCAGCTTCAACATCAGTCCTACCAATGAACACTCAGGACTGATCTCCTTTAGGATGGACTGGTTGGATCTCCTTGCAGTCCAAGGGACTCTCAAGAGTCTCCTCCAACACCAGAGATCAAAAGCATCAAATCTTTGGCGCTCAGCTTTCTTCACAGTCCAACTCTCACATCCATACATGACCACTGGAAAACCATAGCCTTGACTAGACAGACCTTTGTTGGCAAAGTAATGTCTCTGCTTTTTAATATGCTGTTTAGGTTGGTCATAACTTGCCTTCCAAGGAGTAAGTGTCTTTTAATTTCATGGCTGCAATCACCATCTGCAGTAATTTTGGAGCCCCCCAAAGTAGTCTGACACTGTTTCCACTGTTTCCCCATCTATTTCCTATGAAGTGATGGGACCGGATGCCATGATCTTAGTTTTCTGAATGTTGAGCTTTAAACCAACTTCTTCACTCTCCACTTTCACTTTCATCAAGAGGCTTTTTAGTTCCTCTTCACTTTCTGCATTAAGGGTGGTGTCATCTGCATATCTGAGGTTCTTGATATTTCTCCTGGCAATCTTGAGTCCAGCTCATGCTTCTTCCAGCCCCGTGTTTCTCATGATGTACTCTGCATATAAGTTAAATAAGCAGGGTGACAATATACAGCTTTGACGTACTCCTTTTCCTATTTGGAACCAGTCTGCTGTTCCATGTCCAGTTCTAAATGTTGCTTCCTGACCTGCATATAGGTTTCTCAAGAGGCAGGTCAGGTGGTCTGGTATTCCCATTTCTTTAAGAATTTTCCACAGTCTATTGTGATCCACACACTGAAAGGCTTTGGTATAGTCAATAAAGCAGAAATAGATGTTTTTCTGGAACTCTCTTGCTTTTTCGATGATCCAGCAGATGTTGGCAATTTGGTTCCTCTGCCTTTTCTAAAACCAGCTTGAACATCTGGAAGTTCACAGTTCACGTATTGCTGAAGCCTGGCTTGGAGAATTTTGAACATTACTTTACTAGCGTGTGAGATAAGTGCAATTATGTGGTAGTTTGAGCATTTTTTGGCATTGCCTTTCTTTGGGATTGGAATGAAAACTGACCTTTTCCAGTCCTGTGGTCACTGTTAAGTTTTCCAAATTTGCTGGCATATTGAGTGCAGCAGTTTCCCAGCATCATCTTTCAGGATTTGAAATACCTCAACTGGAATTCCATCACCTCCACTAGCTTTGTTCGTAGTTGACTTCACATTCCTGGATGTCTGGCTCTATAGGCAATTCTAATGTGCAGAATAACTACTTGGAGACATTCCTGGGTCCTACTCCCAGAGGTAAGCCACAAGAATTTGTGTTCAGATGCTGCCAGTCTAGGAAACACCTTTTGTGTAATCTCGGACTAGACAACTTTCCTGATTATGTAATGAGGATAATAGAGATAAGGCACAAAAGAACCAGTTCTCAATCACCTTCTCTTAAAAATAAGTGTATTTAAAAAAAATTTTTATTAGAGTATAGTTGATTCACAATGTTGTGTTAGTTATAGGTGTAAAGCAAAATGAATTAGTTATATATATATATACTTTTGTGTCAGGAAGCTTCCTGTGTGCTGTTTTGGATCTGTCAGGGATTCTCTGTTCCTTATTAATTCCTGAAGGAGAGGCAAGCCTCTCCCAGGACTGAGGAATCCAGGCATTTCCTTCATTAGTGTTTCTATATGGTGATAAGTACCCTCTTCCTTCTTGTGAACCATACGGTAAAAGTGATTGTTTACAACTCTCTCTCTCTTTAATATGGATCGCCTATGTTTTGTAAGTCTGGAATTTTAATCTTTACCTTTGCTGAGAATAACTACCTTGTAAGACAGTATATATGCCCACACCATGTTGATTAAAACACCTTTGCTCCATCAGAGCTCTGGTCCCCGTGTCTTTCTTTTTCTTTCTTTCTTTCTCTTTCTCTCCCTCTCTCTCTTTTTCAGGCTGATTCCCTGGAGTGCAGAGGCTCTCTGAGTTCACTTTCCTGCCCAGGCTTCTAAGACCCTCTCGAGAAGGTGCTCTGCGCCTTCACCCCATTGAGAGGGTGCCTGAGGCCTCCGTGAACAGAGCAAGCCCTGTGCAGGGGCTTTCTTGGCTTTCAGTGTAAACCAAGGAATATCAGCCTCTTTCTCTCCTTTACTTTCTTATTGTTGACTTTGGACCACCAAGTTCCGGTCCATTAAAGGACCTCAACACTTTTGTATTATTGTTAAAGCTGTTGAAGTGTGAGCTGATTAAAACGTCGTTTATTCTCAAAGCATTCCAAAGCAGCTGATAGGGAGGACCATCAGCTTTCCAGCTGAGAAAAACTTCTTTAAATTATTTTTGTTTACAAAAAGAATTCTCTTTGATACAAAAAGTAGAAGGACATACTTTAAAATATAAATTAAATATATTGTGACCTTGCTACCTCTAAGGAACAAAGTTGCCTTAAGGCATTCTATTGATTATTAAGCTTTTTTGTGTATTCCAGCTTCACCCCACTCTATTATAAATAATAGATATCAGTATATTTATGGTAAATAATGTAAGGGATCTTATTTTAGAATTAGCCATCAAAGAATAAGTATAAATTGCTATATTGTGTAAGAGTTCTCTGCTCCATTCCTTCAAATGCAGTTCACAAAGAACCACATTTCCTTGGGGAAAACATAATTTAAACCATAGAGAAGTAACACTTCTTTTCAGGGAAATTGCAGTGCCATCCAAGATATTGGTAGAACTACAGAGCTCCATAAATATCACTGTTGGACTCAAAGATTTGGTTATGTTCATGAACAAGATACGTAAATTAAAAATGCAGTGTGTTAAATGAGACTATATTAGCAAACAGGATATGTCTTATAACTTCTACTGTTTTTATATTATAGTTTGGATTTTGGATCTTTTTTTTTTTTTTAAGTGTATTTTTAAACCAAACAATTTACTAACCTATTGGTGTGCCAAACTCCTTTTGTCTCTTCATTTGGGCTCTATATCTTTTGTTGGGACCAGACTTTCACTTCCCTAGGATTGAAACGGGGGTGGGGGAGGAGGCTCAAGCAAGAGAGGAGGAATAGATGTTCTTTAAATGTATCGTAAAGAGAGATTCAAAGTCATATCATAGACATGGACCATTTTCCTTATGATGGGATATGTAACTTATAAATTTATGTTAGGACAGAAGTACAGTCAGTCCTTAGTTTCTGCTGTTGCTCACCTGGATCAGTTTTCTATCCTTGAAGCTCTGGATGTGGAGGGCCTACTGCACTATGCCGCTTTATATAATGGGCTTGAACACCCACAGATTTTGGTATGTGCTGGAGGTGGTGGTGCTGGAATCAATCCCCTGTGGGTACTGAGGACCACTGTATAGTTATCTCATCTGCTGTACAGATATTTGACTTAGACTTAATAGGTTATGCATTAACCACATTAGATTGTTGTAGCTATGAATCATGAATAAAAGTTTGTAAAGAGTAAATTGTTTCAATTTCCTGAATCTGTTAAATTGAGAAGCCTCTCCTGGGGTAAAAGTAAAACCTCCATCACTGGGGAACACTTATTCTTTCACAACAGCCCTGCCTTCTGCTCTCCTTCCTGAGCCCGGTGGTCCAGCCTGTCTCCTAATGCCTCAGGCCAACAAGTGACTGAGCTGTATTAACTTGAAACTGCTGGCTGTAGAAATTCCAATTGCTTGTAGAGCCATTGGCTTTTGCACTGATGCCAGTTTCCTTAGGCACTGTTTACCTAGGCAAACTAGTCCTGCTACCCAGCCCAGAAGATCTGCTGGCAAAGAGAAGTTGTAGCTGGTAGGGTGAGATAAATTTCATGACCTTCTTGCACTCTCCAGCCTGATTTTAGGCCTTTTTTATTTGTTTAGGTGTTCAAAACCTGTGTGATGGGAGAAACTCAGCTTTAAACAGTGGTTTAGTTGTGATTTTCTTCTGACCTGTAAGTAATAACATTCAGAGGGATAGGGCAATTAGTTGGGCTTTTGGGTTCTAGTACTTTGTCACTTGGAGTTCTTTGATCCTGGGCAAGGCATTTAACGTTTCTAAGCCTGAAACAAACAAACAAAAAATGTAATATCTGCTCTTCCTGTTTCACAGGTTCTTGTGAAATTCAGAAAGTTCAAATGATTATAAACTGTAAAGCAATATACAGAATAATTATTATAAATATTATACTTTATTATGTATTTTGTATTTTATATAGTATCTGTTGAATTATTATAATCACATTCTCAATATACACAAAGAGATCTTAGCTTACTATAGTTAGCATCTGAATCTGGCTCTTCTGACGTGTAGTTAATATCTATAAAAATCATTTGCCTTTTATCTTTTGGGTCTATATGCCATTTAATAAACAGTTTTTCAAAGAGATATCAAATTTTCTTCTCTGCACTTTACATAGAGCAAAAGATTAACTCAACTCCTGCAGTATCTTGTGTAACACACTTGTGAAGTCAGGCAGAGGGCATGAGTGGGCAAGCTCTGTACTGTCTATAGCAGAGGAAGTTTAGGAGGTTTTGTTTAGAAGTTTAATTCTTTTGTGCTGCCTTGAGTCAGCTGCTATTTGGAACACTCAGATGAAAACAAATACTACTTGTCCTGGCAATAAGGGAGGCTTTTTGCAGCTTGTGTAGCCTCATGAAGGACATTTGTTTATGACCATGGACATGGGACACTGGAAAAAAAATTTGATCTCCAAGTCTCAGATCTTGTCTCAAGTTGCTAAAAGGCTTGAGAAAGAAACGTGCTGGTGAGGAAGAGCTGAGAAAAAAGGGGCAGATGGAGGGGCCTCCTCAGCCCAGAGGGTTCATGGCTAGAGCTGCTGATCTTGGGAGAGTCACATATCCATTCCAGGCCTCAGTTTCCCTTTGTGTAATATGGGAAACTTAAGGGTCGTTCCAGATGTAATGTCTTCCAGTTTCATGAAGTAGGTTTGAGAATCAATTGACTAGTGAGTGACAGTTGAGGATGATGGCTGAGGTTTCCAGAGCCAGAGTGGGTTCCAGTCCAGGCCCCCACTTCATGCCTATGTGACACCTTTCATGGACCACTTGTGGCCTGAGACTTCACGTGAAGAAGAGTGATTTGTTGTTGTTTAGTTGCTAAGTTATGTCTGACTCTTCGTGACTCCATTTGCCTGTGTGCAAATGTCAATATGTATGAGCTGTTATCCCCCTCAAATTTAGAGGACTTTTGGAGCTAAGCAAGTACTTTGGCAATACAGAAATTATCTTCTGTGCAATAGTGAAAAGTAAACAAACATGTTTAGGCACTGGAAAGAGACCAGCTTCTCCTTTTTGTGCTCTCCCAGCTTGAACTGCAATGAGAGAACAAACTGAAGGCTTTAGGGAGAAGGGGTTAGGGTGTCAGATGCCTCTGAGTTCTTGCCTTTCTCTCTTCTAGGTTATCTTATCAGTGAGTGGTGGTGAGGTTTTCATCAGGTTTGTTTTGTAGCTTATAAGAAAATCTTAGATGGAGGAATGAACAAATAAGAAATGTAATAGAGCAGTCTCATCAGAGAACCCTACTGTTATTAATACATAATTATATTTGTGCTTCACAGGTTGGCTTAATAATTCCCTCCAGTGCTTTGCTAGAACTCTTTTAGTCCATGCCTATTCTCAGAGTATGGTCCAGAAGGTTTATTTTATGAATGCTGACTAAAGGAAAAAAGGGAGAAAGGACAACTATAGGAAGGTTCCTTAACCAGATGAAAGTGAAAGTCACTCAGTCATGTCCAACTCTTTGCGATCCCATAGACTGTACAGTCCATGGAATGCTCTAGGCCACCATCATTTATAGGGCCAGTGGACAGGAAAGGAAGGAAAAAAAATCAATAAAATATCCAAAAGAGAAAAAGGAGGAATTAATTATTAATGTGGCAAGAGACTGGTGAAATATAGAAGGAAGAAAGCTTCAAGAAAGAACAAGTTTTTTAATACCTGCAGAAGCCAAATATGTCATTGATGTGGGCAGTAGGGTCATGATATCATTGGTGAACCTATTGGGTTCCATCCCTGGTTCAGGGAGATCCCCTGGAGGAGGAAATGGCAACCCTCTCTAGTATTTTTGCCTGGAAAATCCCAAAGACAGAGGAGCCTGGCAGGCTATAGTCTCAGGGATTCCAAAGAGTCAGACACAACTGAACAACTGTGCATGCATGCACCATATGGCCTAGAGCCTCCCAACAGAGCCCGTCCTTTCATCAGAGTTGGATTGGATTAGAGATCTCCAACCCTCAGTAAATAAAAGGACGTTTTTATCCTTGTAATCTAGGCGACAGTAGGAAAGAGGACTTCAATATATTTTCCTTACTAGAGGAGGAGGATGCTGAACATTTGTAAAGCAAAGTAAAGGTGATGGGCAGAAGGCACAAGTGTAGAACACGTGCTCCACAACCACAAACATCTGTGTGCCTTTTCCCACCCTTCTCTCCTTGTCCAGCCTACTGATCACTCACTCAGTTCAGTTCAGTTCAGTTGCTCAGTCGTGTCCGACTCTTTGTGACCCCATGAATCGCAGCACACCAGGCCTCCCTGTCCATCACCAAATTCTGGAGTTTACCCAAACTCCTGTCCATTGAGTTGGTGATGCCATCCAGCCATCTCATTCTCTGTCGTCCCTTTCTCCTTCTGCCCCCAATCCCTCCCAGCATCAGGGTCTTTTCCAATGAGTCAACTCTTTGCATGAGGTGGCCAAAGTACTGGAGTTTCAGCTTCAGCATCAGTCCTTCCAATGAACATCCAGGACTGACCTCCTTCAGAATGGACTGGTTGGATCTACTTGCAGTCCAAGGGACTCTCAAGAGTCTTCTCCAACACCACAGTTCAAAAGCATCACTTCTTCGGCGCTCAGTTTTCTTCACAGTCCAACTCTCACATCCATACATGACCACTGGAAAAACCATAGCCTTGACTATACGGATCTTTGTTGGCAAAGTAATGTCTCTATTAAACTCTGTTTAATCAGCTGATACTGCCTCCAGGCAACCAGATGAGAGATTCTCTTTTCTTGAAGTCTAGTTATATGGTTGCAAAGAGTCGAACATGACTGAGTGACTGAACTGAACTGAACTGAACTGAGTTATACATATCTTTGTCCTTTAAGTCATGTATCTCTATTTTTTAAGTTTCTGCATCATATCATAAGCTGATAATGGTGCTATAATTCTTAGTATCACTTAGCCTGGACTGACACTTTTGCTGCTTGGTTTGAGCAATCATGATCATGGGAATTCTCTGCAGGTTGGAACAGAAGGCATTAGAAGATCTTGAAATACCCAGGAGGTTGGCAATCATTAGATCTCTTAAGGGAGCAGTAGTCAGAGGGCAGAGCTGGCAGTGATGAGACTATTGAAATAATTGGATTATGCCTCCACAGTGTGCCCAAAACTTCTCCTGGCTAGGAAAAGCATAGTTTCCTCCTTGGTCTATTTCCTTGTCACTGTGTTTTGTTTCTTTGCTAGATCTCTTGAGTCTTACAATTGTCTGCGTTATTAGCAGATACCTGTGAGCTCTTCCTCCAGGCCTTGCCTCCTTGAATCTCTGACTCTGTCTTTTATACCTGTCTACCTAGATGTTCTTTTATACCTGTCTACCTAGATGTCCTTTAAATGGAATAATTTTAAAACGGAATTTTCTTACCTTTCCTGATTGTTCTTCTGCCTGTATTCTGTGTTTCTCATACCCTAAGTGAAGACTTCCAGGGCCTTTCAGTCCTTTGCCTGTGTCCTACCAGCCTGCTTCCTGATGCCATATCTTACTCTGTGTGCAGTTACCAAGGTGCATCAACTGCCTCAGTGATACCTCTTGAATGTATTCCCTCCCTTATATTCTCCTGGGGCAGACCTTCATTTTCTTCCTGTCAACAGTTGCCAAATGCTATGGCTGTGGTCCTCTAGTCTCCTCTCGCCAATCTACTGTGTGCACCTCAGCTGCATCATTTTGCCCAAAATATAGTCTCATTAAAAAGAGTGTCCAAAATCCTTTCTGTTTAACCATTAACAACTAAGAGCATTTCACCTGCCACCATTTTTCCAGCTGCACCTTTAGTCAGACTGCATCATCTTCTACATTGGAAGTTGCAGCTGGTGGTTTAGTCCAGATTTGGCCTGCAGGCAAGTTTTGTTTGGTCTGCAACTTTAAAAAAAATGATCTGAATCAATGATTTAAAATCAGAGGATTTCCCTTAAAAGCTAAAGTCAGAGAAAGTTTAGTTAACTTTGAAAGCTTAAAGACAGATGGAAATTTGCAGCAGTCAGTCAAGATTTGAATTCTTAACTGCCTAAGTTCTGAGTCCATCTTTCACCTATCTTTGTATTGCTGTCACATATAGCAGAATCTTTACATGTACTCTGTGCGTGCATGCTCAGTCCTCAGTGGTGTCCAACTCTTTGCAACCTCAAGGACTATAGCCCACCAGTCTCCTCGGTCCATGGAATTTTCCCGGCAAGAATACTGGAGTGGGTTACCATTTTCTACTCCAGGGAATCTTTCTGACCCAGGGAAGCAGATTGGCAAGCAGATTCTTTATCACTGCGCCACCTGGGAAGTCCTTACACATACTAGTCAGGGCCTGTTTAATACCTGTTGAATTATTGTTACCTGACTTTTGGTAGTTTCTTGACACAAACATTGAAGTTGTTTGTAGAAAAAAAGTACTGCGTTAGTGAGTCACAGGTGATCTGTACAGTGTTTAAAAGTGCAGGTCATGTAATTTGCACACCGATAGAAATAAATAAATATGCATTTTAAAGTATACTCAGATTTTACAATGTTTAAAAAATGTGACCAGACTATGGCTGATTCTTGTTGATGTATGACAGAAAAACACAAAATTCTGTAAAGCAATTATCCTTCAATCAAAAAATAAAAAAAAAAAAATGTGACTGGGACTTCCCTGGTGCTCCAGTGGTTAAGAATCCACCTTCAGTGCAGGGGACATGGGTTCTATCCTTGAGGGGGTGACTAAGCTCCCACATACCGTGAGACAACTAAACCCATGCACCATAACTACTGAGCCTGTAGGCCACAACTAGAGAGAAGCCCAGGTGCCCCGGAGAAGAACCCATGTGCCACAGCTGAAGATCCCCAAGTGCTGCATCTAAGACCTGAAGCAGTCAAAATAAATACATTTTCTTTTAAATGTGACTTTATGGTCATGCAGATAAGTTTGTTCTATGAAATTGTTGTCCTATAACAGGCAGGAAAAAGGCAGAATCTGGAGAGGAGAATTAGAAAACTGCTTGACAGGATGAAATGGCCATCAACAGGAAAAGTTGGAGAACCACTTGTGTGGAATACCAACTTTTGAATGTGAGAAGTGAAGTAGGTAGTGAGTTATAATAGATGCTCCAGGTATCTAATGTGGTTGGTTTGTGTTGAAAGTTGATCACACACTGAGTTATTGATGTGTGTGGAGTGTACTAGGACTTTCCCCCACCTCTCCCTCCCACTTTGACATGAGCATACAAGTGAACTTTTTAGAGATAACAATTTTACATCTTTTTAACCTGTAATAATTTCAGGTAATCATTGTGGTCCTAATAACAAATTATGTAATGGGAAAAAAACGATCATCTCAGTTTCCCTGGAAACATGGGGCTGTCTATCCCTGGACCCACATTTCATCATGCAGGATTTTCCAGATCAGTGATGTGACAGTAACAATAGAAGGCTTAGTAAAAGCCAGGTACTATTCTAGTACCTGTTTTTACTTTTTTAAGCATCACAACAATCTTTTCAACCAATTAGTATTATTATTTCTGTTTTATATATGAGAAATTGAAGCACAGAGAGGATGAGTAACTTTCCTGAGATCCCACTGCTGGCAGTTGGGGAAGCTGAGCCTTTAACCCAGGCATCACTGTGGAGTCTATGCTACTGACTTTGGTGTTTGACATGACTCTTGTTATTGTTCAGTCTCTAAGTCATGTCTGACTCTGCAACTCCATGGACTACAGCATGCCAGGTTTCCCTGTCCTTTACTATCTCCTGAAGTTTTTTCAAATTCATGTCCATTGAGTGATGCCATCCGACCATTTTCACCCTCTGCTGCCTTCTTCTTTTGCCCTCAGTCTTTCTCATTATCAGGGTCTTTTCTAGTGAGTTGACTGCATCAGGTGGCCAAAGTACTGGAGCTTCAGTATCAGTCCTTCCAATGAATATTCAGGGTTGATTTCCTTTAGGTTTGACTGGTTGGTTTTCCTTGCAGTCCAAGGATCTCAGCAGTCTTCTCCAACACCACAATTCAAAAGCATCATTCAGCCTTCTTTATGGTCCAGCTTTCACATCTGTACTTGACTACTGCAAAAGCCATAGCTCTGACTATATGGACCTTTGTCAGCAAAGTGATGTCTTTGCTTTTTAATATACTGTCTAGGTTTGTCATGGTTTTTCTTCCAAGGAGCAAGCGTCTTTTAATTTCATGGCTGAAGTCACTGTCAGCAGT
This sequence comes from Bos taurus, assembly GCF_002263795.3. Taxonomy (NCBI): domain Eukaryota; kingdom Metazoa; phylum Chordata; class Mammalia; order Artiodactyla; family Bovidae; genus Bos; species Bos taurus. Next base: position 94,852,313 of record NC_037328.1, read on the forward strand.
GTTTTTGGACCCCTCGGAAATAAAACCTGACACTGACATGCCTCTTACATTGAGCCTTTATTGCCATGCTCTGCATGCCTCCACTTCCCTTGATTACATTTTCTTCCCATAGGCATTTGTCAAACACTTTCACATCTTGGTTTCCTATCCTTTTCCTTACTGTTCGCACTTCATCTTGTGTGTGTGTACACTCAATCATGTCTGACTATTTGCTCCCTATGGACTGGGGCCTGCCAGGCTCCTCTGTCCATGGGATTGTCTCAGGCAAGAATGTTTAGTGGGTTGCCATTTCGTTCTCCAGGGGATCTTCCCGACCCAAGGATTAAACCCAAATCTCCTGCATTGGCAGGTGGATTCTTTACCACTGAGCCACCTGGGAAGCCCCTTCATCTTCTATTAAGGCACAATTCAAAATAGATGCCTTACTGAATTTCATCTCATCAAGAAGAGGCACAAGTAATTCCTTCCTTCTCTGGGCTTGTGCAACCCTTTATCTAGGTTTCTCTTACTAAACTTGTATTACTTAACTAACTAACATCAGCTATTCATTTACAGTTCTTGGTTCTCTTCTATTTCTCTAAGCTCCAGAAGATTGTCTTTTTCTCCCCCTTAAGTTTCCCTGTCCATTGAATATATTTTCTTATTTGAATGATAAATGAATTAGCAGAGAACAATCCCATTCATAAACACAAAAATGAACAGAGTATAATTTAAGCAGAGTATAGTTTTTGCTTGACTTCCTTTCATTTTGCTTGTCCTATGACCTTTGGTCGTCAGACCCAGTAGGGAACCCGTGGCCAACCTATTTTGTATAACTGGTTCTAGTAAGGTGTAATGAGTATCTCCACCTCCTCAGGCAGAATTCCCTTCTAGATCCTGGAATAGTTATGGGGCAAGTTTTAAGACATCTAGCATTGCCTTAGGGTACTTAAGCCAGCCAAGACTGGGTCAATTCACAACCCATTAAACTCTTAACGCTTGGAATGCTTCTTTGTGCTACTGGAGTTTTCTGGCTACTTCTAAAAAGGTTTCAGGAAACAACAACTTGAGAATGTCTCTTGGGTGGATCTGAATCTCATTTCATGAACTCAATGCAAGAAGTATAACTTGATCTATATTTCAAGCCTTTATTCTTTAGGTAGAACTTAATTCCAATGAATTTAGGTATTCCTCCATCACTGTTTTCTTTCAGGTTTTGGGGTGTTTTATATGTTGAGACATAATACTTTGGGTGGTGGGGGGAGGCATTTGGGTACACATCCTTAGCCCACATTCCTGTTCCACCTGGTCCTTGGTGTTTGGTTCCTACAAGTTGCCCTGGGATATCCTTTGTTCTTACTTATGAGAGCCTTTCAGATCTATTAGTGCTCTCTTCTATTCCTGTTGGACCCTTGAGAATGCATCATGGGCCGGGGATAATGGAGTTGTCTCAGAAACGTCTGCAAGACATTCATGCAACCTTGCTATTTTTGTGCCTTTGGGGCACATGGAATTCTTCTGCTGCTCCTGCACCATCTGGAGCCCAAGGAGCTCTCTGAGGTCATTTGAGGCACCACCTTCCTAGACATATCCTGAAGTCAGTCTTCCCGAGAGTCTTGCCTTTTTCCAGGGTTCTGTCTTGGGCATGAGACACATGTCTATTGCTCTCAGATTCCATAGACATATCTGAGGGTTGCTGTGTCCCAAGATTCTTTTTTCGTTGAATCTCAGATATCAATCCTTACATTCCTCATTTCATCTCCAATACTTTCTCCTTCCATCTGCCACCACCTAGTTTGGAGATTCACTTTCTGTTCAGGCGACTTCTTATTCATCATGCAGTCTTCTAAATTGATGTGTTTTTTGTTTCAATTTTCCAAAGGATGTAGGCTTTTGAAAATTAAAAGCAGGAAAATACTCCTGTTTCTTTGCTATTTGTTCTCATATCCCTTCCTTGAGGTAACAACTACAGAAAGGCTTGGCTACTGATTTTATTTGCCAGACAGTAGGGATAGGAGGGGAGCAGTGAGAAAAGCTAAGGAAAGCAATTGATATTAGGGGGAAACGTTGCATACCATTCACAGTTTTATCATGCCACACAATATCACATACACATGAGAATGTCATCCTATCCTGGATAGTTTTCAGAGCAGCTTCCTGTGCGCACACTGTTCTCAACAAGCATCTCTAGGGTAATTCTGTATGTCCTGCAGCCCTCTCATAGTTCCTGGAATCCAGCTTCTATACTGGTTAATCTCTAAGCTTCTTTTCTCTCTTCCTCAGAAGGAGGAAAATAATAGAACTGTAGCCAGAATTCAACAACCTCTCCTTACACTGTAGGCACTCAGGCAGTGATAACTATTATTAATAATAGTAATAATAAATTGGTTAATGACAGATTACTGTTTGATTATCTCTATTTTCAAATTTTGAAACAAACTCACTATTATCTGTAGGATAATGATTTTTCATTCTCAAATTTATCAATGAATTCCAAATATTAGCACAATTTTTACACCCATCTAGCCTAAGATGCATCTACTTACCTTTTTCTCCTTCATAAACAAACTGTCCCTTCTCCAATGAGCACTTTTGTCCCTTGTCGATGTTGTGAACAATGCAGATAGTTGTTCAGAAACCCCATTTAATGTCAGTGATCATAAGCTAATACAGTAGAAGTGCTTTAGGAAAGGTATGGGCAGATTGAGGTAAGTCTGCATGCAATCAGAGCATGCAATACATAAGGGAAACCAGGGGTGGATTCTATGTAAAATGAATAATCTACTGTAATCTGTTTTGTAAAGACAGTTCACTTGTTTTACAGCTTTCCTTTAGTGAAGAAACTCATATAATTTGTTTTAAATATTTAATAAAGTCTTCATTTAGCTAAAAGCAAAAAATGTAGTCCATAAAGTAACTGAGGCAAGCCTGCCATTTCTTTCTTCATATTTTATTGTTTCATGCCTATTGAGCAACTTTGGCTGTGAGAAATAGAATTGATCTTGTGTGTTCTCTGTTAATTCACAAGGGTTTATCATGTGAAGTCTAGAAATCTTAGTGAATACAGAGATTCTCAACTAGGTCCCAGTGAATCTCCGCATTCCCCCATTAGACTGATGTGTTACCACAAAACTCAAATGATGATTACCTCTTCCTAGTTTGCCAAAGACTTTAAACCTTTAATCTTATGATTAGACTCCTCTGTATATGTGTGTGTGTGCACAAACACATTTATTTGTTTCATATCAAGAACAGTAAAAGTTGTTTTAACTTTTTCAATAAATTGGTCGATACACACTGAAATTGAGTTATTTTATTAATATTCATTTGCTTTGCTGTTGCATATATTGGCAGCCAATAGATATTAATGGAATTGCTGGAAAAACTGTTCATGGTTAGATAAATCGCTTCTGGTTCTTGCTTTTCATGAACACTGGCTAATTGTTCTATAATGCAGTCTTTCCAGCTCTTTTCATGGCAGGGCATATGTATACAGTAATAATATTTTATATGAGACAGTGGGGTAAACGGCTCAGGAACTTGGCTGCCCAGGGACAGAGAGGATCAGTGTCATAGCACATCTGTGTCCTCTTCAAGGCATAACAGTGTGCTCTATGCATGTGCTGGGAAGCTGTATTATGGTGTATTGCAGACTACATATAGCTCTTATTTCTACTCATGACATTGTCTTCTTGATCTTATGATGGCATTAAATATTTCACTAATCATCAGTGTTCTGTTTCATATTCTACAGAAGCACACTGTTAAATCTTCAGCTGCTCCCCTTCAAGGTTTGAGAGCCACTAGGAGATAAAGTTGGGATCTTCCCTGGTGGCTCAGACAGTAAAGCGTATGCCTACAATGTGAGAAACCTGGGTTCGATCCCTGGGTCAGGAAGATCCCCTGGAGAAGGAAATGGCAAACCACTCCAGTACTCTTGCCTGGGAAATCCCATGGACAGAGGAGCCTGGTAGGCTACAGTCCATGGGGTCGCAAAGAGTCTTTTATGTGTATTCAAATAAAGTATTCTTCCTTCACTCCTAGTATGTTATTGGAAATGTGATGTGCTAATTTAGGGTGAGGAAAGGGACTAAAAACTGGAATTCACAGTTCCCAGGTTTGAGTTGCAGAACTTCCAATTAACCAGCAAGATGGGCACATTCAGCTAATTCCTAAGCCTACTTCATAAAACAAGACTAGTGACATATTTCCCACTCAGAGATTATCTGAAGATCAAAGAAGATCTCATATAAGAAAATACTCTGCAAGCTCAAGGAAAGAAAGATAGATACATTGTGTTATTTTATTGAAAGTGGCCAGTGAGTCCTCAAGCATAGTGGCAATTGCATGTAAGAATTCAAATGCTGAGGGTTGGTGAGTTTGGCTCAGGTGACAACAAAGCTGACGCACGCTCTCCTTCATCCTCCCCTCATCCTCCAGAGCAACCTGATACACTTCCTGGGCCTCAGCCATCATCTGCTTGCGCTGAACTTCATCATCGTTTCTTTTGGCAAGAAAAGCGCATGGTCGTCTGCTCAGGTGAAGGTGACCGACACTGACTTTGATGGTGTGGAAGTCAGAGTGTTTGAAGGCCCTCCAAAACCAGAAGAGCCTCTGAAACGCAGCATTGTTTACATCCATGGAGGAGGCTGGGCCTTGGCAAGCGCAAGTATGTCCTCACCTTTACGCTGTTTGGGGTTGTGGCCGGCCCTGGCAGAGATGTATGACTGGGTTGACTTTCTTACTGGGTGAGGAGAAGGGGACCACTGGACTTCGACCCCCTGGCAGTCCCAGTCATCCCTACCATCCAAGCAAAGTTATTCATAGCACCCCCTCCTCCCCACTTTCCATTCTTGAAAGGATCCTGGTTTGGATGATTAATTATATAGCTACCCTACACCAAGAGTTTTGCCTGTTTGTTAATTCAGGCAGACTGTTTTGAAAATATTTCCTGTAATCTAAATCATACACTAACTTATTGTGAAGTAGTGAGGCTGCTTTCTATACCCAAACAAGGTAAAGTTGGGCCAGAATATGAGGCAGGTATCTGTAGCTCTAGACCAACTTGTGTTCTGAAGACATCTTTCTATGAAATAGAACAAGGATTTCTGTGTGTACATGTTAATTCATCAACATTTCATCTGCTTATGAAACCAAAGATGAAAATATAAAACGTATGCCCCAGTTAAAGGGATAATGACCTTGAAAAGTTCAAGAACATTCTTTTTAGCATTGGATAACTTTCATGAGCAGAATACACATTAAAAATCGCAGGCAGCCAAGTGGAGCAGCCAGTGAAAAGCATATTAAGGAGGACAGATAAGGGCCTTACCTCTGCTCATAATTATTACGGAGCTACTTTCTCATCTTCAGCCCAGAAATTATTTTCATCCATTAAGTTTAAAGGCTATGGTGGGACTTCCTTGGTGGTCCAGTAGCTAAGACTCCGCACTGCCAATACAGGGCGCCTGGCTTCAGGGAACTACATCCCACATGCTGCAACATGCCACACTTAAAATCCAGTGCAGCCAAATAAATAAATGTTGTTGTTTTTAGTCACTCGGTCATGTCCAGCTCTTTGCAACTCCGTGAACTGTGGCCCACGAGGCTTCTGTGTCCAAGGAATTCCAGACCAGAATACTGGAGTGGGTTGCCATACCCTTCTCCAGGGGGTCTTCCTGACCCAGGGATTGAGCCTGGGTTACTTCCTTTGCAGGCAGATTCTTTACTGGCTGAGCCACCAAGGAAATGAAATAAATAAATAACAGTAAATTAAAAAAAAAAAAAAAAAGGCAAAGGCAACTTGTTCTGGTTTGTCTTAAAAAAAAAAAAAAAGGCAAAGGCCAAAAAGTGTAACTTTCTCTAGTAATCTCATTTCATTTAACTCCATATTCATCACTTATTCTTTTATTCTTTTATGAATAAAAGAATATTTTTTCATATTTCCAACAGATGATTACTGAATAAAAGAATATTTTTTCATATTTCCAACAGATGATTACTGAATATGTAGGTCTGCCCAGGGCTGAGAGGTTTCCTGGGTTATAGGACTTTGGGTATAGAACCTCTAACAGTTGTGTGCAAACCTGGACCTTTGGTCACTCTAATGTGTGCTAGATGATGGGAATACAAAAATGAGTAAAACAGAGTCTCTGCCCTAGAAAGGATAGCATCTGTAGCATTGGACGCTTGCCAGGAGAGACAGTACACCAGAGGCCAGGATGTGGAAGTGCCAGGAATGGTATGGATTATGAGTCAGCCTAGCCTTTTCCACACAATTTTGACTCATCAGTCCCGTCAGAGAGGAAAGCCTCAGTCTGGAGGAGATATGCAACTGTTTATGTAGTTATTGAACTTCTGGTTCTAATACTGCCTTGGAAAGTCTATAAATAAGGTATTCTGTGGCTTTCTGTTGAGACAATCTAGCACTTAATGTAAGAATATTAATATATCCAAAGAACAAGGGATTAAAGTGTTACATATTAAAATATGTAAAAACTTTTGGATTCTCTTTCTAAGAAATGCTAAGACTTCCTAAAACTCTATTTGTTGTATGTTGGTTTAAACGGAATACCATAGTTTTCAAGTTGGCGACTTTTCTGAATCACAGCAAATGAGGGTATTAAAAGAAAAATGTTGGGGTTCTAAGGAGGAACTGCTTATTCACTATGATTTTTAGAAAGGCATATCTCTTTGAAGAATTACAAAATCAGAATGAATCTAATGTAATTTTTTAATATAAATTTATTTATTTTAATTGGAGGTTAATTACTTTACAATATTGTATTGGTTTTGCCATACATCAACATGAATTTGCAACAGGTATACACGTGTTCCGCATCCTGAACCCCCTTCCCTCCTCCCTCCCCATACCATCCCTCTGGGTCGTCTAAGTGCACCAGCCCCAAGCATCCAGTATCATGCATTGAGCCTGGACTGGCGATTCGTTTCATATATGATATTATACATGTTTCAATGCCATTCTCCCAAATCTTCCCACCCTCTTCCTCTCCCACAGGGTCCAAAAGACTGTTTTATACATCTGTGTCTCTTTTGCTGTCTCGCATACAGGGTTATCATTACCACCTTTCTAAATTCCATATATATGTGTTAGTATACTGTATTGGTGTTTTTCTTTCTGGCTTACTTCACTCTGTATAATAGGCTCCAGTTTCATCCACCTCATTAGAACTGATTCAAATGTATTCTTTTTAATGGCTGAGTAATAGCCCATTGTGTATATGTGCCACAGCTTTCTTATCCATTCATCTGCTGACGGACATCTAGGTTGCTTCCATGTCCTGGCTATTGTAAACAGTGCTGTGATGATCTAATGTACTTTATATAGACGATTATGAAAGAAATTTTTAGTTAACAACACATTTGAAGGTAATCTTGTATGGCTTTCCTGTTATTTATAGCAATTGCATTTTATCAGAAACCAGGTTAATTCTTTTGCATTTGTACTTGTAACTCTGTTAATGAGATGTATGTTCACATTTACTTTTTATTATTCTTACCATTAATAACTCAAGTCTGAGTCAGTTAGCAGAATTTAAGAATGGACAGTATTAAATAGACTGCATTATAGTGAGTGATTGCTCTCTTGTCTCTTTTAGAAATCAGGTATTATGATGAACTGTGCACAACCATGGCTGAGGAATTGAATGCTGTCATTGTCTCCATTGAGTAAGTAATTAATAATTGTCATACAAGGAAATTTAACAAAGGATCCTAAGTAACTATTTAGTTACTTTATTTTATAAGTAATAAAATGTAAAATTAAAGTCCAGAGAGGTGAACTGATCTTCCTGAGGTCACAAAAAATGATTTCTGATGTAACTTAGAATTTCTTCAACTAGCTTTATAATGCCTCAAATTATCTTTTTTTTACTTTAGTTTTAGAAACTTCTGGAAAAGGAATTAACTGAGATTTTGAGAGAAATATACAATCCGTTATCTATGCAATCAGTTTGATTACCACCTTTTATATCTAAAAACCAATAAGCACTTTAAGAGAATCTGTCCTACATCCAAGAGTTGGAAAAGGTATTCTCCTGGAGTCAGGTTCTATAACTCAGACCTTGTAAACAGTGATGTGTTCACTATTCTTAGTATAGCCTATTATTATCATTGTTAGAATTAATATCAGTGTTTTGAGTTGCTTCTACCAGTTCTGTATTAGTTGTTTTTCCGGGAGTTTGTGATGGACAGGGAGGCCTGGTGTGCTGCTATTTATGGGGTCGCAAAGAGTCAGACATGACTGAGCAAATGAACTGAACTGAACTGGGAAACTAAGAAGAATGTGCCCAAAGAAAGGCAATGCCAAAGAATGCTCAAACTACCCCACAATTGGACTCATCTCACGTGCTAGCAAAGTAATGCTGAAACTTCTCCAAGCCAAGCTTCAACAGTACGAGAACCGTGAACTTCCAGATGTTCAAGCTGGATTTAGAAAAGGCAGAAGAACCAGAGACCAAATTGCCAACATCCACTGGACCATTGAAAAAGCAAGCGAGTTCCAGAAAAATATCTACTTCTGCTTTATTGACTATGCCAAAGCCTTTGACTGTGTGGATCACAACAAACTGTGGAAAATTCTGAAAGGTGGGAATACCAGACCACCTGACCTGCCTCTTGAGAAATCTATATGCAGGTCAGGAAGCAACAGTTAGAACTGGACATGGAACAACAGTTTGGTTCCAAATTGGGAAAGGAGTATGTCAAGACTGTATATTGTCACCCTGCTTATTTAACTTATATGCAGAGTACATCAAGAGAAATGCTGGACTGAAGCACAAGCTGGAATCAAAACTGTTGGGAGAAGTATCAGTAACCTCAGATATGACACCACCCTTATGGCAGAAAGTGAAGAAGAACTAAAGAACCTCTTGATGAAAGTGAAAAAGGAGAGTGAAAAAGTTGGCTTAAAGCTCAACATTCAGAAAATGAAGATCATGGCATCTGGTCCCATCACTTCATGGGAAATAGATAGGGAAACAGTGGAAACAGTGGCAGACTTTATTTTTTGGGCTCCAAAATCACTGCAGATGATGATTTAAGCCATGAAGTTAAAAGACTCTTGTTCCTTGGAAGAAAAGCTATGATCAACCTAGACAGTATATTAAAAAGCAGAGACATTACTTTGCCAAAAAGGTCAGTCTAGTCAAAGCTTTGATTTTTCCAGTGGTCATGTATGGATGTGAGAGTTGGACTGTAAAGATCACGGAGTGCTGAAGAATTGATGCTTTTGAGAAGTGTTGAGAAGTGTTGGAGAAGACTCTTGAGAATCCCCTGGACTGCAAGGAGATCCAACCAGTTCATCCTAAAGGCAATCAGTCCTGCATATTCATTGGAAGGACTGATGCTGAAGCTGAAACTCCAATACTTTGGCCACCTGATGGGAAGAACTTATTCATTGGAAAAGACCCTCATGCTGGGAAAGATTGAAGGCAGGACGAGAAGGGGATGACAGAGGATGAGATGATTGGATGATGTCACCAACCCAATGGACATGAGTTTGAGTATACTTCGGGAGTTGGTGATGGACAGGGAAGCCTAGTGTGCTGCATTTCATGGGATCACAAAAAGTTGGACACAAATGAGTGACTGAACTGAACTGAACTGAAGAATGTGAAAAATAGTTTTAACAACTGCAGTGATTGTAGTCACACAAAAATCATGGTGTTCCATGGCAGGCATGGTGCAGGTGCTATGTGTATACTGTTTCTCCTCCTTCAGATCTTTGTCCAAATATTATCCTTTCAATAAGGCCTTCTTTCACACCCCTAAAATTTCAGTCCACTCTTCTTCTGTTTTATTTTTCTCCAAAATTATCAATTATAATTCTCCAAATTTTCAAAACTATCTCCAATTATCAGTGGACTGACAGACCATATATATAACTTATTATGTGTTTATTGTATCAGGTAGAAATAGAAGATGTAAATTTTGTGAAGGCAGAGATTTTAGGGATGGTTGTCTGTTTTGCTCATAGCTGATCATTAGTGTCTGGAATTGTCCCTGGCAGATAGAGGACATTTATGATATTGTGATTTGTAAGAGATATATGTTTGGTCATACCGATGATCAAATATATATTTTTCATATGTACTTGGTATTCATCCAAAGTTCCTGGCTCACAGCTCCCCAGATCCTTGAAATTTCCTGTATTCAGAGTATTAAAGATGTCTTTGTTTTGTGAGTGAGATGACCTTTGGAAGCACCTAAGGATGGGGATACTGGTTGCCAGGAGAACCAACTATGTGATTAGAGGGCTGGAACTTTCCTACAGCCTGGTCTCTGAGGAGGGGAGAGGGGCTGGAGGCTGAATCAATTGCCAGTGGCCAGCGATTTAATCAGTCATACCTATGTAATGAATCTTCCATGAAAACCCAAAGGACAGGGTTCAGAAAGCTTCCACTTGGTGACCACATGTAAATGGGAGAGTGGTACACCTGTGAGAGGATGTGGAAGCTCTGAACTCTTCCCATGTATCTTTCCCTTCATATCTCTTCCATCTGGCTATTCCTGAGTTGTATTCTTTTATAATAAATCAGTAACCTAGAGAGCAAAACATTTCTCTGAGTTCTGTGAGCTGCTCTAGCAAATTAATTGAGCCTGAGGAGGAAGTTGTGGAACCCTCTGATTTATAGCCAGGTGGTCAGAAGTATAAGTAATAACTTGGACTTGGGATTGGCAGCCTGAGTTGGAGGGATTGTTGGAACCTCCCATCTATAACTTGCTGAGAAGCATAGGTGATTACTTGGGCTTGTGTCCGGTGTCTGAAGTAGGGGGGGATCTACAGTTTTGTAGGTGGTGGTTTAGTCACTAAGTTGTGTCCAACTCTTTGTGACCCCATGGACTGTAGCTTACCAGGCTTCCCTGTCCATGGCATTTTCCAGGAAATAATACTGGAGTAAGTTGCCATTTCCTTCTCCAGGGGATCTTCCCAACCTGACCCAGGTATTGAACCAAGGTCTTCTGCATTTCAGGTGGTCTCCTGCATTGCAGGCAGATTCTTTACTGACTGAATCACAGAGAACAAATGTTGATCCCTTAATCTGTGGAATCTGATGCTATCTCCAGGTAGATACTCTCAGAATTGAGTTGAACTGTAAGACACCCAACTGATGTTTGGTGCATTGCTTGATGAAGGTATGGGACAAGCCCCTCTCCTACCCCAGCCCCACCCCCGACCCCCCTGCAACAAACAAACACACATTGAAAATTAGTCACAAAACACCAGAAGAGCATTTAATACCTATTTATGGAATGAATGAATAAAGAGTTTTGCTTAGCTCTCATAAAAGTCATCCAAAATAAGTATTTTGATAATTTTCCTCATAGATGAGGAATTTGAGGTCGATAAAGTTAAGTAATCTGTGTGAAGTCACATAGGTGGAGTGAAGAATTAAAGAAATCAGGTGGACTCACACCCTAGGTTCCTATGCTTCTTTGAGCCAGAATTAAACTAACATTAAAGGGCTTCTGGTTCAAAATGGTGGAGTAGAAGGACGTGTGCTCATCTCCTTATGTGAGAATACCAAAATTGCAAATAACTGTCAAACAACCACAGACAGGAGGGTGCTTGAACCCACCAAAAAGAGATACCCCACATCCAAAGACAAGAAGCCGCAGTGAGATAGTAGGAGGAGTACAATCAGATTAAGATCAAATCCCATAACCGCCAGGTGCGTGACCTACAAACTGGAGAATAGTAAAACCAAAAACGTTCTCACATTGTTGTGAAGGTTCTGAGCCCCATATCAGGCTTCCCAGCCTGGGGATCTGACAAAGGAACTGGGAGTCTCCAGGGAATTTGACTCTGAGGGTCAGTGGGATTTGATTAAGGGACTTTCACAGGACTGGGGGAAACAGAAACTCCAGTCTTGGAGGGTACAAAAAAATCTTGTGTGCACCAAGACCCAGAGGAAAGGAGCAATGACCCCACAGGAAACTGAACCAAAACACCTTCTCCTGTGGAGGTTGGATCAGCAGGGGCTTACCACAAGGATGGGGCACTGGCAGCGGTAGTCCTGGAAGGTCCCTCTTGGCATAAGCCCTCTTGGAGGTCACTATTAACCCTACCGTAGAGCCTGTAGTCTTTCATTTTGCTTGTTTTGTTTCTTAGATTCTACATATGAGTGAGACTAGGTGGTATTTTGGAGAAGGAAATGGCAACCCACTCCAGTATTCTTGCCTAGAGAATCCCAGGGACAGAGAAGTCTGGTGGGCTGCCGTCTATGGGGTCGCACAGAGTCGGACATGACTGAAGCGATTTAGCATGCATGCATGCATGCATTGGAGAAGGAAATGGCAACCCACTCCAGTATTCTTGCCTGGAGAATCCCAGGGACAGAGGAGCCTGGTGGGCTTCCGTCTATGGGGTCGCACGGAGTCAGACACGACTGATGTGACTAAGCAGTAGGAGCCTGTAGACCCCAGGACGGGGTTGCCTCAGGCACAACTACCAGGGAGGGAGTGCAATCCCACCCATCAGCATATAGTTGGACTAAAGCTTTACTGAGCAAGGCCCTGCCCACCAGAGCAAGACCTAGCTTTTACCACCCTGTCCCTCCCATCAAGAAGCTTAGAGAAATCTCAGCCTCATCCACCAGAGGGCAGATAGAAGAAGCAAGGAGAACTACAATCCCACAGCAGCTAGAAAGAAAACTACATTTCAGAAAGTTAATAAGGTTGAAAAAGCAGAGTTATATCCCAGATGAAAGGACAATAATATAAAACCCCAGAAAAACAACCAAATGAAGTGGAGATAAGCTTCAGTATAATGATAGTAAAGATAATTCAGGATCTCAGAAACAGAATGGAGAAGATGCAAGAAATGTTTATCAAAGACCTAGGAGAACTAAAGAACAAACAAACAGAGATGAAAAATAGCCTAAAAGGAATCAATAGCAGAATAACTAAGACAGAGAATGGATAAGTGACTTGGAGGACAGAACGGTGGAAATCACTGCTGCAGAACAGAATATAGAAGAAAGAATGAAAAAAAATGAAGACAGCCTATGAGACCTCTGGGACAACATTAAACACACCAACATTTTCATTATAAGGGTTCCAGAAGAAGAAGAGAGAGAGAAAGGATCTGAGAAAATATTTGAAGAGGTAATAGCTGAAAACTTCCCTAACATGTGAAATAAATAGTCAACCAAGTCCAGGAAGCACAGAGAGTCCCAGGTAGGATAAACCCAAGGAGAAACACCCCAGTACACATAGTAATCAAACTCACAAAAATTAAAAGACAAAGGTAAAATTCTAAAAGTATCAAGGGAAAAATGACAAATATCATATAAGGGAACTCCCATCAGGTTATCAGCTGATTTCTCAATAGAAACTCTATAGGCCAGAAGGGAATGGCACAATATATTTAAAGTGATGAAGGGGAAGAACCTACAACCAAGAATACTCTACCCAGCAAGAAGACTCTCACTCAGATTTGATGGAGAAATCAAAAGCTTTCCAGACAAGCAAAAATTAAGAGAATTCAACACCACCAAACCAGCTTTACAACAAATGTTAAAGGAACTTCTCTAGGCAGGAAACACAAGAGAAGGAAAAGACCTACAGAAAATAAACCCAAAACTATTAAGAAAATGGTAATAAGATCATACATATTGATAATTACCTTAAATGTAAATGGATTAAATGCACCAACCAAAAGACATAGCTGGATGGGCAGATAAAAACATGTGCATGTATGCACTTCCACTTACCACATCACTCTGCTTGACGCCTCAAATTGTATGTAATTATTTTATATTGTTAAGTTAATCATATTCCCACTATGGCTTACAATTATAATTGTCTTTTATTTTTTGTCTGGCTATTGATTGTGAAAACTGATAAACTTCTTTTATTATTGTGATTAAGTAACTATTACCCATTTAATACCATTGTATCATGATTGATAAACATAAAAATAATAGAATTCTATATCATCAAAACTACCATTTAATAGAAAAACTTGTAATCACTTTTTAAAATCCAGATGCATATCAGAATTACCTTGAAATTTTTTGAAAAATACAAATGCCCAGGTATTGTTTTTTTTCCTCCAAAGCTCCAAATATGTTTCTAATGAACAGTCATGTTTAAAAACAACTGGACTATTTGATGATTTTATACTTTCATGTAGTTTGTTTCACTTTTTATATTTTATATTCAGTGCTCCCATTTCATATAGTTTATGTTTTCTAATTTTTCCAGCTCTTCTTTTTTTTTTTTTTGGTGTTCTTTCTCATCCTTTATCAAGAGTAGTAGAAAAACTTTTGTATACATATATATGGGGATTCCCTGGTAGCTCAGTGGTAAAAAAAAAAAAATCTCCCTGCAACGCAGGAGATGCAAGAGATGTGGGTTCAATCCCTGGGTCGAGAAGATCCCCTGGAGAAGGCAATGGCTTCCCACTCCAGTATTCTTGCCTGGAGAATTCCATGAACAGAGGAGCTTGGTGGGCTCTTTCGGGTATCAAAGAATCAGACACGACTGAGTGACTAACTTTTAGTTAGTGTGTGTGTGACTGTCCTGTCACATTGATCCAAGTGCAGCAGGAAGTATTAGTTATTGTACAAACTCTCCTTGTTCTGCCGGAAGGCAACCAAGGGCCAGACAATTGTCAAGAACCACATTAGCCAAGGAAACAAGAGAGGCCCCAAGTCCCATTAAGACTTTACATAGGAGTCAACCTTCTACATCATTTTACTTATCTATTGATGGCACTTGTCTTTTGAATAAGTATCTCAGGTCTTTCACTGGCTCACGGGTGTATTGTTCTTCTGCTATGATCTGCAGGGTTTCTGCAAATCAGTCAGACCCAACTGAACAACTAAGCACACAAACACATACATATACATAAATAGTATGTATAATACATATATTTTAGAAAACTTATGAATTTTTGCCTAACTAAAAAATTTATGACATTTTGATTCTACTTGTTTGACTTGATATCAATAGAATGCTACGTTTCTTATTTTTAAAAAGTAGATATGCAACAAGCAACAGAGGTTTACCTTATAGCACAGGGAACTATAGTCAATATCTTTATAAGATATAAGATATAAGATATAATCTATAATGGAAAATAATTGAAAAAACAAATATAACATTGAAGGAAGCTAATGATGACGAGTGACAGGTTTATGGCAACATTTGCCACTTTCCATGCCCTGACCTTGCCTTACCTTCCCTCTGCCTCTCTCTGCCAGCTGAGATCCCATTCACAGCTTATCTCTTCTTTGCCCCTCCTCTAGATCAGGAACCTAAGGGAATCCTTGCCTCTCCAGTCCCTTGGAAGGGCTAGTCTCCAAAGTCACTGAAGCAGCTCTGACCCTGTGAACAAGAGTCTTAGTGGCAGCCTCCTCAGCAAATTTGGCACTAGACAGCCCTGGACAACTTCCAGGCCATCCTGGATACTCATCAGGGCCTCCCAGACCACTCAAGGGGCCCCTGGTGCAATTTTATATTGCAGGAAGCATCAAGTAAACCTTTATATCATATGGCCTGGGCAGCTGGTCAGAGGAAGACTGCAGCTATTTAAGCAGATGACACCCCATTATAGATCAAGGCCCTGAAGCTCAGTGCTAGTGAACTGGCCTCAGGGCCTCTTCAGTGGTTTCCTGTGTAGCTCCAGCTCCTCAAAGGCCTGAGGAAAGGACAGAAGGTGGTCTTGTTTTTACTTGGCACCATGAGGATTCTCTACATGAGCCTTATCTTCCAAGTGTTCTTTTAAGCCTAGGCATATCATAAAACAAAGACAGATAGATAGGATGTTTTTAAGATTTTTTTAAAAGAAGTTAAATATAGAACAATAGAATGGGTCTGACTTGTTCAGTTGGGTCTGACAGAAACAGGGTTTCTGTAGGGTTTCTTTTACAGAAACCCTGCAGGTCACAGCAGAAGAACAATACACCTATGAGCCAGTGAAATACCGGAGACACTTATTCAAAAGACTAGAGATCTCTTCAAGAAAATTAGAGTTACCAAGGGAACGTTTCATGCAGAGATGGGCACAATAAAGGACAAAAATGGTATGAACCTAACAGAAGCAGAAGATATTAAGAAGAGGTGGCAAGAATACACATAAGAACTCTACAATAAAGATCTTCATGACCCAGATAATCACAATGGTATGATCACTCACCTAGAGCTAGACATCCTGGAATGCTAAGTCAAGTGGGCCTTAGGAAGCATCACTACAAACAAAGCTAGTGAAGGTGATGGAATTCCAGTTGATCTATTTCAAATCCTAAAAGATGATGCTGTGAAAGTGCTGCACTCAATATGCCAGCAAATTTGGAAAACTCAGCAGTGGCCATAGGACTGGAAAAGGTCAGATCCAACCAGTCCATTCTAAAGGAAATTAGTCTTGAATATTCATTCGAAGGACTGATGTTGAAGCTGAAACGCCAATGCTTTGGCCACCTGATGTGAAGAGCTGTCTCGTTTGAAAAGATTCTGATGCTGGTAAAGATTGAAGGAGGGAGGAGAAAGAGACAACAGAGGATGAGATGGTTGGATGGCATCACCGACTCAAGGGGCATGAGTTTGAGTAAACTCCGGGAGTTGGTGATGGACAGGGAGGCCTGTCCTGCTGCAGTTCATGGTGCCGCAAAAAGTCAAACTGACTGAGCAACTGAACTGAACTGAACTGAATGAATAAATACACTTTGAGTTGGGTTAATGACTTCAGAGAGTTGTTACAAGAATCAGTTTGGACATCTGAGATGAAAGGGCCTTGGATACTCTAAGGCACTAGGCAAGTCTGGAGACTCAGTGCCCTAGCCCATGTACAGAAAGGTCCAACTTTATTCATCAACACGTTTGGAACTCACAGAACTTTTCTTTGCAGCAATATTGAGCTAAGGTGATTAGGATCCATCCAGGCCAGCCACCCCTGAAGAGCCACATAACCTTTATATTCTAGTTGAGGTATGGCCAACACCATATGACTGTGATGTTTCTCTTGGAAAGTATGTTCAGAGGTCTCCTCTTTCTTCCTTCTTCTATTCCATAAATATCTATTGACTTCCTGTAGTGTGCCAGCTATTTTGTTAAATTCTGATGCATAACAGTGAGACAAACATAAACTCTGCCTTCATAGCGTATACAGTCTAGACAGGAAAGCAAATCTTGAACAAATAATGTTAATAATGTGATAAGTGATTTGAAATAGAAAGGGAAGTAGTAATGGAGGCATCTATGTTACCTAGTTCGAAGGTTTGAATTGCACTCCTAAGGATGAGCAGAACCTAGTTAAAAGAGTGAGTTGGTCATGGAAGTACAAAGTGGGGAAATGAGAGGGATTGGGAGGAAAGGAGGAGGATGAGAACATTAAGGAAATGAAACATGAGAGGTGACTAATGGAGGGACTCATGCTTCTGGAAATAACTAAGGAAAATAAGAAATATGGGTGTATACCTGGGAGCCTTCAGAAATATGGTGGACTCTTGATTCTCTTGGAATTCCTTCTCCTAGCAGGGAGGCTGTCTGGACACAACTGCTCCTTATCCTTGAGGCTAACAGGAGTGGGTAGTGATGTCATGGCTTTGTTTCAGTGTGGGGATGGCCTTCTGGAAGGTTATATATAATCTGAGGAAGCTGATAGGCAAGGGTTGAGGATGAAATCACTTCATATGAAGCACAACCATGAGCTGGAACTCCTGAGTTAACATCATTGGTATTGGCTCAAGATTCTGGGGACAGATCTAACAACTTCATCTTTATCTAACAAGGTAGATAAAGATCTCAAGGCATAAAAATAGGCCATGACTTCTATTCAGTAGCTTCAATAACGCTATGCTATTTTTACACATAATTGCACAATAAGTCTCCAGTATTCTTGCCTGGAGAATCCCAGGGACAGGGGAGCCTGGTGGGCTGCCGTCCATGGGGTCACACCGAGTCGGACACGACTGACGCGACTTAGCAGCAGCAGCACATTAAGTATTTGTGAAGTAAATGAAAGAGTTCACCTTATAATATCAAAAATACATGGATGTATCCTCATTTACATAATCTGGGAGGGAAGTTTATGTTTATAAGCTTATTTTCATAAACTTCAGTGTAGTTTAACTACAGTTTATATAATGAAACACAATACTAAAACCATAAAACATCAGGGAGAAGGAATATTTAATTTTTTTGAAAGATAAGATGCTAATGTACAGCATGGGGAATATAGTCAGCAATATTGTATTAACTATGTATGGTGACAAATGGTAACTAGACTTATTGTAGTCATCATGTCATAATATATATAAATGTCAAATCAGTATGTTGTACATACAATATAATATTGTGTGGTCATTGTACTTCAACTACAAAAAGATAAAATGTAAGGTAATAACAAAGTATTATTATGCTGGATATTATTAAATTCTAGCTTTTTTGGTTGTGAAAAATGGTTTCAAGTTGTGTTTTGCTTAAGTCTTTGCTACACTCAAACTTTCTATTTTGTGTTGATGGAGACCTTTTCCCATCCACCAAATATCAGGTAGCACTATGCACAGAGAACTTAAAACTTGACAGAGCTGTAAAGAGGAACGTTGCTCAGTAGACAGAAAGGAAGCTGGAATGTGTATCTTGGTCTGCTGCTAACAGAGTTATAAGCAATGGGACTTTTATGACTCTGTTTTCCTCATCCATAAGATTAGATGAGTGCAAGCTGACAAAATCACAAAGCCTCTCGGAGGCACAATGAGACATACATGTTGATAGTTGTTCAAACAAGATACTGTGAAAGACACGATGTGACAGTCACCTCACTGTGACTTGCCCTCTGCTCCTTTTCCTGCTCTTCCTCCCTGTCCTGAGTGGAGAAATCCTCACGTATCACCCTGACTCAGGCAGCCCCGGAAGGTGGGCAGACTGAATTCTTGAGGGTTCCCTCTAAGAAAGGGAAGATTTGTCCCAAACTTTCTTTTTACCCAGTCCAGGCCACTGTATTAGCAAACCTAAAGGCCAGTGTTACAAACAGTTTAATGCTACAGAAAGATATTGTGGTTTCTTTTTAAAAAGTAGGTTGTTTTAGATCCTTAACAATCATTAACTAATGAATGTCTCCTTTTTAGACATATTAAGGTAAAGTCTTCTTGACTCTGTTTTTGACTTAAAAAAAAAAAAAATCCACTGGTTTCTCTCTTGTGGTTTAGGCCTTTTAGAATTTGTAGGGAGGAGGGTGAAGCTGTACAGAAAGCCTGTGCTGTAAACAAGCAGTAAGGTAGGGAAGCTTAGTTCCACCCACACCTGAGCCCAGAGCTCAGTTTAACTTCTGAAATCACAGAGAAAGTAGGTCAGAGGGACTTTGTACCAAGCCTACTTGGGCTCCAGTGGCCCCCTGAGGGACTGCTTGGCTCTTCAGTGCCCCTTGAGGTTAAAGGCAAGGTTTGTATCTGAATGGGGGAAGGGAGGCTGGGAATCTCCCAGCTGTGTCCATAGAGAAGCCTTAACTTGTAAACAGCATTAGGGAATCACATTGTTTGAATGTATCATAATTCTAGGATCAGTCACTCCTAGGATTTTGGTGATACATCCTGACATCTGTCAGTTCTTTTGAATGTACTTATTGTCCAATCAACCAAGTTTTTGTTAAGCTCAGCTCTCCCTTGCTGAATGACTGATAGTCAAAGCTGTCTCTGGAGGCAATTTTGAGAGAAGAAACAGAAAGGAAAATGCTTCCTCAACCTTTATGCACAAACATTATTGCACAAATGAAAAGAGAAACAATTACCTATTCACAGTGTTTCATAATTTTATTTTAAATTTTATTATATATTCTTCTAAAGGAAAGGAAGCTTTACTTACTAGAAGAATAAACAGATTCTTCCTCTGGAGTTGTCTCCCTCAAACAGCACAGTAAGAGTGTAATCGTTGATTTGTTTCAGATAACCCCTGCTAAACATACAGGTTCTTTAAAACTGAGCAAAATATTAACATTTTTCAAGTTCTCAAGATGAATCTCTTGAGCTCTTCTTGGGAGACAGTAAAAAGGGGGAAAAAAAGGTGGGGGCAGAAGGCAAAAAAGGAATGTGATTTTGTCTTCCTCTTGAATCAAACAGGAGTAGAATTTTGTTCCAGAATATCATGTGTACCTTTCACCCGCCTGGCACTGCATGAATAGAACTCAGTGTCCTTGCCCACTGCAGAAGGCTGTCCTGGTGTTTCCAGGCCAGGTTATTTTGAGGAATAATGCACTTTATAACACTCTCAGAACACTAGTGTCACTCAGGGATTCCACTTCCAGAGTCCCCCTCAACTCTGGACTCATGTATCTACCTTTGACTTAAGGAGTTTGTCAGTCTTTCTGAGCATTGCTCCATCTCTCTGCTCACTGATAAAGTAGGTAATGAATTAATAGATTGTGGAAATGGCACTGCTTATACCTGGACCACTTTAGTACATAATTATGACTTTCTGTCTATTCCTAGAAGCTGGCATGTCTGTTATGACTTATTGTAAGAGAGACTTTGAGGGCTCCAAAAAAGGAGAGCTGCATTTGGCCGGGCTCTTAGAAGTTTTCATGGAGGAAGCTGCATTTGAGATGAGATTTAAAGAATGGGAACATTTGATATGGAATTGCTGGGTGAAGGGCACATGGGATGGAGAGAGGGATCAATGCTTTGGGAACAGGAACAGGAAGATGTGTTCAGAGGATACTGATGGTACGGCTGGATTCAGTGATATTTCAGAACCCTGGCATCACTTGGAGGACTTTTTCTTCAAATACAGATATGTTGGGCCCCACCTCAGATCAAATGGAATGTTTTGTAGAGGAGCTCAAACCTCAATGTTTTGTTTTTTATAAATCTCCCAAGATTATCCTAAAGTGCATACAGAGCTGAGAAACTCTGAGCTATGCAGGGCCTACAGACAGCCTTTGGAGACGTGCCTGAAGAGTAGGTGATTAAGGAACAATTTCTTTTTTTAATGTCTTTAAAGGTATATGGCTTAATATTTCCCCTACTATAACACTGCTGCTATAATGACAGATTTTACACATAAAAGGGATAAAAATTAAAATTTTGTTTGGGATGAATAAAAATATCATTATTAAATTATTAAATTTATTTAAAGATTTATCATGTATGGATAATTAAAGATGTACCATGGGCCAGACGCTGTCTCAGGTGATTTGTTTTGAGAATATCACAAAAACATTGAAATCATGAGAGAAGTTCTGGGATGTGAGAAATCTACAGTTTTGAGAATTTACTGCTTTGACGAGGTAATAAGAACACACAGGTACATTTGAAGTCTGCGGGTTTTGAAGAATGAGAATATTTTAAAAGGATGAGGCATGTGGGGTATAAATTTGGATTGTAGCTTTGCCACTTACTAGCTGTTGTAGGCTGGTTATGCATCCCCTTTGAGCTGCATGTTCACACCCTTAAACCCACAGATTCGCTCTGAGATTTGAGTGAAACCTCTGTAGAGCACCTGGTGAGCAGGAAAAAGTTAATTTTTATAGAGTGTACATATTCATTAAACTGAGTAAACCTCATTCTCAAGTTTACACCAAATTTTGTTCTTCTGGTAGGAGGCACGTGGTGTAATAGGTAGACAGAAGCTAAACACTGCAGAGTCATCTATCCTTCACTGAGTTAGGCAAATTGAGACTGTATTTGCCACAAATTCATCAGGTGCTTTAACTCAATACAACTGGGGAGGGAAAAGGCGGAATCCTCTTTGAGTACTTTGCAGGGACACAGCCTTGAGCAAAAGCAGCAGATACATGTATCTATGCATGCTTTCTTTGAGTATACCGCTCATAAATTTCCTCCTGACTCTCAGTTTTCTGTGTCTGTAATGCTATTACAGAACTATTGTGATGCTTCTCAGGTCAATTCTGAGCTACTTTGAAGGCTCATCTTACACTAGGTGACCTCAGAAATATCTAGTTTCACTGCATTCTTCAGTCTGTGAAAATAGTATCCTTTCTTGGTGTCTAAAACTAGAGAATGTTTCCAGAATGAACAAAGATAAGGGGAGGAGCAGTTTAGGAGACTGACCAAGGAAACCAAGAGGACTAGGTTGTTTACTCTGTTGCTTGAGCCAGTTATTAATCAACTCTGGAGGAGGAAATGGCAACCCCCTCAAGTATTGCCTAGAGAATCCTATGTACAGAGGAGCCTGGCAGGGTACAGTCTGTGAAGTCACAAAGAGTTGGACGTGACTGAAGCAACTTAGAGCCATTAATCAACTCATAAGATTTGAGGCAATAGAATGTTTTTTAGATTATAAGTTCCTCTTGGTTCAAAAGTCACTAAGATCTTTTGTGAAACAACATCTGAACATTTGATTCACATGTATGTTCAGAACATAACAAAATATGTTCTCACCCCCTGGGCCACCAGGAAGACAGCCTCTCATGCTGTCTGGCATCTTTCTGAGACAAAACAGCCTTTATTTTCACACCTTGAGTCATAAAGTGCATTTATTCTTATTTCATTGAAAGAATTAAGAATTCCATTTGGTAATAATGAAATTAAAAAACTGAAACCTCATCCCAGAACTGATGGTAAATAGACTCATATGAGATGACTCCACCTATTGGACAAAGTGGTGTACTCCTACTTCTATCACCCGTTATTAATAAATGAACCAAAGATGTGGGAGCTTCACTAAGGCACTGTGAAAATCACCTGGAGAAAAATAATTTCAGATGATTACTTGATCATCACAGATGGAAAAGTAGAAAAGAAATTAGAAAACTTATTTTATCTGTTACAGGGCAACCACTAAGGGGATTTCTTATTGCATTTTATGTTTTAAAATGTCATAATTCCTGAAAGACCAAAACATACATTCACTATTTATCAAGTATTTCACAAATATTTGTTTATCTGATTGTGTCTGTGTTGTTGATCTGTGTCTGCACAGAATGTCAAGATTTTTTTGGTGGCTGCACTGTGTAGCTTTTGGCATTTTAGTTCCCTGACCAAGGATTGAACCTGTGCTCCCTGAAATGGAAGCATGACATCCTAACCAGCAGACTACCAGGGAATTCCCAGAATGTCAAGATATTTAATTAACTATATATCTGTAATTTAGATGGGGGAAATGAATGGCCTATGTAGAGTAGTATAGAAAAAACTAATTTCTGAGAATAAATATGCTAATTATAAATTTGAAATCAAAGGACTTGAGTATTAACTATTATTAGATTTTAATTAATTGGTTTCTATCCTACCTGATTTTGATTGGTGTTTGATTTGTTTTACAAGTTAAATAGCTTTCTATGCCTCAGTTTCATTTGCAAAATGAAGATATATTAATACTCAAAAATGGTTTACTAGATGGATGATTGTGTGCTCAGCACATTGATAAATATACACTGGAAACACACAGTCCCTGATATCAGAGAACACACTCTTAAGAGGAAATACAGAAAGAAGTCATGCTAATATGAGGCAATATAAACAGCAATATACCCCAGCACATAGAATTATCAAGGAATGGTTGCCAGCTCAGCCCCAGAAGCAAGTGGAGTTATACTCAAGGAAGGCTTCTTGGAGGAAGCAAACTCTCAAGTAAAACTTAAAGGATGAGTGAGAAATAATAAACAAGGAAAGGAGGGTGGAGACCTTGGGATGCTACAAGCTGAGACTACTAATGGATTCATAAGATGACATTATAAGAGGGGCATTTGACAAAACCAAGGTTCTTGGGGCTCTTAGGGAATATCAGTCTTAACTAAGTGTACAGAGTAGAATCCCAAAGAGACTCTAATCTTGAAAAGTAAGGTGGTAGAAGAAGCCTCAGAAGTGTCCCAGAGGGCCTGCCATGGGCCTTCTGGAAACTTGGTTTCCCTTTTACTGGCTGACAGCTGACATTTTAGTTTCAACCTTCCAAGGAGCAAACACATTGCTTGGGCTTAATGTCAGGAAGGCCTGACCTCTTTATTGGAGTACGATTTTATTTATCACATAAGTCATGAAAAATACCATGTGAGCTCGATAAACATGAGACCAATGAAGTGGTTAGTGCTGCCGAGTCACCTTCTAACCCAGAAGTGTTGTGAATGGAACACTGATTTCCAGAAATAGTATTGCAGAATCTGCTATGGTTCTCTTGGTATTTTAATAATCAACATCTGCGTTTTACTTCAAAGTTTTGTTATCTTCCTTGGTGACAGCTGTAGATTTTTGTTTTGCTTGTTTGGTTTGGTGACTGATAGAAAAAATTACTATTACAAAATCATTGTATTTTTGGTAAACTGTTTATTTTGTATTGGGGTTTAGCTGATTAACAATGTTGTGATGGTTTCAGGTGAACAGCGAAGGAACTCAGCTATATATATATATGACAAAATCATTACATTTTTTAAACTAAGCGTTTGAATTATATGAAAATGGTTTATTTTTATATTTATTATAATTCCTTACTTGTTTGTTCATGGCTTCAAAAGAACCAGTTTCCCTTTAACCTTTAAAAGGCCTGTAAAGACTTTGTGTTTTCTTCACAGATACAGGCTAGTTCCAAAGGTTTATTTTCCTGAGCAAATTCACGATGTTGTACATGCCACGAAGTACTTCCTGCAGCCAGAAGTCTTACACAAGTATTCAGTTGACCCAGGGAGAGTCGGCATTTCTGGTGACAGTGCTGGTGGGAATTTGGCAGCTGCCCTGGGCCAACAGGTAACAGAGATGCCTGAGGTGTTGGTGAAAGGAGGGTGCATGTTAATGTTCAGCAGACAGCACGTGTCCACTAGGTATGGCAAAGGTCTAGCCGGGTAGGCTGGTTACTCAGGGGCCAAGGTATTGAGATGACTGCACTTGGAAACTTCTCAGAGATCTTTCTGAAGTAGGAAAATGGATCATTGAAAGAAGTGTCATCTCTGAGTCTTTGGAAAGGCCCTGGTTACAATTAATGAGAGAAGAAAGCTAGCATTTTAGCATCCTACCCTTGCCCCTCAGGGATATGCCTGGAAATTAAGTTTTCTCTGCTCTTTTCCATGATGGACTTGAAAAACAGAGTATTTTTGCTTATGTTTCCATTGCTAAGATTGTTTCCTTAAACTTTGAGCCAAATTTAAAAATTTAAAAGTGTTTGTTAATATAAAAGAAAAAGTTAAATGTTAACTTTTAAGTTAAGTGCTTCAGGCACTTTGAATGTTAAAATATATGTTAATCAGAGTTTTACTTCAGGGACTTCCCTGGTGGCTCAGACAGTAAAGCGTCTACTAGACCTACAATGCGGGAGACCTGGGTTCAATCCTTGGGTCAGGAAGATCTCCTGGAGAAGGAAATGGCACCCCACTCCAGTATTCTTGCCTGGAAAATCCCATGGACGGAGGAGCCTGGTAGGCTACAGTCCATGGGGTCAAAAAGAGTCAGACACAACTGAGTGACTTCACTCACTCACTGAGTTTTACTTGGTTAAATTCTGTCTAGCTCTAATGGCATCCCAAATTTGGGGCAGCTGTATAAATTCAAAGATAAGTACATTTTTTTTTCCCTCTAATGGGTTAAATAATTTAAGAATAGCATTTTTGTCTTCTTACCTCCAAATTTCTTTTGGCATTCTCAAATAGCATCTGCCTTTTCATTTGTGGGATGTCCTGATTTCTTCTCTTTCACTGTAATTAAAGAACTCAGTTCTCTGCTTGGCACTGGTAGGTTTGCTATCCACATGTCCTGGTGCACTGCAGAGAGAATCATGGGCTTTAAAACCAGACAGAACTGGGTGGAATCCAGGCCCCCCTAGGGGAGGTGTGCAGCTTTGGGCAAGTCTCAGGAAAATGAAGATAGTGCCATCTGAATGAAAGGCTGTTGCCAGGACTTAGTGAGATGATGTATGTACAGTTATTGGCATGTATTAAGAACTGCTTTTACAGAGCAACTACATCTTTCCTCAAGATACGGTTCTAAAGTCTGTTGAGAAACAAAATTGTTTGGCTGAAGTTATCTTGAAGATTGTTTAGTAGCCTGTGAAACACAGTGACCTAGTTAGCTGCCTTTTAGATGTTATGTAAAAAATATATCATTTTAGACTCTAGAATTACAAAATGAGGCAATATATTTGCATTGCAGGGAGACCTGGGGGAATGGAGTTCTGCAGTGGTAGGGGTTCAGTCACCTTCCCATCTCAGTTGCACTCTCAGACACACACTCGTGAAGTACAATGGAAGGTGCACTGCCAGCATGATTGAAACTCCCTCCCTCTCACCAACCGTGAGGACTCTAGGCTCATCAGAGGAGAGACCCTGAGGTCCTATTAAAAGACTTTGGAGTCCCATCATCTGTTCATTTAGCTTTTCATACCCATGTTCTCTGGAAGAGTCAGACTAGTTTTTTCTCCCCAGTAAGGCACTGCCTCTTGGGCCTTTCTTGGGAATACAAAACTATCTATCCATAACACCCAGCATGATGAGTATTATGCCAAAGGATAGACAAAGAGTGTTGATGGGTGTTTAAAGACCTAAGAGATCACGTACTTTTGAAATGTTCACTCAAAAGTATGAGTTGCAAACATCACACCTTTCTTAGTAAATATCCAACAGCTTGAAGAGTGGTGGTGATGGTGGTGGCCATTCAAAGTGAAATGAAATAATGTGTTTGCTTTTTCTTCTCCAGTTTAATCAAGATACCAACCTAAAAAACAAGCTCAAAGTGCAAGCTTTAATTTATCCAGTTCTTCAAGCTTTAGATTTTAATACACCCTCTTATCAGCAAAATATGAACACCCCTATTCTGCCCCGATATGTCATGGTGAAGTACTGGGTAGACTACTTCAACGGCAACTATGACTTTGTCCAGGCAATGATAGTCAACAATCACACGTCACTGGATGTGGATGAGGCTTCTGCCCTCAGGGCCCGTCTAAACTGGACATCCCTTTTGCCCACTTCCATCACAAAGAACTATAAGCCTGTCATGCAGACCACTGGCAACTCCAGGATTGTCCAGGAGATCCCTCAGCTGCTGGATGCCCGCTCTGCCCCACTCATCGCAGACCAGGAGGTCCTTCAGCACCTCCCAAAGACCTATATTCTGACCTGTGAGCACGATGTCCTAAGAGATGACGGAATCATGTACGCAAAGCGTTTGGAGAGTGCGGGTGTGGAGGTGACCTTGGATCACTTTGAGGATGGCTTCCACGGGTGCATGATTTTCACCAGCTGGCCAACCAACTTCTCAGTGGGAATTCGGACTAGGAATAGTTACATCAAGTGGCTGGATCAAAACCTGTGAAGGAGTGAGATTTCTGAAAAGCTTGAGCCCCTGCTGACGACCTACACCTGCTTTGGAAAGACATTGACTCTTTAGTTGACTAATTTCCTCTCATTACTTATGAATTATGGAATCTCTATTCTCTGCAGACTTCATTTTAATTTAATTTTAGGAAATGCTTTTGAGTAACATGAGTGCAGAAACATCTGAATCTTGTTCTGTAAGTGGGCCAGTCTCTCTGTTCATGTTTTAACCAAATTGCTACTAATGCCCACAGCTACAGACAGCAGGGTTAGGAGCTGGAATTCGGCTTGGGACTTGCCTCCGTCAAGTTCTTTTTAGAAGAAATTCTACCCACTGCGGATGACCTTTAATGAGTAAAGAAAATGTGGGCTCTTCTTCAACTTGCTAGAGTTTACTTTGATTTCAGAGCAGTGTTAAATATGTGTACTTCAAGGTCAGTGCTGGGTACCAAATGCCCTCTGTTCTTTATGGATGGGTGGCTTTGTTTCCTATGGGAATTTTGGCAAAGCTGTTCTAGCAAGGACAAGTTTCTCAAATGACTTTCTTCCTTTACCGTGTTAATTTATATGATAGCTATCTATAAGTCCAGTTGGATTATGATAATACTTGAAAGTTACTTTCTACCACTATTATTAGAAAATATGAGGTTGCATGCACTGGATATTTGCACACCGTTGTTTTTTGGTTATGCCATCTCCCTGGGGGAGATCTGGGAGCAAATTTATTTAGATTTAGAATAAATGTTCCTTTACAAAACAAGTAAAAACAGACAAGTGAACCAACCCAATGTTTTCATAATGGCTACATCTGACATAAGTTACTAAGAATAGTGTGTATATATTTGGCATAGTCAGAGAAGAAGATACATTTAATATTAAAAATATGAAAAATGCCTTTAGAGGGTCTAGTTTATTCTTGAAAACTCAACCTTTTCACTTGTGTAGCTTTAAAATGGGGCTATTTTGGTATATATAATGTATCATTTATTTTTTTAAGTTATTTAATGTTAATATATATATAGCTGGACAAGATTTTTCAGGATAAAGTCAGTAAAGAATATTAAAGATAATGATGTTTTAAAAAAAAAAAAAAACTACCTTAAGGTTTAAAAAAGTGACTTTAGAATTATATCCACAAATAATTTTATGGAAAGAGGTAAAATAGCTATTAATATTATTATATATTGAATATAAAGCCTAAATATTTTGATGTTTATATGCATAACAAATTAAAATAATTAGACACTATGATTACACCTAGTAAAGTCATCTAAGTTCATAGTTCAGTAACTTAGATGAGATACGCACTGGTCATTTCTGCTCTCTGTGGTTGGAGGAGCTACTTCATACTCTTGTGGTGATACCCTTCATTATCACCTTCCAGCTAGGTCTGAAGTTGCAGTAGACCAAGTTTCATTTCATGTGAAGCCTTCACTGCCAGTGGGACATCCTTGGCACCGAAAGAAGCTCCAATTCTGATTCGACTTGACTATGTTTTTGCTCCTTCCTGCCACTCTTCCTACTGCTCCAATCTGTGCTTCTTTCAGGCACTGCAGAAAGCAGACATACAGCCAAGCCTTGATACAGTAAATTCACCAGTGGAAAGAAAGTAGAGCCTTTTTACTCATTTGGAAGATAGGTATTTCCTACTTATGAGGATGAAATAACAAATGAGAATCTGCATATTTATTATTCATTTATTATTTAAGTTACAAGCATTTTATGTACAGAAGTAAATGCAACAGTGAGTATATGTGTGTGTGCCTGTGTGTATAAAAATAATCATACAGATTAACCTGCTAATGGACTCAGGCAAGTCATTTACCATCTCTGGGCCTTTTTTGCCTGTCCTCTAAAATCAGAGAATTGAACAACTTTATGAGGTATCTTCCAATTATACATTCCAACCATTTTGTCAGACTGGCAAATTGTATTGGCTTCTTCTTCAACAGTGTTTTGTTTTGTAGGTCATTATTTCATATACACAGACATATGCAAGATCAGTTTTTTTTTTCCTAAAAAACTTGAACTTTAGTTCTTATTCTATGATAGCTAACCTCCTCATTTAATACTATTCTTTTTTACATCATTTGAAGGAACCAATATTTGGATCTTATTTTGAGGTTATCCATCTCTAGGGAAACAAAGAAAATATAATACACGCACAAAATTCCTTAAAACGGCATTTCCCCCCAAAGTTGTGAGCCAAATTTTGTAGTAACTACAGACAATAAATCCAGCCCTTCTAGGTCTCCAAAGGGCTCTCTCAGATGAAAAGAGGGAGTGAAAGAAAAAGGGGGTCTTTTTCTTGAGACTTGAATGAATGAAACTTGAAGCATCTCAAGTTTCATTAAAGCTTATATTGGGAATTCCATGGTGGTCCAATTGTTACAATTTGGCCCTTTCACTGCCTTGGCCTGGGTTTGATCTCTGGTCAGGGAACTAAGATCCTGCAAGCCATGTGACAAGGTCAAAAATAAAGCCTTTATGTATGTGATAATGACTTACACTGTATCCCACCTTGCTTGAAGTTTTCCTTGGGATAATAATTGGGAATCATGATACACAAGAACCACTAGATGCAAGAGAGGCTTATTGCTGTTTAATCGCTAAGTCATGTCCAACTCTTTTTGTGACCCCGTGGACTATAGCCAGCCAGGCTCCTCTGTCCATGAGATTTCCCAGGCAACAATACTGGAGTGGGTAACCATTTCCTCCAGGGGATCTTCCTGACCCAGGGATTGAACCCACATCTCCTGCAGTGACAGATAGATTCTTTACCACTGAGTCACCAGGGAAGCCCACAAGACAGGCTAAACCAACCAAAATCTGAGCGCTAAGAATTCCTTTGGGAAACATACAGAGTTTATGTTGAAGATATTTTGGTTTGAAATGAGTTTATTTTAAGTTCTGTTCTTATAAAAAAAAGTTTATGCTCTGCAAATTGAATTTTTTAAGTGTTATGGCTTTGTTTTCCCATTTTAAGAAAAGAAGTGGACAGTCTTTTTATAATGTTTGTGAAATGTGAACATAAATATATGATGAAAAAAATCTGTGCTACAAAATATAGTGAAGTATAAGTTAGTTAATCTTTTATCATTGATTTGTGAAGAAGTTAAAGACTTGTATAATTATATTTGGGAATATAATATTTTGTGCATGATCTTTTAACCTTTGACTTTTTGCTTATTTCTCACTGCAAAGGGGAAGGCAGATTTTATGAAGGATTTTGGTAGCCAATCTACTTTTGTAAGACGAAAATCCACTGTGGAGTTAGGAAAGTATAAATCTGTTTTGATTCATGTTTGTAAATAAACTGTCTCTGTCTGGAAATGTGCCTATTTCACTTCCCCTCATTCATTTTCTGGTTCCCATCTCCCTTTCTCTCCATACCCCAGGTCTCTAGCCACAATGCTGCGCAAATCTTCACCCCCTGGAGTCTTCCAGCTCCCTTTCAATTACTGAGAAGGGCTCAGGGGCTTCCTTTATGGCATTCATTTCATGTCTGGATATAGTATGTGCTGCTCATACTGGAAGCCTGCCTTGAACTGGCTAGAATAGTCATAAAAACTAGGCACTAGGCAAACCCTGTAACAATCTGAGGACTTTCAATACACATTAGAGGTGTATCACAGTGCATATGAATTTGTATTTGAACAAGTTCAACCAAAGAAGTATTGATACCACTGAAGGCAAGTTTTCACACTAACCCTGACATTACAAGTAAAGCTAATAATTTCATGATTGAGTTTGTTATGCTCAGTTTACTTCAAAATCATAGGAATTAACAAAAAAATTTTTTTCAAAATAAATTGTTTGATTTGGTTCTAAATGGTCACATACATGTGGATAAATTAGATTTTCCTATTCAATTAGAGTTATTTTCATCCTCTCCAACAAAACCTCTGGTGGGTGGCTATATTTTGCTGGTGGGATCCACTAATGGTTCCTTTGGGGCATTTAAAGTTCTCCTTTGGGGCATTTAAAATGCACTGTATGTGTTTTAGTATTGCTTTTTCTTGTGATCTTTCTTTTTTAATCCCCCATTTTAAAAAATCTCATATTTTCCAACAGATCCCTTATTTAAACATCTAGAAGATACTGATATCAGCGCGACACTCCCATGATTTCAGAGGTTGGAAATGTAAATATGATTTACAGTAGGCATACATGTATTGCTCAGCCCTGTCACTCAGCACCAGCATTTTGTCATTAGAGAGAGAGGCTGGTGACATTTTGTGTCTTATTTGGAATGTTCCTCCCAGATATTTCAGATTGAGAGCTGCATCTTCTCACATAGACTTTCTACCCAGACTAGCTATTTGTTACTGTTTTTCTTTCATAAGAGTAGAGTTTTCCAGTTGCTACTTGACATGCAGTGGTTTAATATATGGACTGTGGAGGCAAATATGAGAATCCAGATGGCTCCTGTTAGGCCAGACATTAAAAAGTTTTGTAAACACATAAAACAATGCCACACTTCTCACTTGTTTGTGTTTGGAAAATTTAGTAATTTTTTTCCCCCATAGGATATAGCTTAAGGTAACATGTAATAACTAAGTACATTATTAACTATTGAGTTAGCCAGAAATTTTGTTTAAGATGTTATAGAAAAACCCAAATGAATTTCTAGCTAATCCAATATGTTTAAAATGTCTCCGTTTTAATTTCTAATACAGTAAAGATCAATAAAGTTCATATGAACAACAGCTGTTTGGGGTCCTCAGTAGTTTTTATAAATATAAGAAAATTATGAGACCAAAAGAGCTGAGAAGTGCTGTCATACAGCATCATTCCTGGGCAAGCCCTATATGTGGTGCTAGGCTGCAGTCAGCCAACACCAACGTACACTTGTGCACGCACACCATGTTTCTCTTACCTAGTACTCTTCTCTACACTTGCCCTTGCCTTTCCTTGTCTTCCTTTGCCAGTCTGCTCCAGGAAGCCTGTCCTAACTCCTCCCTCCTTGGGGTATTTAGAGATCTCTCCTCTGGCCCTATTTTGCACTCAACACATAGCAGATGATAGCCAGTTAGTGCATCTGACTTCCTCACAAGACTGTGGGATCCTTGATGCAGGGTCATGTCGGCATCAATTCTATAACTTCAGTGCGTGACACAGTGCCTCTCATGGAATAATGACTCAATAAATCTTTGCTGCACGAATGTTTTTATGTTGTCACAATTAAAACACAATGTTATTTTCAATGACCCACCCTTATGGCAGAAAGTGAAGAAAAACTAAAGAACCTCTTGATGAAAGTGAAAGAGGAGAGTGAAAAAGTTGGCTTAAAGCTCAACATTCAGAAAACTAAGATCATGGCATCCGGTCCCATCACTTTATGGCAAATAGATGGGGAAACAGTGGGAACAGTGTCAGATTTTATTTTTCTGGGCTCCAAAACCACTGCAGATGGTGATTGCAGCCATGAAATTAAGAGACGTTTACTCATTGGA
Organism: Bos taurus; assembly: GCF_002263795.3. Taxonomy (NCBI): domain Eukaryota; kingdom Metazoa; phylum Chordata; class Mammalia; order Artiodactyla; family Bovidae; genus Bos; species Bos taurus. The sequence goes on from NC_037328.1 coordinate 94,884,965, forward strand.
AGGAAAGTTATGACCAACCTAGACAGCATATTAAAAAGCAGAGACACCACTTTGTCAGCAAAGGTCTGTCTAGTCAAGGCTATAGTTTTTCCAGTAGTCATGTATGGATGTGAGAGTTGGACTATAAAGAAAGCTGAGCGCCGAAGAATTGATGCTTTCAAACTGTGGTGTTGGAGAAGACTCTTGAGAGTCCCATGGACTGCAAGGAGATCCAACCAGTCCATCCTAAAGGAGATCAGTCCTGGGTGTTCATTGGAAGGACTGATGTTGAAGCTGAAACTCCCAATACTTTGGCCACCTGATGCAAAGAGCTGACTCATTTGAAAAGACCCTGATGCTGGAAAAGATTGAGGGCATGAGGAGAAGGGGACGACAGAGGATGAGATGTCTGGATGCCGTCACCGACTCAATGGACATGAGTTTGGGTGGACTCCAGGAGTTGGTGATAGACAGGGAGGCCTGGCTTGCTGTGGTTCGTGGGGTTGCAAAGAGTCGGACGGGACTGAGCAACTGAACTGAACTGACTGAAAATTATGCCTGGTGCCATTATATATATATTTGCTTATTTACTCTTAAGACAAAAATTTGTTTGTTTTTGTTCTCCGCGCTTCCTCCCCCCCCCCCCCCCCCCCCCCCTCCCGCAAATGTTTTTCTTTCTACTAATTCATTAAAGACATCCGGTCAACAAATGAAATCCTGGTGCCTACAGAGTATTTTTAAAATTCAAGGCAACAGCCAGCAGAGGGCGCGCTTGAAAATAGATGGCATTAGCCGTCCATACAGCAGCTTGTTTCACCTGGAATTTAAAAAGAGATTTCCTAACAGCTGATAAAAGGTAATGACTACCCACTCCAGTATTCTTGCCTGGAAAATTCCATAGACAGAGGAGCCTGACGGGCTACAGTCCAAGGGGTTACAAAGAGACATGACTAAACAACTAAGAACTTTTCTCCACTATGAAAGGTAAGGGGCTGCCCCAAATGGCTTAGCGGGCAAAGAATCCACCTACAATGCAGGAGACACAGAGGATGCAGGTTTGATCCCTGGGTCTGGAAGATTCCCCTGGAAATGGCTACCCACTCCAGTATTCTTGCCTGAAAAAGCCCATGGGCAGAGGAGCCTGGCGGGCTACAGTCCAAAGTGTCGCAAAGAGTCAAATATGACTGAGCGACTAAGCACATATAATAGGTAAATAAAAGGGCATGCTGTATTTAATCACAGAATAAGTTAAACTGAGCGTTTTTAAAATAGAGAGACTTTAAAATCCTCAAAAGTACCTAGAGGGACTTCCCAGGCTCAGTGGGAAGTGGTAAAAAGTCCACCTGCCTGGTGGGCTACAGTCCACGGGATCACAAAGAGTCAGACACGATTGAGCACCCCACATGCACCTAGAGTAAATGACTGCATTCTGTGTGTGTGTTTTAACTTTATTTTATTACATTCTCTTTTTTTAATTTATTTATTTTAATTGGAGGCTAATTACTTTACAATATTGTATTGGTTTTGCCATACATCAACATGAATCCACCATGGGTGTACACGTGTTCCCCATCCTGAACCCCCCTCCCACCTCCCTCCCCATAACTGCATTTTCAAAGCAAGGCAAAACTAAAAAGCACTCACACTGATTCTTTGTTAAAGCATGTCTCTGCCTACCAAAGTGTTTTGTCTTTTTTTAAAAAACATGTTTTTATTCAAGGTAGGTATTTGCCATCCATTTGGGAAAAGGCTGACAGAAAAACAGTGTTCTTCATTTTTGTACCATTTAGTATAGCAGGAAATATAGGACCTTCATCTTTTGTTGTGCTTGCTGGCCAAACCCAGCAGCCAGTGCTGGATGAATCCTTAGTTGAGAAGAAACTGCCTTTGAAAACAATAGGTAAGGCAGAGCTAGATAGCCTTTAAAAGCTAAAGCACATTTTCAATTCATACAAAATTCAGCAGTGACATTTTCATATTGCTATACTTTAAAAAACAGATATGTTCCATGGGCTTCCTTGGTGGCTAAGTGGGTTAAAAAAAAAAAAAAATCAGTGTGCCAATGCAGGAGATACAAGTTTCATTCCTGGGTGGGGAAGATCCCCTGGAGAAGGAAATGGCAACCTACTCTAGTATTCTTGCCTGGAAAAGCCCATGGACAGAGGAGCCTGGCAGTCTGCAGTCTATGGGGTTGCAAAGAGTTGGACACGACGGAGCAACTGAGCATGTGTGCACGCTCGTGCACACCCACCCACACACACACACACACAATATGTTCCATGGTTAAGGGAAAAAGCTTGTCACCCAGCTCACGTTAGAACAGAAGAAACAGCCTTTACTAGAATTAAGGAAACCACGATTCCAGTACTAGCTCTGCTAGAAATTTCTCAGTGAATTTAGGGAATTCTTCATTTGTGTTTTGGTTTCACCATTTAAAATTTATATTTACCTAAACTTCCTTACAGAAAGTGAAGAGGAACTAAAAAGCCTCTTGATGAAAGTGAAAAAGGACAGTGAAAAAGTTGGCTTAAAGCTCAACATTCAAAAAACTAAGATCATGGCATCTGGTCCCATCACTTCATGGGAAATAGATGGGGAAACAGTGGAAACAGTGGCAGACTTTATTTTTTGGGGTTCCAAAATCACTGCAGACAGTGATTGCAGCTATGAAATTAAAAGACGCTTACTCCTTGGAAGGAAAGTTATGACCAACCTAGATAGCATATTCAAAAGCAGAGACATTACTTTGCCAACAAAGGTCTGTCTAGTCAAGGCTATGGTTTTTCCTGTGGTCATGTATGGATGTGAGAGTTGGACTGTGAAGAAAGCTGAGTGCCGAAGAATTGATGCTTTTGAAGTGTGGTGTTGGAGAAGACTCTTGAGAGTCCCTTGGACTGCAAGGAGATCCAACCAGTCCATTCTAAAGGAGATCGGTCCTGGGTGTTCTTTGGAAGGAATGATGGTAAAGCTGAAACTCCAGTACTTTGGCCACCTCATGCGAAGAGTTGACTCATTGGAAAAGACTCTGATGCTGGGAGGGATTGGGTGCAAGAGGAGAAGAGGACAACAGAGGATGAGATGGCTGGATGGCATCACCAACTCGATGGACATGAGTTTGAGTGAACTCTGGGAGTTGGTGTTGGACGGGGAGGCCTGGCGTGAAACTTTCTTACTGAAAACTGAAACTTCCTTACTGCCTGAAAATACTTGAAACAGCTGATAATGTAAAAATATAATGAAATAGTGATATAGAAATAGGCACTTATGGCCAAAGAAAAGAACAAAAATATACCAACTAGAAAAATCAGTTGTGGTTAACTTCTGGTTTGGCTCTGAGTCCCCTGGCAGTTAAGGAAAAGAATAAAAAACATAATTAGTGATTTAGTGTTTCTGTCAGTGTTTCTGAGGCATTCCAGTTTCTTAGGGTTGGTGTTTCCCTAACTCAATTAAAAAAAAAAAAATCCCTCCTTGCAACTTAATGAAAAAATATCCTTAATTATTTTAAAGCAAATACAATAGGAACTCATACATAACTATTTATTTAGTCAATTTTGATGAAAACTGAGGACATCATTTTAAACCTCAGTGTATCCTTATGTTCACTCAATGAAAGTAATAGTGCTTACCCTACTGCCCACCTCAAAGGACTATTCAAAGCTAAAGAAAACATTTTTTTTTAAGTTATGAGTTTGTTGACCTGAAATAAGTAGGCAATCAAATATTTCTCCAGCAAAAAATGAGTTTATTTGGGATCAGCAGAGAATTGCAATTCATAGTCTGCAGCCAAGGTGATCCACAGGCAAGTCCCAGCATGGCAAGGGAAAGGAGAGTTTTTACACAGAGGAAAAGGAAATTGGGAGGACTGTGCAGTAAATACCCTGGAGAAGGGAAAGGCCATCTACTCCAGTATTCTGGCCTGAAGAATTTCATGGACTGTATGGGGTCACAAAGAGTCAGAGACAAGTGAGCGACTTTGACTTTCACACAGTAAACAAAGAGCTGGTGGCTTTTCGTTTGTTGAATCGTTGTGGGGAAGAGAAGAGTCTATTTTCTTGTTGTCCTGTGCTCGGTTGTGTTCAACTCTGTAGCTCACCAGGCTCTTTGTCAAGCTCTTTCAAATCCTAGAAGATGATGCTGTGAAAGTGCTGCAGTCAATATGCCAGCAAACTTGGAAAACTCAGCAGTGGCCACAGGACTGAAAAAGGTCAGTTTTCATTCCAATCCCAAAGAAAGGCAATGCTAAAGAATGCTCAAACTACCGCAAAATTGCACTCATCTCACACGCTAGTAAAGTAATGCTAAAAATTCTCCAAGCCAGGCTTCAACAATATGTGAACTGTGAACTTCCAGATGTTCCAGCTGGATTTATAAAAGGCAGAGGAACCAAAGATCAAATTGCCAACATCCACTGGATCATCGAAAAAACAACAGAGTTCCAGAAAAATATCTACTTCTGCTTTATTGACTATGCCAAAGCCTTTGACTGTGTGGATCACAACAAACTTTGGAAAATCCTTAAAGAGATGGGAATACCAGACCACCTGACCTGCCTCTTGAGGAATCTGTATGCAAGTCAAGAAGCAACAGTTAGAACTGGACATGGAACAACAGACTGGTTCCAAATTGGAAAAGGAGTACATCAAGGATATATATTGTCACCCTGCTTATTTAGCTTATATGCAGAGTACATCATGAGAAACATTGGGCTGGAGGAAGCACAAACTGGAATCAAGATTGCTGGGAGAAATATCAATAACCTCAGATATGCAGATGACACCATCCTTATGGCAGAAAGTGAAGAGGAACTAAAGAGCCTCTTGAGGAAAGTGAAAGAGGAAAGTGAAAAAGTTGGCTTAAAACTCAACATTCAGAAAACTAAGATCATGGCATCTGGTCCCATCACTTCGTGGGAAATAGATGGGGAAACAGTGACAGATTTTATTTTGGGGGGCTCCAAAAACACTGCAGATGGTGACTGCAGCCATGAAATTAAGAGACGCTTACTACTTGGAAGGAAAGTTATGACCAACCTAGACAGCAGTAGGTAAAGAACTCATCTGCCAATGCAGGAGCCCAAAACTAAAGTTCTATCTAGGCATTCAAGCTGCTCTAATTTATCTTCCATCTACAAACTATTTTCTGTTTTGCCTGAAGTACCAGTTCAGTTTCAATTCAGTCACTTAATCGTGTCCGACTCTTTTCGACCCCATGAACCGCAGCACGCCAGGCCTCCCTGTCCATTACCAACTCCCGGAGTCTACCCAAACCCACGTCCATTGAGTCAACGATGCTGTCCAACCATCTCATCCTCTATCGTCCCCTTCTCCTCATGCCCTCAATCTTTCCCAGCATCAGGGTCTTTTCAAATGAGTCAGCTCTTTGCATCAGGTGGCCAAAGTATTGGAGTTTCAGCTTCAACATCAGTCCTTCCAATGAACACTCAGGACTGATCTCCTTTAGGATGGACTGGTTGGATCTTCTTGCAGTCCAAGGGACTCTCAAAAGTCTTCCCAATACCACAGTTCAAAAGCATCAGTTCTTTGGCCCTAAGCTTTCTTTAGAGTCCAACTCTTACATCCATACATGACTACTGGAAAAACCATAGCCTGGACTAGACGGACCTTTGTTGACAAAGTAATGTCTCTGCTTTTTAATATGCTGTTTAGGTTGGCCATAACTTTCCTTCCAAGGAGTAAGTGTCTTTTAATTTCATGGCTGCAGTCACCATCTGCAGTGATTTTGGATCCCCCCGAAAATAAAGTCAGCCATTGTTTCCACTGTTTCCCCATCTATTTGCTATGAAGTGATGGGACCGGATGCCATGATCTTAGTTTTCTGAATGTTGAGCTTTAAGCCAACTTTTTCACTCTCCTCTCTCACTTTCATCAAGAGACTCTTTAGTTCTTCTTCACTTTCTGCCATAAGGAAGGGTGGTGTCACCTGCATATCTGAGGTTATTGATATTTCTCCCAGCAAGCTTGATTCCAGTTTGTGCTTCCTCCAGACCAGCATTTCTCATGATATACCCTGCATATAAGTTAAATAAGTAGGGTGACAATATACTGCCTTGACGTACTCCTTTTCCCTATTTGGAACCAGTCTGTTGTTCCATGTCCAGTTCTAACTGTTGCTTCCTGACCTGCATACAGCTTTCTCAAGAGGCAGGTCAGGTAGTCTGGTATTCCCATCTCTTTCAGAATTTTCCACAGTTTATTGTGATCCACACAGTCAAAGGCTTTGGCATAGTCAATAAAGCAGAAATAGATGTTTATCTGGAACTCTTTTGCTTTTGCGATGATCCAGTGGATGTTGGCAATTTGATCTCTGGTTCCTCTGCCTTTTCTAAAACCAGCTTGAATGTATGGAAGTTCACAGTTCACGTATTGCTGAAGCCTGCCTTGGAGAATTTTGAGCTAAAGTACCAAGTGCCCAATAATTACTTTTTGGAACAATGCTATATAAATCCTGAGGGAAACACTAATAATAATAGATATGATGTATTGAATGCTTACATACGTGATAAGCATATTGCAATATTTTCCCCTAACAGTCTCTAGTATCTTGCCTACATAATAGGTAAGTAGTCCCAACCCATCATGATTTTTTTTTTCCAGTTTCCAAATTGGCATGACCTAAAAGAGAAAGAGTTCTGTAAACAAGGGGAAACACTTTGTTGTCCATCAATGGAGAGGTGTCCTATTTCCTCTTTGGCTTACCTTGCCAAATCTGGTACATCAGACACCCGGTGAAGATTCAGGATGTATCAAATCAAAGCACGTGATGGAGGAACATAGAGCATACTAAGTATTAACATCATGATCTTGTTTGATTTTTAAGACTTTACCAAAAGTTTTAGATACACTTTGGTGATTTAAAAAAAACACTGAACATACCTTTAAAAATACATGGGGAACACATGAGAAATAAAGGTTTAAATTTTTTTTAATTTAAAAAAAAAATAAAAAATAAAAAAAAAACAATGAAAAATAAATAAATTAAAAAAATAAAAAAAAAAGAAAAATACTACATTTAAGCTACTCTAATATATCTTCCATGTACAAACTATTTTCTGTTTTACCTAAAGTACCAAGTACCCAGAGATTACTTTTTGGAACAATAAACTTTTTTATTACTTTTGGAACAATAAATCCTGAGGGAAACTCTAATAATAATAGATGTGATGTATTGAATGCTTATATATATGATAAGCATATTGCAATATTTTTCCCTAAGAGTCTGCAGTATCTTGTGCTTTGGAGATGAGGGAATTGAGAGGTTAATTAGCTTATCCGAGATCACATAGCTGGAAAGTGGCTGAGATAAGGGATTTGAATCCAGATCAATTTAACTCAAAAGTCTGTGCTCTGTGCTCTTTCATCACATCACTCCAACCCAAAGAAGGTGAGTTTCTGATCCCGACTATAAAGTCCTAAAAGTTTCATTGATTGTTTTGGGGAGTGGAAGGATATCCTATTAAAAAACTAGTGATGGTTAATTTTGTGAGTCAAGTTGACTGGACCAGGAAGTCCAGATATTTGGTCCAACATTATTGTGACTGTTTGTAAGGGTGTTTTGGGATGAGATTAACATCTGACTTGGTAGACTGAGTAAAGTAGATTGCCTTCCCTAAAGTGGATGAAAGTGAAATTTGCTTAGTCGTGTTTGACTCTTTGCGACCCCATGGACTATACAGTCCATGGAATTCTCCAGGCCAGAATACTGGAGTGGATAGCCTTTCCCTTCTCCAGGGGATCTTCCAAACTCAGGGATAGAACCCAGGTCTCCTGCATTACAGGTGGATTCTTTACCAGCTGAGCTACCAGGGAAGCCCCCAATGTGGGTAGGCCTCATCCGAACAACTAAGGTTTGACTAGAGCAAAAAGGCTGACTGACTGCCTGTGAATAGAAAGGGATTTCCTTTGCCTGACTGTCTTTGAGCTGGGACATTGGTCTTCTCTGCTTTTGAACCCAGACTTGGACTGGAACTTACTCCATTTGCTTTCCTGGTTCTCAGGCCTTTGAAATTGAACTAGAATTATACCACCAACTCTCCTGTTTGTAGACTACACATCACGGGAGGCTCAGCATCTGTCATGAGCCAGTTCCTTATTATAAATATCTGAAAATATTTGTTTATACATATAAACATATATGTATATACATATATTACTCTCACATATTATAAATATCTGAATATATACATGTATATACATATATATATATATATTCAGTTACCCTTGAACAATTTGAATTATGCAGATCCACTTATAAAGATGTGGAATTTTTTCAATAAATATAGTGCCTGTATTTTCATTTTACAGATCTTTATATTAATAAAGCATTGGGAAAAGTTTGTGTTCCATTAAAGATCACAATATGCAGAATAAGCAGAAATAGGGTTTTAGTCCTGATTTTATTTGAACTGTTTCAACTTCCTGTCCTTGGGTGGTCATTAATCTATTCTTTGTTTTTGAGGAAGCGATAGCAGTACACAGATTTTTGACTATAGGGGATCAGAAGGTGGGGGTTGGCATTTCTTATTCTCCTACTTGTGCAAGGGTCAACTACATATATTTGTTTGTGTGTGGGTATGTATGTTTGAATATATAGCTCCCATTTCTTATTGCTTTTCATTCTTGGGAGGACTCAGACTAATACATAACTCTTCTCATCAAGTATTCTGAGATCAGCCAATCTGTTATTTATTTCATCTGGTATTCAGCTGTTGTTTATGTTTCATCTGGTTCACCTCCAAGCCTCTGACACACTCATCTCAGATAACATTCTGGAAATTCCCACTGTACTTCCCTGATGGCAAAATTCACACCCGCTTACCTTTGATGTTACTGAGAATTTCAGGAGATAATAATGACTTATCATCCAAAAAGAACTAAAGCCTATCTTTTAAACTTTTAAACATAAAATTTATTTTTTTAAAAGCTCAAGTTCTTTGGTTCAAAGTAGAAAGTGATTTTATATTGTAGTTTGCATACTTAGTTAAACACTCTTAATAGATAAAATATATTGTATAAATTATCTCAAGTCATACGAAGCTCATCTTTAGGTCAGAAAAGGGGACATTAAAAAATTGAAGTGCATAAAAATCAAAATGGATAATTCACCCAATTTCTAAGACCACATTTTGCATTAGATAGTATAATCAACTATGCCATACCTAAGAGGGTTTTCCCACCAGTCTCCTTAACTATATGGAGGAGTCCGTGAAACAAACAAGTTGAATAGGATGCTACTGTGGGCAGGAGCATTGTGACCCACCTGGGGAAAGGTTGTCTGCCTACTTGCCACCAATGAGCTCTGGCTTGGCTCTCTGACCCATTTTGACATTCAGGGGATTTTTTGTGACTACCTTATCTCTGTGGCCTGTAGGAGTAATTATGCCCACAAAGAGGAGCAAATTAGTTTCCAGTATATTAATGAGATCAGACCCAAGGACAACTGAGCAAGAATCCTGTTTTTAAAATCTCAAAATTTGTTCATGAGTGAAATGCAAGTAGAATCTGCAGGTCATGGGCTGCATTCAAATATCCTAACCAAGGAAGGTATTACTATGTGTTATGATGTATGCCCCCAAGCTCATTTCATAATATATATTAAAAACGTGTATCTGTTTAGCTGTTACATCATTAACTCATTCATTTATTCAATACACACCCATTAAGCATCTTTCATTTTTAACCATTATGCTGGGTACTATAAGAGATTTTAAGATAAGTAATAGAGGCATAGGGGGAAGACGATTGCCCTAAATAATTGAAATGCAAAACAGCTTTATAAGTACAAGTAAAAGGGAGAACAAACAGTTATCAGGATTCAAAACAGGGTTAAGTTTAAACAGAGTACCACATGAAGAAAATTAGGAAATACTTTACGAAGGATGAAGAATATGATTTTAGTGTTGAAGCTGGCAGGAAAAGGGCCCTATGAGTACATGTTTATAAGTGGAAAAGTTCACTGACCAGCACAGTTTGATTGATGAAAAGAGCATGAGTGATTGGAATAGGGTGATGGACCCAACTCATATCAATGGAGAAACCAGAGAAGCATATAGAAATTAAAGATTAAACTTAAGCAGAAAGAAACTGCCCTGTGCATACCATGGCCAGTGTGACATGGTGGAGCAGGTACTGCCAGGTCTGTGAGTCAGAAAAGCTTAGCTCTACTCTGGTCTCTCCTTGTCTTCTGGGGGCTTGTTTCACCAGTTTGGGTCTCAGTGTTGATATGTCTGACATAGGAGTACTACTCTGCCTACTTCAGAGTCTTTATGAGGATTAGACAATGCAGATGATTACTGACGACCTGTGTAGATTGGAAGATCAGTTGGTTAGCACCATGCTATTCATTTTCTGAAAGTTTAGAACACGAATTCATTTTTAATGTAAAACCATCCCTCCTTAAACAGTGTGACTCCTCGATGTAAAGCAAAACCAGTTTAATCATATATCATAGTAATGATGGTAAAATTTACTTTGATTTATTTATAACCCTCTCGATATGGATACTATTATCATCCCTTGTTGTTGCTGTTCAGTTGCTCAGTCTGACTCTTTGTGACCCCTTGGACTGCAGCACACCAGGCTTCCCTGTCCTTCGCTATCTGAGTTTACTCAAACTCATGTCCACTGGGGCTTCCCTGGTGGCTCAGTTAGTAAAGAATCTGCCTGCCAATACAGGAAGCACAAAAGATGTGGATTTGATCCCTGGGTTGGGAAGATTCCCTGGAAAAGGAAATGGCAACCCACTCCAATATTCTTGCCTGGAAAATTCCATGGACAGAGGAGCCTGGCTGGCTCCAGTCCAGTGTCAGTGACGCCATCCAACCATCTCATCCTCTGTCACCCCCTTCTCTTCTTGCCCTCAATCTTTCCCAGCATCAGGGTCTTTTCCAATGAGTCAGCTCTCCACATCAAATGGCGAAAGTATTGGAGTTTCAGCTTCAGCATCAGTCCTTCCAATGAATATTGAGGATTGATTTCCTTTAAGATTGACTGGATTGATCTCCTTGCTGTCCAAGGGACTCTCAAGAGTCTTCTCCAGTACCATAGTTTGAAAGCATCGGTCCTTCAGCGCTCAGCTTTCTTTATAGTCCAACTCTCACATCCATTCATGGCTACTGGAAAAATCATAGCTTTGACTATACAGACTCTTGTTGGCAAATGAAATCTGTCACTGTTTCCACTTTTTCCCCATCTGTTTGCCATGAAGTAATGGGACCAGATGCCATGATCTTAGTTTTTTGAATGTTGAGTTTAAGCCAGCTTTTTCACTCTCCTCTTTTACCTTCATCAAGAGGCTGTTTAGTTTCTCTTTGCTTTCTGCCATTAGGGTGGTGTCATCTGCATATATGAGGTTGTTGATATTTCTCCCAGCAATCTAAATTCTAGTTTGTGCTTCATCCAGTCTGGCATTTCACCTGATGTACTCTGCATATGAGTTAAATAAGCAGGGTGACAATATATAGTCTTATATTCCTTTCCCAATTTTGAACGAGTCAGTCATTCCATGTCCAGTTCTAACTGTTGCTTCTTGACCTGTGTACAGGTTTCTCAGAAGGCATGTCAGGTGGTCTGGTATTCCCATCTCTTTAAGAATTTTCTATAGTTTGTTGTGATCCACACAATCAAAGGCTTTAGTGTAGTCAATGAAGCAGAAGTAGATATTTTCCTGAAACTCTCTTGCTTTTTCTATGTTGGCAATGTTGGCAATTTGATTTCTGGCTCCTCTACCTTTTCTAAATCCAGCTTGAAAATATGGAAGTTATTGGCTCATGTACTGTTGAAAACTCTCTTGGAGAAGTTTGAGCAATACTTTGCTAGCATGTAAGATGAGCGCAATTGGGTGGTAGTTTGAACATTCTTTGACATTGCCTTTCTTTAGCATTGGAACAAAAACACCTTTTCCAGTCTTGTGGCCACTGATGAGTTTTCCCAATTTGCTGGCATGTTGAGTGCAGCACTTTAATAGAACCATCTTTTAGGATTTGAAATAGCTCATCACCTCCACTAGCTTTGTTTGTAATAATGTTTCCTAAGGCCCACTTGACTTCGCACTCCAGGATGTCTGGCTCTAGCTGAGTGACCACACCATTTTAGTTATCCAGGTCATTAAGACCTTTTTTGTACAGTTCTTCTGTGTATTCTTGCCACCTCTTAATCTCTTCTGCTTCTGTTAGGTCCTTGCTGTTTCTGTCCTTTATTGTGCCCATCTTTGCATGAAATGTTCCCTTGGTATCTCCAATTTTCTTGAAGAGATTTCTAGTTTTTCCCATTCTATTATCATCCCTTATTCAGAGGAAACTGAAAATTAAAGGGAGTAAATCACTTGCTTACTAGAAATGGACTATAAAAAGGCATAGTTGAGTTTACAAATTCAACCAATCAGTCATGAGTCCATAGCAGGCCACACTGCTTTCATGTAAAGCAAGAAAGACATAAGCTTGCATATGATTTTTAAAGAAAAATCATATTCCTTTAGTGTCTGTTGTCCAAAAAAGTATTAGCCCAAAGTGACCTAATAGTCAGTTCTCTCCTTTATTTAAAAAAAAAGAACACAAAAGGAACCATCTTTAATGTTAATATTATAACTCACTGAATTGAAATTAAATGAGATACTACTTTAGTTAACATTTTATATGATACTTTAAGTTATTTGCATATATTTTTTCCAATTATAAATTGAGATGCTCATCATAGAAAATTGAGAGAATATTGAAAAGCGTGAAGAGGACCATAAAAATAACATATAATCCCAATATTAAAAAAAATTTTTTTTTTTGGTTGTGTGATACAGCTTGGGAGATTTTAGTACCCTGACCAGGGATTGAGCTTGTACTCTCCCAAGCAAAAGCACTGGAAAATCCTAACCATTAGGCAGCCAGGGAATTAATTCCCTAACATTTTGTTAAATATCATTTCAGTTTTTTTAATTTAAGGAGAATATTTTTAGGTTTTCTGTCCCTAGTGAAATATAGGTATTTTGTTAATTGAAAATGTTTGCATCTGAAGGTATAGGTTTCTCAGCAACACAATTTTCACTCACTGCTAGTCTTTTCCTTTAATATATATAATTATACACATATGTAAAATATAACATGTATAATAACATATATATTACTTGCATGCATGCCAAATCGCTTCAGCTGTCTCCTACTCTTTGAGATACTATGGACTGCCAGGTTCCTCTGTCCATGGGATTCTCCAGGCAAAAATACTGGAGTGGGTTGCTGATGTATGTCTAACTTACATACAAAGTGTACACATCTTGAGAGTTCAACTCAGTTAATTCTTACATACACCCATGTAACCACCACCATGTCGAAATATAAAACATTCCAGGAGGCTCACTGTGTCACCTCCCTGTCAATACTGCCCCCCAACCCAGGGTAACTATTGTTCTCATCTCTCAAACAACCTTCCAAGCATGGCTTAAATGACTTGATCAACCAGTCACAATTTTTATAGTCTGTCTCATCGATTGTGGGATATTATATATTCCACAGTGCAAGAATGTAGGTGATCAAATGAAATTGCAATTCTTGCAAAATGTGCAGAATTCTATGACTTGATAAAAGTGATGTTAGAGAACTGTTTCAATCTCATGTATATTTATGTATCAAAAGACTAGATAGGGCTTCTCTGGTGGCTCAGTGGTAAAGAATCCACCTGCCAATGCAGGAGACATGGGTTTGACCCCTGATCCGGGAAGATTCCACATGCCACGGAACAGCTATGCCTGTGAGCCACGACTATTGAGCCTGTGCTCTAGAGCTCAGGAGCTCCAACTAGTGAGCCCATGAGCTGCAATTAATGAAGCCCACACCCTAGAGCCCATGCTCTGCAATAAGAGAAGCCACCTCAATGGGAAGCCTGCACCACAGCTAAAGAGTAGCCCCTGCTCAAAGCAGCTAGAGAAAAGCCCTTGCAGCAACAAAGACCCAACATGCCAAAAATAAATAAATATATATTTTTTTAAAGGCTGGGTAAAAATTGGGGCTTTCCCAGTGGCTCAGATGGTAAAGAATCTGCCTGAAATGCAGGAGACCTGGGTTCAATCCCTGGATTAGGCAGATCCTCTGAAGAAGGGAATGGCAACCCACTCCAGTAGTCCTGCCTGGAGAATCCCACGGACAGGGATGTAATGGCGGGCTATAGTCCATGGGGTCATAAAGAGTCAAACATGACTTTGGCTGTGTGTACTGATAGGTAAAAACTGAAGAATAAAATAAGAGAAAATGGGTAAGGATGATGACACAATAAATGATTCCAAAAGGTACTGTCTTAAATACCAAAGAATTTTAAAAATCTCTTTGGAAGATTGATTAAAACCATTGGTTTTAAAAAATCTTGATTTTTAAATTATTTTGGAAAAATGATCCCCTTTGATAGTGTTACACAGGGTAACATGAACTAAAGGATATTGCATTGTGCCATTCTTCAATTTTGTCCAAGAAAATGTGTCCTCTCTCTCTAAGCCACCTCAGCCCCCTAACATTCTTTGGACTAAGAATTAGCACATTGTTGCAAATAACCATATACTCTGTTGACTTTAAGATAATTATTTTTATTATATACTTTGAAATTTGCTCCTAATTATAAGAGGATTGATTCAGCTTGATCCTTTGCTGCTACCTTTTATCCTTAAATGAGGAGTGTTTCTTGTAACTCTGGTCTCCGTGAAGAAGTTTAGAGGAGATATAATTTATTTATCGAATCTGCACTGTCCTCACTTTGTCGATAACATAGTAGAAGCAGAGAGTACATAAGTGATCTGGAAGGGCCACAGGGACAGTACTTGTATCTATGTGTGTCTGACTCTAGAATCTATTCTCTTTAAATCAGAATTCTTCCCAGGACCTCAGAAGTGGAGGCAGCCAGAAACCCAGGGTGATTCTTTTTCCTTTCCAATCCTCAGTCCTTTGAGTAAGAAGTGTGTCTGTGTTCTTATTGTTATCACCGATACTGATGCTTCAATGACTCCAAGGGCAAAATACCTCCACACACATCTCAGAGAGGTGGAGGAGAAACTACCTTCAGAGAGGTGGAGGAGAAACTACCTTCAGAGAGGTGGAGGAGAAACTACCTTCAGAGAGGTGGAGGAGAAACTACCTTCAGAGAGGTGGAGGAGAAACTACCTTCAGAGAGGTGGAGGAGAAACTACCTTCAGAGAGGTGGAGGAGAAACAGATGAGGAGGACTCTCAGACTCAGGAAACTGAATGCCTCATCTGAGGAACCCCAGCTCACAAGCAGCAGTGCTGTAACTGGAAGGAACGCCTTTAGACTTAGGAAAGTGCAGTATCCTTTTCTCTTTACAGCTGTCTCCAAGGATGAAAAGAGGTGGGGGAAGTTACAGGTTTATTGACCATGTTAACATCTAAGTAACGTCTCCACTGAATACATGGCCTTCTACTGTGACATTTTTTTGAAGTCTCCTCCTAGAGGGGTGCACACTACGCCTGCAAGAGGGAGGTATCAAGGTCACATTTCCGCTCCCCCGTCCCCCCCGAGGCTCAAGAAGGTTCTAGCATTTGAATTCTGTATCAGAAAGAAAACCAGCAAAAGGACCTCTCAAAGTTCCTGGCCCACACTGTACTATCCTGGGAAGCCGACAGAGGGCAGAGATGCTGTGAAAGTCAACCCCGGAGTTGTTTTATTTCAAATAGCTTTGTCAGTTTTACTTTGTATTTCTTAACCTAAGTTCTCAATTTCCATTCTTGTCAAGGGAAGGCTGAAGACCACAGAAGCGTACACCAGGATTTATAAACTCTGTTTAGCCCTTATTTCTCATAGAACTCTAGGCTCTACAGACGTGTAAGATTTATTCTAAAAAGCCTGGTCAGTGCACACTTCCTCCCCCACTGAATATATCTCGTAGCAACAGAAAAAAGCATCAGGGTGCCCCCAAATTGCAGGGTGTGGCAAAATCACAAACCAACAGTTTTACACTTCAGCCTGTGAGAAGAAGCAGTAACTTGAAATAAAAGCAAACTACTAGAAAATTTAAATACACATTCTGAGCTCACCTACTTCTAAAGCTAGTTTTAAAAAGTTATTATTCCTTTTTTCTTCTCTATCTTGTTTATCAGGATTTCCTCTCCACCCAAGGAAAGATTTTTTTTTTAATTGAAAAGAAATGTGCAGTCTCATAAAATCTTGGACTCAGTTCAAAAAACTTATCTAAGAACTCCACCCTGTCCTTGGCAAAGTCCAGATTAACTTTCCATCAGTAGCCCACCATGCTCCTCTGTCCATGGACTCCTCCAGGCAAGAACACTGGAGTGTGGGTAGACACTTCTCTTTCCAGGGGATCTTCCCAACCCAGGGATCAAATCAGGGTCTCCTGCACTGCAGGTGGATTACCACCTGAGTCACCAGGGAAGCGGTTAATCAGATAAGTAGTGTGTTAGCCACTGAGGGACCAGTTTCTAGATGACTGTACCAGCTTAGCTGAATTCATGGCCCACATGTTCTCTTTACCTGAGGAATAAAGTGTAAAGGGAAAATACTGTTCTCATCTAAAAGAACCATAAGATAGACAAGCTATTTCTACAGCTTTCAGGATACATACATATAAACTATATATATATATTCATTTACTATATGCATGAATATATACCCTATGCAATATCTATCTATCTATATCTTGATAACTAATTATTAAAGTAATAATATTTATTTACCTCTGAAGAACTCAAAGTATAATTACTGTTCTTATTTTCCTGTCTGCATTGTCTTTGGGAGGGAGGGAAGGCAGGACCAAGGGAGGGAAGAAGGGAGGAGAAATCAAAACTGAGATTTCTTAGAGGTCACTCAGGGAATTTGGGTGAGTTTGGACAGACAGGAACACCTGCCTGTTAGACTGACACTTGAGGGGAACTTCCAACACCCAGAGACTCATAGGCCTTAGTTGCCTTAAGTGACTTAGCGTGGATTTGTCTGGGTTGAATTCTAGAATTTTCAGAATTTTAAGGAGAAACAATAAATTATTTCTTGGTCTTTGCTGTGTTTATAACAAAATCAGCATGGCAATCACATCCTCAGGGACATGGGGAGAAAGTTTTCTCAGGACTCTGAAATTCTGCTTCAGTGCACATCAGCATACACACATTATATAGCTCAGAACTGTGTTCCCATGGTACCTAGATTTGCTGGGCAGAAAAGGGAACCAAACAACCTATCTCTGGCCTCTGGACCCCTGCCCATCTTTCTACCAGGCATCTTCAGCTAGGAAAGGCAAAAGTTTTAAGGAAAGTTATTCAGTAGAGATTCCAGTGCTAAAGAAAATCCACTGGGATATTTTGGACTGAAGCTTACTTTCCTTCTTTCCTTTCATACTATCGTGTGGCAGGAAGTTCATGAGTGACTGAGAAGCCTCACCAAAAGTGAACGAGAGAGAGGCAGCTGGACCTAGGGAAGGAACCGATTGACTAATTCTTCCCTCATTCTACCCTAGCAACTGCAAAACAAAAAGAAACAAACAAAACCAAATCCTTTTAACTGAATGCTTTGCCTGTCAAGATTTGGCTTATCCTGGGGCTTCCATGGTGGTCTAATGGTAAGAATCTGCCTGCCAATGCAGGGCACATGGATTTGTTCCCTGATCAGGGACAATCCCACATGCTGCAGAGCATCTAAGCCTGTGAGTCAGAACCACTGAGCCTGGGTACTGCAACTATCGAAGCCCACGTGCCTAGAGCCCGTGCCCCACAGCAGGAGAAGCCACCACAGCGAGACACCTGCAAACGACGACCAGAGAGCAGCCCCTGCTCACTGCAACTAGAAGAAGCCCAAGCAGCATCAAAGACTCAGCACAGTCAGTAAATAAATAAAACGGTTTTAAAAAAGAAAGAAAAGAGGAAAAGACTTAAAAGAGATTTACCATATCCTGCTTCATGAAAGAAAAAAAAAGTCATAATAATAAGGAATTGACTCTGCATAGAAGCTGATGTTCTTAAACCCCAATGGTCTTTCCAAAGAATTATCATTATTTCAAAGAAAAAAAATGCATTGGAGAAAATAAATATCCATACTTGTATATTTAATTTGTAAAGATGAGGAATGTTTTCCTCTTTTCTTTAGAAAATGGCCCTACTGATTCTTTATAATGTTTTCATCTTGTAGTAAACACATTAAAGAGATATATCTCTTATGCTCAGACCTAAATCCTTTTCCCGTGTTTTCTCTTTTCTCTCTTCTTCCTTTTTCTGCTCTCCTTTTCTGATCTCTAGTCTCTCTGATTTTCTTTGGTTTTTGAAGATAGAATCAGGAAAAGAAAAGAAGGAAAAAAATTAGGTGTGTATTTACCACACTGCAAGACCTACAAATGTATTTTTACCAAAGTAAACAAATAAGGAAAGAGATGAACCTAAGCCTACCTAGGTAAGCTGGCAAAATTTGCCTTAAATATTCTCAGTTTAGTCTGAGAAGGATCAGTGTACTATAGATCCATATCCCAGAAGTAAATAAATGCCTGTAACACTATCTCATATTTTGAGTTTAAATAAAATAAGGTGCTTTCATGAGATGGCTTTTCCTTGCGTGTGTCTGAGTGTTTGGGTGGAAGAGTGACTGTAGGGGTCTGTTTGAACGTGTACTTATTTTTTCCGTTTTTGAGCTGATTTCCTAGAATTAGCCTGAAGTAAGTTTCTTTTTACTTAGCTTTCACTTGTAATTTCTCTTACCTCAAAGGACCTAAAGAAGTCTTTGGTTACTTGGGAAATAAACTTGCAGTTTCTCTTCTGGTAGCCTTTGTTGATTTATATCTGTTCAGTTCTGTTATAGCCACACGTTCCAGGAAACAAACTCACTCAGAAGGACAATGCAGATAGTGGAGTGCAGTTTATTATTACACTGGCGGGCTCAAGGCAGAGTCTCCTCTTAGCCAAGGACCCTGACCAGCATTGGTGAAAATCTTTTATACCCCATGTGTATGTGTCTGAACCCACCACTCCAAATTCCTTGAGACTTACATAAACCAAGGAAAATACAATCCCAATAACCCCATCATTCACGTGTTAGGTGCTCATGTGCTCAAACAATCAAACAATTAGCCAATAATCAAGAAACCCAAGGTTACACTCCGATAGATACAGAAAAATTTATGGCCTGTCTGGAGGAAGGGGTGATTAGTGTATGATTTCTCTTAGGCAATGAGTAACCTAGATACGATCTTCAAGGTTCCCCTGTCTGGAGGGGGTCTTATCCTTCTGTTGTTGTCTTCATAGGCACTAAACACAGAGTTCAGAGTCCATTGGAAAGGTGGCTGAGCATGATCAGCATGAACAGGCCTAAGATGGAGTCCAGGCCCTATGAATTCCTTCTTTCATTCCACAGATCTTGATGACTTATGGTTCTGGACTCAAAAGCTAAATCTGAGGGGTTCTGTCATATAGCAACAGGTTCTAGAGCTCCATCCATTCTGTAAGTTTTCAGCATTAAACATGGCAGTGGAAAACTATAGCCTGGGTTGGGGAAGACTAGTTCATCTCTTCCCCTTACACCATGTTCTGCATCATGGAATGGTTTCTACAGTGGGGGTAACTGTCATCTCTGTCAATAAAAAGAGCCCCAAAAGTTGTGTTAGTGGCTGAAGAATCAGACTCCTCCAGGTCTCAAACTTATATCAAACCCCTTTCCCCTTTCTTTGCTTCCTCTGACTTTAGTTTAGTTTTTAACTCTGCAAAGCTCAAGTCTGTCTGTCATTCAACCATATTGGATTTATAGTCATAGCAAAATGTTTCTTAGATAAGCTGTATTTCCTCCTTCTCTGCCTTTTAGACAGGCCACACTTGGTAGAAGCTTCTCACTCATGATTTTACTTAAGTTTCCAGGTCGTAGTCAACATACCCTAACATCCTCATATTGTCCCATCAAGCCACCTTGCCCCCAAATCAAGGCTTAGTACCAGGTTGTGTGCTATGATTTTATTTTAAAAAAAAACAAACAAACAGGAAGAAAATATTTGCAAAAGGTGTATCTGGTAAAAGACTGTTATCCAAATTTTGTAAAGAATTCTTAAAACTCAACATAAGAAAACAAACAACCTGTTTAGGAAATGGGCAAAAGATCTGAACAGAAAACTCACCAAAGATATACAAATAGCAAATAAGCATATGAAAAGATGTTTAACATCACATGTCATTAGCAAATTGAACATTTAAAATAACAAAGAGATACCACCACACACTACACATGACCAAAATCCAAAATCCTGAAAGCACCACCTGTTGAGGAGGATGTGTAGCAAGAGGAACTCTCCTTCATTGCTGGAGGGAATGCAAAATGGTACAGCCACTTTGGAAGTCAGCTTGGCAATTCCTTACAAAGCTAAACATACTCTTACTATATGCTATAGCAGTCCCACTTCTTGTTTATTTACCCAAGTGAATTGAAAATGTATGTCCCCAAAAATCCTTTACATGATTGTTCATAGCAACTTTATTCATAATTGCCAAAAGTTGAAAGCTACCAAGATGTCTTTCAGTAGGTGAATGAATAAATAAACTGGTACATTCAGACAATGGAATATTATTCAGCTCTAAAAGGAATGAACAATCAAACCATGAAAAGGCATAGAGGAAACTTAAATGCATAATACCAAGTGAAAGAAGCCAATCTGAAAAGGCTACATACTGTATGATTCCAAATATCATGACTTTCTAGAAGAAGAAAAGCTGTGGAGACAGTAAAAAGTTCATTCAGTGGTTGCCAGGGGTTGGAGAGGAGGGAGGGATGAACAGAAAGAACACAGAGAATTTTTAGGGCCATGAAAGTACTTTGGTGCTATAACAGTGTGGGGATCACAAGAAACTGTGGAAAATTCTGAAAGAGATGGGAATACCAGACCACCTGACCTGCCTCTTGAGAAAATTGTATGCAGGTCAGGAAGCAGCAGTTAGAACTGGACATGGAACAACAGACTGGTCCCAAATAGGAATAGGAGTTCGTCAAGGCTGTATATTGTCACCCTGTTTATTTAACTTATATGCAGAGTACATCATGAGAAACGCTGGACTGGAAGAAACACAAACTGGAATCAAGATTGCCGGGAGAAATATCAATAACCTCAGATATGCAGATGACACCACCCTTATGGCAGAAAGTGAAGAGGAACTCAAAAGCCTCTTGATGAAAGTGAAAGTGGAGAGTGAAAAAGTTGGCTTAAAGCTCAACATTCAGAAAACGAAGATCATGGCATCCGGTCCCACCACTTCATGGGAAATAGATGGGGAAACAGTGGAAACAGTGTCAGACTTTATTTTTCTGGGCTCCAAAATCACTGCAGATGGTGATTGCAGCCATGAAATTAAAAGACGCTTACTCCTTGGAAGGAAAGTTATGACCAACTTAGATAGCATATTCAAAAGCAGAGACATTACTTTGCCAACAAAGGTTCGTCTAGTCAAGGCTATGGTTTTTCCTGTGGTCATGTATGGATGTGAGAGTTGGACTGTGAAGAAGGCTGAGCACCAAAGAATTGATGCTTTTGAAGTGTGGTGTTGGAGAAGACTCTTGAGAGTCCCTTGAACTGCAAGGAGATCCAACCAGTCCATTCTGAAGGAGATCAGCCCTGGGATTTCTTTGGAAGGAATGATGCTGAGGCTGAAACTCCAGTACTTTGGCCACCTCATGCGAAGGGTTGACTCATTGGAAAAGACTCTGATGCTGGGAGGGATTGGGGGCAGGTGGAGAAGGGGACGACAGAGGATGAGATGGTTGGATGGCATCACTGACTTGATGGACGTGAGTCTGAGTGAACTCCGGGAGTTGGTGATGGACAGGGAGGCCTGGCGTGCTGCGATTCATGGGGTCGCAAAGAGTCGGACACGACTGAGCGACTGATCTGATCTGATAACGGTGGGCACACACCATTACACATTGTCAAAACCCATATGATGTCCAACACCAAGAGTTACATATACCCTAATGTAAACTATGGACTTTGGGTGATAAGGATGTGTCAGTGTAGGTTAATCAGTTGTAGCAAGTATACTACTTTGGTGTGGGATATTGATAGTGGTGGAATTTGTGCATGTATGGGAGTAGGGAGTATATGGGAACTCTTTCTACTTTCTTTTTTTTTTTTTTTTTTGGTCTTGCCATGTGGCATATGGATCTTGGTTCCCCAATCAGGGTTCAAACCTGTGTCCCCTACGTTGGAAGTGCAGAGTTTTAACCATTGGACCACCAGGGAAATCCCTCACTCCATTTTCTGATAGATTTTGTTCTGAATCTATAAATGCTTAAAAAAATAAAGTTTTTTTTTTTTTTTTTTTTAAAGGTGACCATTTAGCCAGATGCTTTGCTTTCACCTATCAAGAATTGTGCTAAATCACTTCAGTCCTGTCTGACTCTTTGCGACCCTACGGACTATAGCCAGTTAGGCTCATCTGTCCCTGGGATTCTCCAGGTGAGAATACTGGAGTGGGTTGCTGAGCCCTTCTCCAGGGGATCTTCCAGACCCAGGGTTAAACCTGGGTCTCTTAGGTCTCCTGCATTGGCAGGTGGGTTCCTTACCACTAGCACCACCTGGACCATCTGATATCAAGAATCATCTCTTCTCAATACTTTTGTGAATATGAAACCCAGTCAAAATATCAATCTTGTATAACCCAGAAGAGTTTGAATTAATGAGGTATGTAGACCCATAAGTGAAAATTTTTGCCCCACTTGAGAAGAAATAGTTTCATTTTAGTGAAAGTACAATTAATTATATGACTGATTCATCAACAGTTGAGTTATTTATTAACCAACATTACAGAACTGACTTTTTTTTTCTAACTTATTTGTATACAGTTTGATTTCCAAGATGAAGGAAGCTTCCTTCTTAAGTTTAATTTGAGTTCTGTTTCAGGAACAAACATAAGCTGTTTCTTCCTGTATTTTCTTTTAAGGTACTGCTTTTGTTTCTCTGTTGCTTTACTATGAGAAGTAACCCAAAGAGGAACAAGGCTGTTACATGTTTGTATTTCTATACTTGAGTGAATTCTTAAAAATTCCTTCATGTAAGTAGAGTATGTAGTTATAATGTAATTTTCATGTATTTGCAATAATAAGCATTTATAAGGATTCATCTACCATAAAAATACAAAGTAAGCTTTCATTGCTCTATATGAATGATTATTCTGCACGATGACCAATATACCAAACGTAAATTGTCTATATCCTTCTTATAGTCATTGTTTCTTTTTATTCATTTTGTCAGGAAAGACCTCACTAATCTCGTACCCACAAATAGGGGGAAGCGAAACCAAGGATATACCTAAACAATGGTCAAAACAGAAACAGGAAAGCAGTCAAAACATAAAATAAGCACATACAAACTAACAAAAGAAAGGAAACAGGTTATTTCTACGTGGAATATTACTTCTGTATACACACACACACACACATTTAAGAGGCTAATTTCCCCCAGTTCAAGCCAGCTTATCAGTGGTATTTTGTTTTATTCCAAAAAATATCACTTCATCACTCAACCTCAGGAGGAACATCTCACAGGCAAAACTAATCTAACTTATTTTAAACTCTTTGGAATAACTTTTGTGCATTCTAATATTTTTTGCCACATTAGAAGGTGGTTTCTCTAGTATAATAGATAGGGGCAGGCAGAAAAACCACTGTTTGGCTAACCTGCTTCTTGAACAGATCAAGATCGAGGGGTCTTGCTCAATAGTAAGAGAGGCAGACACCTGAGAGCCCTTAAGAATCACTCAAAGAATGGGGGAAGGGACTTCCCTGGAGGTCCACGTTCCCAATGCAGGGAGCCCAGCTTTGATCCTGATCAGGAAACTGGATCCCACATGCCACAGCTAAAGGACCCATGGGCTGTAACTAAGACGTGGTGCGGCCAAGTAAATAAAAATAAATATTTTTTAATTAAAAAAAGAATATTCCATTAAAAAAAATGGGGAAGCATCTCAGAAAACTGTAAAGGCCTTGTAAATACCATTATCTATGTATAATTTGCTCTTGCCCAAGCACCCTCTAAACAACAAGTAGTAAAATTCCATATTTCCAGTGGGGTGGGTAGAGGGGACCATCTTTGCGGCCCCTGTCTTTAAGAGGAGAGTAAAAAGCAGCTACCATTTGCAGTGTTATAGTGGAGCCAGGGCCACAGGGACAGGCCATAGTGACAAGGAGTAGCCAGTGAACCAGGAAACAAAGAGGGACTGTTTAAAACCAAGATGTGGCCTTATTGACACTAATAGGAGCCATGTGGACACCATGCTTTGCTGTTGTGATAATAACAATAATAGTAATATTAGAAATACTTTATCATAAGTGCTTTAGATATAGTCTTAGCCTCAAAACACCACTGCAAGGTTAGTACCAGCATTTTGCCATGAGGTACCATGAAGTTCAGAAATGCAAATCCACCCAGCAAGGCTGGAGCTGAACTCCTCTCAGGTCCTGGGCTATTTGATTTCTCCAAGTCCCTGCTTCTTACACAGTCATACCAAGAAGAACACGTGTGTTATGTGTACCATTTCACTTAGCACATGCTAGGACACTCAATACATTTTAGCTCCCTTCTTCCTGCCTGTGAATTGCCTGCTGGAAAGACAGTTGTTGGGTCTGATTGCCAGCTGTCTTTATTAGCAACCTATTGCTGCCACACGTTTCATGTCTTTAAACAACACAAATTTATTGTCTTGCATTTTTGGAGCTCAGAAGTTCAAAATCAATCTCACTGGCCTAAAATCAAGATGGTGGCAGGACCAGTCCTTCCTTGAGACTGTAGGAGGGAATGTGTTGCTTTTCCTAGCAGCCAGAGGCTATCTGCCTTTTTTGACTTGTGGCCTCTCATCACACCTCCTTTTCCTCCCTCTGTCTGTCATCACATCTTCACAACTCTCACCCTTTTTTGCCTCTCTTGTTAAACCCTGTGATTGCATTGGCCCACCTGGATAATCCACGGGCATTTCCTTAACTCAAGATCCTTAATTTAATCCCACTGCAAAGTCACTCTTACCATTTAAAGTAAGATATTCACAGTTTCTGAGGATTAGGGTGTGAACATCTTTGAGGGGCCATTATTCAGGTTATCACAGCACCTGAGTGACCACTGGGTGGTCAGGCTGTGCTGCAGGTTAGAGTATAACATGAGTGGGGCCAAGGTGTCACCCAGAGAAAAAAACCAGTGCGTGATTTGAGGTCACTGAGAACAGAAACGCACACACCAAGCTCAAGTGACACAGCATTTATTCATAGCAAGAGGAGAGAAAAAATGCATAAGATCCAGCTCCTAGCAATGTGGCAGGCCCCGGGGCCAGCTGATCCACTTAGCAGCCAATTCAGGGAGTGTGGTTGCATGCCCTCTATTTTGTGCTGCAGTAGAAGGACCCAGACTCTAACCCCACACAGGTGGGCGCTGACTCACAGAAAGCTGGGAGTGTGCTGAGGGCACTGACACAGGTACTTCAGAAAAACAAAGGAGCACACGGAGGGTCTGAAATAGGGAGCTCTATTCCCATGCAAGATGATAAACCCAGCACAGGTATACAGGCTCTTAGGAAAGCCCATCCATACGTGGCTGAAAGACCGCATGCTCGAGGCTGCCTTTCCCAGTACATTTTTTGATCCCCTTCACCAGGAGCTGGTTTGGGAGCTGCAACCAGGAAGGATAGGAAGAGGGAAATTGCCAAGATGGTGGAGCAGGAAGACTCTGAACTCACCTCCCATGGGCACACCAAAATTACAGCTCTTTACAGAGCAACTGTGGATGAGAACAACCCGAAGACTAACAGAAAAGATCTACAACTAAAGATATAAAAGAGGATCCACAATAAGAGGCTAGGGGCAGCAAAGGCATGGTGTTGTCAAGACCCACACCTCCAGGTAAGCAACCCACAAACAGGAAGATAATCACAATTGGAAGGATTCTCGTGAAGGACTGAAGGGCCCAAGCCCCGCATTGGGTTCCTTAGCCCCATCCTGCACTGAGAAGATGAACCCCCTAGAATACCTGGCTTTGAAGGCCAGCAGGGCTGACTTTCAGGAAGGCCAGAGTGCTAACAGAAAACACTCTGCTCTAAAAGGGAGCTGGCAGACTCCAAGATCCAAGGCAGAAGCAGTCCATTAAAGGGAGCCTGGGCCAGACCCACCCACTGATCTTTGGAGAGTCGCTGGAAGCAACCAAAACTCCTGGTGACATAGATGCTGGCAGCAGCCTTTTGCGGAGTTCCTTCTACCGTGAGGACAAAGGTGCTGACTGGCACCATTTTAGAGTCCTTCCTCTGAATTTTTTAGCAGCTGGGACCCAGCCCCCCCACCAGTCCATCTGCACCAGTCCTGGGAACCCCCCAGGCAAGCAGCCAGCAGGCTGCAGTTCCCCTAGGCCCCTGTCAGTCCCCTAGTTATGCCAGGACCCCGCCTTGCCCACCACCAGGCCAACACTAGCCCCATATCAGCCTCACAGGCAGACAATAGCCCCAGGACACGTCTGGGGTCCTGCCTACCTGGGGGTGCCAGTCATGGAGCGCACACTTTGGATTTATTTATTACACAAATTTTCCAACAGATAGAAGTATCTTGAGAAAAGATTTCTTGTATAAATCTGTACAGTGGTAAAGTGCAGGCAAGCACTGGCCCTGCTCTGCCCTGAGAAGGAGCAAAAGCTCCTGGGGGTGGAGGGAGGAAAAAGAAGCCTTATCACACAGAAAGCTAGTTCTCATAAAGAGTTCCTTAACCAGCAGCTCAAGGAACTTGGCTTCAGTTCAGTTCAGTCACTCAGTCGTATCTGCCTGTTTGCGACCCCATGGACCACAGCACGTCAGGCCTCCCTGTCCATCACCAACTCCCTGTTTACCCAAAACCATGTCCATCAAGTTGGTGATGCCATCCAACCATCTCATCCTCTGTTGTCCTCTTCTCCTCCTGACCTCAATCTTTCCCAGCATCAGGGTCTTTTCAAATGAGTCAGCTCTTTGCAGCAGGTGGCCAATGTATTGGAGTTTCAGCTTCAACACCAGTCCTTCAAATGAACACCCAATGAATATCTCCTTTAGGATGGACTAGTTGTATCTCCTTGCAGTCCAAGGGACTCTCAAGAGTCTTCTCTAAAACCACAATTCAAAAGCATCAATTCTTCAGCTCTCAGCTTTCTTTAGAGTCCAACTCTCACATCCATACATGACTACTGGAAAAACCTTAGCCTGGACTAAATGGACATTTTTGGCAAAATAATATCTCTGCTTTTAATATGCTGTTTAGGTTGGTTATAGCTTTCCTTCCAAGAGGTAAGCGTCTTTTAATTTCATGGCTGCAGTCACCATCTGCAGTGATTTTGGACCGCCCCCCCCCCCCCCCCCCCCCCGCTAAAAGATAAAGTCAGTCACTGTTTCCCCATCTATTTGCCATGAAGTGATGGGACCTGATGCCATGATCTTAGTTTTCTGAATGTTGAGCTTTAAGCCAACTTTTTCACTCTCCTCTTTCACTTTCATCAACAGGCTCTTTAGTTCTTCTTCACTTTCTGCCATAAGGGTGGTGTCATCTGCATATCTGAGGTTCTTGATATTTCTCCCAGCAATCTTGATTCCAGCTTGTGCTTCTTCCAGCCCAGCATTTCTCATGATGTACTCTGCATAGAAGTTAAATAAGCAGGGTGACAATATACAGCCTTGATGTACTCCTTTTCCTATTTGGAACCAGTCTGTTGTTCCATGTCCAGTTCTAACTGTTGCTTCCTGACCTGCATACAGACTTCTCAAGAGGCAGGTCAGGTGGTCTGTTATTTCCATCTCTTTCAGATAATTTTCCACAGTTTATTGTGATCCACACAGTCAAAGGCTTTGGCATAGTCAATAAAGCAGAAGTACATATTTTTCTGGAACTCTATTACTTTTTTGATGATCCAGCGGATGTTGGCAATTTGATCTCTGGTTTCTCTGCCTTTTCTAAAACCAGCTTGAATGTTAAAATAACAGTTACCATTTGAAGATACCAAGTAGACTAACAAGTCACTCCCTTCTTCTGAAATTTTGGCTTGATGGTTTAATTTTCACATTTTAAAATTTGTTTCAGTCTTGGGAAACTTGGAGCAATCCCTATCAAGATCTAGCTGAAGAAATTGCCAGATGAGAAACAGTGACAAGGTAAAGTCTTGTTTCTGTTTTTTGTTTCCTTTCCACTCTCCAGGGCTGCCTTCAGTTCAGTTCAGTTGCTCAGTCATGTCTGACTCTTTGCGATCCCATGGACTGCAGCATGCCAGGCTTTCCTGTCCATCACCAACCCCTGGAGCTTGCTCAAACTCATGTCCATTGAGTTGGTGATGCCATACAACCATCTCATCCTCTGGGCTGCCTTAACTGGGCTCTAATCCTGCACCATGGCTTCCCTGGTGGCACAGCAGTAAAGAATACGCCTGCAATGCAGGAGATGCGGGTTTGTTCCCTGGGTCCAGAAGATCCCCTGGAAAAGGAAATGGCAACTCGCTCCAATATTCTTGCCTGGAGAATTTCATGGACAGAGGAGCCTGGTGGGCTACAGTCCATGGGGTTGCAAAGAGTCAGACATGACTGAGTGATTAAACAACAACAGCAACAATCCTGCACCACATTCATGTCAAAAAGCTCTGTCCTCTAAAGGAGGGGAAAAATGGCTTCTCCCTCTTCCCACACCTGCATAACCTCTGTGTTACTCCACCTCATGTATATTCTGTGAAATCTGTGAAAAGAATGGTTTCTTGGTTGCATCACTGGAGCCAACTACTTACTATGGACATACCCAGTGCACAAATGACACAGGGAACTATACTCGATATCTTGTAATAACCTGTAATGGAAAAAAGCTGAAAATGAATATATGTATCACTTTGCTGTACACTTGAAACTAGCACAGCATTGTACATCAACTATACTGCAATAAAAATTTTAAAAGGGAGTCCTACCTATGCTTATCCATGCTGGATGATAATGGTCAGCCAAATGTGAAATATTTTAAAATTTGGAATAGATAAACACAAGTCTCAGAAATCTTCAATAGATCTTGAAACATCTAAGGAAAATCATGGAAAATGCTTTTCTTGCCTAGATGGATTGATGGGGTGTGTGTGTATATAGTTGGGGGAGATGAAGCTTACTACCCAAGACCTCACTGAAAACCTCAAGGAAAAAAGTCTAAGTGGACACCTCAAGTACCTTTAAAATTCTGGAAAATGGCCCCCAAGACTATCCTCTGGTCTCCACCCTACCCTACACTTGACTAGAGCATAAATCAGGTCAGTTAGGCTTCTCTCCTTCTCTGCTCCCCAAATCCCCTAGACCCTCCCTGTTCTGAACCCTTAGGAGCCTCTCAGTTAACTATCCCCTGAGACTCCCGGATACCATACATCAGGTTGCCTCATAAGTTTGAGCCTTCAAGGCATTATCTCTAAAATCTCAAAACATTTTGGAAGAAACACTCTGGAAATAATGGACTCAATACCTGGAAGATTTTATCTTCATAGTTGGAAACTAGAAATAGTCAACATCAAGTAGCTCCATCCTCAGGCTAAGCCTAGAATAGAGGATAGAGCAACCGCTTTATCAAAGAATTTGAATCTAACAAGTTGCAATGATTCTGAGACTTGAGTAAGTGTAATTGGGAGCAACTTGGCCTTTACATGTGAAGTAATTTTTGTTTTTACAGATTTAATTCCATAGGAACTTAGATATAATAACATATTAATACTTTATAATTACAGAATATTAAAGGCAGAACTGGTTTGCCCTGCTGGGACTTATGCATTTGAATCTTAAACATACCATTCATTTAGTTACTGGTGATGGACCAAATGAAATTTGAATGAAATTTATACACAGACCTTTACAGATTCAGTAGCTGATTTTTCCCCTCCTGTCTCTTAAGGGACTTTTGTTCTTCTCTGAAATAAAGCTAAAATTCTTCTAAAACCTGAGAATGTCACCACAGGAATATGAACAACCTCAAATTGAAAAGGAACAAACAATTGCACATTAGGTAAGTGTTTTATAACATGTTAAGAAATGAGTGATTGTGAATGATTGTAGGCCAAAATAAGCTGACAATGTATTCATAGTGAAATGTATAACAACAAGTGAAAGAAAATTGTGAACTTCATCCTATCATCTCTTTTAAATACATGTATGTATATATATATATATGTGTATATATATATATATATATATATACTATTTATTCTCGGCTATGCTGGGTTTTTGTTGCTGCGCTCGGGCTTTCTCTAGTCGTGAAGAGCTGGGCTACTCTTTGTTGCCCTTCATGGGCTTCTCATCACGGTTGTTTCTCTCGTTGTGGAGCATGGGATCTAGGGCACTTGGGCTTCAGTAGTTGCGGCACATAAGCTTAGTTGCCCTGTGGGTATGGGACACGTGGAATTTTCCTGGATCATAGGCTGGACCTGTGTCCCCTGCACTGGGAGGCGGATTCTTTACCGCTGTACAACCAGGCAAGTCCCTATCATCTTACTGTTTGTATTAATGGTATTATTGTTTTGAAATCATTTTCTTTTTATAGTTAGGTAAAAACTATTAGCAATAATATTTATTTTGTTAAAAATCAAGATTTTGGTTTCAGCATAAAAGAAATGGAAATAATTATAGAAAATATTTTAAGAAATAACACAATAGTGTTAGAACTGAATTTGAAAAACTAATATAAACACATGCCTTAAGAGGAAGCAAATTGTATCTTTTCTAGGATAATCCACTAAAATCGTTTTCTAAAACTGGCATCCCAGATGGACTGCAGCTAATATGTACATTTAGTATACATGTTATAGTTTATAATACCATCTTTCCAACAGAACAAACGAGGGCATCTTGGAAAAATAACCAATTCCATGCCTGGGCCTAGAAAGGTGTAAGAGGCAGAAGATGGAGAAACTTCCCAAGATAAACCTGCATAGGTGCTTTAAAATTTTTTTTTTGTTTTTTTTTTTCATTTTGATAGAATTTCTGTCTTACAAAAAAAAAAAAAAGAATTTCTGTCTTACAGAGAAGTTGCAAGATTATTACAAAGAATTCCTGAATGCTCTCCATCCCAATTTCCCAAATGTTAATATTTTAGTGCATTTGTTTCACTTTTCTCTCTCAATATCTATTCTGAAATATTTGAAAATAAATTTAAGGCATGATACCTATTACCATTAAATACCTTTGTACATTTTGTATAATCACACAATAATGAAAACTAGGAAATTAACACTGATACAATTTTGTTATATAATGCTGCCAAGTCGCTTCAGTCATGTCCGACTCTGTGCGACCCCATGGACTGCAGCCTACCAGGCTTCTCTGTCCATGGGATTCTCCAGGCAAGAACACTGGAATGGGTTGCCATTTCCTTCTCCATGTTATCTAATATACAGATCTTAGTTTGATGTGGCAAGTTATTCTGATAATGTCTTTTATAACAAATGAAAATCTTGAATCATGCATTGCATACAATTATTATGTCATTTATGTCTCCATTAATCTGATTTCACTGTAATTGCCCAGTTTCAATTTCTGGTTAGGGTACTAAGATCTGCAAGCCATAAGGCATGGCCAAAGAAAAAGATAAGTGATCTTGCAAAAGATAATAATAGCCTCTACTTCTCTATTTAATATAAATTAAACTATTTTGTTCACTTATCTGCTTTACTGACTAAGCCAAGGACTTTGACTGTGTGGATCACAATAAACTGTGGAAAATTCTGAAAGAGATGGGAATAACAAACCACCTGACCTGCCTCTTGAGAAGTCTGTATGCAGGTCAGGAAGCAACAGTTAGAACTGGACATGGAACAACAGACTGGTTCCAAATAGGAAAAGGAGTACATCAAGGCTATATATTGTCATCCTGCTTATTTAACTTCTATGCAGAGTACATCATGAGAAACACTGGGCTGGAGGAAGCACAAGCTGGAATCAAGATTGCTGGGAGAAATATCAAGAACCTCAGATATGCAGATGATACCACCCTTATGGCAGAAAGTGAAGAGGAACTAAAAAGCCTCTTGAGGAAAGTGAAAGAGGAGAGTGAAAAAGTTGGCTTAAAGCTCAACATTCAGAAAACTAAGATCATGGCATCTGGTTCCATCACTTCATGGGAAATAGATGGGGAAACAGTGGAAATAGTGGCTGACTTTATTTTTCTGGGCTCCAAAATCACTGCAGATGGTGACTGCAGCCATGAAATTAAAAGACACTTACTCCTTGGAAGGAAAGTTATGATCAACCTAGATAGCATATTGAAAAGCAAAGACATTACTTTGCCAAAAAGGTCCATCTAGTCAAGTCTATGGTTTTTCCAATGGTCACGTATGGATGTGAGAGTTGGAGTATAAAGAAATCTGAGCACAGAAGAATTGATGCTTTTGAATTGTGGTTTTAGAGAAGACTCTTGAGAGTCCCTTGGACTGCAAGGAGATCCAACCAGTCCATCCTAAAGGAGATCAGTCCTGGGTGTTCATTGGAAGGACTGATGTTGAAGCTGAAACTCCAATACTTTGGCCACCTGATGCGAAGAGCTGACTCGTTTGAAAAGACCCTGATGCTGGGAAAGATTGAAGGCAGGAGAAGGGGACGACAGAGGATGAGATGGCTGGATGGCATCACCAACACAATGGACGTGGGTTTGGGTGGACTCCGGGAGTTGGTGATGGACAGGGAGGCCTGGCGTGCTGTGGTTCATGGGGTCACAAAGATTCAGACACAACTGAGCGACTGAACTGAACTGTTCACTTATCATCTGCATTGAAAAGAAAGTTCTCAATACCATGAAAGGTGACCTGAATATGACTGCAAAACAAAGTCATATATCAGTATTGGAGGTAACAGCAGTAAATAATCCTCTAATCTGAATTCAGGGGCATTCTCACCAATCATGCTGGCAGAAAGTACAGCAACATTTCTGTTACCCACAGCAATCTCCACTTGACTAGTAACCATGAAGATATGTGATTCATTCTGCTGAAAATATATTAACTTGAAATCTCACCCAGGAGAGACCAGTAAGTATGTTTCTGTGGCATTCCATTTTCTAATTGCAACTTCACTTTTATCAAACTCTTTCTCATATCTAGATTTTTAACTTATAAATACAGTTGCCAAAACGTGAAGAAAAATTTATTAGTTTTCTTTGGTTGGCCATTTTCTTTGGCTTGGTGTTACATAATCCAGAAGTGAAAGAGAATTAGAACATTGATAAATAGTTAAACTTCAATTGTTTAACAATTTGAAAAAAGCCCAATTAGTACAAAAGAATTCTCATAGGAGGCTCTCAAGTCAGTGTCTATTCCTGGAACTTTCCCCACTTCAGGGAACCTAGGAGCAGGATAGCAAACCCACCCAATCATTCCACTTCATTCCCATCCCCCATGTCACACCCCGCCCCATACACCCTCCCCTCACCTCTCTCTCTCTCCCTTTGACTCTGCTTTCTGTTTTCTGACTCATTCCCTCTTTTGTGAAAACAATCTAACAGAAACTTGAAAAGAAAGGTTAGATGCTGACAACCTTAAAACAACTTCTGAGAGAAAACTTGTATGTAAAAAAGTATATGTAAATATATATGTAAATGTTTTTCTTCTTATATGTAAATGCAGATGGTTTTTTCTTCTTTAGCAACATAAGACTGTTATTATTAGGATTCCTGATTAATTTATACTGACTTGCTTTTCATCACCAAGGCTAGCCTGTAATCAAAGTGTAAAATGGGTGGAGTTTTGTTTCATTTCCTCCCTTTCAAGAATATGTTTTCTGTTTGACTCTGATAATTATTCACAGGTATTATTTAGTATTCAAACTGTGTAGATTTTTTTAGTCAATGGCAAAAGCACTTAGACAAACTCATTCCAGGTCCAGGAGCCTAGAGAGCTTTAAATAGGCCAACACAATGAATCCAAAGAGATCATACTGATACACATTATAATTAAATTGTCAAAGTTTAGAGACAAGGAGAGAATCTTAAAAGCATCAAGAGAAAGACAACCTGTATGTATAAGGGAATCTCCATATAACTATCAGCAAACTTTTTAGCAGAAAATTTTCAGGCCAGAAGAGAGTGGCAAGATATATTCAGAGTTTTTGAAATAAAAAAAACTGCCAACAAAAAACACTTATTCAGCAAAACTGTTTTTCAAAAATGAATAAGGGATAGGCTTTTCCAGATTAACAAAAGCTGAAGAAGTTCATCACCATTAAACCCACCTTCAGTTCAGTTCAGTTGCTCAGTCATATCTGACTCTTTGCGACCCCATGAATTGCAGCACGCCAGGCCTCCCTGTCCATCACCAACTCCCTGAGTTCACCCAGACTCACGTCCATCGAGTCAGTGATGCCATCCAGCCATCTCATCCTCTGTCATCCCCTTCTCCTCCTGCCCCCAATCCCTCCCAGCATCAGAGTCTTTTCCAATGAGTCAACTCTTCGCATGAGGGGGCCAAAGTATTGGAGTTTCAGCTTTAGCATCATTCCTTCCAATGAACACCCAGGGCTGATCTCCTTTAGAATGGACTGGTTGGATCTCCTTGCAGTATGAAAAGGCAAAAACCAACCTTACAAGAAATATTAAAAGGAGTTCTTCAATTTGAAATAAAAAGATGTTAAAAAGCAACAACATGGTAGCATAAGAAAGAGTGTAAAACTTGTTGATAAAGATAAATATATGGATAAATACAGAATATTATTGTAATGGTAGATATTAAGAATAACTATAACCTTAAAGATGTTAATGGGCACACAGTGCAAATAGACATAAATTGTGGCATTAATAACCAAGTGCATGTGGTACAGGAAATTGTTCTGGTGGCTCTGATGGTAAAGTGTCTGCCTGCAATGTGGGAGACCCGGGTTCAATCCCCAGGTTGGGAAGATCCCCTGGAGAAGAAAATGGCAACCCACTCCAGTACTTTTGCCTCCTGGAAAATCCCATGGATGGAGGACCCTGGTAGGCTACAGTCCATGGGATTGCAAAGAGTCGGAGACGACTGAGGGAAATCACTTTCACTTTCACTGTGGTACGGAAAGAAGTAAATGTGTAGAGTTTTTATATGTGATTGAAAGTAAGTTCTCATCAACTTAAACTTTTTAAGACTATGGTAAGCTCTATGTGAAGAAAGCTGAGCACCAAAGAATTGATGCTTTTGAATTGTGGTGTTGGAGAAGACTCTTGAGAGTCCCCTGGACTGCAAGGAGAACCAACCAGTCCATCCTAAAGGAGATCAGTCCTGGGTATTCATTGGAAGGACTGATGCTGAAGCTGAAACTCCAATACTTTGGCCACCTCATGCAAAGAATTGACTCATTGGAAAAGACCCTGATGCTGAGAGGGATTGGGGGCAGGAGGAGAAGGGGACGACAGAGGATAAGATGGCTGGATGGCATCACTGACTTGATGGACATGAGTTTGGGTGAACTCAGGGAGTTGGTGATGGACAGGGAGGCCTGGCGTGCTGCAATTCATGGGGTCACAAAGAGGACACAACTGAGCGACTGAAATGAACTGAACTGAACTGAACTGATGGTAACTATAAAGAAAATACCTATAGAAGCTACACAAAAGAAAAAGAGAAAGAAATCAAAGCATATCAATATAGAAAATAAATGAAATATGAGAAAAGCAAGGGAAAAAAGATGAAAGAACTACAAAGCAAACAATACAAAATGCCAATAATAAATCCTTTAACAATAATTACATTAAATGTACATGAATTAAATTCCCTAATCAAAAGACACAGAATGGCTGAATGGATATAAGAATAAGGTATAACAAAGTTGATAAACTATCAACAAGGAACTCACTTTAAGTCTAAAGACACATGTAGACTGAAAGTGAAGATATGGAAAAAGATATTCCATGCAAATTATAACCAGAAAACAGCATGAGTGGCTATACTTTTCTCAGACAAGATAAGCATTAAGTCAAAAACTGTCACCAAAAAAAAAAATCTGTCACAAGAGACAAAGAAAGATGTTATATAATGATAAAAGATCAGTTCAACAGGAAGATACAATGTTCTTTCAATATCAGAGCCCTAACTATATGAAGCAAACATTGACAGAACTAGAGAAGAAATAGACAGCAATACTCTAATATTATAGTATATAGAGATTCAATACCTCACTTTTAATAATGGCTAGAGTAGCCAGACAGAAAAATCAACAAAGAAACAGTGGACTTTAAGAACACTATAGACCAAATAGACCTCACAGATGGGTATAGAACATCCCACCCACAGCAGCAGCATATACATTCTTCTCAAGTGTTCACAGAACATTTTCAAGGATAGATCCTATATTAATCACAAAACAAGCAGACAACTTATCTGATTCTACAGGTTCATAGCTGGAAAGGAATTTTGCTTCAGGATGAATCATACCTCAAGTCTCACCCACACTTGATTTAGATATTTAGATGAGATTTGGGATTTAGAGTTGATGTTCAGAGTCAAGACTTTGGGGCTGTTGGAATTGGAGAGTGAATGTTTTTTGCATGTGAAAGGACATGAGTTTGGGGAAGCAGAATATCATGGGCTGGGTTGTGTGCCCCCGAAATTCATATGTTGAAGCTCTACCCTTAGTGCTTCAGCATGTGTATGTGGAGATCGGAGTTTTAAAGATTAAGTTAAAATGAGGCATCATGCTATGCGCTAATCCAATCTGACTGGTATCTCTATAAGAAGAGAAAATTTAGACACACAGACGCCAGATATGTGTTTGCACAGAGGAAAGATCATGTGGAGACATAGCAAAAGGGCAGTCATCTGCAAGCCTAGGAGAGAAGTTTCAGAAAAAACCAAACCTGCTGACATCTCAGTCTTTGAGTTCTAGTCTCCAGAACTGTGAGAAGATTCATTTCTGTTGTTTAAGCCACACAGTCCATGGTGTTTTGTTATGGTAGCCCTAGTGGGCTAACACAGGAGTCTACTGTGGACCTCTGTCTCACCATGTGACCTTATCAGGACCCTCCTGCTCTCCAGGCTGTGGTTTCCACATCTGAAAATGACAGTTTGGATTCAGTG
Organism: Bos taurus; assembly: GCF_002263795.3. NCBI lineage: Eukaryota > Metazoa > Chordata > Mammalia > Artiodactyla > Bovidae > Bos > Bos taurus. The sequence continues at coordinate 94,921,941 of NC_037328.1, forward strand.
GAATATGAAGTCATCACCTTCCCTGGTGGCTCAGACAGTAAAGACTCTGCCTGCAATGCAAGAGACCCAAGTGTGATCCCTGGGTCAGGAAGATCCCCTGGAGAAGGGAATGGCAACCCACTCCAGTATTCATGCCTGGAGAATTCCATGGACAGAGGTACTGTCCATGGGGTCACAAAAAGTTGGATACGACTAACACTTTTCAATTTCAGACTTATCATTGATTTTGATCTGATAAATGTTACTGTGAGAGGATAATCACTAAACAGGTGTGCTTCTGTTTTTTTAATTTGACTTCCCATTGTTTCTTATCTCTAAAAGCAGAGAGGTTATAATTAGGTGCATGTATCTAAAATCCCTCAGCGTCTGTATTTATTTGCCAGGCCTGCTATAACAGTATCACAAAGTTGATAGCTTAAACAACAGAAATTTGTTGTCTCATAGCCCTGGAGGCTGCACATCTGCGGTGTTATCAGGATTGGCTCCTTCTGAGATCTGTGAGAAAGAATCTGTTACCGCCTCTCCCCTAGCTTCTGGAGTTTCGCTGACAGTTTTTGGCATTCCTTGGTGTACAGAAGCATCACCCTGATCTCCGTTTCTGCCTTCAGCTTCATGTGGCATTCTTCTGTATGCATGTCTGTGCCAAATGCCCTCAGCACCAATCATTGGATTAAGTTGTGTGTTAGTCGCTCAATTGTGTCTGACCCTTTGCAACCCATGGACTGTAGACCACCAGGCTCCTCTGTCCATGGGATTTTCCAGGCAAGAATATTGGAGTGGGTTGCCATTTCCTCCTCCAGGGGATCTTCCCAACCCAGGGATCAAACCCATGTCTCCTGTGTCTCCTGCATTGCAGGCATATTCTTAACCTGCTGAGCCATTGAGGGTCCACTCTAATGACCTCATAGTAACTTAATTACTTCTGCAGTGACCCTGTCTCCAACTGAGTTCACATTCTGAGGTACTAGGTATTAGGACTCCCCCATAAGAATTTGGGAGTGAACACAATTCAACCCATAAAAAACAGCATCCCTAATGATTCACTTCCCATCTACCAAAGAAATGATCGCAGAGAATTTTCCAGGTCAGCCTCCTGCCGTGGTTCATCTCACATCCACATGTCCATCCTGGGTTCTCTTGCCTGCTGCTGTGTGTCTATTACCTGATTCTTTCTCCCTCTCTGAAAGCTCCAGAGTCAGCAACAACTCAATCCGTTTGATAATCATCCTCACCTTCCATCGGAGGTTATGACAGTGCAGGTGCATATCTTCCCCCAGCCCCCCTTAGATCCATATTCTTAAGCCCATGGACAGGCCCATTTTCAAAAACCCATGCGGGCCAAAACTCCCCACCTGAGTCAAAACTCTAGATCCCACCATCCCAACTCCATGCTCATCTGAGAGGAGGGTGTGAACCAGAAATTCACAGATCCTGAGAAGGTAGATTTAAAAATGACCTCTAAACAATAGGCAGATATAGGCCAAGGAGAAACACCTCAATTTGTAAAAACATTTATTTTGCCATACCCTAACAGTGGAAACAGTGTCAGACTTTATTTTTCTGGGCTCCAAAATCACTACAGATGGTGACTGCAGCCATGAAATTAAAAGACGCTTACTCCTTGGAAGGAAAGTTATGACCAACCTAGATAGCATATTCAAAAGCAGAGACATTACTTTGCCAACAAAGGTTCGTCTAGTCAAGGCTATGGTTTTTCCTGTGGTCATGTATGGATGGATGTGAGAGGTGGACTGTGAAGAAGGCTGAGCACCAAAGAATTGATGCTTTTGAAGTGTGGTGTTGGAGAAGACTCTGGAGAGTCCCTTGGACTGCAAGGAGATCCAACCAGTCCATTCTGAAGGAGATCAGCCCTGGGATTTCTTTGGAAGGAATGATGCTAAAGCTGAAACTCCAGCACTTTGGCCACCTCGTGAAGAGTTGACTCATTGGAAAAGACCCTGATGCTGGGAGGGGTTGGGGGCAGGAGGAGAAGGGGACGACAGAGGATGAGATGGCTGGATGGCATCACTGACTCGATGGACGTGAGTCTGAGTGAACTCCGGGAGTTGGTGATGGACAGGGAGGCCTGGCGTGCTGCAATTCATGGGGTCGCAAAGAGTCAGACACGACTGAACGACTGATCTGATCTCCTTTCTGTTGTTGCATCACTAAGTCCTGTCCAACTCTTTGCAACCCCATGGACTACAGCATGTCCACCTTCCTTGTCCTTCACTATCTCCCTGAGTTTGCTCAGATGCATGTCCATTGAGTTGGTGATGCTATCTAACTATCTCTTTCTCTGTCGCCCTCTTTTCTCTTTGCCTTCAATCTTTTCCAGCATCAGGGTCTTTTTCAATGAGTCATCTCTTTGCATCAGATGGCCAAAGTATTGGAGCTACAGCTTTAGCATCAGTCCTTCCCATGAATATTCAGGGTTGATTTGCTTTAGGATAGACTGGTTTGATCTCCCTGATGTCCAAGACTCTCAAGAGTATTTCCCAGCACCACAGTTTGAAAGCATCAGTTCTTCAGTGCTCAGCCTTCTTTATGGTCCAGTTCTCACATCTGTATATGACTATTGGAAAAACCATAGTTCTGACTAGACAGACCTTTGTCGGCAAAGTGATGTCTCTGCTTTTTAATATACTATCTAGATTTGTCATAGCTTTTCTTTCAAAGAGCAAGTGTCTTTTAATTTCATGGCTGCAATCAACATTCACAGTGATTTTGGAGCCTAAGAAAATAAAATCTGTCATTGCTTCCACTTTTTCCCTATCTATTTGCCATGAAGTGATGGAATAAGATGCCATGATCTTAGTTTTTTTGAATGTTAAGTTTTAAGCCAGTTTTTTTAGTCTCCTCTTTCACCTTCATCAAGAGACTCTTTGTTTCTCTTCACTTTCTGCCATTAGAGTGGTATCATCTGCATATCTGAGGTTGTTGATAATTCTCCCGGCAATCTTGATTCCAGTTTGTGTTTCTTCCAGTCCAGCATTTCTCATGATGTACTCTGCATATAAGTTAAATAAGCAGGGTGACAATATACAGTCTTGACATACTCCTTTCCCAATTTTGAACCAGGCCATTGTTCCATGTACAGTTCTAACTGCTTCTTGACCTGCATACAGGTTTCTCAGGAGACAAGTAAGGTGGTCTGGTATTCCCATCTGTTTAAGAATTTTCAACAGTTTGTTGTGATCCACACTGTCAAAGGCTTTAGTGTAGTCAATGAACCATAAGTAGATGTTTTTCTGGAACTCCCTTGCTTTCTCTGTGACCCAAGGGATGTTGGCAATTTGATCTCTGGCTCCTCTGCCTTTTCTAAATCCAGCTTGAACATCTGGAAGTTCTTGTATCATATACTGCTGAAGCCTAGTTTGAAGAATTTTGAGCATAACCTTACTAGCACGCGAAATGAACACAATTGTATGATTTGTACATTCTTTGGTATTGCCCTCTTTGGGGAATTGAATGAAAACATCTTTTCCAGTCTTGTGGCCACTGCTGAGTTTTCCAAATTTGCTGCTATATTAAATGCAGCACTTAAACAGCATCATCTTTCAGGATTTGAAATAGCTCAGCTGGAATTCCATCACCTCCACTGGCTTTGTTTGTAGTAATGCTTCCTAATGCCCACTTGACTTCATGTTCCAGGATGTCTGGCTTTAGGTTGAGTGACCACACATTCATGCTTATCCAGGTCATTAAGACCTTTTTTGTAAAGTTCTTCTGTATATTCTTGCCACCTATTTTAATCTCTTTTGCTTCCTTAGGTCCTTGCCACTTCTGTCCTTTATTGTGCCCATTCTTGAATGAAATGCTCCCTTGATATCTCCAATTTTCTTGAAGAGATCTCTAGCCTTTCCTATTCTATTTTTCCCTCTATTTCTTTACACTGTTCATTTAAGAAGGCCTTCTTACCTCTCCTTGCTGTTCTCTGGTACTCTGAATTCAGTTGGGTATATGTTTCCCTTTATCCCTTGCATTTTGCTTCTCTTCTTTTCTCAGCTATATGTAATGCCTCCTCAGACAACCATTTTGCCTACTTGCATTTATATTTTTCTTCTGGATGGTTTTGATCACTGCCTCCTGTGCAGGGTTATGAACTTCTGTCCTAGTTCTTCAGGCACTCTATCAGATCCTAATCCCTTGAATCTATTCATCACTTCCACTGTATAAGCATAAGGGATTTGATTTAGGTCATACCTGAATGGCCTAGTGGTTTTCCCTACTTTTTTCAGTGTAAGCCTAAATTTTGTAATAAGGAGGTCATGATTTGAGCTACAGTCATTTCCAGGTCTTTTTTGTTGCTGACTGTAGAGAGCTCCTTCTCCATCTTCAGCCACAAAGAATACAATCAATCTGTTCTCTTGGCAAAACTCAGTTAGCCTTTGCCCTGCTTCATTTTGTGCTCCAAGGCAAAACTTGCCTGTTACTCCAGGTATCACTCGACTTCGTACTTTTGCTTTCCAGTTCCCTATGATGAAAAGGACATCTTTTTTTGGTGTTAGTTCTAGAAGGTCTTGTAGGTCTTCATAGAACCATTCAACTTCAGCTTCTTTGGCATCACTGCTTGGGACATAGACTTGGATTACTATGATGTTGAATGGCTTTGTCTTGGAAATAAACTGAGTTCATTCTATTGGTTTTGAGATTGCACCCAAGTACTGCATTTCAGACTTTTTTGTTGACTATGAGGGCTACTCATTTATTCTAAGGGATTCTTGCCCACGGTGGTAGATATAATGGTCATCTGAATTAAATTCACCCATCCTGGTCCATTGTAGTTCACTGATTCCTAAGATGTTGGTGTTCACTCTTGCCATCTCCTGCTTGACCATGTCCTATTTATGTTGATTCACCTACCTAACATTCCATGTTTCTATGCAATATTGTTTTTTACAGCATCAGACTTTACTTTCACCACCAGGCACAACCACAGCTGAGCATCATTTCTGCTTTGGCTCAGTCACTTCATTCTTTCTGGAGTACTTCATAATTGCCCTTCATTCTTCCCCAGTAGCATACTGGACACCTTCTGACCTGGGGAGCTCATCTTCCAGTATCATATCTTTTTGCCTTATCATACTGTTCATGGGGTTCTCGCAGCCAAAGTACTGGAGTGGGTTGCCATTCCCTCTTCCAGTGAACCATGTTTTGTCAGAACTCTCCACTATGACCCGTTCATCTTGAGTGACCTGAACGACATGGCTCAGAACTTTCCTGAGTTATGTAAGCCCCTTTGCCATGACAAGGCAGTGATCCATGAAGGGCATCTCCTTCCTGGCAAGCTGTTTTGTTTTGTTTTGTTTTTAATTGGAGGACAATTGCTTTATACACTGTTGTGTTGGTTTCTGCTGTACCTCACCATGAATCAGATATAAGTATACACATATCCCCTCCTTCTTGAGCCTCCCTCCCACCCCACCACCACTCCACCTCTCTAGGTTATCACAGAGCACTGAGCTGAGTTCCCTGTGTTATACAGCAGCTTCCTACTAGGTATCTATTTTACACATGGTATTGTGTATATATATATCAATGCTACCCTCCCAGTTCGTCCCACCCTTTCCTTCCCCCACTGTGTTCATAAGTCCGTTCTCTACATCTAGTAAGCTGCTTTTCATGTTCTCAGAGGCTTGCATGTGGAGAGTTCTGCAAGTCAACAGCAGCCTCCTTATTTCATAAACAAGAAGAAATGTTACTCAGGACCAGGCAAGAAGACCAATTCATATTCTCTCAGCCTTTTGGAAGCTCTGGTTTAAGAATTCATTCACTCCACTGGGAAAGCACAGTTTTCATTTTTCACTTAAGGATGCTGGTGCACTGAAGGAGAAGAATTCAGTAACATATGTTAAAAAAGATGATTCCTTCAAAGAAAACTGATCCCTACATAAATGTTCCTTGATACTCAGTATACCAAGGCACAATTAGAAATGACATTTTCCAGAGGCAACATTGAGATTGCCAGAGTAAGAGCAGTTTTTTTTTAATGCTACCTAGAGTAAAAAAGTATTGGAAACATGTACAGTTTGTTATGTTCTAAACACTAGCATAGAGATGTTTTTCCTTTTCTACAAAGGAGAATTTAATTGAAAATAAAACTTCCTATCCTAGACCATGGTTCCCCACAAAGTTTCTCATTTCAAGGAGAACTGCAAACGTATTGAAGGGTGGGGTGGGATGCTATGCTGTATGACATGTCAGTGAGGGAGCAGCAGGGTTCCTTGTGTTTGGCCTGAGGTGCTGGAGAAAACCTCTCCTCCCTGCCAGGGTTGTTGCAGGCCCATGCAGTCAGCAGCTATCTCCTTTTCCCCTGGCCCTTATATCTGTTATATGTTATCTCTGTTTATTGCTGGGTCAAGCTGGTCTCACAGTTTAATGCCTGTCAATTCTGAAGTTGCTAAAGAGAATTCTCTTGCACAAAAATACGTAGACTTGCTGAAAATGTCAAAGGGGAAATGAACAAGATGAGTTTGCATTGCACAACTCCTCTCACTCCTCATCTCATTTTTTTTTAAATCTCTATTAGGTATTTCTTTCTTCAATGTTCCTTCTGTAGCTGTTTTAGTCGCCAAAAACTTGACCCGTGGACTTTCTGCTCCCTGGCCCAGGTTTACTGGCCACTCTCTATTTCTCCCGAATCCCTTCTCACCATTGTCCCACCTCCCTTCTATTAATATTTGGTGGAAGAATTCAGCTCTGTCTTTACTCCTACACCCAAAATTGCATAATCGAAACTGTCATGAGATTCAGGAAAAGTCCTCTGTTACATAAAGGGTAGAAACACCCTGTGTTATTTACTCCCTAGCCCCTGGTAGGCCCTCAGGAGACTAGGATTAGTAGACTCCTAAGGCATCACCTCAGAGAAGGCAATGGCACCCCACTCCAGTACTCTTGCCTGGAAAATCCCATGTTCGGAGGAGCCTGGTGGGCTGCAGTCCATGGGTCGCACAGAGTCGGACATGACTGAGCGACTTCACTTTCCCTTTTCACTTTCATGCATTGGAGAAGGAAATGGCAACCCACTCCAGTGTTCTTGCCTGGAGAATCCCAGGGACGGGGGAGCCTGGTGGGCTGCTGTCTATGGGGTCGCACAGAGTCGTACACACTGAAGCGACTCAGCAGCAGTAGCAGCAGCAGCAAGGCATCACCTTCCTAGGGTCACCACTGAATGCCCAGAGGCTACAGATGTCCTTTCATTCAGAGTAGCTGCAAACATCTTCCAGCTCTCCGAATCTCTGACAGTTGTTCAGCTCACAGCTCCCTGGTGGTTTTTCTTTCCTCAGTAGTAGTTCTCCTTTGTCTAGCCTCATGAAACTGCATCCAGGGAATGAGCAGGCTAGGACACAGAGACCAAAGGACCAGTGTGTAGGCTTTTTCATGTAGCTCCCTTCTCCCTGGTGGTACTCAGCTCGGGGAGGGGGCCATGCTGTACTTGGCTTTCCCGTTAGTGCTGCAGTCTCAAAAGTGCCTCCAGGCACAGAGCTGGGTGACCTCTGAGTTCCCCTTGTTTGTTTCCTTCTTTCAGGGGTCACTACAACTCCCTGCAGTTCAACATCTGAAAATAGTCATTCATGCATCATCTAGTTGTTTAATGGTAGAAAGACGGGTCGAGGACAAGTTACCCCATTGTGGTTGGAATAGAAGGTTTTATTAATTTAAATCTACATTCTAGCTGAATTGAGCATATACGCCTGAGATTTATAGTAACCTTTAAAAACCTATAAGTGTTTCTGCTGTTTCTCTTAGATCAAAAAAAGGGACCTGGTTAAGTAGCATAATTAACTTGTAGAAATAGATTTTTCTTCAGTGCAACAAGTGGTAATCAAGGTGTTCAGGCTCTCCGGGGATTTTGTACCTGCATTTCTGTGCCAGCCTGAACAAGGTCAAAGTATTTAATGAGACCAGTAGTCCACACCCTTTGTCATGACCCCTTAGATTTAGGATCCCAGTGGACTCCTTGCCCAGTAGATTTCCCTGAGTATTACTGTTCACTGACTCTCACTAGGAAGTGAGGCTGAATTCTGCCATTAGAATTTATTGAGTTTACCTGAAGTAAACTGTTTACGAAAGATGCAGGTTGAGCCCGTTTTTGATAGAACAGAGTTTGGACTTCATCAAGCTAATAAGGGCGGCTGCAATAACCATTGCTAGTGTTTGTTTGTGTAGCAGAATGCTAACTGATCCTTGATGTCATTGTTACCTGGAAGGCAGGTTATGAGAAGAGGAGAGTTCTAGCCCTGAACTAAATATTAGAGGTTCCCCAAAAGAATCTGATTTCTATAATCAGCCAAACATGCTCAAGTCAGTTCACAACACTCATTAGCTCATAGACAGTTAGAAGTTTTCACTTTTGCTTAGATCCCCTGGGCTCCATGAATTATAGATGCACTAACATGGCAGCAGCACTGTTTTCTTCTGACAATTCTATCACGGATGGAGTCAAGAGGATATGTGGGAGTTGTGGATGTCTCTGACTAATTTTCAGGCAGGTGCCCTGGACAAGTCCTCTACAGACTCATTTTCTCTAGCCATTGTCTTCTGCCTGAGGTAATACAATCAGAGGAACTAATACGTCATCATCTGTAGACTCAGGGGAAGTCACGCTTTTATCCTCACTTTATTTGGAATTCTTGCCTCAGAGATCACCCTTCACTTATTCATCTGTACTCTCCAATCCATAACACCTGTTTTTGTGGGGTTTTTGTTTGTTTTCTTAAATACTGTTTTGCAAACAAAATTTGGAAATGCCTGACTCTTTCAGTTTTTTCAGTAGATAATAGTAGTCACTGAAAAAGGTTGCAGAGAATTCGGGTCATTAAGTCCATGCAACTTTGCTGCCAGGTTATAATGAAAGCCAAGTATCAGATTGTAGCCAATTTATGTATCCTAAAAACCTTCATTTCACCAGTGAAATTCATTTCTATCATTTGTTAGGCTAGTTAATCAGCCATTATTTTCATCAAAAAATTTCTCATATTTACTGTGCCAAAATTGTTTTTTTGTTTGTTTGTTTGTTTTTGCCATGCCATGCAGCATGTGGGATGTTAGTTTTCTGATCCCATGCCTGCTGCAGTGGAAGTGCAGAGTCTTAACCACTGGACCTCCTGGTAAGTGCCAAGAGAAGCATTTGAAATAATCACTTCTGGCATTTAAAATGTTGGCTGGTCAGCAATGTTGGCTGTGGCCCATTCTTTTAGGGCCACAGTTTGAGTCCATGCTGAAGTTAAAGTGCAGATATCATTACATATTTTCAGACCCAATTACAAGTATTTCTATTGTAAAAAGCTGTGCTAAATAAAACTCAACAAGTTTGAAGCCTCTTAAAACCTTTACAATGCTATCTATGCACAGTGTAAATTTCCAAAAGGATAATCAGGAGGGTGGTGGTGGATCCAATATGCAGTGTTTCCTAAACTTAGCTGACCATGGAAACCTTTTTGATTGTGTGGCTTGTGAAATTAGTGTTCCTTAGAAACCATGAGAGTTGGGCCACAAAGTTGAGCACTGAAGAACTGATGCTTTTGAATTGTGATGTTGGAGAAGACTCTTGAGAATCCCTTGGACTGCAAAGAGATCCAACCAGTCAATCCTAAAGAAAATCAGTCCTGAATATTCATTGGAAGGACTGATGCTGAAGTTCCAATACTTTGGCCACCTGATGCAAAGAACTGACTCCTTGGAAAAGACCCTGATGCTGGGAAAGATTGAAGGCAGGAAGAGAAGAGGATGACAGAGGGTGAGATGGTTGGATGGCATCACCGACTTGACGGACATGAGTTTGAGCAAGCTCTGGGGGTTGGTGAAGAATAGGGAAGACTGGTGTGCTGGAGTCCATGGGGTTGCAAAGAGTTGGACACATTGAGCAAGTGAACTGAACTGAGAAACCATTTTGGGAAATGCTAGTCCAGCTGAATTTTGTAAATAGATGTCAAGAGAAAAAACCCTAACAACTGGCAGACTGGATATAGTGCCATAGCAGATACTACATAATAGCTTAACAAAGAGTGGGGAAGTGAGACATCTTAAAAAACCCAATTAGAAACTTAAAAGAGAGAAATGAAATAACTTGGCATATTAGCATTACTCTGTGACTGTAGAGACAGGCTAAGCCTTTAGAGTTATGCAAACTGACATGCAATGTTATCTAAGTATCTATAAGTATTGTGATCCATCTATACAGGGATAACATAAAAACAATTCAATATAGAATCCAGAAGTTAACATATGAGATAGATTCAATCAAGTGGTGAAGCCTGGTGAAGCAAGATCTGTGTGTGTGTGTGTGTGTGTGTGTGTGTGTGTGTGTGTGTGAGTGTGCTTAAGATGAGATGTGAAGCAGATTTAAATTTGTTCTCCTTCACAAAGAACCCCTCAATAGAACTGTTTCTTCTTATTGTCTATTTATTTTCCTCCCATCCACGGTTGCACTGAAATCAGTCTTGTCAAGGTCATCAACTACCTAACTGCCAACTCAAGTGGGTGATTGTCAGTCATTCTGAGTCCATTCAGTATATTATTTGTTTTCAGAAGTTCATCTACTTCATTTAAATTTTTACATCTATTGGCATAAAATATTTCACAGTGTCCTTTTATTGTCTTTTAAACCTCTACAACAATCCCAAATTAGTTGTTAATCCCCACCTAGGTCTAGCTCCTGTTTCTGTGTGCTAAGTCTCGTCAGTCACGTCTGACTTGTTGCAACCTCATGGACTGTAGCCCTCCAGGATCTTCTGTCCATAGAATCCTCCAGGCAAGAATACTGGAGTGGGTTGCCATTTCCTCCTCCAGAGGTCTAGCTTCTAGACCCCTTAAAATATGCATATTAACATTCACCATGGTACCTTTCCTTTAATTCTTTGCATCATTTTCAGCAGTATTACTTACACAACTTTAGTGAACCATTAATGATTTTAAGTATTTTACAAAATACCAAAGAAATTGCAGAAAAAGAAGTTACAGTGAAGTAAATTACATGTGTTACAGAAATCAGAACTCAGAATAGCATGCCAAAGTGCTCACTGGTTAATAGTCTTTGCATTTTCAATTAAAGCTCAATGGCCAAGAGTGTACACAACATCTGTAATCCCTGTTTTTGTTTCCTGAAAATATACATAGCACTCAAAAGAACATATAAATGTTAATATACAAATAAATATGCTACATTTGCATGAATCTACACACATATTTAAATAACTTATTTCTGAGATAAATAGTATTATAACCAATCAGCGCTACTTCAGCATATAATGAGGTATGCTTATATATATGAAAGGACAAGAATGTCTGAAAGACAAAATAAAAAAAAAAAGCCCTGAAGACCTCATAGGTACAGAATTCTTATGATAGTACCCAGACACTGAGTTCCCTTCATGGATCACAGCCTTGTTGTGGAGAAGGGGTTTGCACAACTCAGTGAAGCTATGAGCGGTGCTGTTCAGAGCCACCAAGAAGGACAAGTCATAGTGAAGAGTTCTGATAAAACGTAGTCCACTGGAGGAGGAAACAGAAAATCACTCCCGTATCCTTGCTGTGAGAACCCCACGAAGAGTGCAAAGGACCAGGAAGCCTGGTGTACCGCAGTCCAAGAGTCGGACATGACTTAGCAACTGAAACAATAAAAGACACTGAGCAGGGCCTGGTTACTTTAGGTGACTAGTTTTGCCCTTTGAATTTTCAGTCCATCCAATTCAACTAACAATCCATACATAGTTAGTATAAGGCACTGGCATCTGTAGTATACATTGCAGGCTTTGATGACAATCGTTCCTTCAGCATAAAAGGCAATAGTATCTGCTCCCTGGGTGTAGGATACTAACATACCCCAATCTCGACTTATTGAGTTACCCTTCCTAGGTTTTGCCATGGAGTTAGTGCAGCCATGGTGAAAGCTGGGAATAATGATAAGGCTCTTCTGTGCTGGGCCCCAGGCAAGTGTGTGGCCAGAGCCAACTTGTCATTAGGCATAATGAGCGCCATAACTCAGGTCCACTGTGCTTTTACAGGCCCATAGAAATGGGAATTAACTTCTTTCAAAATCAGAAAAAAACCCTAAACTTTTAGGTTAAAATAAAAATTTTAATATGTAATATTGATATATTCTTCTTTATACCAATATAGTCATAAAATGTAACAATATTTTTATGAAGGAAGGGTCCATCAAGCCAAAGTGCCTTGAGCCGAAGAGAGTCATTGTGTAGTTCTGGCTGTGGCCTGAGGGAAAGGTAATTCTTTGACCTGCAGTCTTTTGTAGTAGAAGACAGGGAAACCTGCAGAGAGATGGCCTTTGGAGGTTTTCCTATAGCAAAAGGAAGAAGTAATGCTTTAACAACATCCCCATATATTGGCTCTTTCTGCCCCAAATCACAGGGTTAATCCATAACATGTTGCCAAAGTATGGAGTATACAGAGCTGTTTCCCACTTAGAGAGGTGGCATGACTCAGTGAGGGATAAAGAGTGGATTGGCTAGTGAATGGAGTGTGCAGTGGCAAAAAGAACACCCATGACAGGTGTGGTATAAGCATTGTCATCAAGCTTTTACACAAAGAGAATCAAATATTTGTTGTTAATAATTTGAAATGGTGTGTGAGTTGTGGGGGTGGGGGTGGTATCCAAGAACTATTCTGTCTAGGACTAAAGCCATCCAAGAAATAGTTAGGTTAGAGCGGATGAGAGGAGTACAATGCAGAACAGTGTCACTGGATGAGCTGTTCTACCCTATCACTGTCCTGGAAGTGAGTGGATATCAGAATCATCTAGAGAGCTTTTAAAAAGTGAGGGACCTCCTCCTCCCACATGGGAAGTCTTATACCCTCCTTTTAAAAATCACTGCCATAATAAGCAACCATTACTGATGAGCACATTGTATTTCTCACTGTGATGAGAAAAATTAATGACTGATATAGAAGACAAAGGAATACTGAGATACTGAGAGCCAATACTTCCCTTTTGTTTGCTATGCCCAGTTATTACAGTGCTTTACATATTTCAACTCATTTAGTTTTCACAATAATCCAACAAGGGGGTTATTTATTATAACTACTGCCATTTTATAGATAGAAAAACTAAGACACAGCGAGGTTAGGTAACTTGACTATGGTCACACAGCTGATGAATGGCTATGCTGGTATGCAAACCCAGGCAGTCTGGCTCTGGAGTTAGTTCTGTTACTAGTCCCTGACTAAAGAAATCAGCAGTTAAAATGACACTCATTTATGTTAAAATAGCTGTCCATATGAACTACTTAGTAAATCACTGTGTTTTTCTCAACTCTGTTTTATTAAACCATAGGAAAGAAACCTACTTTATTATCACTGAAACAAGAATTCTGAAATTCTAGGTGGATCCAGCAGTTTATCTGAAGGCCCTAGCAGAGAACTATCTTGTTTCAGTCTTGCCAAATGATGAAGCAAATAAATTCATGCTTTGAGATGTCACACGTATTGAAACAAGAATGGAATTATTCATATTTGTAATCATTTACCCTAATGTTTTGACATGTTTTTACTATCTCCAGTGAATTTTGGAATTTAGTCCAAATAGATTTCTCAACAACTGGATCTAAACCTAAGTATTCAGAGGGACTCCAAGATCTTTCTCTAATATCCCAACTTGAAGAGGTATTAGAAGCTCATTGCTCTTGTTCATTTTATTTTCTTATTTTTTCTGTTGCTTTACTGGGACCTCAAGTAGGTCTGCAGTGGCACCAACCTACTCTTTCTCAGCTTTTCCTGCCCTGCCCCCTATACTGCTCTTGTATTGGCCTCTGATCAGTCTTTGTGCACTAGCCCCATGCCCTTCTCCCAGTCTAATGAGAATTTTACCTCTCAAGGAAGAAGCCTGTCCTGTTGAAAGCTTCTCCTCTTTTAAAGGTATTTCAACCATCTGAGAAGCATAGAGAATGCTTTTTCTGAAGGCACATCACCCCTCACCTAATTAACTGTCTCAACTAATAGCCAACCTTGATTTAAGGGTGGACAAGGAGATCCAACTCACCAGTCTTAAAGGAAATCAATCAATCAATCAAGCCAAAGCTCCAGTATTTTGGTCACCTGATGCAAATAGCCGACTCATTGGAAAAGTCCCTCATGCTAGGAAAGACTGAAGGCAGAAGGAGAAGAGAGTGTCAGAGGATGAGATGGCTGGATGGCATCCCCACTACAGTGGATATGATTTTGGGCAAACTTCGGGAGATAGTGAGGGACAGGGAGGTCTGACAAGCTGCAGTCCATGGGGTCACAAAGAGTTGGACATGACTGGGCCACTGAACAGCAACAACAACAATAAATTATTTTATGTCCATGACAATCTGCCTACTTTCAAATGAAAATGGCCCCATGACAAGAGTTGTGGAAAGCTGTGAGGGAAAGCAAAGTGCAAATACACTCCCATGTCTTTTTACTGAGTTGTATGTACATATTGTTATTGTTTTTAGTTACTAAGTCATATCTGACTCTTTTGTGACCCCATGGGCTGTAGACCACCATGCTCCTCTGTGATTTTTCAGGCAAGAATACTGGTGTGGGTGGCCAGTTCCTTCTCTAGGGGATCTTCCTGACCCAGGGATCAAACTTGCGTCTCCTGCTTTGGCAGGTGGATTCTTTACCACTGAGCCACCAGGAAACCCAATGATTACAAAAATAATACACAATTACCAGGAAGACAAAGTCATAAAGATGAGTATAAAATAATCCATACTTTCACAGCCAGAGATAATATGTGTTAAGTCATAGATGTATATCTATCCAGTCACTAAAAAAACATGTCATATTCACTGCTTTGTTATGATGTTTTTCTCTAATCAGTATGTTGTGATTTTTTTCACATCATTAAGTGTTTTTTAAATACATGGTTCTTTATTGAAGTATCTTCTTTATTGAAATATATGGTCTAAAATCAGATCTAACACAATATATTTAATATATATTTAAGTTGAACTACATAAAATTGCCATTTTGCAGGTCAAAATAGTTGAATATGGGAAGATCCCTTGGAGAAGGAAATGGCAACCCACTCCAGTATTCTTGTCTGGAGAATCCCATGGACAGAGGAGCCTGGCAGGCTACAGTCCATGGGGTTGCAAAGAGTCAGACATGACTGAAGCAACTTAGCACAAGTTGAATATCATCAACTTTATGTGTTTCAACCCAATATTTCCCTCTTCCTGGATTCCTAGGTTATTTCCAGTTTTTTATTTTATAAATAATGATGCAGTGGGAATTTTGCAGATAAATCTCTTTGAAGACTCTGTTTTCTTAGGATAAATTCCTAGTAGTGAGATTGCTAGATCAAGAAAGATGGATGTTTTTGGCCTGTATTATGGCCTGTGATAGGTGTTTCCAGTTTTTCCTCTAGATAATGCTGATTTATTTAGCATTGTCACTACTTTCTAAAAAGTTATTATGTTATTGAGTTCAGCTAGGAACCCTCTCCAGTGTTCTTGCCTGGAGAGTTCCGTGAACGGAGGGGCCTGGTGGCTACAGTCCGTGGGGCCACAAAGAGTCAGACATGACTGAGCAATTAACAGTTAGTCAGTCCTCATACTAATACCATGAAATCATGCAACTATTAGTCACCTTCCCAGCATAGGCTTCCAGTTTAAATTTTAGGAAACAGTATTTTTGTGTGTTCAGAACCTTTCTAAATCCTTAGTTAATGTAGGTCTGAGGATGAAACTTGCTCAAATACAGTCATGCAGCTATTTAGTTCTTGAGAGCCTCTTTAAAGAACTGGGAAAATTACCTTATCTTCAAATCACTTTCTCTAGACATACCCTCTAGACCAGATATGATTCTAAGCGTAGTGTCCAGTGCTTAATTTATGGTTATCAAGTTAACCTTCACCAGAAGATGCAGAAGCCACACTTTTGGGCTTGCTTCTTAGATGCCTTAAGTGGAGACTGGTGAAGGAAGGCTGAGGGGGATGTGGTATGGTAAATATGTGTGCATAAATATGTGTATGAGTGTATATTAGGGAATCCTGAAGTTCATTCTTCTACAGGTAACAACTGACTGGGTATAAAGGAAAGCTGTTATTCTCTCTAAAATATCAAGTACAAAAAAAATTTTTTTGAAGTGTGAACCAGCCATGAAAGGTCAAAAGCTTGGGGGAAAACCTGTCTGAAATTTCACATGGAGTTACCCAGTCACACGAAGAAATTAGTCAACAGAGTATTTCTCCTTTCCTACAGTAGGCTAACTCACACTAGATATTTTTCTGATAAAGAATGTTTTTAAAATCATTGGTTCTCTTCCAACAAGCTGTGCATTTGTAAATCTGAAATAAAAGATGAGTGACAGCTTTAATCATCAAAGCAGAAACAGAATTTATATCTTAAAGCCGGGTAAATCATCATTGAGATGATAATTATCAACTCAGTAAAGGTTTTTAAAAAATACAATATTGAGATTGGTATTCTTATGCAGTGCTGGTGAGAATGTAAATCAGTATAACCTTTCTGAAAATAACTTGACAGTATGCTTCAATAAACTTAAAATTTTTATATCTCTTAACCTAGTAGTTCTGCTACAAGGTAATTTGGTATGTGGGGAAGGAAATAGTCATGAATAAATGAAATTTCACAATATTATTTTAGTTGTAATATTTGGAAGCAATCCAAGTGTTATCAGAGAAATGGATAAAAAGTTAAGTCACATGATAGAATATTATATAATAAAAATGGTATCTTCAAATAGCTTTATAAAGTGGAAAATTAAAATATTAAGTGGGTAAAGCAAAATGTATGATATACATATTATACATATATTGTATGTATGTAAATATTTCCCTTCATTGTTAATTTCTTATCACAATTTTGTTGCTACCAACCTAAATGAACAGGAAAAAATCTTGAAGGAAATATATCAAAGAAACAAAAACAAAAGACCTATGGCAAGTACAATTACTGATTATTGCTTTCTTTTACATTTTTGTCCATTCTAATCCCTTGAAATATATATATATATTAAATTTTCTTAAATAAAAGTTGTAAAAGAAAAAGACAAAGAATGAAAGAAAGGAAGGAAGTGTGGGAAGGATGGAGGGACAGATTTCCATCTGATGGAGGAAGGAAGGAAATACTGATTTCAGAGTGGTTTGGAAGTAAGTAAATATCTTTTAAATTTTTGTTTATTTTTGACTGTGCTGGGTCTTCATTGCTGCAAGGGATTTTCTCTAATTGTGGCAAGTGGGGGCTACTCTCTAATCATGTTGCACAAGTTTTTTTTACAGTAACTTCTCTTGTTGTGGAGCATGGGCTCTAGGGCATGCAGTCTTCAGTAGGTGCGGTTCCTGGGCTCTAGAGCACAAGCTTAATAGTTGTGGCACATGGGCTTACTTGCTTCAAGGCATGTGGGATCTTCCCAGACCAGGGATTGAACACATGTCTTTTGCATTGGCAGGCAGGTTCTTTATCACCAGGGAAGCTCTATATCTTTTTTTTTTATATATATATTCTGGAAAAGAAGAAAACATAAAAATTTTGGTTGAACTGCTAAATGTGGCAATATAGATAAGAGTATTTTTCCTTTTCAAAGTGTTTCGTGGCATGAGGAGGAAAGGCAAACGAATTTAAATGAAATAGAGAGCCAGTAGGTGGACTTTGGTCCCTGAAGTTTATAAACAAAAGATGATGGGGACAAATATAGTGTCAGTGTTTGTTTGTAACTTCAATAACAAGATATCAGTTCAGTTCAGTTAAGTTCAATTCAGTCGCTCAGTCATGTCCAACTCTTTGCGACCCTGTGAATCGCAGCACACCAGGCCTCCCTGTCCATCACCAACTCCCGGAGTTCACTTCTTGAAATAGTAAAATCTCTTCCCTTTAATGAGGCTCTTCCCTACTTGGCCAGGTTATATGAATGCCTGACACATGGATTCATTTCCTTACACTATCTTGGCTTGGTAATTCTCTTTCTAAAGGTCTTTCTGTGTCTGTTATCTAGCACTACCTACCTTTCCAGTTTTCATTGATATTAACAAAAGAATGGATTTGTCATGATTCTTGCAAAACCAAAAACTGATTCTAGATAACTTAGTAAGAAAAGGAAATCATTGAAAGAGTCTTGGGTTGCTGACAGCATTAGAGAGAAGTTCAAACAGCCAGATCCCAGCAAAATCAAGGGAGGAAAGCACAGCCACAACCTTCTCAAAGGAACTGCCTCTTAGGACAGAAAAGAGGTATCTTTTTCTTAGATGTAGAAAAACATTCTACTTCTGCTTTATTGACTATGCCAAAATCGTTGACCATGTGGGTTACAACAAACTATGGAAAATTCTTAAAGAGATGGGAATACCAGACCACCTTACCTGCCTTCTGAGAAATCTGTATGCAGGTCAAGAAGCAACAGTAAGAACTGGACATGAACAACAGACTGGTTCCAAATCAGGAAAGGTGTACATCAAAGCTGTATATTGTAACCCTGCTTATTTACTTATATGTAGAGAACATCATGTGAAATGCTGGGCTGGCGGAACACAAGCTGAAATCAAGATTGCTGGGAGAAATATAAATAACCTCAGATATGCAGATGACATCACCCTTACAGCAGAAAGTGAAGAAGAACTAAAGAGCCTCTTGATGAAAGTGAGAGAGGAGAGTGAAAAAGTTGGCTTAAAGCTCAACATTCAGAAAACTAAGATCATGGCATCTGGTCCCATCACTTCATGGCAAAAAGGTGGGGAAACCATGGAAACAGTGAGAGACTTTATTTCTTTGGGCTCCAAAATCACTGCAGCCATGAAATTAAAAGACACTTGCCCCTTGGAAGAAAAGCTATGACCAACCTAGACAGCATATTAAAAAGCAGAGACATTACTTTGCAAACAAAGGTCCATCTAGTCAAACTATGGTTTTTCCAGTACTCATGTATGGATGTGAGAGTTGAACTATAAAGAAAGCTGAGGACCGAAGAATTGATGCTTTAGAACTGTGGTGTTGGAGAAGACTCTTGAGAGTCCCTTGGACTGCAAGGAGATCCAACCAGTCCATCCCAAAGGAAATCAGCCCTGAATATTCATTGGAAGGACTGATGTTGAAGCCAAAACTCCAATACTTTGGCCACCTGATTCGAAAAACTGACTCATTTGTAAAGACTCTGATGCTGGGAAAGATTGAAGGTGGGAGGAGAAGGTGACGACAGAGGGTGAGATGGTTGGATGGCATCACTGACTCCATAGACATGAGTTTGAGCAAGCTCCAGAAGTTGGTGATGGACAGGGAAGCCTGGCATACTGCAATCCATGGGGTCACAGAGTCAGACACAACTGAGCAACTGAACTGACTGAACTGCCTCTTAGGACATCATTTGTTATTGCCGATGCTGCTGGCTGACTCTCATCTCAGCTTTCTGTGCTGCAGGACTCTTCCACCCTCAGGCCCTGGAATCTAGACTTTGTAGCTGTAGCTGCAGTAACTGAGAGCTATCTGAGTCTACTTTGAGAGTCAAGAATTGGTAGAGGCATCTGCTTGGACAATCCAGCTGCCGGGGCTAGGGGAAGTGTCATGTCTATTTCCCCTGGCTTCTGTAGCAGGTGTTGAAGCCTGATCTCTCACTATCGTTGATAGTCTCCATTAGTGTCCACCAAAAAGCATCCATCACAGAAGAAGCACTAAACAAACAAGTGGACAGGATGACTCAGAAAGCAAATGTCAGGCAGCAACTGTCTCAACCACCCCAACTGTGCAATGGGCTCATGATAGCAGAGAGGGACTTACACATGTATCCAACTGTGCAGACTCTCATCAAAACGCTTGACTGCTGAATATCCACCCTGTTGGTACAGAGATGAATACAGAGCCCCTGACCTGAAACCATTCCTTGAAGGGGCTCACCAGTCACTTGGTAGCAAGTGGATTACATTTTTGCTTTTGATATTTCAATCAGCACCACCACTCAAGGCCTAATCTACCAATATGGGATTCTATATAATATCACCTCAGCCCAAAGGATCCTCTTTATAGTATAGCGAGTGAGTTGGCAGGAAAATGGCAATGGGACCCACTGACCCTACCACATAATGTTCCATCTGGAAGATGCTGACCACTAAGTGTGCTAGGATGGCTTTTTGAAGCTGAGACACCAGCTTGGAGGTAACCCCCCCTCTCCCCCCACACACATATAATGATGAGGCACTAAACTTCAAGGTGCAATATATACCCTAAACCAATGGCCAGTCTGTGATGCTGAACTCAGTAAGTAGAATACATGAGCCTGGGAAACAAGATGTAAAAATCAGAAGAGCACCACTTGACATCATTTCCAAACTCATTTGGGAAATTTATACTTGCTATTCCTGTAGCTTTAGTCTCTGTAGGTCTGAATATCCTGGTTTCCCAATGGTCAATTACACTATTCACATAGTAAGGGTACCACTAAGTTTGAAGCTTTAGCTGCACCCTGGTCATTTTAGGGTGCTTGCACAAATGGAGCAATAGCTACAAAAAGAGCACACCAGCAAGAGTTCAGTTCAGTCACTCAGTAGTGTCCAACTCTTTGCAACCCCACGAACTGCAGCATGCCAGGTCTCCCTGTCCATCACCAATTCCCGGAGTCCACCCAAACCCATGTCCATTGAGTCGGTGATGCCATCCAACCATCTCATCCTCTGTCATCCCCTTCTGCTCCTGCCCTCAATCTTCCCAGCATCAGGGTCTTTTCAAATGAGTCAGCTCTTCGCATCAGGTGGCCAAAGTACTGGAGTTTCATCTTCAACATCAGTCCTACCAATGAACACCCAGGACTGATCTCCTTTGGGATGGACTGGTTGGATCTCCTTGTAGTCCAAGGCACTCTCAAGAGTCTTCTCCAACACCACAGTTCAAAAGCATCAATTCTTCAGCACTCAGTTTTCTTTAATTGACAGATATTCCCTAAGATGCAGAGCTTATACTACATAATGGGAATATATTTGGTTCTCATGTGTTCTACTAGGGCATATATTAGCACTCTGTGCTGAATTTTAGCTGTATGTGGGCAAGGGCAGCAACCACAGCCTGTTTTGGCCACAGTCACCAATGGCTCAGATCACCCCAGAGATGATGGTCTGGGACACTTAACCAGACCAGCCTAAGTATTAATAGACAAGGATGGCAACTATTATCAGTGGGGGAGGAAGATAATTGAGCATAATTTATGTCCCAGGACCAACTGCAACAGTAGACACTGTAGTTCATCCCATCAAATCTTTTTGTAAACTTTCCCAGGAATTTTGATCAATGAGGACCCTAAAGAATCTATACCTAGACAGAGTGAAATTAATACAAGGAGCAAGTGGATTTGACCAATACATAGAGAGGACAGAGTAGGTGCTCTTCATATCTCAGATCTCCTCTAGAGAGCTGGTGACCCAGTCCCCAGCCCTCTGCCTTACTGGCTGTTCAGTCTCCAAAGAATTGTCTTTAGCCAATGGGAGCTGCCTCAAGAAGCTATGCCCTCCCATCTCTCCTCCCCATAGGAGCAATGTGAAACAAATCACTGACTGATACACAGCACAAAAAGACAGTCCCCTTGTCTTGGTGGGCTTCCCTGGTGGCTCAGATGCTAAAGAATCTACCTGCAATGCAGGAGATCTGGGCTCGATCCCTGGGTTGGGAAGAGCCCCCGGAGAAGAGAATCGAAATCCTCTCCAGTATTCTTGCCTGGAGAATCCCATGGACAGAGGAGTCTGGCAGGCTACAGTCCATGGGGTCACAAACAATCAGACATGACTGAGTGACTAACACTTTCACTTGTCCTGCTGTGGGATAAACGATGTGGTGAAATTCATGCTCCAGAGCATCTCTTGGGATCAGCTCAAAGCTAAGCCTGTGCTGAGGCTTCATCTGTGCCTAACTTCTTCCCTTGTTCTGTCCTGCATGCTCAGGGGACCCTTTCCCTCTCCTGAGAACACTCTTTATCATATCCCTTGCATAAGAACCCCCATCTCAAGTTCCGCTTCTAGGGTGACCCCAAACAGTCACCATTCACGTTACTTAAAAAACTTTCTGATTAATTACATTTTAATTCAGTTCAGTCACTCAGTCGTGTCCGACTCTTTGCGACCCCATGAACTGCAGCACGCCAGAACTCCCTGTCCATCACCAACTGCCGGAGTTTACCCAAACTCATGTCCATTGAGTCAGTGATGCCATCCAACCATCTCATCCTCTGTTTTCCCCTTCTCCTCCTGCTCTCAATCTTTCCCAGCATCAGGGTCTTTTCAAATGAGTCAGTTTTTTGCATCAGGTGGCCAAAGTATTGGAGTTTCAGCTTCAAGATCAGTCCTTCCAATGAACGTCCAGGACTGATCTCTTTTAGGATGGACTGGTTGGATCTCCTTACAGTCCAAGGGACTCTCAAGAGTCTTCTCCAACACCACAGTTCTAAAGCATCAATTATTCGGCCCTCAGCTTTCTTTATAGTACAACTCTCACATACATACATGACTACTGGAAAAACCATAGCCTTGACTAGACAGACCTTTGTTGACAAAGTAATGTCTCTGCTTTTGAATATGCTATCTAGGTTGGTCATAACTTTCCTTCCAAGGAGTAAGCGTCTTTTAATTCCATGGCTGCAATCACCATCTGCAGTGATTTTGGAGCCCAAAAAAGAAAGTCAGCCACTGTTTTCCCATCTATTTGCCATGAAGTGATGGGACCAGATGCCATGATCTTCGTTTTCTGAATGTTGAGCTTTAAGCCAACTTTTTCACTCTCCTCTCTCACTTTCATCAAGAGGCTCTTTAGTTCCTCTTCACTTTCTGCCATAAGGGTGGTGTCATCTGCATATCTGAGGTTATTTATATTTCTCCCAGCAATCTTGATTCCAGCTTGTGCTTCTTCCAGCCCAGCGTTTCTTATGATGTACTCTGTATATAAGTTAAATAAACAGGGTGACAATATACAGCCTTGATGTACTCCTTTTCCTATTTGGAACCAGTTTCTTGTTCCATGTCCAGTTTTAACTGTTGCTTCCTGACTTTCATACAGGTTTCTCAAGAGGCAGAGGAAACAGAGATCAAATTGCCAACATTTTAATTAGTGGCATTTTAATTGTGCTTTTATAAAAAGATACTTGTCACCCATTAAAACTGGTATATTTGCAGCATTTTTTTCCTCCAGTTTTAAAATTTCTCTAGGGTATGTTTTGTGGAAAACATTTCTCAGGTTAATTTGACACTCAAGAAAGAAAAAAAATTGGTAAAATACTTTGTGTTAAGTGGCAGATTTGTGTTCAAATCCTAACTCAGCCACAAATCATTAGTTAGGATCATCATTTAACTTTTCTGATCCCAGGTTTCTTACATATAAAATTTATTAGCACATGACTGATAAATACACTGCAAGAATTAAATGATAGAATGCATAAAAGGCACTTAGCACAGTGTCAGGCACAAAGTCAATCAGGACAAGTAAATAAATAGAAGTGCCTTGGGTTACAGGGGCAAGAAAGGACTGTTTACTATTCTTAAGCAACAGAGAACTTTCTCTTTTTAAATACAACCCAGAGAAACTCCATGAGTTACATTTTACAAAATACTGATTCAGTAAAATTGAACCATGCTTACTCATCACAAAGTAGAGAGTATTATCTGAAGAATTTGAACTGGGTAAACAATTAAGCAAAAATAGCTTTGGACAGATATCCCTATTGACAATCCAGAGATCTCTGCATTTAAAAAAATAATTATTATTTTAATTCTAGGAAAATTAGCATCTACCTTGCTAGTGTTTTCCAAATCAACATCAATTTTCCACCTTGGCCACATAATATTCTGGCAAAAATACTCTTGACTTTTGTTTACTTAATAACATGTTATGTGTTGATGTGAAAAACTGCAGTCCACCTGCATCTCAAGTCCGGGTGACCCTACCTTTACAGTATCCCCTGAACTCCTGAGAGGAATCCCAGGGGACATGGAGGCCAGAGTAAGAGGCTCCACTCTCAGATAGGAGAGTTTGGCCCAAGATACATACACAGGAAAAGCAGTTAGCCAGAGCCCAAGACAGCCAGGTGAAGGTTCTTGTACTTTGTTTAATAGAGAAAGGAGACTTCAGACAGAATATTTTTTATAGAATTAAGACAATAAAACATTTAGAGGGATAATGAGTAATTATTATCATATATTTTTATAATTATCATAATTATAATATGAGTAAGGAGATTCAATAGATACTGTATTCATTTCTTAGGGCTGCCATAATAAAACATCCCAGACTGGGTGGCTTAAATAACAGGAATTTACATTTCTATATATATTTGCATTCTCATAGTTCTGGAGGCCAAACATGTAAGATATGAGCAGACTTAGTTTCTCCTGAGGCCACTCTCCTTGGCTTGTAGATGGGCGCCTTTTCACTGTGTCTTCCAATGGCCTTTTCTCTGTGTGTGCCCATCTCTGTGGTTTATTCTTTTTCCTATGAGGACATCAGACATATTAGATTAGTGCTCCATTCTTATAACCTTCATTAATTACCTCTATAAAGCTTCCATTTGCATTTCTAAGGTACTGGAGATTAGGTTTCAACATATCACTTTGGAAGGAAGACAATCAGACCCATAACAGATATTAATATAGATCAAACATACTTTTTGATGTACTGCCAAAAATTCTATCTCCTGAAAAAAATTTATTAACCTTGAACTCAGACATAAATATTTACTTCTGTGGTATATGAAATACATGATTTCCCTCTCTGCACTCCTAGGAAAATGCTATAGCTATCTGCATTTGAAATACTTGTTTTAATATCATTTAGGAGAGAGTGCGTTTCCTGTCTCCCACAGGCTTCCCCCAAAGGCTATATGGATCAGATTTATTTATTTCTATGTGAAGAAAGACGGCTTTCCTGATGGCTCAGTGGCAAAGAACCCACATTCCAAAATAGGAGATGTGGATTCAATCCCTGGGTCAGGAATATCCCCTAGAGAAGTAAATGGCAACCCACTCCGGTGTTCTTGCCAAGGAAATCTCAAGGACAGAGGAACCTGGAGGTTTTCCATGGCAGGGGGAGGAGGGGGGAGGGGTGGAGGGTAGGGAATAGCTGGATATGACTTAGTGACTAAACAACACCAACAGTGTGGAGGAAGAGCCAATCAGGAGTCTGGGAATCAGAATTCTAGTCATGGTTTTACCTCTGTCTTGTTGGATAATCTAAGGAAAATTCCCCTGCCTCTGTAGGGCAAGGCAAAGTCACCCTGCAGCATTCACTTGGGAAGGAGGCTCCCTTTCAGCATTTTTCACTTAGGTTCAAAATACTTCAAAGATCATTGGTGCGTTACTGTTTTCATGCAGTTCCTTTGTCATCATACCTAACATTTGGATGGCATACAAAGCAGCAAAGCAGATTACTATGGCAAGAGGCCAGGCTCCTTCCTAACCAAACAACTTAATTGAGACTCTGATTTCAACAAAGAGAAGAGAACACAAAGGTTTTTTGTTTTTTTTTAATTGGCACAGATGTGGTGGGTCATTTTTATGTTTCCTGTTTCTTTAAAGGAGATACTATCTCTTCCAAGTTTTTCTTTTTTTTCCCCTAGACGAATCACCTTGCAGTTATCTCTTTTTGTTTGTGTGAGGTTTTTGTTGTTGTTGTTGATTTAGGTTTTTTGTCTTAAAAATGAACATTTATTTCTCACAGTTCCGGAGGCTGGGAAGTCCATGATGAAGGTTTTGGCTGACTTGGTGTCTGGTAAGCGTGTCCTTGGTTTGCAGACAGACATCCTCTTGCTGTGTCCTCACATAGTACAGAGAAAGGTCATCTTTCTCAACACTGTGTTTCAGATGTACAACACAGTGATTCAGTTATACATATTTTTTTTTCTGATTCTTTTTCACTATACATTATTATAAGATACTGAACAGAGTTCCCTGTCCTATGCAGTAAAACCTTCTTGTTTATCTATTTTGTATAGAGAGTTGTATATTTGTTAATCCCATATTCCTAATTTATCCTTCCCTACCTCTTTCGCCTTTGGTAATCACAAGTTTGTTTTCTATGTCTGTGGTCTGTTTTGTGTATTCACTTGTAAAATAGCTTAGATTTCACATATAAGTGGGCTTCCCTTGTGGCTCAGCTGGTAAAGAATCTTCCCGCAATGCGGGAGACCTGGGTTCAATCCTTGGGTTGGAAAGATCCCCTGGAGAAGGGAAAGGCTACCTACTCCAGTATTCTGGCCTGGAGAATGCCATGGACTGTATAGTCCATGGGGTAGCAAAGAGTCGGACATGACTGAGCAACTTTCACTTTCACATATAAGTGCTATCGTACAATATTTGTATGATACACTACGTACAATATTTGTCTTTCTCTAACTTAACTTCATATGAAAATCTCTAGGTCCATTCATATCACTGAAAATGGCATTATTTCATTCCTTTTTATGGCTGAGATGGCATCTGGTCCCATCACTTCATGGGAAATAGATGGGGAAACAGTGGAAACAGTGTCAGACTTTATTTGGGGGGGCTCCAAAATCACTGCAGATGGTGACTGCAGCCATGAAATTAAAAGACGCTTACTCCTTGGAAGAAAAGTTATGATGAACCTAGATAGCATATTGAAAAGCAGAGACATTACTTTGTCAACAAAGGTCCGTCTAGTCAAGGCTATGGTTTTTCCAGTGGTCACGTATGGATGTGAGAGTTGGACTGTGAAGAAGGCTGAGTGCCAAAGAATTGAAGCTTTTGAAATGTGATGTTGGAGAAGACTCTTGAGAGTCCCTTGGACTGCAAGGAGATCCAACCGGTCCACTTTGAAGGAGATCAGCCCTTGGATTTCTTTGGAGGGAATGGTGCTGAAGCTGAAACTCCAGTACTTTGGCCACCTCATGCGAAGAGTTGACTCATTGGAAAAGACTCTGATGCTGGGAGGGATTGGGTGCAGGAGGAGAAGGGGACGACAGAGGATGAGATGGCTGGATGGCATCACTGACTCAATGGACGTGAATCTAAGTGAACTCTGGGAGTTGGTGATGGACAGGGAGGCCTGGGGTGCTGCGATTCATGGGGTCGCAAAGAGTAGGACACGACTGAGTGACTGAACTGAACTGAACTGAACTGAACTGAATATTCTATTGTATATACGTACCGCATCTTGTTTATCCATTCTTCCATTGACAGAGACTTGGGTTGCTTCCATGTCTTCCGTCTCTTATGTGCTGCAATGAACATTGGGGTGCGTGCATCTTTTCAAGTTAGATTATTATCTTTTCTGGATATATGCTGAGGAATGAGATTGCTGAACCATGGGGTAATACTTTTTAGTTTAAGAAAACTCTATCACGATGGTGTGATCACTGACCTAGAGCCAGACATCCTGGAATGTGAAGTCAAGTGGGCCTTAGAAAGCATCACTACAAACAAAGCTAGTGGAGGTGATGGAATTCCAGTTGAGCTATTTCAAATCCTAAAAGATGATGCTGTGAAAGTGCTGCACTCAATATGCCAGCAAATTTGGAAAACTCAGCAGTGGCCACAGGACTGGAAAAGGTCAGTTTTCATTCCAATCCCAAAGAAAGGCAATGCCAAAGAATGCTCAAACTACCGCACAATTGCACTCATCTCACACGCTAGTAATGCTAAAAATTCTCCAAGCCAGGCTTCAGCAATATGTGAACTGTGAACTTCCTGATGTTCAAGCTGGTTTTAGAAAAGGCAGAGGAACCAGAGATCAAATTGCCAACATCCGCTGGAGCATCAAAAAAGCAAGAGAGTTCCAGAAAAACATCTATTTCTGCTTTATTGACTATGCCAAAGCCTTTGACTGTGTGGATCACAATAAACTGTGGAAAATTCTGAAAGAGATGGGAATACCAGACCACCTCATGTGCCTCTTGAGAAATTTGTATGCAGGTCAGGAAGCAACAGTTAGAACTGGAAATGGAATAACAGACTGGTTCCAAATAGGAAAAGAAGTATGTCAAGGCTGTATATTGTCACCCTGTTTATTTAACTTATGTGCAGAGTACATCATGAGAAATGCTGGACTGGAAGAAACACAAACTGGAATCAAGATTGCCGGGAGAAATATCAATAACCTCAGATATGCAGATGACACCACCCTTATGGCAGAAAGTGAAGAGGAACTCAAAAGCCTCTTGATGAAAGTGAAAGTGGAGAGTGAAAGAGTTGGCTTAAAGCTCAACATTCAGAAAATGAAGATCATGGCATCTGGTCCCACCACTTCATGGGAAATAGATGGGGAAACAGTGTCAGACTACTTTGGGGGGCTCCAAAATCACTGCAGATGGTGACTGCAGTCATGAAATTAAAAGATGCTTACTCCTTGGAAGGAAAGTTATGACCAACCTAGATAGCATATTCAAAAGCAGAGACATTACTTTGCCAACAAAGGTTCGTCTAGTCAAGGCTATGGTTTTTCCTGTGGTCATGTATGGATGTGAGAGTTGGACTGTGAAGAAGGCTGAGTGCTGAAGAATTGATGCTTTTGAACTGTGGTGTTGGAGAAGACTCTTGAGAGTCCCTTGGACTGCAAGGAGATCCAACCAGTCCATCCTAAAAGAGATCAGTCCTGGGTGTTCACTGGAAGGACTGATGTTGAAACTGAAACTCCAATACTTTGGCCCTGATGCAAAGAGCTGACTCATTTGAAAAGACCCTGATGCTGGGAAAGATTGAGGGCAGGAGGAGAAGGGCACGACAGAGGATGAGATGGTTGGACGGCATCACTAACTTGATGGACATGGGTTTGGGTGAACTCCAGGAGTTGGTGATGGACGGGGAGGTCTGGCGTGCTGCAGTTCATGGGGTCACAAAGAGTCAGACATGACTGAGCAACTGAACTGAAATGAACTGAACTGAAGTGAAACAAAATATAGTATTATCTGGTGTGTTTTACTCCTCGATACAATTTGTATAGAACATGATTTTCTTCTCCTGAGCATGTAGGGTAAGCATGACCATTTCTGTCTGCACCAAGGCAAGAATATTAAATAATCTCTTCTGAACCGAGAAAGGACTTTGAGACTGAAAAATGAACAGGCCACTCCATAAGTGCAATTTTGGAGTTTATTACGAGTAACTTAGGTGCAGGCAGGATGGAGCAGAAGACAATCCAGAGGTATTCACAGCTGTATTCCGTGTCTTTGAAAGAGATACAGGATATTCCAAGGGACTGAAACTAAAGATAGAATCTGACTACCAGTGAGAGTCAGAAGCACCCCCACCTCTGGCAGGGTGTCTCATAACCATTAATCATCTGCATCAGCTAAAGGTATTTTTCCAGATTTCATATCAAATGAAAGCAAAGGTAAAAGCTGAAGGCCACATCTCCAGCTTGGGAGCTTCCCTGCATCTAGTCTAAAGTTCAGGCATGAAAAGAAAGAGGGAGAGGTAGGACTTTGGGCCTCATGTGGGACTAACAAAATGAGGTTGTCACCCATACACATCCCAGGAGCTGAAAAAATGAAGTGAAGGTGAAAGTTACTTGGTCATGTCTGACTCATTGCGACCCCATGGACTGTACAGTCCATGGAATTCTCTAGGCCAGAATCCTGGAGTGGATAGCCATTCCCTTCTCCAGGGGATCTTCCCAACCCAGGGATCGAACCCAGGTCTCCCACATTGCAGGCAGATTCTTTACCAGCTGAGCCACAAGGAAAGCCCAAGAATACTAGCTTATCCCTTCTCCAAGGGATCTTCCTGGCCCAGGAATCGAACCAGGGTGTCCTGCATTGTAGGTGGATGCTTTACCAACTGAGCTATCAGGGAAGCCCTAGGGAGCTGAAAGGTCTATTTTAACCTATTTCTAGTCTTGTTCCAAAACACCTGATGTTTGTCAAAGATGTTTATCAATTATACCTCAGAGGAAACTTAACAGTCAACTTCCCTGAATGGATCCAGCATAACTGCAAGAGCAGTTCCTGTGCAGAGAAAACCTAGGTGTCTCCTCAAAGCCCCTTTGCTTCATTATCACACTAAGAAATCTGGTCAAAGTGCTTGTACTTTTCTAGGCACATTGAGTGCCTTGTGCAAGGGAGCCTGAGGGACCATGATGCCCTAGCTACTCATGGAAACCTCTGCCCTTTCCCTCAGCTTCTGATGATGCACCTGCTTTTCACCGCTTAGAAACCACCACCCTCCCCCCATACCCCCACCCCACCCCACCCCCTCTTTCTTCCCTTCAGGGAGAAGATAGCTATAGAGCATGAGCTTTCCCTTCTCCATCCTTGATCAGTGAATAAAGTTTTTGCTCTGCATTGCTGAACCTGGTCTCATTTAACTGTTGGGAGCTACACCAGACAAGGGAAGGGCCCAGCTGGGGTCTACTTGATCCAGGAGGATCGGGGAGAAAGTCAGTGTGATTCAGGCACGCACAGTCATTCCAGACAATGCATTCTTCAGTGATGACGCAGTCTTGATATTATCAAAAGAAATGTTTATTTCCCCCCATCTTTAGAGCTATTTTACCAGCACTGTATTGCTTTCACTGAGAGATTAACTACAACACTCTGTAAAGGACTCAGTCACACCTTATCATTTTGTTCACCTCAATTTTGCTGCAAAGGCTCCTGCTACTGTGACAAATAAGACTGCTAGTAGCTGGAGTTGCATTATGACTTTCCTGGGCCCCAGGTGCTTCTGCTTTCCCAGGCTCCTTATTTTATATTAAAAAACATGGTTTATGACCATATTAGTAAAAAGACAAATTATAAGCCAAGTGAATTATTATCATATTCATATTTTTCCTTCCAATTCTAAAAGAAATTAAACCATTTTCCCAGGCCCTTCAAAGTTGTCTGGTCCTTAGGTACTATGCCTGCTGTGGCTGGTAGCTAAGCCAGCCCTGATAAGAGCCCTGAGTCCTTGTAAGTGCCAGGCATTGTGTTAATTCAGTCATATGCTTTGTCTTACCTAACCTCCACACAACGCACATGACATAAATATTAAGGCTATTCCCACTTTATAGATGAGAAAACTACAGCCTAAAGAAGTCCCAGAAGGTACTTCCCTGGTGGCACAGTGGATTATTATCCTCCTGCCAATGCAGGGGACATGGTTTTGATCCCCGGTGTGGGAGAATTTCACATGCCATGGGGCAACTAAGCCCGTGTGCCACAGCTCCTGAAGCCTGCATGCCCAGAGCCTGTGCTCTACAGCAAAAGAGAAGTCACTGCAGTGAGAAACCTGAGCGCCACAACAAAGAGTAGCCCCCATTTATTGCAACTAGAGGAAGCCGCGCAAAGCAACGAAGACCGAGTGCTGCCAAAAATAAACAATACACTGTTTTAAAAAAAGCCCTAGAGGCAGTAACCACAAGGCCTTGAATCAAACCTCCTGTTTACAAACTCCATGGTCTTTATCACTACATCTGATAACCATCCCGGATATGAAATTTCAATAGTTTACTAATGTAGGGAGTGACCTGGTTAGATCAACAGTCAGGCACCAAACAAGCTGTTTACTTCACTTCTGAGATTTAACTCTATGCCAACTTCTTTACCAGCTATAAAACCCTGCAGTAACCAAACACAGACTGACTGCAGATATTGGATACAATTCATGTGCCATCAACCTGGCTTTTCAGACAGCAGAAGTCTTCCCTGAGAGACAAAACCTAGAGTTGCTGCATTTTATAATAATCTTAGAACTGTTAGTATCTTACAAATAAATACTCTTCAGATGTTCTAAATTGAATTCACTTTGGAAAACAAAGATGTTTTTAACGTGCAGTCATGGGATTCCAGACATCCCTCTTCCCATCCCCTCATGGAGGTCTTCACATCATTGCTTGCTGAGTGATTCTTGGTCAAGAAGAGGAACTGGTCCCTGTGCAGACCTCCCTGGTGGGAGATGTCAGAGTGGAGTCCGTGAAAAAGAGAGGAAAAGAAACCTCCTAGGAAACAATAAATTGGCTGCCATAACCCAAAAGAAATAAGACCGTGATCCACTTCACTCAAGGGGCAAGCAAAATAACAGCCCTAGTCTCCATGGGTACGTCTGACAGACTGATTAACCTTGGTCCCCAACTGGACATGGTGACCTCCATTAGTTAGATACTGCTACTACAACGGAGGTGCAAACAGATTGAGCATCTTTATTTCCTGGCCAATCACACAGCCCTATTTTCCTCTGTGTTCAGTAGAAGTGACCTAAAAGCCTTTGAGGCAGAGTCAACAGGTGTCTGGATATAACCATTCAAAATGTATTCTTCTCGCACATTTTGCTGTGGAAAAAATATCCTTCAGCTCAAAGGCTACCATTTTACAGACAGGCAAATGTTGTTTACCCAGACTCTTGAATGCAGAGAGGAAGATTATTTTCTCATTGGTGTTTGTAGTAGAATTTCCTCTTTTAGACAATATGGGATGTAGTGGTGGGACTGGATGCCCTGACCTTAGTTTTTTGAATATTGAGTTTCAAGCCAGCTTTTTCACTCTCCTCTTTCATCAAGAGGCTCTTTAGTTCCTCTTTGCTTTCTGCTATAAGTGTTCTGTCATCTTCATATCTGAGATTATTCATACTTCTCCCAGCAATCTTGATTCCAGCTTGAGCCTCATCCAGTCTGGCATTTCACATGATGTACTCTGCACAGAAGTTAAATAGAGTGACAATATGACATATTCCTTCCCCAATTTTGAACTAGTCTGTTATTCTATGTCCAATTCTAACTGTTGCTTCTCGACCTGCCTACAGGTTTCTCAGGAGGCAGGTAAGGAGGTCTGGTAGTTCCATCTCTTTTAAGAATTTTCCACAGCTTGTTGTGATCCACACAGTTAAAGGATTTAGCATAGTCAATAAAGCAGAAGTAGATGTTTTTCTGGAACTTTCTTGCTTTTTCGATGATCCAACAGATGTTGGCAGTTTGATCTCTGCTTCCTCTGCCTTTTCTAAATCCAGCTTGTACATCTGGAAGTTCTTGGTTTATGTATTGTTGAAGCCTAGCTTGAAGGATTTTGAGCATTGCCTTGCTAGCATGTGAAATGAGTGCAGTTGTGTAATAGTTTGAACATTCTTTAGCACTGCCCTTCTTAAACATTTATTTAGTGCCACCTTAATGCTGAGATCAATAGCAAAAGTCTCAGCCTTCAAGCAATCTCACAGCCTGTCTGGCAGGTGTTTGAGGCTTGATTCTGCCTTCCCATGATAGAACAGAAAAGGGGCAGGAACGAATGTACTGAAAAGTGACAATAGCGCCAAAGCTCCTTTCCTACACTTACATGCTTATCACCAACTTAAAAACAAGCCTTCCTGGCCTTCGAGTCTCCACCAGCTTTTCCTGGGACACTGCCAGCTGTGGTATCTGGGACCTGGAATAGGCCGAACTGTCACAGGGCATGTGCTGTGGAAATTTCTCACGCTCTTCAGCGCTGTTCCCTTTCCTTGACCTAACTTCCAGGGGGAGGGGCATTTGGATAGGAAGGGGCGGGGCATATGCAGGAAGGGGAGGAGCCTGGGGCAGAAAATGAGGGGCGGGCCTTCCTCTTTTGGGGTGGGACTTTGGGTCGAAAGAGGAGGGGCTTAGCCCGGAAGGGGCGGGGCATCAGACCGGAAGGGGCCAGGGCCAGCCGTTCATTTGCCCAGAGGGGCCAGGGCCAAGGGGTAGGCCCTAGGGTTATCCTTAGGGTCAGGCAGTAGGGTTAGAGGTTGAAGGGCACCCAGGAACCAGCCCAGGACCAGCAAGCCCTGGTAGCACAGCAGTTAGGGTCAGGCAGGCAGGTCAGGGTCAGGTAGGCTAGGGTACCTAGGTCAGGAGGTTGAATCCCAGGTCAGGATCTTTGCAGGGTTAGGGTTCAGGCATTAGGGTTAGGGGCCCCCCTTCTTTAAGACAGGAAGAGGCGGGTCTTAGACAGGAAGGGGGATTAGCCCGGAAGGGGCGGGGCTTAGCCCAGAAGGGGCGGGGCTTATGGTTGTGGCAGGGGACCCCCACTTTCTAGGGTTAGAGTTAGAGTCAGGGAACCTCCCCTAGGGTTAGGGTTCGGGTTATGTTTAGGGTTGGGGTTAGGGTTGAAGGTTGCTCTGGTGCCAGCCCCGGAGCAGCCAGCACTGGTAGCATAGCGGTTAGGGTTAGGCAGGCAGGTCAGGCAGGTCAGTCAGGCAGGTCCCTAGGTCAGGAGGTTGAATCCCAGGTCACGTTGGTTTGCATTTAGCACTGGGTGGGGGCGGGGGCTCCAGGACCAGGGCTGCCAATGAGGCACTCGTCCTCCAGGAATCCCTCTCAGCATCCACACATGCCTACTCCCTTGCTGCCCTGGTGCCACAGCATGGGGCTTCTGCCAGTGCTTTTGTCTCTTTCCCTCTCTCTCTTCATCCCTTCATACGAACAGATGCTACTTACTAAGTGCTAAGAACTCCTAGCACTGGAAACCAAAGACACTAGAGGTCTCTGACTGTGTAGGAGACAATCTTGTGAAGGAATCCAATCTGTGTTGAGTTTCAAATGCAATGAAGTGTCACAGATTTCTTGAAAACTAAGAGACAAAGAATGAAGCAAGGATTCTACATGTGTGGGTAGAAGGATAGAGAAAACTGTTCCCACGGCAGTATGGAGGTTCTTTAAAAAAAAAACAAAAAAATAGAGCTACCATATGATCCTGCAATCCTAATACTGAGCACACCTCTGGAGAAAAACATGGTTCGAAAGGATACAAGCACCTCAGTGTTCATTGCAGCACTGTTTACAATAGGCAAGACATGGAAGCAACCTAAATGTCCATCGACGGAGGAATGGATAAAGATGTGCTGTGTATACACATATATACACACCATATCTTTATCCATTCCTTTTTCCAGTTCTCAACACACATACACACACACACACACACAGAATGGCATATTACCCAGCCATTAAAAAGAATGAAATAATGCCATTTGCAGTGACATGGATGGACCTAGAGATTTTACTGAGTGAAGGAAGTCAGACAGAGAAAGATGAATATCGTATGATATCGCTTACATGGGAAATCTTAAAAAAATAGAAATGAACTTATTTACAAAACAGAAACAGACTCACAGACTTGAAGGGAACAAACTTGTGGTTGGTGGGGGAGGGATAGTTAGGGGCTTTGGGATTGACATGTATACACTGCTATATATAAAATAGATAACCAAAAAGGACTTACTGTATAGCACAGGGGACTCTACTCAATTTTATGTAAAAATCTAAATGGGAAAAGAATTTGAAAAAGAACAGATACATGTATAACTGAATCCCTTTTCTGTACACCTGAAACTAACACAACATTGTTCATCACCTGTTGTCCAATAGAAAATAAAGAGTGAAAAACTGTTCCCCCAGGAGTTTACACTTGTATTGCCTTCTGCCTCCTCCCATCA
Organism: Bos taurus; assembly: GCF_002263795.3. Classification (NCBI taxonomy): domain Eukaryota; kingdom Metazoa; phylum Chordata; class Mammalia; order Artiodactyla; family Bovidae; genus Bos; species Bos taurus. The sequence goes on from NC_037328.1 coordinate 94,957,222, forward strand.
AGTAAATTTCCTGGTCCTTGTATATCACCCTTTTGCGGTTAAACTCACTGAACCTGTCAGTGTTCTGAGCTGCAGGGCTAAAGGCAGAAAACCTGGGAAAAGGGAATGAAGCCATTCATATATCTCATTTGCATCCTTGAGCCTACCCTGAATGCCACACAGCTGCTAGAACTAAAGCTTTCCAGAAGATAAATTTCCACCAGGAAAGTTAACCCAGAGTACACATAGCTCCTTCTGAAAGGCATGACCAAACGCACTGAGACATGGAGTATTTCCTGCCATATCAGGAGACAAAGGATGTCACAGTCATCAGCAACTGCAGCCACCATGAGTGGTGAGGCGATGAGCTCTGAGGAAACTCAAGTTGTGACAACACGGAATACTTGGCTCTTACAGCTGAGGTGCATACCAAAGGAATGATTTCAATGAGCCTAGACTCACGTCTTCCCATACACAGAAAAGTACTAAATTCCTTAACTTGGGATAGCTGGTTTTCTTTAATTAAATCATCTTTTGATTTAATCAAATCATCTTTTGATGTTCTGACTACCTGCCCTTTGTTATAAAACTTCTATATAACCTGGCTCCCGGCCCCGCTGCCCCCTATTTGCCTTCTCGGAGCAGTTTTCTCTGGGTTATTTGAGTTGCTGTCTCCCAGGCTTGATGATGATGAAAGTCGCTCAGTCGTGTCTGGCTCTGTGACCTCATGGACTATACAGTCTATGGAATTATCCAGGCCAGAATACTGGAGTGGGTAGCCTTTCCCTTCTCCAGGGGATCTCCCCAATCCAGAGATTGAACCCAGGTCTCCCACATTGCAGGTGGATTCTTTACAAGCCAAGCCACAAGGGAAGCCCTTCCCAGACTTGAAGTCCTAAAAATTCCCACTCACTCAGTAAAACGTAACTCTCAACTTTTAGGTTGTAAATACTTTTTATGTCCATAATGTCTAAACAGTCTTACAGGACTACTTACCTTCTTTTACCCTCCAAGCTCACTGTGCTCGCTGCATGACAGGCCAATGCATCCAAGACGAGGTGTTGAGGCAAGGAATATTTATTCTTAATATTAACTTTATTCGAAGAGCCGGCAGATCAAGAAGGCATCTTCCCTGGGTCTTGATGCTAGGTTATTTTATGGATCAGAGAAAGGGGAGGTGAGGAAAGAAAGTAGAAAGGCCATTTAATCTTGCAGTATCTCCTAGAATGGCAAGCCTCAGGCAGGGGGATCTGTTAGTCTCTTCTTTCTTATAGTCTCTCACAGCAAGCAGGGTCAGATTATCACCCTGTGAGCTAAACCAAGGCACTTTAGCTTAAAGTTCAGGCAGGGGGGCAGGATCCTCTGAGGCAGGCCATGTGTATGATCGTAATAACAAAAGTGGCAAAAAACAAGGGTCAAAGTCAAAGAAACAGATCCAGCATGGAGTCAAAATTGACTCTTGCTTGTTACACAAGTCTGTGGCTCTTCTGCTCTGAACTGGGGAAAGAAGACAGCTGTAGCCTGGAGAGGAGGGGCATGGCAGGGTTCAAACTTCTGGCAGGAGTGACAGCATGGGGTCTAGGCTGGGGTCTGTACCTTGTACGGGTGGGGAAGGTGAAGCCTAGAACTACTTCCTCAGGTCCTGATAGTTTCACTTTCACATTGTTTCTGCTTTTATCCTGTAGGAGGTATTCCCTGGTAGCTCAGTTGGTAAAGAATCTGCCTGCAGATTGAACCTAGGTTCGATCCCTGGGTCAGGAAGATCCCCTGGAGAAGGAAATGGCAACCCACTCCAGTATTCTTCCCTGGAAAATCCCATGGACAGAGGCACCTGCAGAACAGTCTGTGAGGTTGCAAGAGTCAGACATGACTTAGCAACTAAACCACCTACCAAACCACTGCTTTTATCTCTTTAAATATATATTACTATTTAACAAGAACCATGTTTCTTTAAAATTAGTGTGAAGGGCTACTGTACATAAAATAGAAAACCAACTAGGTCCCTACTGTATAGCAGAGGAAAAGAATCTTTAAAAATATATATGTAAATAAATATACTTACATATATATGTAAATAAATATAAATACTAACATATATATAAATATATATACTATATATTTATACTTATATATATACTAACATAAATATATAAGCCTTTGACTGTGTGGATCACAATAAACTGTGGAAAATTCTGAAAGAGATGGGAATACCAGACCACCTCATCTGCCTCTTGAGAAATTTGTATGCAGGTCAGGAAGCAACAGTTAGAACTGGACATGGAACAACAGACTGGTTCCAAATAGGAAAAGGAGTACGTCAAGGCTGTATATTGTCACCCTGCTTATTTAACTTATATGCAGAGTACATCATGAGAAACAATGGGCTGGAAGAAACACAAGCTGGAATCAAGATTGCTGGGAGAAATATCAATAACCTCAGATATGCAGATGATACCACCCTTATGGCAGAAAGTGAAGAGGAACTAAAAAGCCTCTTGATGAAAGTGAAAGTGGAGAGTGAAAAAGTTGGCTTAAAGCTCAACATTCAGAAAACAAAGATCATGGCATCCAGTCCCATCACTTCATGGGAAATAGATGGGGAAACAGTGGAAACAGTGTCAGGCTTTATTTTTCTGGGCTCCAAAATCACTGCAGATGGTGACTGCAGCCATGAAATTAAAAGACGCTTACTCCTTGGGAGGAAAGTTATGGCCAACCTAGATAGCATATTCAAAAGCAGAGACATTACTTTGTCAATAAAGGTCCATCTAGTCAAGGCTATGGTTTTTCCTGTGGTCATGTATGGATGTGAGAGTTGGACTGTGAAGAAGGCTGAGCGCCAAAGAATTGATGCTTTTGAAGTGTGGTGTTGGAGAAGACTCTTGAGAGTCCCTTGGACTGCAAGGAGATCCAACCCGTCCATTCTGAAGGAGATCAGCCCTGGGATTTCTTTGGAAGGAATGATGCTGAGGCTGAAACTTCAGTACTTTGGCCACCTCATGCGAAGAGTTGACTCATTGGAAAAGACTCTGATGCTGGGAGGGATTGGGGGCAAGAGGAGAAGGGGACGACAGAGGATGAGATGGCTGGATGGCATCACTGACTCGATGGACATGAGTCTGAGTGAACTCCGGGAGTTGGTGATGGACAGGGAGGCCTGGGGTGCTGCGACTCATGGGGTCAAAAAGAGTCGGACAGGACTAAGCGACTGATCTGATCTGAACATAAATATACATACTAACATATATAAATATATACTAATATATATATATATATAACATATATAAATATATATACTAATATATGTATAATATATATATATAGTCATTGTTGTTGTTTAGTTGCAGAGTCATGTCTGACTCTTTGCAACCCCATGGACTGCAGTATGCCAGGCTTCCCTGTCTTGTCATCATCTCCTGGAGCTTGCTCAAACTCATGTCCATTGAGTCAGTGATGCCATCCAACCATCTCATCCTCTTGAGAGAGTCAGTTCCTAGGCAGGTTGATAGGAAGTCTAGGGGTCCCCAAAGAGAGAGGGGTCTGGAATTCTCAAGGAGGAAGAAAGGACAAACTTTTTTTTCTTTCTCTACATTCCTTAGGATTATATAACAATAATGTATCCTGCCTAAGGACAGTCTTTGGATTCAACCTTCCGTTATCTTAAAATGTTAATTATGGGAGTAGACCTGGTCTTCACAAGGATGTATCTTGCCTGAGGATTATGGGAGTAGGTCTGATGAGGTCTTTACAACCTCCAGACATTCTTTGGATTCACTGGAGAGTATATAACTTCATGGTTAACACTAGCAAGCGGGTACTCTTTCTGCCCCCTTCTGATGCCTATGTCAGAAGCTTTCTCTATCTCCTTTATACTTCAATAAAACTTTATTACACAAAAGCTCTGAGCGATCAAGCCTCGTCTCTGGCCCCGGATTGAATTCTTCTCCTCCGGGGGCCAAGAATCCCGGTGTATTCGTGTGATTCAACAACAACCTTTCACTCTGTTGTCCCCTTCTCCTCCTGCCTCAATCTTTCTCAGGGTCTTTTCCAGTGAGTTGGCTCTTCGCATCAGGTGGCAAAAGTATTGGAGCTTCAGCTTCAGCATCAGTCCCTCCAATAAATAATGAATATTCAGAATTGCTTTCCTTTAGGATCTCCTTGTAGTCCAAGGGACTCTCAAGAGTCTTGTCCAACACCACAGTTCAAAAGCATACATTTTTTGCTGCTCAGCCATCTTTATAGTCCAACTCTCACAACCGTACATGACTACTGACTAGCTTTGACTGTATGGACCTTTGTTGGCAAAGTGCTGTCTCTGCTCTTTAATACACTATCTAGGTTGGTCATAGCTTTTCTTTCAAGGAACAAGCATGAGTTATACATACAAGTATGAATAACTGAATCATTTTATTGTACACCTGAAACTAACATTGTAAATCAATTGTTCAGTAAAAAGAAAATATATATATTAAAAAATTAGTATGCAGAACCCACACACCTTTTCAGAGCCCCTTATGGATACATATCACCTTTCAGTGTCTCGTGGGGACATTCCCGTGTGGTCCTTCCATGTCCTACATTGTCTGCTTATCCATTATCCATGTGGGTGTTCTCTGTGTTCCACTAATGTCTGCTGTGAACAATTCCATGTCCTCCTCAGTATCCAGTTGGACTGGTGTTTTCCTTTTGTCTCATCCAATTTTGGTAGCCATCCATTATCCCGTGTGGATGTTCCCATGATCCTTCTAGTGTTGCCTGTGGACGTATGAATACTCCTTGAGTAATGCAGAGTCTACTAGTGGACCCCAACATGAAAGCTGCAGGTCCTGGAGGATTACAGAGCAGCGAGGGGTCCTTGGGTGCATATACGTACAGGGGGAAATTTGTGAATGGTTAAAAATGGCTCCTCTCTTTTAAAAAACTTTTTATTTTGCTTTGGGGTATGACCAGTTAACAAAGTTGTGATAGTTGCCGGTGAACAGTGAAAGAACTCAGTCATATGTATGCTGCTAAGTCGCTTCAGTCGTGTCCAACTCTATGCGACCCCATAAACAGCAGCCCACCTGGCTCCTCCGTCCCTGGGATTCTCCAGGCAAGAACACTGGAGTGGGTTGCCATTTCCTTCTCCAACGCATGAAGGTGAAAAGTGAAAGTGAAATCGCTCAGTCGTGCCCAACTCCTAGCGACCCCATGGACTGCAGCCTACCAGGCTCCTCCATCCATGGGATTTTCCAGGCAAGAGTACTGGAGTGGGTTGCCATTGCCTTCTCCGAGTCATATGTATACATGTATCAATTCTCCCCCAGACTCCCCTCATGCCCAGGCTGCTCCATAACTGAGCAAAGTTTCATGTGCCATACAGTAGGACCTTGTCAGTTATCCATTTTAAATAAAGCAGTGTATACATTTTGATCCCAAATTTCCTAACTATCCCTTCCCCACATACTTCTCTCAGCAACCATAACTTCATTCTTTAGGTTTGCAACTCTGTTTCTGTTTTATAAATAAGTTTATGTGTATCATTTCTTTTTAGATCCTACCTATAAGGGATGTCATATGAAATTTGTCCTTCTCTGTCTTACTTCACTCAGTATGCCAATCTCTAGGTCTATCCATGTTGCTGCATAGTATTATTTCATTCTTTTTAATGGTTGAGTAATAGTTCATTATATATGTACCACATCTTCTTTATCCATTCCTCTGTTAGTGGACATTTAGGTTGCTTCCATGTGTTGACTATTGTAAACAGTGCTGGAATGAATATTGGGGTGTATCAGATCATCTTTCTCTCCAGATACATGCCCAGGAGTGGGATTACAGGGTCATATTACAGCTCTATTTTTAGTTTTTTAAGGAACCTCCATGCTGTTCTCCATAGTGGCTGTACCAATTTACATTCACTAATGTACATTCACTAAAATCAGCCCTGGGATTTCTTTGGAAGGAATGATGCTAAAGCTAAAACTCCAGTACTTTGGCCACCTCATGTGAAGACTTGACTCATTGGAAAAGACTCTGATGCTGGGAGGGATTGGGGGCAGGAGGAGAAGGGGATGACAGGGGATGAGATGGCTGGATGGCATCACTGATTCGATGGACGTGAGTCTGAGTGAACTCTGGGAGTTGGTGATGGACAGGGAGGCCTGGCGTGCTGCAATTCATGGGGTCGCAAAGAGTCGGACATGACTGAGCGACTGAACTGAACACGTGTACCAACAATGTAGGAGGGTTCCCTTCTCTCCACATCCTCTCTAGCATTTATTGTTTGTGGATTTTGTTGATGATAGCCATTAAAAATGACTCATCTTATTTAAAAAGCTTCTACCTCAGAGCTACCTAGTAAATCTGTGTTTTTTGGTGTGTTTTTTTTTTAAGTGGATTCCTAGAATTCATCCTAAACCTACTAAATCTGAATTATTAGACATGAACCCAGGAATTTTCATTTTAAACATGTTCTCTGGTGCTATGGTCTGCATGTTTGTATGCCTCCCAAGTTCATATGTTGAAGCTTAGTACCTAATGCCATGGTACTAGGAGGTGGGCCTTTGGGAGACTATTAGGCAGAATCCTCATGAATAAAATTAGTATTTTTATAAAAGGCTCAGATGAACTCTTTCCCAAAGAGGCAGCCACTTAGAGAGCCCACTGTTAGGGCAATACTCAGCAGTCATGGAGCTGGGGTCAGCCCCATGGCCCCAGACAGGTAGAGCCACCAGGTCTGCAACAGGAGCTTCAGGCACACCCCCAGGCACAGAGGCCACGGGGGCAGGACCACCCACAGCCATGAGGTCTGGGCCACCCAGAGCCTTGGCAGTCCAAGCTCTGCCCTGGCGGAGCCAGACAGTACTGGGTTTTAATTGGTATCCTAAAAAGGATGCTTTTGATGTGGAGTTTGAGTTGAGAACCACCAGTTTACCCTCCTGTCTTCTACTATCTCTCCTCACTATGAAATATCTTCTTTTCCTTCCTCACAAAATTCTGATCTTGTTCGTTTATCTATCCTTATTCTGCATGCTCCATGCAGTTCCTTTCCTCAGAGGAAGCCAATCCCACTCTTGACTGCAGGAGTTATTTCTTGTTGTTAATTAATGTTTATTGTTATAAGAACAATTTCAGACTCTTCCCTAACTGAAGAATTTCAGTTCTTCCCTAAGGACATGTGGCCAAAATAATGAACAACACGCACACACAAAGGTCAACATGAAAAGATGTTAAACATCATTAGTCATTCAGTTCAGTTCAGTTGCTCAGTCATGTCCGACTCTTTGTGACCCCATGAATCACAGCATGCCAGGCCTCCCTGTCCATCACCAACTCCTGGAGTTCACTCAGACTCACATCCATCGAGTCAGTGATGCCATCCAGCCATCTTATCCTCTGTCGTCCCCTTCTCCTCCTGCCCCCATTAGTCATTAGGGAAATGCAAAAGAAAACCATAACAGGACCTACTTCACATCCACTTGAACAGCTAGAATTGTAAAAATGGTTGATATCAAATGTAGGTGAGGATATGAAGTGACTAAAACTCTTGCAAACGCCTCAACTCACTTGGAAAGCTGCTGGCTGTTTCTTAAAAACTTAAATACATATGCTGTGACTAAAATTATATTCTTAAGAACTTATCCAAGGAAAAGCTTTTGTGCGAAAAGGCTTATCTGAAAACATGCAAGGAAATCAGTCCTGGGTGTTCATTGGAAGAACTGATGTTGAAGCTGAAACTCCAATACTTTGACCACCTGATGTGAAGAGCTGACTCATTTGAAAAGACTCTGATGCTGGGAAAGATTGAGGGCAGGAGGAGAAGGGGACAATAGAGGATGAGATGGTTAGATGGTATCACCGACTCGATGGACTTGAGTTTGGGTAAACTCTGGGAGTTGGTGATGGACAGGGAGGCCTGGCGTGCTGTGGTTCATGGGGTCGCAGAGTCAGGCACAACTGAGCTACTGAACTGAACTGAACTGAAAACATGCAAAGCACCTTTGTTCATAATTACGCAAAACTGAAAACAGTCCTAATGACCAACAACAAGAGAAAGGATAAGCAAATTATGGAAGACTACTCATCAACAAATGGGAACTACTAATATAGAAAGGAAAGGAAAGGAAAGGAAACTCGCTCAGTCGTGTCTGACTCTTAGCTACCCCATGGACTACAGCCTACCAGGCTCCTCCATCCATGGGATTTTCCAGGCAAGAGTACTGGAGTGGGGTGCCATTGCCTTCTCCGAACTAATATAGAAAAAAACAGGATAAATCTTTAAAACATTATATTAAGCCAAAAAAAAAAAACAAGCAAGAAAGAAATTTGCTTGGGTGAATGGGTGGAATTTAACTGGAAAGCCATATAAAAGCACTTTCTGGAGCAATGAAAATATTCCACTGTTTTGAGTAGAGTTTACACAGACGTATGCAAGTCTTTCAAAACTTACCTAACTGAACATTTGGATCTGTGCATTTAATGCTAATTACACCATACACACAAATGCACACACACATAACACATTCTGTTCCTTTTGCTGTCTCAAGCCAGACAAAATGCATACTGTATGATTCAATTTATATTAAATTCTAAGCTGAATATTAATGTGTGGTGATAGAATTCAGAAATATCTGCTATGGGGGTGGGGTAAAGCGTGACTGGAAAAGCACACAGGATCATTTTCTGGTCATGTTGATTGGAGTGATAGTTTCATATGTCAAACTTGTCCTTTTTGTGTCAACCTGGCTGGGCTATAGTGCCCAGATATTTGGTCAAGCATTATTCTAGATGTTTCTGTCAAGGTGTTTGGGGGATGAAATTAACATTTAAATGGATGGATTTTGAGTAAAGCAGATGCCATCCATAGTGTGGGTGGGCCTCATCCAATCAGTTGAAGTAATTAATAGGGCAAAGACTGACCTCCCTAAGCAAGAAGGAGTTCTGCCAGTTAATGGCCTTCATATTCAAACTGCAACAACAGCTCTTTCCTGGGTCTCCAGCCTCCCAGCCTACCCTGTAGACTTTGGACTTCCAGATTCCCTCCATAATCACATGAGCCAATTCCTTAAAAGAGATCTCTCAATATGCACATTCTATTGGTTCTGTTTCTCCAGAGAATCTTGACTGAGAAAACTCTTATACTAAAAATCTATACATTTTATTATATGTTAAATTTATTATAATTGAAAAAAGATCAAAGAGGATACAAAGTGTGCAGGAAAAGCGTATCTTTCTCTCTTTTAGAGATGAATAAGATGGCATATAGCCTGCTGGCAAGTTAAAAGTATAACAGTCATCATAGTTCAGGTATATAAAAATGAAGTCTGGTGGTCATTGAGGATCTGGTCTCAGAGCTCTGCATCATTGAAACTTGAAATTTCTTTGAGCTGTACTAGACTCAAGGATGCCACCAGTCATATTCAGAAAACCTGCCACCTACAACCTTCTGGTTTCAAGGTCTCCCCTTGTAGCTGTTCAACCATTTCAAACTCCTACCAATCCTTACTTGAAAAGCACCCTTCTTGTCAGCTCCAAGTATAATTCTTCTTTTTGGGGGGCTGGGGGTGGACATGTGCACGGTGCTTTGTTTATTTGTTTTTGGCTGCACTGGGCTTTTGTTGCTACGCATAGCCTTTCTCTAGTTGCAGAGAGCAGACGCTACTTTCCAGTTGCAGCGCACAGACTTATCATTGTGATGACTTCTCTTGTGGAGTACGGGCTCTAAGCACACAAGCTTCAGTAACTGGGGCTTGCTGGCTCTAGGGCGCATTGCTGGCTCTACAGGCTTCAGTAGTTACAGCTCGCAGGTTCTAGAGCCCAGGATCAGTAGTTGTGGTGCTCGGGCTTTGTTGCCCCGAGACGTGTGGAATCTTCCCTGACCAAGTATTGAACCTGTGTTCCTTGCATTGACAGGCTGATTCTTATCCACTGTGACTACCAGGGAAGTCTTCCAATTATAATTCTTGATAAATAACTCATGTAATTAACTTCAATCTTACAGTTTCTGCCTTAATAAGCCTCCCCCTTTTTTTAGCCCAATGGAACACTACTCAAGTTCTTCTTGAATCTGTGTCTCCCAGGCTGCAGGCCTAACAAGTCTCAAAGAAACTCTTTTTCATTTCAATCAGCTCTCTGTGTCTAAAATTTTGGTAAACAAGCCCAATCTCTTTGGTGTTCATTATATAACTATCTTTGTTCGTTTGAACTGCTATAGCAAAATGCCACACACTGGGTAGCTTATCAACAACAGAAATTTACTGGTCACAGTTCCGGAGGTTGGGAAGTCCAAAGTCAAGGCACCAGCATGGTCATATTCGGTAAGGGCCCTCTTCCTGACCCAGAGCCGGGAGCTTCTCTCCGTGTCTTCACTTGGTAAAAAGGGGCGAGGGAGCTCTGCGGGGCCTTCTTTGTTGTTGTTTTGTCACTAAATCATGTCTGGCTCTTTGGGACCTCATGGACTGTGGCCCCCCAGGCTTCTCTGTCCATGTGATTTCCCAGGCAAGGGTACTGGCGCGGGTTGTCATTTCCTCCTCCAAGGGGATCTTCTGACCCAGGGATCGAACCTGCATCTCCTGTGTTGGCAGGTGGATTCTTTACCACTGAGCCATCTGGGAAGCCCGGGCCTTCTTTAGAAGAGCACTGATCCCATTCTTGAGGGCTCCACCTTCATGACCTAATCACCTCCCAACAACCCTATCTTCAAATAACATCATCCTTGGGGACTAGGATTTCAACATATAAAGTGGAAGGGAGAAAACAAACACTCAAACCAAAGAACTAATTTTGAGGGGAGCCACCTTAGGATAAAACCAGACTGTTGAGGATGTGAGAAGACCACCTGAGTCTGAATGATGCTGTGGGTTTCCAGGGTCAAGTGCTGGGGGAAACTGCCCTACGTCTAGACGTAGTGTTAGATTACTAATAACTTCCATTTTTTGAAGTTGGCGTTTTTCTTTGCTTTGGCTTTCCAGCATGTCATCTCTTTCCTGTGTGAGAAGTTTCCCGCTTTACAAATAGCCCGCTTCTCATCAGAGAAGCTGATGATGTCAGATATGTGATCACCTTCTCATTCTCCCCTGAAGTTAGGGTGCAACATGAACCAAACAGATGTACAAACACACACATGAATCAGAATCAACTGGTGAATTATGGAGTTAAAGCAGAGGCCGAAAGTTTCTGTTCTATGGGTTTTGGTCAGTGGCTACTGTGTTCAGTTTCCAGTAACAGCAGTATCATTAGCATCTAGTGTGGGTGACATTGTGGTGTATGTATCCTGTGATGATAGCAGTTATAGTGCAGAAAGACTGTCGCTAGATTTTGGTAATCCTGAGTCTGACATCTCCAAATCTGAGTTTTCAGCAAGCCCTGCTCCCACCAAGATTCTAGATGTCTAATAGCCTTTTAATAAATTGCCTTTTCTGTTTCAATTTGTCTGATTTGGTTTCAGTCACTTGACACTAAAGTGAAAGTCACTCAGTCGTGTCTGACACTTTGTGACCCCATGGACTACACAGTCCATGGAACCCTCCAGGCCAGGATACTGGAGTGGGTAGCCTTTCCCTTCTCCAGGGGATCTTCCCAACCCAGGGATTGAACCCAGGTCTCCTGCATTGCAGGTGAATTCTTTACCAACTGAGCTATCAGGGCAGACCCTTGCCACTAAAACCCTAATTGAAATTTTGTTGATGCTCTCTTAAGTGGCATTCTCGATTAATTGAAGTTAAAAGTATTCTAAATGATGCCCAGTCCTATATTCTATTAGTTATCTATTGCTACAATGTGCTATGGCCAACAACTCAGTGGATTAACACAACATTTATTCTTGCTCATTTGTCTGTGGGTTGCCTGAGAGTCAACTGATCTAGGCTGTGTTCAGCTGACCTTAATTCTGAAAATGTAGATTGACTCTAGCTCAGCTCCATACATCTCTCATTCTCCTTGGACTACCCAGGGCTTGTCATCTTATGGAAATGACAATGGTAAAGATGGCAAGACCAACTGTGCAATTCTAATTCAAGCCTTCCCATGTTGGGTCTACTAATATCCCAATGGTCCACAACCAAGCCCAACATCAATAAAGCAGAGAAATACAGTCTTTGCTGCTGCTAAGTCGCTTCAATTGTGTCCGATTCTGTGCGACCCCATAGATGGCAGCCCACCAGGCTCCCCCATCCCTGGGATTCTCCAGGCAAGAACACTGGAGTGGGTTGCCATTTCCTTCTCCAATGCATGAAAGGAAAAGTGAAAGTGAAGTCGCTCAGTCATGTCAGATTCTTAGCGACCCCATGGACTGCAGCTTACCAAGCTCCTCCGTCCATGGAATTTTCCAGGCAAGAGTACTGGTAGTCTCTACTGAACTGCAAAGCACATGGCAAAGGGTGTGACTAGAGAGTGGAATAAAGAATTGGAAACAATAATGAAATCTACACCAACCTGCACCCCATTCTTATCCCTCAGTCAAATCAAAATGTTAGCTAATGGCTGTGTGTGTGTGTGCATGCTAAGTCATTGCAGTCGTGTCCGACTCCTTGCAACCCTATGGACTGTTGCCCTCCAGACTCCTCTGCTAGCTAGTGATGATGTAATAGTTTTTGGTTCATAGCTATTGAAGTCTTGTCAGAAGAGATCTTAGACACACTGTTTTCAGGTAAAGAAGTGAATCTCTATTATGTCTCCATGATGAGGCAATGATAGAATCATAAAGTGATCAGGTTGTTATGGATGTTAAAGGCCCCTGTTGACATATTTAAGATCATTTAGAAATCAAAGCAGAGTAACTGTTGTTTGTGCATCTAAAATGGAGCTGGGTGTTCATTGTGGGGGATGTGGTTTCAGACACATTCCTGCATCACTGAGAACTTGAATTTTCTGAACAGTATCAAAGTCAAGGGTACCATCAGCGATTTTAAAAATAATATCTGCTAGCAGCTGCACACCACCACACAGGACCCTCCCTCTGCCGCTTTTTAATTATTTGGAAAGCAAACCAGTCCTTGCTTAACAAGCACCTTACTTCTTGCCAGCTCTAATCATAACTCTAGACAAACAATTCATGTAATTGTGGGTTTTTACCTTTACAATCCTGCTCCATTTTGTGGTCCAGCTGAACACAATTCAAGTGCTTTCCCGGATTTGTGTTTCCAGGGCTGCCGATCTAACAATTCCCAAGTAAACACTTTAAATTTTGTGTTTTTTTTTTTTTTTTTGCTTTTTGCCTCAACCAGTTCTCTTGGAATCCTTGATTAACACCCTTTAGTAAATCCTATTGCTTTATTGATAAGGAAACTAAAGCATTAAAATGTGAATGACTTGGTCAAGGCTGCATATCTTGAAAATGGCAGAACAATGAATATAATCGGTATATTATGGATGTATTTCAATACATCAATATAGCAATAGAATGCACATTGATTGACTCCCAGATACAGGCCTCTGACCCTTGTGTATTTTATTAACATTATATTGGGGCAGAAAGTTTTCTGTATTCCTCAAATCATTTCTTCCTTCCTCCATATCATGCCAGATAGAAGACTGGATATGTGTTTTGGACACCTCTGTCCAACTGCCCACACTATACCACTCAAAGTCCTGCTGATCCAGGTTAGAAACCTTCTAGGATTCAAGATAGCTGAGGACCCAAGCTGATATGGCAAAGTTCTGCCTAGCGAGTCCTCTTGAGCAGCACAAGGTGTCTGTGCTCTATTTACAAATGTGTTGGCAATTACAGTCGTTATAATAAAATCCTATGTGAGAGACACATTTTTAAAAATCTTTACAAATCTTCACAGGACACTCCCAGTAACAACAGCTTCTGTTTTTCCTTTCTAATTAAAGATGAACAGAGTCAATCCTTTGCAAAATTTAGTGTGGGAAACAATTGACCTTTTAAGGAAATTCCCTGGATGGGCAGACAAGACAATAGTAAAGTGAAAGTCTCCCAGTCGTGTCCGACTCTTTGGGACCCCATGGACTATCCAGTCCAGGGAATTCTCCAGGCCAGAATACTGGAGTGGGTAGTATTTCCCTTCTCCAGGGGATCTTCCCAATCTGGGATCAAACCCAGGTCTCCCACATTGCAAGTAGATTCTTAACCAGCTGAGCCACAAGGGAAGCCCAAGAATACTGGAGCGGGTAGCCTATCCCTTCTTTAGTGTGTTTGAGGACAAGGGGAAGATTTTGCTGAGTTTAATCAGGGGAGGGTTACGATCTGATTCACACCCACTTCAGGGCTTGTCCAGTTCTTCCTGACATTGAAGAACAGGATTCCTCCTTCCCAGACCTATGAGGGTCCAGAGAGCTGTTGGCCTTGAACGTCACATTCACAGAGAAACTCCAGTGGACAGTTCAATGTTTGTATAGACTTAGACATACAATCCATCAATTTCCCATCAATATTCTTCCATGTTAAAAGCATTAGTTTACTAACATCATTTAAAATATACCATAATTTGTGAAACCCTATTTAGCCTTTTCTTCATATTTGAATACATTCAGAGCTTCAAAAGATAGAGGGGACTGAACCTTCCCTGACCCTTGAAACCCCTCTAAACATCCTACCCCTTACCTTCTCTCCTAATCTGGCTGTACTTGGCCTCTCATCCTTATTTTTCTCTTGACCCTGGTATAGATGCTGACTTCCAGCACATTTAATATCACTCTGTTGGTATTTCCTGCCTTTAACGTGTCATAACCACAATTCTACTTCTGGTTTCTAACAGTGTTTCTAAGACAGTTTTTCTTTGAAATCTCACCTTTTTTCTTTGCTATCTCACATCTCTTCTCACTTCTCTGCCTGGCTATGTCCCGAGCACTCCCACTCATCTTTATTCTGATTCAAAAAACTCATTCACTCTAGGACCTAAAGTTCGTAAGTATGTTTAAAAAGTATCAGATTCACATAATGTCTAAAACTTTTAGGTGGAAAAAATGCTACCTTGGCAATTCACCTGTGTCCAAAAGGAGCTTACATTTTAAAATCTGATGTTTTGACAGGGAAAAAATTAAGATTTGAAAAATATTCTTTTAAATGTAGATAGTTGATTCATACACAGCTAGAAGGCCAGGGTAGGAAGTGATGATTTGGGGGTGACTGAACTCAGGGCAGTGGCTGAGGTTCTCCCTAGAGCAGGCATCCTAAACTCTAGGTTCCAAGGGGTCTGTGCTTGCTGAAAATGCAGATTCCTAAGCCCACTGCCAGAAATGTTAATTCAGTGGATCTAAATAGTCAGAAAATGCTGACCAAGATATAGGGACCCTATATATATAGCTGGGTAAATGTATAACTCCTAATAGCCTAGATCATGGGCTAGATCCTGATTCTGAGTATAATGGACTGTATGACCTCGGCAGGGTGGATGAACTTCCCTGTCCCTGATTTCCTAGTCTGTAAAAGAAGCCTAGTAGCCATGAGACACAGAATGTGAGGGGGATAATATTTTGGAAAATATCTGATTTTCTCTTCTGCATTTCTGAGAGTGTTAATTACTCCCTACCTCTCTGGATTGACCCAGGTGTGTTTGTCTATACCTACAATGTATCTATATTTATAAATCTAAAATCTCTGGTAAATCTAAAATCTCTGTTTATATTAAAGCTCTTTTGTTGGAGGTGAAATGGGGGTGGGATAAGGGTGGTAGGGGAGGAGATTATTTTTTTCCAGAAAGTGAAGAGAACAAAGGAATTTATATTTAGACTCTGACATTTAAAATAAGATTATGTGGCAAGACAATAGCTATGAGAAAGTATTTCTACTTTATCCACTCTCACCCCACTCTCTCCCCACACCTCACAGGGGCATAAGAAAAATCAAGGATGGAAGTTTCAATTATCAAAAGTTCTCTTATTTAGAAACTAGCCCTTCTGCCTACAGTAGCTGGACCATGAAACTTGGCACCCTAAGGTAGAATGAGGCTATATGGCAGGGGAAGTTAAAATCCCCCTTCTTTGGCTGAGGGGATGATAGAATGATAGAAAGAGGAGAGAGAACAAGAAGGACTTGGGTGAGTGAGGAGAAGGGACTGCAGAATGATAGAAAGAGGAGAGAGAACAAGAAGGACTTGGGTGAGTGAGGAGAAGGGACTGCATAAATGCTGAGGGCAGAGGGGGAGGTCTTCTCTTGTGTCCCCCTCAATATCTAATAACCTGCTGCTGCTGCTAAGTCGCTTCAGTCGTGTCCGACTCTGTGCGACCCCATAGATGGCAGCCTACTAGGCTCCTCTGTCCCTGGGATTCTCCAGGCAAGAACACTGGAGTGGGTTGCCATTTCCTTCTCCAATGCATGAAAGTGAAAAGTGAAAGTGAAGTCGCTCAGACATGCCTGACTCTTAAGGACCCCATGGACTGCAGCCTACCAAGCTCCTCCATCCATGGGATTTTCCAGGCAAGAGTACTGGAGTGGGTTGCCGTTGCCTTCTCCGATCTAATAACCTACTCCCCACAATTCCCAGTAACGGAGACAATAGATGAGGACCTGATTAATTAATCAGTGTTCCCCAAGTGGCAACACTTTTCAACAGACTTCTTGATGATTTTAATGTGCATTTGGTTAAGAACCACTGGACTAAGAATTAAACAGAATGAACATGTATGTTCCCCTACCCTGCTTCTTCATAGGAAGCCTTCATGAGAATAAACTGATTAAACAGAGGTAAATTAAAGAAGTTAGTTCTCAGAACACCCGAGCACAGTGCAGATTCATTTGTCACACAAACATACAGGTGGAAATACTCTATGATTATAAAGAGCTCTCTTCTGGAAATTATTATTTTTTAAATTTTATTTATTTATTTAATTGAAGGATAATTGCTTTACAGAATTGTGTTGGTTTCTGCCAAACATCAACATGAATCAGTGATAGATATACATATGTCTCCTCCCTCTTGGAGCCAAGTTAAAGCCCTGAGTAGAAAAGTAGTGCTGTAGTTAAGACGCTGATGCTTTAGACAGCATCACCAACTCGGTGAGTTTGAGCAAACTGCTGGAGACAGTGGAGGACAGAGGAGCACGGTGGCGTGCTACAGTCCATGGGGTCACAGAGAGGACGACACGACTTAGTGAGTGAACAACAGTAACAACAGTTAAGACTCCAGGAACCTGGGAAAGGAAACTAGACCAAGGTTTTAGCTAAAATGACTACAGAAGAGTTGCGTGTTCTCTCTCTAGTAGAATAAAGTGAATTTTCCCCCTAAATTAAAGTGAGATAAGCCAGTTCAACAAAAGCACTTTCTTTTTTAAAAATTTTTATTTATTTATTTTAAAAACCAAAAACATTTTGTATTGGGGTGTACATGGCAAATACTGTGCTACTCCAGTATTCCTGCCTGCCTGAAAATCCCATGGACAGAGGAGCCTTGTGGGCTACAATCCATGGGTCGCAAAAGCTGGACATGACTTAGCAACTAAACCACCACATAGCCAATTAGCAATGTTGTGATAGTTTCTGGTGAACAGTGAAGGGACTCAGCCGTACATATACATGTATCCATTTGCCCCCGAAACTCCTTCTATCCAAGCTGGCACATAACATTGAGCAGAGTTTCATGTGAAAATCACTTTCTTAAGTAGCTGATTTCTCTGGAGTCAGAATGAGTGAGGTTAGAATCCTGGGTCTGCCCTTAGTGTGTGACATTGGAAATTTTACCTAATTCCTCTAAAGTTCAGCATTTTAGTGACTAAAACAGGCCTTATTATATGGTCTCCCTTCACAGGGTTGTTATGAGGGAAGGTAACGCGTATCATGTGTTTAGGGCTAGGGTAGGAATTATGAATTATTCCTATGAATAATTATGAATTATTATTATTAGGGTAGGGCTGTTATGAATCCCTTTAGCTAAGAATTCTTAAAAGCAGAGAGACCTCAGCCACATGGTTTGAACCTACTGAATAAGAATGCCCAGAGGTATATTTTTAAAAGCCACAGAAGGAATTCCTGTGCACATAGAAGGATTGTTCTGGGGCAGGGGATCTCAGATTTCAGCATACATCAGCATTACCTGGAGGGTTTGCTGGGCCTGCTCCCAGAGTTTCTGGTTCAGGACGGCTGGGGTGGGGCGCCTGAGAAGGTGCATTTCTGACAAACTCCCAGATGGCTCCAATCCTGCTGGGGACCACACTTTGAGAGCTTAGTCAGCCAACTAGGCTGCTTAGAAGTTAGCCTAGTTGGACTATTGTGTCTAAGACTGAAGTGTTGTGTTTCTTCAAATCTTGCTCTTGTTCTATTTGTAGATTTACACATTTTTAGAGTGAGTAGTTAATAGCTGGCTTTGAAATTCTAATAAATGTTATATGAAAGATTAGTATTGATTATGCCATCTATTCCATTTTACTTTCTGTTCCTGTCTAATATTAGCTTAATTATCTATTAAGATGTCAATAATTTATTCAGAGGGTTTCATAACAGAATAGTGGGTCACCTAGGGGAACTTTTAAAAAATACCTGGGTCTTACCTCTGGAACTTCTGATTCAAAGGATGTGGGGAGGGACCTAGGCACTGAGGTTTTTAAAACCTTCCAGATAATTCCAATATGCAGCCAGGTTTAAGAATCATAGAGTGTATAGTAGTTAAAATGATTTGCTGATCCTGTTAGGCTGGGGCTTTCCAGGTGGCTCAGTGGTAAAGAATTTGCCTGCCAAGCAGGAAATGCAGGTTTGATACCTGGGTGGAGAAAATCCCGTGGAGGAGGAAATGGCAATCCATTCCAGTATTCTTGCCTGGAAAATCCCATGGACAGATGAGCCTGGCAGGCTATAGTTCATAGGGTGGCAAAGAATCAGACACAACTGAGTGACCTGTTACTCTGACAAATTGACACCTTCCCATGGCCTCTTGCAGTCTTGTTAGCAAGCTTACCCACCAGGGCTGGAGCTACCACCCAGTCTCTTATCCATGCCACATCCACAGCATAGGCTCTGCTCTTCATATAATGAAGTCTAGAGGTTGATTTTCACTGGGACAAGTAGTGATTTGTCAATGGTGAATGTTAGAAATGGTATCTCTTTGTTGGAATGAGTTGAAATTAAGGTACATAAGTGGGGTAACCTATTTTAGAAGTAGTCACCTTGCTCCACAAAGAAAATATAAGAATCTAGTGAAGCAACTAGGCTAGAGGTTAATGCTCTTTCTTTAAAGTTCTGGATAATAAATCTTTTTGTGGGCCAAAAGCAAATCAAGTTATGTCTGCACCTCAGAGATGTGTTGTGTGTGGAGCAGCAAGAGGAAGTCATGAAAGCACCATGTACTATCTCATCCCAACTATTCCATCCCTTCGTTTCTGTGTGATGCTCACTCCCGCAATGCAGAACTGCCCTAAGTGATACACAAATGAGCAAAGCTACTTGAGTTTTTATCATTGTCATGTTCACAAAGTATATTCATCTTTTGATTTCTTTTCAACCATTAAAAAATGTAAAAGTCGGGGCTTCCCTGACAGTCCAGTGGTTAAGACTCCATGCTACTACTGCAAGGGGCACAGGTTCAATCCCTGGTCAGGGAACTAAGAGCCTACATGCCACAGATAAATAAATAAAATCAGGAAAAGAGCCCCCGATCCCGCCCCAAAATGTAAAAGTTAACAAGAAAAAAATTAAAATCATTCTAAACTTTGGGGGTCATACAAAAAGAAGCAGTCGATCAGATTTGACCTGCAAGCAGTAGTTTGCCAGCCAATGCTCTAGACTGAAACCTTACAAACCCCATCTCCTGCATGGCAGGCAGATTCTTTACCGTCTGAAACACCAGGGAAGCCATTAAGGACAACATCTTCGGCTAAATTCCTAACTCTATGTTCTATGTCTAGCTGTGAATTAAGATTCTGATTGCCTGGTGCCAACTAAAAAGATAACAGAATCCAGCCAATGAAATATAGTCACTGCTGCCTTCAACAAACCCTTCGTGTAGGGTGACAGTCTGTGAATCTAAAACTTTTAGAGGTCAGTTGTTCTCAACTTTGGTTGTCTGCTGGAATCATGGGAGGAGATTAAACCCCCCCCATGTCTGAATCAATTACATCAGGGCCCAGAAATCAGTATTTACATCTCCTCAGGTAGTGCTCGCTTGGGCAGCTCACTTGGGCAGCTCGCTTGGGCAATCCTCAGGTATTTCAGTGGATAGACAAGCCTGAGAACACTTTTATCAAGAGAGGGAAAGGACTGGGCTTCCTCAAGCTGCAGAATAGGCAATATGGTTATTTCTGTTTGCTAATTAATGTTTGTTTAGTAGTATCTTCATATGTAGGAGAAATTGGTCTGAGCCTTACTTTCATTATAAAAGGATGACGAGGTTTCTAGGGGAGTAGCTTACACGCACATACACCTCAAGTATAGCAAACTAAGCCATCAAAAAATGAAAAGGAGATACCAACGGAAGGGGAGAAAATATTTGCAAATGATGCGACCGAAAATACGATGCTGTATCGTATATTTGAAAGTTGCCTGGAGTGTAGATCTCAAAAGTTCTATGTGTGGTATGGATGTTAACTAGACTTATTGCAGTGATCATTTTGCAGTATTTCAATATTGCAATCATTTCAACAAATATCGAATTGTCATGTTGTATACCTAAAACAATTACCGTGTCAATTATACCTCAATTTTTAAAAAAATGAGCCAGATATTGCAGGTATGGAAACCTATGCATAAAAAAGGTTACACATTTCCAGGAGAGGAGCTGGAAACCTGTTTGTCTGATGGAACCACAGGCTGTTTACCTATTAGGGTCTGCCGTGTCAAGAATGGGCACTCAAGTCTAATACTCCTGCTCACCATACTGCCTATCTTTCTGAAAGTATTGCAAGAGGCCCTAGAAACAAATCTGTTCCAATATTCTTTATTTATGAGCAGAAATACATCCAGAGAGGTAAAATGACTTTTCTAAAATGACCAAGAGAGTTCGTGTTAGAAAGGCCATGTGTTAGAAATGATATCTAGTGTCTTCAAACAGAACCCAGGCAAAGGGCCATTCATAGCCTGGATTTTCCAAGGTTCACGAAAAGAAAGAAAAATGTAGCAATCAAATTTTTTCCTTGGAACCAAAACATGGGGATTGAGGGGAAAGAAGAACTCCTTTGAAAAAATTTGTATATATGATATTCCAAGTGTGTCTAAATGCATTAAAGGTGAGGTGTTGTTTTATACCCCCTACCATTTTTCCAGGGGACCCTAACTGATGGTCCACAAGCTAAACCTAGATGTGCTTTGATTTCTTCTCCAGAGCTCTCCTGGCAATAACTGTCCAGAGTTGAGAGGGAGGGACCCCTTTTTAGTTGATACATGCATGCTCAGTTCACCAGCCCCCATTTTTGTGTTACTCAACTTTAATTATCTGTGTGACCTTGGCAGAATCTTTTCCTCTCCCTATAGGCCAGAATCTTCATCCTTTGAACTGGGATGGGGGTACTGATTATATTGTATTTTGCTGGTCACCTGCCTCCTCTCCCTAGAAGGTAAGCTCTAGGAGGTCAGGGATTGTAGTCTGCTGTTCAATGATGTCTACCACAGCACCCATGCCTGCAGTGTAATGTGTGTTAAACAAACATTTAAGGAGAGAATAAATAATCCTAAAAAAAAGAACTTAGGCAAAGGGGTTAGAAAAACCTTATTTATTTTTTTTTTAATTGGAGTATTGTTGCTTTGCAATGTTGTGTTCATTTCTGCTGCACAGCAAAGTGAATCAGCTGTATGTATACATATATCCCCTTTTTTGGATTTCCTTTTCATTTAGGTCACCACAGAGCATGGAATAGAGTTCCCTGTGCTATGCAGTAGTTTCTTATTAGTTATCTAATTTATGAGAAAGTGAAAGGGTTAGTTGCTCAGTCATGTCCGACTCTGCCACCCCATGGACTATAGCCTGCCAGGCTCCTCTGTCCATGGAATTTTCAAGGCAAGAATACTGGAGTGGGTTGCCATTTCCTTCTCCAGGCGATCTTCCCCACCCAGGGATTGAACCTGGATCTCCTGCATTGCAGGCAGATTCTCTACCATCTGAGTCACCAGGGTATCTAGTTTATACATAGTATCAATAGTATATATATGTCAACCCCAATCTCCCAATTCATCCCACTCCCCTTCCCCACTTGGTGTCCATACATTTGTTCTCTGTGCCTGTGTCTCTATTTCTTCTTTGCAAATAAGTTCACCTGTACCATTTTTCTAGATTCCACATATTATCAGCACAGGAGGGCCACCATGTACAAGCATACAGAGACTCAAGTATATATTATTTGGCTTACTAGTTTAGACAGATCAGGAAACATTATCCCAGATCAAATAAGCTGAATTTAATTGAGACATTCCTGGGTTCACAGAGTATATCAACTCTGGATCAAACTAAAACAATCTCATTTGGCACAATGTAAAAAATTAGGACTGATGTTGAAGCTGAAACTCCAATACTTTGGCCACCTGATGCGAAGAGCTGACTCATTTGAAAAGACCCTGATGCTGGGAGATTGAGGGCAGGAGGAGAAGGGGATGACAGAGGATGAGACGGCTGGATGGCATCACCGACTCAGTGGACATGGGTTTGGGTGAACTCCAGGAGTTGGTGATGGACAGGGAGGCCTGGTGTGCTGCGATTCATGGGGTCGCAAAGAGTCGGACACGACTGAACGACTGAACTGAACTGAAAAAATTAATAGAAGACAAAGAGTACAAATGACTGATTAGCCTGGAAACTATTGTTGCCAAACCAAACTTGGGTCTGCTTGCCCCATGATCAGTAAAAACAATCTACTGACTCTGGATTTGGGGTGAAGGAAAGTACAGCATTTATTGCAGGGCACTAAGCAAAGAATCCAGGGCAGCTAGCGCTTAAATCATGGATCAGGGGATTTTTGGAAAACTAAATCTTGTGGCCAGAAATTTTTATTTTGGCTGACCAAAGTTTCATTATTTCACTAACACTTTGCAGATTGACTTCCCTGGTGGCTTAGAGGGTAAAGCATCTGCCTGCAATGCAGGAGACCTGGGTTCGATCCCTGGGTCGGGAAGATCCCCTGGAGAAGGAAATGGCAACCCACTCCAGTATTCTTGCCTGGAAAATCCCATGGACAGAGGAACCTGGTAGGCTATAGTCCATGGGGCCGCAAAGAGTCAGACACGGCTGAGTGACTTCATTTCACTTCACTTCACTTTGCAGATTATTACATTCAGTAGTTACACATCTATAATATCTTCTCCAGCACTGAATTTCATTTTCACTTTTTGTATCAGAATCAATCACTAAGGTTTTTTTTGTCTTTTTGTTGGTCTAATATTCACATCACCTGAGTCAGAAATATATTCTGAAGAACTATCTCCTGAGGCATTAATATATATGTTGCTCAGACAATCAAAGAAAGTATCTGCATAAAATTCACCGAAAAATTCTTGACTCAAAATTTCTCAATGTCTCATTTTTAAAAATTCAATGGTAATAAACTTGCATTTATAATATGTAACACAAGGTTGGAACAAAAACCTAGTGGAATAAAACATGAATGATAACAATCATAAATTGCATAATGAACCCTTGATCATTTTTAAGCTCTACCAGCTTCACGTAGTGATGTTAATTGTATTAGTCTCTAAAAATGTATTGATGTGTCTTTAGTCAATAATGTGTTTTAGAAGCTTGAACTTCCCTCCCCGCTGCCCACACACACAAGGCTTTCAGGGAAAAGTTTTTAAAGGGATGGAGGGAGGGATGGTTGTGGGGTGTCTGGTCAGCTCGTGGACATTCTTCCAGTTTGTTGGTGGTGAGGTAATTGGGAACCAACATCATCAACCTAGTTCTGACTCGTCTTGGGTCTACATAGTTGTGGGCAGCATACAGTTAACTTCTACCTGGTGGAGGTTTCAGTATCTGCAAAACAGCTCAAAAGACATGGCTCAGAATATTATCTACAACCCTTGAAAAGAAACGGAAGGTCCTTGACTTTGTTTAATGGCTAAAGTATTACTAATTTATCTTGGTTCACTGTTTTCCTTTCTGCATTTGCTCACTTTGTTAATCTTTGACCAAAGTTCTACAGACAAAAGGCAGGTAAAGGACATATTGGGGGAGTGGTCTGTTCTGGGAAAGCCCCCAAAGGGTCCTGCTTTGTTACACTATGGCTTATTTTGCCTTGAAGGGAAGATACGTACTTTTTAGCTGCCATGTATGCTTTTCTTTGGTGGCATTTAATTAAAACATTCAGTTAGTCAATATTTACTGAGCACTAACTATGCACTCAGATACAAGCCAGTCAGCTGCAAACTAAAGAGACAAAAACATGTGTCCTCATAGAACTTAAATTCTAATTGGTAAAGACAAGCAATCAATGAATAAAATACATAGAATGCCAGAAAATGTAAAGTGCTGTGAGGAATAATAAAGCATCGGAGCAAGCTTGGGGCCAGGACAGGAAACAGCAGATTGCAGTTACACGTGGGATGGCAAAGAAAGGGCTTGATGAAGAGAATAAAAATATAGCGATTAGAGCATCATTTGTGATAAAGATAAATATTGGCAGCAACCTAAATATCTATAGGAGACTGGTTAAATATTTTCTAATATTAAAAAATATTTTTTAATATTATTTTTGAAATACCTGGCTTATTTTTGGCTGTGCTGGATCTTTATTGGTGCACGCAGGCTTCTCTCTAGCTGTGGTGCATGAGCTTCTCTTTGCGGTCGCTTCTTTTATTTTGGAGCAGGGACTCTAGGGTGTTCAGGCTTCAGTAGTTGTGGTATCCGGGCTCAGTAGTTGCATTTCCCAGGCGCTAGAGCACAGGCTCAATAGTTGTGGTGCCCGGGATTAGTCGCTCCTTGGCATGTGAAATATTCCTGGATCAGGGATCAAACCCATTCTCCTGCATTGGCAAGCAGATTCTTTCCCACTGAGCCACCAGGGAAGCCCAGTTAAATATTTTTTAATGCATCTATATAGTAGAGTATTGTATAGCAAAAAAAAAGTCCTACAAATACAGAATGAATTCCCAAGATATATGAAGTGATAAAAACAAGGTTCAGAATGATGTATACAGTATGCTACCATTTAAGTCTATCATATACATTATATATATATATATATATATATATATATATATATTTATAAGTGCATGGAATCTTAGTGGAAAGATACATAAAACTGTTAATAATGGTTGTCTTCGGGGTGGAGAACAGGACAATTCATGGCCAGGTGAGGGTGAAATACTTTGTATCCCATATGGTCATCCTTCAAGATGGTTGTTCTCTTGTTCTCTGTTCATCCCTTGCTCTACCAGACCCTGCTTCACTCATATGACTATTCACTCTTCTTAATATAGGGCTTAACCCCTGGTAGCTGATGAGCCCACCTCATATCCAACCCCTATAAATTATAGCCTCATTCTCCCCCTAAATAGCAGAAACCGTTGTCACCACCTGCCTGTTGCTGGCCACACAAAGTGGGGATGTCGCTACAGAGTTTTTGCCTCAGACATGTAAGATCCTCCTTCCAATAAAATGTTGATGTCTCTGTCACTGTCTCTGGGCTCTTTCTTCTATCGCAAGGCTTTCAGGCCTGCAGCTCAACAACTGATGAGTCAGCCAGAAGGCCAAAGAAACTCTTGTGAGTGCAGAGATGCAGGGAAACAAGGCCAGGAACAGAACGTTGGAGGAATGATTGGGCAGAGGCTGTCAACTAGCATGTGGGGCCCTGTGGCAGTTGTCTTCCATCATAATGACAATATCCTGTAAACCCCAGAGTCTCTTTCCACTTTAAAAGTAGCAACCCCACACCTGTGGCTCATCTGACTTGCACAGGATGTCTGGGGAATGCAAACAGAAAACAAGAACCTGGATCATCTTCAAAATACCGACATAGCCCCCCAGTGCACCAACCCTAAACAACTAGGAAGGTTGTTTAGGCTTTAGGCTTTAGGGATGGTAACTTAGGGACAGACTTATGAATTGGACATGGCCTATTACCCAGAAAGGTTTGGTTGGGGCCTACGGCAACAGCAAAACAATGAGTGCCCTTGGGCTTCCGGTCCCAGCTGTGGAAGGGGGCAGAGCAATGAGTCAGTGTGAGGGAGCCGCAGCCATGTGTGTCTACAGTGCGTCACAACAGGGGCACGACATTACAAAAGGCCTACCTGAGTCGTGGAGAGATGCACAATCTCAATTCAGGGTCCAGAAGAGCTGTGTGTGATGTACGGGACCCCCAAGGACATCGGTATTGACCAAGGAACCCACATTACTGGCCTTGAAGTTCAGGAAAGGGCTGCTGGAAATGACCTGCACTGGTGTTTCCACCATCCTTACGGCCCTAATGCTGCTAGGCTACCCCAGAGAATGAGTGGGGTCACGTCAGCAACAAGTGAGATGGGAACCCCGCTCTCAACGTGTGGACACACCCCAGGGGCAATGGTCCCAGTGCCCATGCCATGTGAATCCAAAGGCTACTTGAAGGTCACGCCATTCAAGTTCAAGGCACACTGCCATTAGGACTACCCATTAGGACAACGCTTGCTTTTGTCCGGGCCACAGGATCTAACCCCAGGAGAACATATTATAAGCCAGCCCTGGGACTGGCATGTGAGTCCCTGGTGGTTTGGGTTTGCCACTTCATGGGGAATAGAACAGAAAGGGATTTATCTGTTAACTGCTGTACCAAAGACCAATAAGGTAATTAATCCAGGCCCCAGCTGGAGGAAGCCGCCATCATGTTAACACTGAGGGTCTCTTTAGGACTCAGTACGGGCTCTGGGGACTGCAGGTGAATAGGCGGGATGGTACTGCCTCCCAGAACAGAAGCCTCAGGCAGACGTGGCACTATCTCAGGATAGTGCTTGTATGGTGGTTAATGGTCATAATTTTCCCTGTCTTGTGCCTGGCAAGCATGCTTAGTCTGAGTGGAGGCAATAGTGGTGGCCTCGCTGGGAAATTAGCCTGCTTGCTGGGTCTATAGCAGGATGCCATTGTCGTCCTCCTCTGGACTTTCATGAAAACTTGAGCCTGTAACCAGCTGGCTCGAATGTTGGCCCACCTCTTAGGCTCTTGATCCTCTTTAGCTGCTGTTGTCTGTATTGCATTTGTGGTGTCTGGTTGCAGTGCCCCTGTACATACCTGAGCCCAGGGATATCACAGAAGAGGGGTGGACCAAGATTGTAAGGGTCGTGCAAGGTGTGCAGGGGTGGAGTGTACTGTTAAGCCATTCAGGATGGCTGTTCTCTTGCTCCCTGTTCGTCCCCTGCTTGACCAGGCCCTGCTTGACCAGGCCCTGCTTCAATCACATGACTATCCAATCCTCCTGATTACAGGGCTTCATCAGTAACTGCCTGCATGCTTGCCCCCACCCTGGTTTCCTTGGTAACTGATGAGCCCACCTAAAATCAATTTCTGCCCTGTCCCTCCCATCCATACATGGTAGCGTCCTTCTCCCCCAAGGAGCAAAATCTGCTGCCATGTCCTGCCTGCCATGGTGAGATGTCAGTCCAGGACATTTTGCTTCAGACATGTAAGGTCTCCTGTCTACCAAACTATTGATGGCCCCATCACTGTATCCAGCCTCTTTCTTTGGTCTGAAGGCTGGGCAATCACAAGCTTTCAGGCTGGTGGGGTGTGGCCCAATAACTACCTAATCAAAATAAATAAAATGTAAAGTAAGAACATGAAGAATTTTTACACAATTAGAAAATGATGGAAAGACACATACTTATAAAACCTGATGACCTAGATAGACTCTAGCCTAAATAATGAATGAATGGAATAGTTCACAGAAACACGGACTTGCTTCTGGTGCCCTTGTTGACAACGACCTTTTAAAACAAGCCCCAGATTTTGTTTTAATTAATGGATTGAAGTTATTATGATTGTAACACTTACAACTTTTTTCACTTTTCTAATCCAGTGGAAGCTATATTCACTTCCTAAGGCTGCCACAATGAAGTAGCACAAACAGAATTGTGTTGTCTTGCAGTTCTGGAGGTTAGAAGTCCAAAACCAGAGACAGAGAGCCACGTGCCCCTGAAAACTGTAGGGACCTGCCTTGCTCCCCCCTAGCTTCTAGTCGTTTAGGATTAGTAGGCTTGCAACTGTTTTTTCTCCTCTTACAACTTTCAGTTTCAGTTTCTTTTACTAAGTAAAACTTATAAATTGGCTCCACCCTAAAGCAGTCCTAATCTGCTGCTTGACTCACTCTGCAGGAGTCACATCCTACAGTGATCATGGCCCTGAAGCAGGCTCCGGGCTCCAGACTTGGGCAGATCTGCATGCCGATCCTCATCTTCACAGTGCTGCTGCAGGCTTTTGGTATGGCCGTGTTTTACATGTATTTCAACAAAGAGCTGAAGCAGGTCAGTACAATGCAAACGCTCCCTGACAGGCGCTCTCAGCACCGTTTGGCTGACTGCCTCTGTTGGCTCCTCTGTGAAGACTTTACAGAGGAAGAGAAGCCTCTCTTTCTCTGCCCTGCCCGGGGACCCTAACTGCTAATGCCTGTCATTACTGAGAACTTTGCAAAAGTGAGTTGAAGGGATTATGTGCACAAAGTACAGTTGCAGAACTGGCTCCACCAGATTCTAGCAGATGCAGGAAATGAAACTGCTGAGGTAGTTTTGTCGTTAACAGTATGTTATAATATTAACTGCTGTCATTCCTGAGTGCTTTCTGCTTAACGTTTTAGAGTTCTTGACTCAAATTCTTGGGCAAGAGAGGAGCTGCCTCAGAGGAGGACTGCGTCTGCTTTTGCTTTCTGTGACACCTCTAGAAGCTAGCACAGAGCTCCCACACTTGTTGAGTGAGTAACCAACCTTCACAAATGTGGTTCTACTGGGACATAGGGTACAGTCAAGGCTTAACCCAAAGACGGGCTCTAAGTCACCTGTAATAATGCTGTGGTGTATTCCAAATGTTGCTAGTTGCAGTGGATTTTGAAAGCAAAATTACTGAAAATAAGCCAACTTCAGCTTTTGGCTTTCTATATAGTCCCTGGTACCTCAGCTGGTAAAGAATCCACCTGCAATGCAGGAGACCCTGGTTCGATTCCTGGGTCAGGAAGATCCCCTGGAGAAGGGACTGGCTATCATCTCATAGGGCTTCCCTGGTGGCTCAGATGGCAAACCATCTGCCTGCAATGTGGGAGACCTGGGTTCAATCCCTGGGTTGGGAAGATCCCCTAGAGGAGGACATGGCAACCTACTCCAGTATTCTTATCTGGAGAATCTCCATGGGCAGAGAAGCCTGGCAAGTTACAGTCCGTGGGGTCACAGAGAGTCAAACATGACTGAGTGACTAAACACAGCACACACATACACATATATATTTAATGTATTTTTTATTGGCATGTAGTTGATTTACAATGTCAGTTTCTGCTGTATAGCAAAGTGAGTCAGTTATACATAACCACTCTTTTTTCAGATTCTTTTCCCATATAAGTGATTACAGAGTATTGAATAAAGTTCCCTGTTCTTTACTGATGTAAGTCATGCAATTATCTGTGTATGTGGTCAACTTTTTTTTTTTTAATTCTAAAAAACAGAAGCTTCAAAGCTTAACATCTTCCCACCTGCACACATTCTTTCTGATTATGTTTATATACTTGCAATGGCAGTTCAGCTGGTAAAGAATCCACCTGCAATGCAGGAGACCCCAGGTCGACTCCTGGGTCAGAAAAATCCCCTGGAAAAGGGATAGGCTACCCACTCCAGTATTCTTGGGCTTCCCTGGTGGCTCAGACAGTAAAGAATCCACCTGCAATGTGGTAGACCTGGGTTCAGTCCCTGGGTTGGGAAGATCTCCTGGAGGAGGGCATGGCAACCCACTCCAGTATTCTTGCCTGGAGAATCCCCACAGACAGAGGAGCCTGGTGGGCTATGGTCCATGGGATCACAAAGAGTCAGGCACAACTGAACAACTAGCACAGAAATGTTTATATGTTTGTACACTTCTGTATAGATGCACAGAAGAATTTATTAAGAATATCAAGAACAGGAGAATTGAGATATTGAGCAAATACTATGTTTCAGAAACTTTCAAAGTTTCATCCTCATAACAATTCTATAAAGTAAATATAATCATCCCATTTTATAGATGAGCAAACTAAGGCTCAGGGAAGTTAGATAAAAGGTAAAACCCAATTTTGAACCAAGGCATTAAATAGGTACTCTGCTGCTGCTGCTAAGTCACTTCAGTCGTGTCCAACTCTGTGTGACCCCATAGACGGCAGCCACCAGGCTCCCCCATCCCTGGGATTCTCCAGGCGAGAACACTGGAGTGGGTTGCCATTTCCTCAGTAAGTTGTAATTAGCATGGAGCAGTCTCTTGAAGTTGTCACCCTCTTCATCAGAAATTTTTGCAAGGGAAAATGAATTTGAATCTCTTTGAATGACTATGTAGGGTTTGGAAAAGCATATTCAACACAAGTATTAATTTCCTAAATCAGATCACAGGTTCTACTCTGGCAAGGGAAAATTTGCAGAAGATACAGTGGGTGAGGATTATAGGGAGTGTGGGTTGAGTAGGGCTAAGGGATGTTGGACTGAACCCTCACAATGAAGCCTCAAGACCAGTAAGCACAAACAATAAATATGGGCTTAACCTCTGAAGTCTATGTCTCTGAGAAAGTTTGACAAGGGCATTATCTATTGCTGTGTCATCATAGATGGCGAAGAAAAAGGAGGAGGAGCCCCTTATCCACTGGGCTCCATAAATGATCCTTTATGCTATTTGGGATTTGCAGAAACTGATTGTCAGAGACTAATGGCTGGGCAGCAGAGAGGGTCAGGACTGGCATCTTGAGGTCTCTGAGCCAGCCAGCCAGCAAAGGAGTCCACACAGCTGATCTCAAGCCCTGCCAAGGACTGGTTGTACCTGGCCTGGACAACCACAGTGTTTGTGATGGCATCACCAGCAGTTGAGTGGAATCCACTTCTCAGAACCAAGGGCTCCTGGAACAGGAGCGCCGGCACCCAGTGCCATAGCTGTCTCTCCTCCTAGAAGTGTCTGAATTAAAAAAAGCACATTTATCCCCTTGCCCCCAATATCCAGATGTGGTTAGCAAGAGAACAGTCCCAGCCACTGAAGTGCTGAAGAAAATTCCTTCTCAAAGTGTGAATGGGTGTGGAAAGGAAGTGGGGAGAGAGATTAAGCATCATTAATCATTCCTGGGATAGCCACAGCACCTGCTTGCCCGTGTGTCATTCACCTGTATTGGCCCAGGTGTGTGAAGGAAACTACCAAATAGGAAACTGGAGAAGGCGTGCAGGCTGGCTGTGGCTTTCTGTTGTTCAGAAACCAGTACATAAGCATAAAAATATCTAGGAGGAAAAATAAGCTGTGATCTCTAGATGATAGGATTATGGGTGCCCCTTTTTCCTTTTTATTTTTCTATATTTTATCAGTTTTCTACAATGAATGTTGTAAAACTATCTATACCATCCATATGACCGTCATACAGATCTAAAGAAAATGACATTTTTATATAGTCTTAAAAGTAAAGTACAAAAATAAATAAATAAAGTGAATCACTCAGTCGTGTTCGACTCTTTGCAACCCCATGGACTGTATAGTCCATGGAATTCTCCAGGCAAGAATACTGGAGTGGGTAGCCTTTCCCTTCTGCAAGGGATCTTCCCAACCCAGGGATCAAACTCAGGTCTCCCGAGTTGCAGGCGAATTCTCTACCATCTGAGGCACAAGTGAGCCCAAACCATATGCAAAATTGCCCACACCCAGGCTGATCTTAACCCTATAAAAAAGAGATCCTCCAAAGGTAACCTAGGAAGTAGAATGAGGGTGGATGAAGGAGGATATTACTTGTTTTACTTTTAGGAAAGTATTCTATAATTTTCTGTTTTTCAGGGTGTCTATGTATCCTCAACATCTTCAGGCTTCATTAAATCTGGGTTAACAGTGGAGTCATATTAGCTTGTCAGACTTCCTCCCATGTCTCCTTAGGACCTTAGTTTTCGAGGCAATCCTTCCCCACCTCCTGAAAATGTTTCTGGAAAATTTCCAGAGGATCTCCAGAGGCCAGCAGTTGGTCCTGATCTGGGCTGGCCTCTGGTCTCTTCCACCCTCTCAAATTCCAATTGACTTCACAGGGGCTGTCAGCTACCCTGACTGCCTGATCTCAGCACCTCTCAACTCTGCCCTGTCCCAGCCCTGACCCTGCCTCCTGGCACTTTCCAACTTCTATGATGTAAGAAGGCGAGTTGCTTTTTCCTTTCTGTGTCAGGCACATTGTTTTGTCCCAACAGGTTATGAAAGTTAGTTAAGCCTTTTTGTTTTTTTTTAATCTTTTGGCTGCACTCCACAGCATGTGGGATCTCAGTTCCCCAACCAGGGATCAAAGCTGTACCTCTGCATTGGCAGCTGAGAGCCTCAACCACTGGACCACCAGGGAAATCCAGTTAAGCTTATTTATTCAGTTTCATCAAATCAGTACCTGACCAAGGAATACCTAGTCTTGTTGGACTGGACAATGTCTAATAAAACTATTCTTCTGGAACTTTCCTAAAGCCTTGCTACTAAATGCAGCTCTTTTCTCTGATCTTCCCTGCAGTTTGCTAAACATGCTCTTATATTTCTAAATTGAGTTCTTTCCTTGGAAAGGCTTTTAAGCCCCCACATAAATTGCAGATTACAGTTGAAGAACATGGAGGTGGGTAGGGACAAAGGAATGGTGCCTAATTTCATCTCCAGTCATAATTTAGGTGGCCCCCACCTGTCACCCCCGCTACATCTCCTAGGCAAATGTTTTACTCCTGTAATCTTAAAAAGGAAGAAAGAAAATAAGCATTTACTTAAAAGCAAATGAATGTTCTATGCCAGTGGGGAAGGAATTAAGTCAGGTTTGTCACTTCTATGCTTGAGAGACCTGATCAAATGTGCAAGGAGCATGTGGCTGATGGTACAGGCCCACATGACTCTCGCCAAAAGTTCTCATCAGTATTTAAGTCATTTTGATTTGGAATGAGGTTGTCTTTCTATAGAAGGAAGCAGATCATTCTTACGTTTGATCTTTCCTTCAAGCTTTGAAGTCCCCTTCATTCAGAGAACAGATAAAATGACTATTTTCCCACTTATTTCTCCAGAGAAAGGCATTTCAGTGGATTTGTATATGGAAATAATATCTGAATCCCAGTTGTTAAAAATGAAAACAGGAAAACAGACCCATCTGAACTTGCATGAACATCCTGTTTTTCTTCATGAGGTTAATCAGTTGTCATCCTGGAGTGTCCCAGATGGATTGGAGTGTATAAGCTGTGTGCGCACATGTGTATGTGTGTGTGTAACATCAAGTGCAAACTTAGCAGAAAATGATCTAGTCATTGTAAATGTTTACCCTCAATCAGAATGAGGGAGCCTTCAAATGGTATTTCAAGTCTCTGCGGGTAAATCCCTAACTGGTGTAAACTTTTAATGAGGCAAGATTCAAATATCTAATGGCAATGTAGTCCTGATTCTGCTATCCAGAGGAGCAGACATCACAACAATAGCTAGAATCTGCTAAGACAGTTGGACTATAAAGAAGGCCGAGTACCAACGAACTGATGCTTTCGAACTGTGGTGCTGGGGAAGACTGTTGAGAGTCCCCTGGGCAGCAAAGAGATCCAACCAGTCAATCCTAAAGGATATCAACCCTGAATATTCATTGGAAGGGCTGATGCTGAAGCTCCAATACTTTGACCACCTGATGTGAAAAGCTGATTCACTGGAAAAGATCCTGATGCTGGGAAGGATTGAGGGCAAAGAGAAGGGGGCGACAGAGCATAAGATGTTTGGATGGCATCACGGACTCAATGGACGTGAGTTTGACCAAACTCAGGGAGAGAGTAAAAGACAAGGAAGTCTGGCGTGCTGCAGTTGATGGGGTTGCAGGAGGGTGACACAACTTGGTGACTGAACAACAACAAAAACCACCGAGACAGTCAGAGCTAAGATCAAGAAATAAAACATTCAGCTCAGTTGTGTCCGACTCTTTGTGACCCCATGAATCGCAGCACGCCAGGCCTCCCTGTCCATCACCAACTCCCCGAGTTCACTCAGACTCACGTCCATCGAATCAGTGATGCCATCCAGCCATCTCATCCTCTGTCGTCCCCTTCTCCTCCTGTACCCAATCCCTCCCAGCATCAGAGTCTTTTCCAATGAGTCAACTCTTCGCATGAGGTGGCCAAAGCATTGGAGTTTCAGCTTTAGCATCATTCCTTCCAAAGAAATCCCGGGGCTGATCTCCTTCAGAATGGACTGGTTGGATCTCCTTGCAGTCCAAGGGACTCTCAAGAGTCTTCTCCAACACCACATTTCAAAAGCATCAATTCTTCGGAACTCAGCTTTCTTCACAGTCCAACTTTCACATCCATATATGACCACTGGAAAAACCATAGCCTTGACTAAACGGACCTTTGTTGACAAAGTAATGTCTCTGCTTTTGAATATGCTATCTAGGTTGGTCATAACTTTCCTTCCAAGGAGCAAGCGTCTTTTAATTTCCTGGCTGCAGTCACCATCTGCAGTGATTTTGGAGCCCAGAAAAATAAAGTCTGACACTGTTTCCCCATCTATTTCCCATGAAGTGATGGGACTGGATGCCATGATCTTCGTTTTCTGAATGTTGAGCTTTAAGCCAACTTTTCCACTCTCCACTTTCACTTTCATCAAGAGGCTTTTTAGTTCCTCTTCACTTTCTGCCATAAGGGTGGTGTCATCTGCATTACCTTTGCCCTAAAGTGTTTGATTAATTTGGGGGAGGATCCTGGAACGTAAACAGATTCCACTCCTACTTTGTACCTGCATGGGTTTCCAACTGTTGAGTGGGAGTCATACCATGTCAGAGCTGGAAGGGACCTCAGAGCTCACCACAGGGAACCAGCTTGAAATGCAAATGAAGAAGAGATTTTGAAGTGAAGAGGCAATTTGTTGAGCAACACACAGCTATCCAAAGGCAGGGGCCGCAAAGGCATTGTGACCCCAGATGTCTGGCTCACACCTGTTTCCTCTCTCCCACATTCAACTGCTTACCTTTATTCAAAGGATGGAAGACTGCGTGCTTACTTTTACTTCAGACAACGAGCTTATGCAAGGTACTAAGACTCCTCTGAACATGTCATCGGTTTCTGTTATTTTAACTTGTAAATGAGCAAAAAGAAAAAGCACTTGTGTGTAATACTGTGTTATATCCATCTAAACCCAGATGCAGAACAAATACTTCAAAAGTGGCTTGGCTTGCTTCTTGGAGGAAGATGACCGTTCCTGGGACTCCAGAGATGATGAGAGTATAATCAATCCCTGCTGGGAACTAAAGTCCCAACTCTATCTGTTTGTTAAAAAGGTAGGTGAACCACGGTGTCACTTTACCAGTGGGCATAGGAGATTCAGAGGAGAAAGAACATTTTACATCATGAAGTCTAGAGTCCTCATTTTGCAAAGGAGAAAGTTGAAACCCAGAGTGTTTAAGTGATTGTCCTCAAATTCACAGAACTAGGAAAAGGTGGGATCCACCCCACAGTGGGTCCTGATTGAAGCCTTCTCTAGAGTTTATTCCTCTCTTCCAGAGAGCTTCCTCATCTAGTCTAAATATTTTATCTTTTGTGGAAATGAGGAACGGACAGAACAACAGAGGGCACCCAGGGCAGGTGAAAGCGTAGCATAGGAGGGGAAAAGACTTCCCCATATTTCCAGGTACCATATATACAAACAGATCATTTTCCATAAATGTCCTTTATGGACATTCCACATGTTATTAACATCTCCCCTAATCCTCAAACAGCTGTGAGGAAGGAATCATTATTATCTTCTTTTTTCTTTAAAAAAAAAAAAAGATATAGAAATTAAAATAGTCCATATCAGTTAAGTAACTTGAGAAAAGTTTCCCAGGGCTGATAATGAACAAATTTTAATCCAGTCCATCTGCTTATATTCTAACCATTCTGTTTTTTTGTTGTGTGCTTTTGATTTTGGCTGTGCCACATGGCATCTTATTGCTTGGGCATCTTTTTTTCCCTGTCCAGGGATTGAA
This sequence comes from Bos taurus, assembly GCF_002263795.3. Lineage (NCBI taxonomy): Eukaryota > Metazoa > Chordata > Mammalia > Artiodactyla > Bovidae > Bos > Bos taurus. The sequence goes on from NC_037328.1 coordinate 94,993,147, forward strand.
CCAGTGCCCCATGCTGTCAGAGGGCAGAGTCTTAACCACTGGACAACCAGGGAAGTCTCATTATAATTGTTCTTTTTTTCTGCCTACCACACTGTAAGAATTAGCCTTTTCCTTTTCCTGCTCCTCCTTTTTCCTTTCTGGCTCAGAAGGCCAGTGGCAGAGCTAATGTGCTGAGACCCTTGCTTCCCTTCCCACACATCAGTTTCCTTTGCCCCAGAGGAGCCCCAACCTGTTATCTGTGGTCAGGGCTTTTTTTTTTTTTATATAAATTTATTTATTTTAATTGGAGGTTAATTACTTTACAATATTGTATTGGTTTTGCCATACATCAACATGTCAGGGCTTTTGACAAAGGAAAATGCAGATATGGGGCTGGAGTACAGAGGAAGTTTCTGACAGTTATGTGATTAACAAGAGTGAAGGGAAAGGTGGGCAGGGACGGGCAGAAGGACTGAATAGAGAGGAGTTTAAAGCCGTGGGTGAGTCATGTCAGAGTGGGCTCATTGAACAGAAGGGCTCAAATTCATTCTTTGTTCCTGGTTTTCCCCACTGGTTAGCAAGTAGGGAAAGAAAATGATATGAGGTATTTAGTAAGAGATGAAAATTTGGTAAGATCTCTTTATGGTGAGAATGTCTCAGCCACATTCTCAGAAATGAGAGAATGACACGGTGCTAGCAGGTCACCACTGGATGGGCTGTGCATGTCTGTGGGTGTCATGAGAGAAAGGGAGTGTGCCTTACACCTTCAGTCTTGGGTCTGTCCAATAATTTAAAGCCCCTGGAATCTAACACACGCATACATTCAGAGACACACAATGCACTTGCACACATGCTTGCATGCAGACACACCTCCCAGAAAGTGAGGTGACATGGCCATCACGTCTGTTAGCCACAAGGAAGTCTGGGCACGTTAGGCTGACCTAACTTGGAGAAAAATGACTCTTCCTTTCTGTGGTGTTCCAGGTATGGCATTTCAAAGACTTCATCCAGAAACAGAGGTCTCTCAGACAGAGGGCCATCCTTTCATCAATAGTAGGGACAGCTGACTCTGTATTTACCCCAGATCCCATCCTACCCCACATGCTCTTTGCTTGAACAACTTAAAGCTGCCTAAGTTGATATCTTAAATGCAGAAATTTCCTGTTAGACATCAGCAAGAAGAGCCATAGGCATTCAATAATCAATTTAAATGCTTAGGGAAATTAACAAGCTTTATTCAATACTATTTGCAGATGACTTTGAGAACCTTTGAGGAAATGATTCCTACAAATCCAGGTATTATTTTTTGTTGTTGTTTTAATTTTCTAGTGTCAACCTCCTGATAAGCTGAGTACTTCTCCATCCTCTTGCTCTCTACTCCCACCCAAACATCCCACCTCTGACTGATGCTCAGTAACTCAAGATGCTTGATTCTGTTTCCCTTTTGGCATTGGCATTTGAACCAAATCTGAGGCCCACCTCAGGTATGAACTTTATTTCCTGGAAATTTTATTCTTCCAATGTGGATTTACCTTTCATCTCAACTTCTTCCATTCTTTGCTTTTATCTTCTAATGTGGGTAGCTTTCTGGAGCATAGCTGGAAAAAAAATAAGGGGTCCAAAGTTACCCATCTTCTCTGCTTCTGACCATGCCTAGGCTCTAAGCCTTTCTTTATGCAAAAATTTTGCTCCATCATCTCTCTCCCAACAATCCTTCTCCCCACCCAAAATCCTCATTCTGTAGTCCCCACACCTTTGCCATCTCCACTGACGGTCAGCCAACTGCTCTTAACCCACATCCCCTTTCAGTGGGTCTTTCAGAGAAGACCAAACTGGCTTCTCTGGTCCTCTGTCTGGCTTCTCCCATTCTTGGATTTTCACATCTCCTCATCCTCCATCCTCATCACCTCTTCAGAGAGAACTTCTCTGATCAGCTTTCTAAGAAAGTTTCCCCACATCCTGTTTTTCTGTCATACTTATTTTGTTAGTTTCCTTTGATAAGTACATGTGTATAAATCAAAGAAAAAATATATATATATTCTCTGTGTTCTGATTCCCGACTACATAAAAGATCTACAAAGACTGAAAACATGCCTATTTCTCTCACCTCGCTATATCTGGACTTACCTCTATATCTCAAGCCTAGTAGATTCTCTTTTATCCCCCGGTCCTTACCTGCACCAACTTTGGCGTGCATGTGTGTGTGTGTGTGTGTGTGTGTGTGTGTGTGTGTGTCTGCATGTTTTGACTGAGGTGAAATTCACATATGATTAACCATCTTGAAGCATATGATTTGGTGACAATTAATGCATTCACAGTGTTGTCCCACCACCATCTCTGTTTACATACAAATTCTTAATACACATTTTGTTAATCAAGACATAAGTTAATGTAACTGATGAATTAAATTTGCTGCTTCTTCACATTTAGCTCACCATAACCACATTTTCCCCTACGAACAGTCATACAGGCCTCCATAAACGTACCACAGACTTAAAGTCCTGGAGTACCCCATCCTGGCAGAGAAGAAACAGTGTTTTTAAAATAGATATTTGGTTAATGATGTATTCCTACTTTTCAGCTATCCTTTCCCATTACAATCAGCATCCTCATCCCTTGATAACCCCCACCATCCTTTATTAAATATGAAGGCAAGACCTGGTCCCAGGATCTAAGCATTCTTTCTGGTCATTTCCCCAAAGCCAAAGGCAGTAGCAGGAATGATGAACATGCCATCTCTTCTTTCTTTAAAATATTTCTTTGGCTTCCTCGTATCTTAGTCATGGCACACGGAATCTTCATTGCATCATGTGGAATCTTTCCTTGCAGCACATGGACTCTCTAGTTGTGGTACTCAGACTCAGCAGTTGTGACACATGGGCTTAGTTGCTTTATGGTATATAAATCCTAGTTCCCCAATCAGGGATCGAACTGCATCCCCTGCATTGCAAAGCAGATTCTCAACCACTGGACCTCCAGGGAAGTCCCTCCAACTCTTCTAATGAGGAACACCAGATCCATGGTTTATAGAAGATGCATGTACTACTTTCAGTTCTGGGAGAAAAATATTCTTTTTTATACTCATCCCAGTGGGGTGCAGAAATCACATACTTCTCAGTATACCTAAATGTATCCATGACACCCAAATATACATATTCATAGGCTTCTTGTCTGGGAGTTGTTTGCTATAGTCTGTAGGAAATTTCCTCTCTTCAAATTTTGCTCTTATATCTAGGCTTTCCTATATCCTTGCATTGACCTCAGATGCAAGATATTCGTAACTGGATTCCATTACGGAATGTTTTAAAGCAAAGTGTTAAAGTCTCAGAGCAGATGCCAGTCCAGTTTCGATGCACGATACTGGATGCTTGGGGCTAGTGCACTGGGACGACCTAGAGGGATGGTATGGGGAGGGAGGAGGGAGGAGGGTTCAGGAGGGGAAACACATGTATACCTGTGGCGGATTCATTTTGATATTTGGCAAAACTAATACAATTATGTAAAGTTTAAAAATAAAATAAAATTTAAAAAAAATAAATAAAGTCTCAGAGCAGTCAAGACATTATGAATTATTTATCACTGGAGATTCAAAGTAAATGAACACACCAACTTTGAAAGCTGAGCATTCTGAGAGTAACGTAATTGACCCTACATCCCCAAGCTGTGTTGAGTCTTCAATATAGTACAAATACCCACTATCCTGAATAAGTAACAATACCAGATAGATAAAGTCTTCATCCTATTTCTTTCTCCCCTATGGAATTTCGTCACTTCATTTCAGTTTCCTCTACTACTAGTCTAGACGGAGGCTTCCTATTCTCAGACCTTGGTCAATTACAATTTTCTGCTAACTCACCAATCTCTAGCCCTCTCGATTTCTAGCATCAGACCTTACTATGAGTTAGTTTAGCCTAAAGCACAACACATATCTTTTTGCTTCCCTGATTAAAACTGTTTAAAGTCTTCTCATGTCTGTAAAATCCAAATCTCTTAGCTTAACATTCAAATCCTCTATAGTTTAACTCCTCATTCAAGCCTGAAACTGAACTCCTCCCATGCCTGTGTCCCAGGAATGCTGTGTGCATCTTGTCTTGGGGACACTGTTCTAGATCACTGTGAACGCCCTTCTCCCATTGTTGTGGACTTTAAGCCTCTCCACCCTTCTCATTTCAGATAATTGTCCAGCACCTCAAATACTTTCTTGCTTTCATTTGTTTATAGCTATTTCTCTTTGTTTCTAGAAGAGTGCCTGGCATAGACATAATGGGCACTTTGGTTTGCTAGAGTAAGTGAATGAAGGGACCTTAGTCCAAAACTTCCCCTGACTCAGCTTTCCAACAAATAGGAATCTTTCATCATCCTTCCTTTCTATTTCACATGGGTCAATTTTCACTTTCTAATTTGTATCTTCCCTAAACACTGTAAGTCCCTTGAAGGCTCAGATTATACTATCAGTGATTAATCTTTGAATCCCCCATGGAAGCACTGCCTTGTCCATGGACATATTTATTTGGTGAAACCATACAATTGATCTTAACAACCAATGTAAGCCTCCTGAGAAGTTTTAGCTGATTTTTAAAAGAGTAATTTGTTGAATTTGTGGTCATTTAGTCTGCTCTAGAGTACTTCAGATGGTGGTCAGTAAATGTGATTTGTTTATTGTGATCTAGTGAATCAATGATTTATATGTTCATATACTGATTATCATGACCATTATGTCATTCCATATACCTTTTGGGATGTGAGAGAAGTGACTGCTACTGCTGCTGCTGCTAAGTCACTTCAGTCATGTCCGACTCTATGTGACCCCATAGACATCAGCCCACCAGGCTCTCCTGCCCCTGGGATTCTCCAGGCAAGAACACTGGAGTGGGTTGCCATTTCCTTCTCCAATGCATGAAAGTGAAAAAGTGAAAGTGAAGTCGCTCAGTCATGTCCAACTCTTAGCGACCCCATGGACTGTAGCCCACCAGGCTCCTCCATCCATGGGATTTTCCAGGCAAGAGTACTGGAGTGGGGTGCCATTGCCTTCTCCAAGAGAAGTGACTGCTGGATATCAATTTGTGGCATCTATGGACATGTAAACCGTGGAATCCTGTGGCCACAAAGAAAGTTGAGCCATAAACCCCATCTGAGATAGTGAATGATGTTTTGTAATTGCTCTTCCTTTAGAGTAGATAGTAGCTAGCAAAGAGGAAAAAATTATTGAAATGATGAGAATTGGTATCAGTCTTTTTCTACAAACAGCTCAAAGTGGACAGTTGCCAGTACCTGGTTATTTGTGCACTTTTAATGCCTCAACAGGAGTATTATACGTCCACGGTTTGGTTACTATTGTTGTTTAGTAAAAGTGTCAGGATCTTCACTTTGTTATATTCTGGTAGAACCTTACCCCTGAGATGCCAATAAATTATGGCTAACGATACTCCCTATTCCTCCTATCTAAAGTACTTTGTGAATTAAACATAGGCTGAAGTAGACTACTCATAATACTAAAATGTAGGTTGGTTTTATGGAAACCCATATAATCAACTTTGGGAGCCCAGTGTGTTTGCTATGCTTGATTGACAAGTGCTGTGCACAGCAATGTATTTGTGAAGTAGCTTGACAAGTGCTGATGATTCTTTGTTACTTCTCTTTTAGAAAAGCAATATAATCCTTACCTAGAGAGAGAAAAGGGTCCTAAGAGGGTAGCTGCTCATATAACTGGAAGCAATCGGAAAAAAAGTACGTTGCCAGTTCCAGGTAAGAGAAATTATTAATATATGGTTTAAAGGAAAGGAAGGGAAGAATTTGTTCTAAATAATTTATTTTTGTATCTGAAATGTTTATATGGCTATCTACAAAATGGCCAGTAGTAATCAAGTCTCAGATTGACTCTTTTCAGAAGCAAGATTATAAGATGAGTAGCTTAGTTACTGCCCGGCACAACTGGCCTCAGGAAAATTCTGAAGTGAGAGAACTTAGGGTTTCCCATGCCCTCATTTTTGCTTTTCTTATTTTTAAAAGTAATTTCTCACTCTTTCATCAAATCTTTCTCCTCTGCAAAGGTTCTAAATCAGTGGTCTACTTTTCCAGTGAGTTACCAAACCCTCCCAGTGACATTTGCATTAGGTTGAACCACAAAAAGAAAAAATGGCCAATATTTGACCACTTTGCACTTATGGAAATGTCAGTTTCATATAATTTAACCAAATAGGTTAATTTATTTTCAAATAGTTAACCAATTATGTTAAGCCTAATTTTAACTGGAGAACAGGTGTTCATGTATTGCTGAAGTTAGTGTGTGAGTCTTGTAATCTAAACACCCCATGGGAATCCCAGCTCCTCCTTACCAAGTTTTTCATTTTGAGGAAATTACTTAACTCAATCAAGTTTCATTTTTTTTCTCTCTCTTTTTTTTTTAAAAAGATTTTTTTGATGTGGACCATTCTTAATGTCTTTAATGAATTTGTTACAATATCACTTCTGTTTAATGTTGTGGTTTTTTGGCCAAGAGACATGTGGGATCTTAGCTCTCCAACCAGGGATGGAATCCAAACGCCCTGACTTGGAAGGCAAAGTCTTAACCACTGGACCACCAGGGAAGTCCCAAGCTTCATTTTCTTCACATAAAAGATAACGTTTAACTCACAAAATAATGAAGATGAATGCAAAATGCTAGTGCATTGTAAGCACTCAGTAAGTAGTGCTTTTATTATTGTGAGAGATTTTGCCCTAGGTTAAAGGTATTTCAGGCATCAGTTAATGAATGAAAAGTTTGTTGGGTTTTTTTGTTGGCTGGTTGGCTTTTGTCTGGTTTTACTCTGAGCGGTTGCCTTCATGGTATTCCTGAACTGGTATTTTTGGAGGTAATTTATGTGTTCTGCCTATTTGTGAGATTGTTATTTCACTATTCCTATTTACAGTTCATCAGATAATATGGTGGTAGTTTTAAACTCTTGAAAAAGTAAAATTTGCACCAATCATAGAGATGAGCCCAAAGTTTAAAGGAATATCCTATCTCAGTAAGGCCCATCTTCATTCAAAAATCTTCAGGATTTAAAGATCCGAAGATCTGAAGATCTTTAAATCTGGGCGTTTTTGCCAAACCCTATACCTTGCCTTATTGGACTTGAGATGCCTCCTGCTTGGAAGGTGATTTTGACACTGGGTTACTGAGAAAGACCAAGGAAGAATCCAAAAAGACCTAAAAGAGTAGCAGGAATTTATGAGCTCTAGGCTTGAGGAACAGATATGTTTCTTTTGGTTTCCTTCTACATTGTCAATCTGAGCTCACCAGCACAGGAAAGGAGGTAGGGGTTCTGGACAGAAATTCTTCCCAGGAGTAGACGGCTACCCTAATGAACCATTCCCATGGTACCATTCAGAGCTGACTGTGACGGTCGAGGCACAGCAAAATAGGGGACTTCAAACAGGTCACAGTGGCATGGGCGCCTTCAGATTTCTATATGATTAAAATTTAGACTCCTTGGAAGATTGAGGGAGCGTGAAGTTTTAAATTGACTTCCCTGGTGGCTCAGATGGTAAAGCGTCTTCCTACAATGCGGGACAGTTCCAACCAAAGCATTGTCTAGCCACAGTTATCGGGAAACTCCTTGCTTTACTACAAGTTAATTTTATTTTTCTCCAAACTTCATCCCAGGCTCCAAGAATGAAAAAGCTGTGGGCCATAAAATAAATTCCTGGGAGTCATCAAGAAAAGGACATTCGTTCTTGAATAATTTGTACTTAAGGAATGGAGAGCTGGTTATCCTTCAAACAGGATTTTATTACATCTATTCCCAAACATACTTTCGATTTCAGGAACCTGAGGAAGTTTTGGGAACTGTTTCAACAGAAGAGAACAGAAAAAAAATCAAACAAATGGTACAATATATTTACAAATACACAAACTATCCTGACCCTATACTGCTGATGAAAAGTGCTAGAAATAGTTGTTGGTCTAAAGATTCAGAATATGGACTCTATTCCATCTATCAAGGAGGAATATTTGAGCTTAAGGAAAATGATCGAATTTTTGTCTCTGTAACTAATGAACGATTGGTTGACCTGGACCAAGAAGCCAGTTTTTTCGGAGCCTTTTTAATTGGCTAAATAATCTATAAAGAAAAAACAGTACCCCCAGTTTGACCCTTCACTTTTCAGAGTAGCGTGCTTCAAAAACAAGGTGAAAGTAAGGCAGCCTGAGCAGAGCAACTTCAACCAAGAGATCTACAACACAAGCTTTTTTGGTATCCTGGATCCTTTACCACTTAGCTACCTGGGAAGCCCTCACTGGAGCTTTCCACCTTACCGCCAGAAATCTAGCTCAATATCAGAAAAACAAACAACCCAATAAAAAATTACGCCAAGGACCTAAACAGACATTTCTCCAAAGAAGACACAAATATAGCCAATAAACACAAGAAAAGATGTTCAACACAGTTAATTATTCAGATCAGATCAGATCAGATCAGATCAGTCGCTCAGTCGTGTCTAACTCTTTGCGACGCCATAAATCGCAGCACGCCAGGCCTCCCTGTCCATCACCAACTCCCGGAGTTCACTGAGACTCACGTCCATCAAGTCAGTGATGCCATCCAGCCATCTCATCCTCTGTCGTCCCCTTCTCCTCTTGCCTCCAATCCCTCCCTCCCAGCATCAGAGTCTTTTCCAATGAGTCAACTCTTCGCATGAGGTGGCCAAAGTACTGGAGTTTCAGCTTTAGCATCATTCCTTCCAAAGAAATCCCAGGGCTGATCTCCTTTAGAATGCACTGGTTGGATCTCCTTGCAGTTCAAGGGACTCACAAGAGTCTTCTCCAACACCACAGTTCAAAGGCATCAATTCTTCGGCACTCAGCCTTCTTCACAGTCCAACTCTCACATCCATACATGATCACTGGAAAAACCATAGCCTTGACTAGACGGACCTTTGTTGGCAAAGTAATGTCTCTGCTTTTGAATATGTTATCTAGGTTGGTCATAACTTTCCTTCCAAGGAGTAAGCATCTTTTAATTCATGGCTGCAGTCACCATCTGCAGTGATTTTGGAGCCCAGAAAAATAAAGTCTGACACTGTTTCCACTGTTTCTCCATCTATTTCCCATGAAGTGATGGGACCGGATGCCATGATCTTCGTTTTCTGAATGTTGAGCTTTAAGCCAGCTTTTTCACTCTCCACTTTCACTTTCATCAAGAGGCTTTTTAGTTCCTCTTCACTTTCTGCCATAAGGGTGGTATCATCTGCATATCTGAGGTTATTGATATGTCTTCTGGCAATCTTGATTCCAGCTTGTGTTTCTTCCAGTCCAGCGTTTCAGTGCTGCACTCAATATGCCAGCGAATTTGCAAAACTCAGCAGTGGCCACAGGACTGGAAAAGGTGCGTTTTCATTCCAATCCCAAAGAAAGGCAATGACAAAGAATGCTCAAACTACTGCACAATTGCACTCATCTCACACGCTAGTAAAGTAATGCTAAAAATTCTCCAAGCCAGGCTTCAGCAATATGTGAACCGTGAGCTTCCTGATGTTCAAGCTGGTTTTAGAAAAGGCAGAGGAACCAGAGATCAAATTGCCAACATCCACTGGATCATGGAAAAAGCAAGAGAGTTCCAGAAAAGCATCTATTTCTGCTTTATTGACTATGCCAAAGCCTTTGACTGTGTGGATCACAAGAAACTGTGGAAAATTCTGAAAGAGATGGGAATACCAGACCACCTGATCTGCCTCTTGAGAAATTTGTATGCAGGTCAGGAAGCAACAGTTAGAGCTGGACATGGAACAACAGACTGTTTCCAAATAGGAAACGGAGTACATCAAGGCTGTATATTGTCACCCTGTTTATTTAACTTATGTGCAGAGTTCATTATTAGAGAAATGCAAATCAAAACTACCATGGGGTACCGCCTCAATCCAATCAGAATAGCCATCATTAAAAAATCTACAAACAGTAAATGCTACAGAGGAGCATTTATCTATTTGCTATTGTGGAGAAAAGGGAACCCTCCTACACTGTTGGTGGGAATGTAAATTGATAAAGCCACTATGGAGAACATTATGGAGGTTCCTTTAAAAACTAGGAATAAATCTACCATGTGACCCAGCAATCCCACTACTGGGAATATAGAGAAAACCACGGTTGACATCTACCCCAATGTTCATTACAGCACTAATTTACAATATCCAGGACATGGAAGCAACCTAGATGTCCTTTGACAGATGAGTGGATGAAGAAGATGTGTATGATATACAATGGAATATTACTTAGCCATAAAAAGGAACTAGTCTGAGTCAATGGTAGTGAGGTGGATGAATCTGGAGTCTGTTATACAGAGTGAAGTAAGTCAGAAAGACAAAACAAGTATTATATGTTAGCGCATATATATAGAAGTTAACCTGGAGAAAAAAAATGGCAACCCATTCCAGTATTCTTGCCTGAAAAATCCTATGGACAGAAGAGCCTGGCAGGCCACAGTCCCTGAGATTGTAAAGAGCTGGATATGACTGAGTGACTGAACAGCATGGAATCTAGAAGAATAGTGCTAATGAACCTATTTACAGAGAAGAAATGGAGACGTAGATGTAGAGAATGGACTTATAGACACAGTAGGGGAAGGAGAGAGGAGGACAAATTGAGAAAGGAGCACTAACATATATTATCATATATAAAATAGATAACTATTGAGAAGCTGCTATGCCTAGCCTGGCACTCTGTGATGACCAATAACAGTGGGACTGGGGGAAGAGGGAGGGGATACATATATAATTATGACTGATTGACACTGTTGTACAGCAGAGACCAACACAACATTGTGAAGCAACTGCTGCTGCTGCTGCTGCTAAGTCGCTTCAGTCGTGTCCAACTCTGTGCGATCCCATAGATGGAAGCCCACCAGGCTCCTCCGTCCCTGGGATTCTCCAGGCAAGAACACTGGAGTGGGTTGCCATTTCCTTCTCCAGTGCATGAACGTGAAAAGTGAAAGGGAAGTTGCTCAGTCATCTCTGACTCTTAGCGACCCCATGGACTACAGCCCATCAGGCTCCTCCGTCCATGGGATTTTCCAGGCAAGAGTACTGGAAGCAACTATCTTCCAATAAAAAGGTAATAAAAATAAAGTGTGTTTCTTTTTCAATATAAATGAGTGAAATATGAAGTTTTTGTGTATTTTGTACTTAACATTTTATAGTAACAAGATAATGTTCAGGATGGGGAGCATGGGTATACCTGTGGTGGATTCATTTTGATGTTTGGCAAAACTAATACAATATCGTAAAGTTTAAAAATAAAATAAAAGATAAGTAACAATGGGGAAAAGAACTTCTAATGTCTTTTTCATGGTTATCTTTTATTTAACACGTCTTACAGAAGAAAGAAAGAAAATGCTCATTTTTGTACAATGTGATTAAAATATCATCAGTCCTTTCCTTTATGGTTAATGTTTTTGTTACAGATTGAATTGTGTCCCAACAAATGATAATGTCAATGTCCTACTCCCCAGTACTTCAGAAATGTGATCTTATTTGGAAATAAGTTTGTTGCAGATATAATTAGTAAAGATGAGGTCGTAGTGGAATAGGTTGGGTCCTTCATAGAATGTGACTCATTATTTAAAGAAGGAGATTTAATAAAAGAAAGACCCACAGGAAGAAGTCCTCGTGGCAAAAGAGGCAGAGATTGCAGTGATGAAGCTGCAAGCAAGGAAGCCCAAGGATTGACAGTCCTCATCAAAAGCTCAAGAAACAAGAGAAGATTCCACTCAGAGCCTCAGAAATCTGCTGACACCTTGATTTTAGACTCCTGGCCTCCAGAATTGGAGGAGAACAATTTTCTGATGTTGAAAACCATCTGGTCTGCAACACTTTGGTTCAGCAGCCCTAGGAAGCTTTATACAGCTTTCCATACCATGTTGAGGAAATCTTTTTTTTACTGATGTCACACAGATGTTACCATTAATATTTTTTTTCTGAAATCTTGAAGTTTAGTCTTTCATAGTTTGATAGTAGGATTCAACAATAATTTAATTCATGAATGATAAAGGGATATAATTTTATCTTTTACCATTTCAGTGACCAGTTGTCTAACACTGTTCAGTGGCTAGCCCACTCTTTCCCCATTGATTTTAATGTCTAACATCATACACCAAGCTCCCAGGGGGTCTGTTTCTGTGTTCACTTCCCACCCTCCCCCCTACCCTGCATTGGATTGGTTGTCGGTTCTTGCACCCATTCCATCCATTTTCTAAAAATTGTGGTAAAATATAGGTAACTTAAAATTTACCATTTAACCATTTTTGAACATAGAGTTCAGTAGCATTAAATACATTCACATTGTTGCACGACCTTCGGCACTATTCATGTCCAGAACATTTCATTATCCCAAGCTAAAACTTTGTAACCATTAAGCAATAACTCTTCATTTCCCTTCCTCCAGGCCCTGGTAATCACCATACTACTCTCTTTATGAATTTGACTGTCTTAGGTAGCTCATGTAAGTAGAATTATGCAGTATTTGTTCTTTTATGTTTGACTTATTTGATGTAGCATAATATCTTCAAGGTTTAATCCATGTTGACGTATATGTCAGAATTTCTTTAAAAAATATAAGTATAGTTGATTTACAATGTTGTATTAATTTTTGCTGTTCATTACTTTTTAAGACTGAATTATATTGCAGCATTGGAAAATAGGTACTACATTTTGTTTATTCGTGTATCTGTTGATCATACTCTCTGGCTTTAATGGTTACTATTTGCTTTTCTATAAAGCTTAATGTTCTCCTTCTTTAGTCCTTTGTTCCCAAACAACCCAGGCATTTGGGTGTTTAATTCACAAACTTTCTGCAACATAAGTACCTTTCATTGTGACATTTTAAGGCAAAATTTAGAAGGGAAAAAGTTACATTTGCATGTGCAGAATTCAGTTGGCAGTTTAAATAAACATCCTGGGAAGTCTCAAATTTCATTCCAAGTACAACTGATACAGTATCAGAACTATATGTAAAATTTTCAACAGTGTGAATAATGACTATAGCCACCCAAAAGGAAAACAGCCCATTTGACCTGAAGCAGAAGGAGATAGGAAGGAATGAAAGAAAGTAGTCAGACTTCTTAAACTTTATAGGAGAGGCCCACAGAGCTATTGAGCTATGGATATGTGGTATTCCTCAAAACAAGGGAAGAAGGACCCCAAAGACAATTCAGAGATCATTAAGGCTTCCTCTTTGGTACCAAAAGTTGGGAATATATCACTTGGATTTTGACAGACCAGACAACCCTTGCCCATGAATGTGGGGGTGGTGCCACTCAAAGCCATGGGAGCAATGCTACCAAAGCTGTGAAGGCCAGGCCCCTGCCCAGCAGAACCCTCAGAGATGTCTGCCTCTGCCTAGATATCAAGGAATGAAGCCATCTAGAGATGTGGGCACTCAACCCAGGCAGAAGACCACAGAGAGGATGAGGTTACTGCAGGGAATCCCTGCCAGGAAAATGCACAGTGGAGCCATGTGGATATGGCTTCTCCCATGATCCCAAGTCAGCAGAGCCCCTGGTGTGCAGTTCCAGACAGAGACAGCTACAAGCATACAAGTTAAGCCAGTGAGGATTGCCATGTGGGTTGCCTGCAGCAAAGCCATGGGGGCAGGTATACCCCAGTGTGCACAGAAGGTCATTTCCATATCCCAGTGGACCTAGCAGGGAGAGTATCTGATGAAAGAGTAGTCTCAGGCCTTGAGATTTGATGTTTGCCTTGTTGGGTTTGGACTTGCTTGGGACCTGCCACCCTCTTCTTTCCTATTTCTCCCTTTAGGGTGGGAGAGTTTGCCTTACTGCCTGTCCCACATTGCATTTTGGAAGCACATAATTTTTTTTTTGTTTCACAGATTCACATCTGGAGAGCAATTTATCTCAGAATCAATTATACCTTGAGTCTCATGCACATCTGATTCAGGTGATATTTATATGAGACTTTAAACTTAGATTTTTTTTGGTTGATGCTAGATGAAATTAAGACTTTGGAAGCTGTTGAGACGGAATGATCATGTTTTGCATGCAAAATGGACATGAATTTTGGGGGGCCAGAGATACAATGCTATGATTTGAATATTTATTTCCCTCTAAAAGTTCATATGTAATTTTCAAAATTCATTGAAATACTAATACCTTATGTGATGGTATTAGAGCCAGGGTCTTTTGGAATTGACTAGGTCATGATGGGTCCACTCATGAATGAGATTAAGGTCCTTATCAAAAGGTTCAAGATAGGTCTCTTACCTGTTCAGTTATGTGGGGATACAATGAGAAGTTTGTGACCCAGAAGAGGATCTCTATACGACTGGGCTGGCACCCTGATCTTAACTTCTAGCCTCCAGAACTGTGAAAAATTAATTTATTTATAAACCACCAATTTGTGACATTCTCTAATCAAAGACAAAAAGTGGTTGAATGAATTGAAAAATAAAATCTAGCAATATGCTGTCTACAAGGGATTCATTTTATTTTTTATGGCCATTTCTTTTCAAAAAATTTTTATTTATTTTACTTTTTTTGGCTGTGCTGGGTCTTTGTTGATGTGCACAGGGCTTTCTGTAGTTGTGGTGCTCAGGCTTCTCATTGTGTGGCTTCTCTTGTTGTACAGAACAGGCTCTAGAGCACAATAGAATAGTTGTGGCACTTGGGCGTAGCTGCTCCAAGGCACGTGGGTTCTTCCTGACCGAGGGATTGAACCAGTGTCCCTTGCATTGCAAGGTGAATTCTCAACCTCTGGACTACCAAGGAAGCCCAAGGGACTCACTTCAGATTTAAAGATACACGTAGATTGAAAATGAAGAAATGGAAAAAGATATCCCGTGCAAAGATGACCAAAAACAGCATGGGGCTATGCGCGTATCAGGCAAAATAGACTTTAAGTCAAAAGTTGTCTCTAGAGACAAGTCATTATATACTGATAAAATTCAATTCAACAGAAAGATAGAGCAATTATATGTACATATCCAGCATCAGAACCCCTAAACCTATAAAGCAAATACCAATAGATCTGAAGGGAGAAATTGACAACAATACAAAAATGATAGAGACTTCACTATTCTACTTACAATAGTGGATAGAACACCAGCAGGCAGAAAATCAATAAAGAAACAACTGACTATTGTTTGACAGAACATTGATGAAGGAAATTGAAGATGATACAAAGAAATGGAAAGTTGTCCCATGTTCTTGGATTGAAAGAATTAATATTGTCAAAACGTTCTTACTACCTAAAGCAATCTATGTATTTAATGAAATCGCTATCAAAGTTTCCGTGACTTCTACTTTATCCTATAAAAAAATTAACTTTAAAAGGATCATTTTGTTGTTTTTTAGTTGCGAAGTCAAGTCCGACTCTTTGCAACCCCATGGACTGTAGCCTGCCAGGCTCCTCTGTCCATGGGATTTCCCAACCAAGAATACTGGAGTAGGTTGCCATTTCCTCCTCCAGGGGATCTTCCCAACCCAGGGATCAAAGCTGCATCTCTTGTATCTCCTGAGTTGGCAGGTCGATTCTTTTCCACTGCACCACCAGCAAAGCTCTAAAAGGATCATAGACCTAAACATAAGATCAATGACTATAAAATTCTTAGAAAACATAGGGGCAAGTCTTCTCTTTTATTTGTATTTGACAATGGATTTTAGATATGACACCAAAAATATGAGCAACAGAAGAAAAAATAGGCAAACTGGATTTCATCAAATTAAACACTTTTGTATATAAAAAGACACTATCAAGAAAGTGAAAAGCCAACCTATAGAATGTGAGAAAATATTTGAAAATCACATTTCTGATAAAGGACTTATAGTGGACAACATAAACAACTCTTTCAACAACAAAAAGACAAGGCTCAGTCTTGTCTGACTCTTTGCGACCACACAGACTGTAGCCCATCAGGCTCCTCTGTCCACGGAATTTTCCAGGCAAGAGTACTGGAGTGGGTTGCCATTTCCTCCTCCAGGGGATCTTCCTGACCCAGGGATCAAACCCACATCTCTTATGTCTCCTGCATTGGCAGGCAGATACTTTACCAGCTGAGCCTCCAGGGAAACCCTAACAAAAAGACAGATGACACAATAAAAAATTGGACAACGATTAAAACCACAATGAGACATGAATGTATACCCATTAGGATGACTACCATTAAACAACAGGTAATAACAAGTGTTGTGAGGATGTGGATGTGTTGACACCATCACACTTTGCTGTTGGGAATTTAAAATGGTGCCGCTGATGCGAAAAAATTAGTGACTTCTCTGAAAGTTAAACATAAAATTACCATATTACCCAGAAATTCCACTCATAAGTGTACTTTCAGGAGAATTGAAAACAGATAACTTTAAATGAATGCTTGGACACAAAGGTTTTCATACTTCTTCATATTTCATAGCAGTACTATTTACCACAGACCAAAGGAAGAAGCGATTCAAATGTACATTTTTATTTAGATGATCAAATAAACACAATGTGATATATACATACAATGAAATATTACTCAGCCAGATATATATTGTTTAAGGTGAACATGTATGAATCCATAAAGAAAATCACCAGTATGAAGAAGACAACTCCAGAGTAAATGGAGGGGAGGGAGTACAGAGGATCTCAAGGGAGCATTAGAGGTAATAGTAATGTGCTATTTCTTAATCTGGACATGGGTTCACAGTGTTGGTTCTCTATAGCATAATTTTTCATACTGTATACATATATTACTAGTATTTTATAATTTAAATTTTATCTGAATGGTAATGATAATCATGCCAAACCAGAAATTTGGAGGAAGAATATACTACTCTTTGATCCACCAATGTGTTATTAAAAAATAATTTATTGGACTTCCCTGGTGCCAGTGGTTGAGACTCCATGCTTCTATTGCAGAGCTCATGGGTTCAATATCTGGTTAGAGATTTAAGATACCACATGCCACTCGACATGGCCAATAAAAACAAAAACAAACACAAAAACACTTTATTGGGTCTTTTGGATTACCCAAAAAAAAAAAAAATTCACATTGGTTGTGATGAGTGAAGTGTGGAAATGTATAAAGAAGTTAAAAATCCTCGCACTCCTCCACCATGAAGATTTCAATGATAAAATTATGTGTTCCATCTTTCTACTGACACAAGTATATGTAGTCAATATTCCAGCTTTATTAATTTTTTTCCTTTATAAATGGGAATATACATATATATATGCACATATGTATGTGTGTGTGTGTGTATATGAAACTCAGCAACTCATTTATTTAACAGTATTTGTGGGCTTCCCCGGTGGTGCAGTGGTAAAGAATCCACCTGGCAATGAAGGAGTCACAGGAGATGTGGGTTCAACCCCTGAGTCGGGAAGATCTCCTGGAAGAGGAAATGGCAACCCACTCCAGTATTCTTGCCTGCAAAATGCCATGGACAGAGGAGCTGGTGGGCTATAGTCCAGGGGATCACAGAGAGTCAGATTCAGCTGAGTGCACATGTGTGCGCACACACACACACACACACACACATACACATACACTGTGTAAAAAACATTCAGGCCTAATTGATTCTTAAATACTGCATAATACCTCCCTGAGTGACTAGATCCTAATTTAGTCCGCCATCAGTTCATTCCCAGTTGTTTGTCACTACAAGTAATGCTAGTAATACAATGAACTTCCTTGCCCTTGGTCCTAAATTGGGATTACAAGCTGACTTAACATTTTAGATGCTAAAAATAACTGATTACTTTTAAATCTTTTGCTGCAGTTTACAGACTGGGCAGCAGAAACAATACTGCTGTGTTTCTCACGGCATCATTAGAAAGGGATACGGACTACTACTCTTCTGGTTTGCCAAGCTGGTGAGTGAAAACTATCTGATTTGTGTGTAAAGCACCAGCACTCTTTATTATGGTCAGTGAAAGTGAGCTCATTGCTTCTCAGCACCTTCTGGGGAACATTTAGAAATGCTGATGCCTGGGCTTCACCACAGCATTCACCACAGACCTATTGAACCAGCATTTCTGGAGAAGGGCCCAGGATACCGCAGGATACCACAGTGTCTGTGTTTTAATTTCCCCAAATGACTCTGATACAGCTAGTTGAGCACAGGTCCATCAACAATTAGAAATCATGAATAGAGCCTCTATCTAGAATTGAGAAAACTGAATTTCAAAAGCTGTGATGTATTAATTAAGTGTTTAAGAAAACAATGTACCCAGGTAATGATTATGGTGAGAAATTCCAAAATTCAATTTATATGCAATGTTTTAATTCCATGAATTGTTTGAAATAAGGAATACCTAATCTTTCTCAGCTTTAGAGGTAAAACCCAAGATAGGAGGCAGCTATGAAGTGGATATTTTAGAATGACAGTTTTCTGGCCAACTGTGAATCTCTTCTTAAAGAAAGTATGAATACTGAATATCTGATCTTTCTGAAAATGAAATAAAATCAGGGGCATTCTGGCCCATCATTGCTGGACTCTGTCCCGTGAAACTTCCTCACTCGAAGAATAGAGAAAAAAAACTGCTACTTCAGTTTCTATTAGGATGTATCTGGGCAGAACAAGGCAAGTGGTTTCTAAAGACAATCACCCTAGAAGAGAGGCCAGCTCAGGTGTGTGAGAGGTGCCCGAAGAGACTGGAGCAGTAAGGCAGAGCCCTTCTTTCTTCTTCTTGAGATCAAAGAGGGGCCCCTTTATTGTCACATACCAGGAACAGCCACCAGGTGGCGAGATTCTCCCATTTTCCCCAAAGATCAAAATGTTTAAAAGTGGCAGATTAAATGACTTCAAATGACTTCAAATTCTCTACCTGGATAAAACTCAAAGTGAAGGAGACAAGAAGGCACATGGTAGGCTCTCGGTGTCTCAGATAAGAGCACCCACCTTGCATGGGGAGTTGTGAGGAAATGTTTAATATATGAAGCCCTGAGACCCTGCCTAGCTGGTTCTAAGGACTCAGTAACTTCCTTTTAAAATATGTTAAGTTAAAAATAAGAAAACCTCTAGGATTATAAACTCATGATAATTGTTTTTGTGCTAAGTTCCAGTGTAAGTTTCCGTTTATTCATCAAATCCTCTACAAAGTCATATCTATGTCAAAATTAAAATAACCTAGATAAAATAGATATGTAAGTGTTATAGAAAACAGAGTTTAAATACTCCCTCTTTTGAGTGAAAATCAATCAATATACAAAAGCCCAAGTTTATGTACCAGATAAATTCAAGAGATGGCCGAAGAGTCTTTATTTTAAAAAGAGATTCGTCACAGACTTCCTTAAAAGCTAAGTTTTCTTTCTACCTTAAGAAGTTGATTCCATTTGTTGAATTTGCTTCTGACTGCTCTGTAAAATGAACTGAAGGTATCCTCAGAATACACTGTGAGGTTGATGATTTGCTTTCTTATCCTTTGCTTCCCCTGTTGTGGGTTTTCCCCGTTCCTCTAAGCTTCCCATGCTTCTGTCTCCAGACCCTCTCCAGGAGGGGTGCAGAAAGTGGATGGAGATTGAGAGGCAATGCAGCACAAAAGCCCTCACCTTCAGGACTGGAAAGTGAAGTGTGAGTTGGATGTGATGCTGTTTGTACTTGGGCAGCCTTCACACTGGGGCCAGGTTTCACTCTAGGGAGATAATAGAAAAGAGAAAAAGGGACCATTTATTGAGCACTTTCTCTATTTTTGGTGCTCTTGTTTGTATGCTCACTTATTTCCTATAGAAACTTTGTGATGGAGGAATGGGGATAATCATCCATTTACATATGAAGAAACAGATCACAGAGCTAAACAGCAAGGTTGTGACCTTAGGTTGGTCTGATTCCACAGCTCAAATGTTGAACTGCGTGGGGTTCGATTATGTTAGAACAGAAGGAGTTAGGTGAAGAAGAGCCTTTCTATGTAATTCTGGGAAACAAACAAACAAAAATAGTGTTAGCAAAGCTCCACCAGCTCAACTATGAACAAAACCTTCTTCTGTGACACTTGCCCCCAAACATATACAGAGTCCTTTGATACTACCTCATCTAAAATAGTCTATTTTGTGCAATGTACTAGCATACATACATAGGTGTCAGATAGATCTTATTTTCCATATTTTTATGCTAATGAGATAATTATTTTATTATTTTTCATGACAATGCAATATGAAGTCATAGTCACCACATTTTGGGGACTCAAAAATGTGTCCAAAAAAAAAAAGAATTAAAGCACTTATTTGACATACACAGCATAGAGAAGAGCCTTTGTAACAAACTGAAAATATTTCCTGCTAGTAAAGCTGGGACAATAAGAACAAAACAGCTCTACCAAAAACTGCTTGTCATATTTTGCTTTGACAGTAAGGAATGCTGAATTAGGTAACAACAAGTCACCTGAAAATGTGAGTGAAATAATGACAAAAAATTATCTCATAAAAAATTTTCTATATTTATTAAGAAACTTCATTATTTTAATAAAAACTCTGGTGCAAATTTTAAAGTGATTGATTTACCAGCCTGCATGTACTCTAAAGTATGGGCTTCCCTGGTGGCTCAGTGGTAAAGAATCCACCTGCCAATGCAGAAGATGTGGGCTCAATCCCTGGGTTTGGAAGATTCCCTAGAGGAGGAAATGGCAACCCACTCCAGTATTCTTGCCTGGGAAATCCTATGGACAGAAGAGCCTGACGGGCCACAGTCCATGGGGTCGCAAAAGTGTTGGACACCACTAAGTGACTGAGCCCAAGTATTGTAAAGTATATATAAATTTAGGCTTGTCCTAGAGGTATAAAACATTCTGGGTTATTCATTAGGTTGGCCTAGGCTGCCAAGAGGAGTTACCCCACGCCCAAGGTCAGGGGAGGCGGCCGAGAAGAGCAACCCCATGTCCAACGAGTGACAACTGTGTGGGCACAGGAGGGCCAGGAGGAGCTACTCCACATTCAAGGTCAGGAGGGGTGGCCATGAGGGGATACCCCTCGTCCAAGGTAAGGAGCAGTGGCTGCGCTTTGCTGGAGCAGCCATGAAGAGATACCCCACGTCCAAGGTAAGAGAAACCCAAGTAAGATGGTAGGTGTTGCCAGAGGGCATCAGAGGGCAGACACACTGAAACGATAATCACAGAAAACTAGCCAATGTGATCACACAGACCACAGCCTTGTCTAACTCAATGAAACTAAGCCATGCCTGTGGGGACACCCAAGATGGACGGGTCATGGTGGAGAGGTCTGACAGAATGTGGTCCACTGGAGAAGGGAATGGCAAACCACTTCAGTATTCTTGCCTTGAGAACCCCATGAACAGTATGAAAAGGCAACATGATAGGATACTGAAAGAGGAACTCCCGGGTTGGTAGGTGATCAATATGCTACTGGAGATCAGTGGAGAAATAACTCCAGAAAGAATGAAGGAATAGAGCCAAAGCAAAAACAATACCCGGTTGTGGATGTGACTGGTGATAGAAGCAAGGTCCGATGCTGTAAAGAGCAATATTGCATAGGAACCTGGAATGTCAGGTCCATGAATCAAGGCAAATTGGAAGTAGTCAAACAGGAGATGGCAAGAGTGAATGTCGACATTCTAGGAATCAGCGAGCTAAGAGGGACTGGAATGGGTATTAACTCAGATGACCATTATATCTACTTCTGTGGGCAGGAATCCCTTAGGAAAAATGGAGTAGCCATCATGGTCAACAAAAGAGTCTGAAATAAGTACTTGGATGCAATCTCAAAAATGACAGAATGATCTCTGTTCATTTCCAAGGCAAACCATTCAATATCACAGTAATCCAAGCCTATGCCCCAACCAGTACCACTGAAGAAGCTGGAGTTTAATGGTTCTATGAAGACCTATAAGACCTTTTAGAACTAACACCCAAAAAAGATGTCCTTTTCATTATAGGGGACTGGAATACAAAAGTAGGAAGTCAAGAAACACCTGAAGTAACAGGCAAATTTGGCCTTGAAATACGGAATGAAACGGGGCAAGGCTAATAGAGTTTTGTCAAGAGAACGTACTGGTCATAACAAACACGCTCTTCCAAGAACACAAGAGAAGACTCTGTACATGGACATCACCAGATGGTCAACACTGAAATCAGATTGATTATATTCTTTGCAGCCAAAGATGGAGAAGCTCTATAGAGTCAGCAAAAACAAGACTGGGAGCAGACTGTGGCTCAGATCATGAACTCCTTACTGCCAAATTGAGACTTAAATTGAAGAAAGTAGGGAAAACCACTAGACCATTCATGTATGACCTAAATCAAATCCCTTATGATTATACAGTGGAAGTGAGAAATAGATTTAAGGGACTAGATCTGATAGACAGAGTGCCTGATGAACTATGGATGGAGGTTTGTGACATTGTATAGGAGACAGGGATCAAGACCATCCCCAAGAAAAAGAAATGCAAAAAAAGTGAAATGGCTGTCTGAGGAGGCCTTACAAATAGCTGTGAAAAGAAGAGAAGTGAAAAGCAAAGGAGAAAAGGAAAGATATAAGCATCTGAATGCAGAGTTCCAAAGAATAGCAAGGAGAGATAAGAAAGCCTTCCTCAGTGATCAATGCAAAGAAATAGAGGAAAATGACAAAATGGGAAAGACTAGAGATCTCTTAAAGAAAATTAGAGATACCAAGGGAACATTTCGTGCAAAGATGGGCTCAATAAAGGACAGAAATGGTATGGACCTAACAGAAGCAGAAGATATTAAGAAGAGGTGGCAAGATTACACAGAAGAACTGTACAAAAAAGAGTTTCATGACCCAGATAATCACGATGGTATGATCACTCACCTAGAGCCAGACATCCTGGAATGTAAAGTCAAGTGGGCCTAAGAAAGCATCACTACCATCAAAGCTAGTGGAGGTGATGGAATTCCAGTTGAGCTATTTCAAATCCTAAAAGATGATGGATGCTGTGAAAGTGCTGTACTCAATATGCCAGCAAATGTGGAAAACTCAGCAGTGACCACAGGACTGGAAAAGGTCAGTTTTCATTACAATCCCAAAGAAAGGCAATGCCAGAGAATGCTCAAACTACTGCACAATTGCACTCATCTCACACGCTAGTAAAGTAATGCTCAAAATTCTCCAAACCAGGCTTCAGCAATACGTGAACTATGAACTTCCAGATGTTCAAGCTGGTTTTAGAAAAGGCAGAGGAACCAGAGATCAAATTACCAACATCCGCTGGATCATGGAAAAAGCAAGAGTTCCAGAAAAACATCTATTTCTGCTTTATTGACTATGCCAAAGCCTTTGACTGTGTGGATCACAATAAACTGTGGAAAATTCTGAAAGAGATGGGAATACCAGAGCACCTGACCTGCCTCTTGAGAAATTTGTATGCAGGTCAGGAAGCAACAGTTAGAAATGGCAATGGAACAACAGACTGGTTCTAAGTAGGAAAAGGAGTACGTCAAGGCTGTATATTGTCACCCTGCTTATTTAACTTATATGCAGAGTACATCATGAGAAACACTGGGCTGTAGGAAGCACAAGCTGGACTCAAGATTGCCGGGAGAAATATCAATAACCTCAGATATGCAGATGACACCACCCTTATGGTAGAAAGTGAAGAGGAACTAAAAAGCCTCTTAATGAAAGTGAAAGAGGAGAGTGAAAAAGTTGGCTTAAAGCTCAACATTCAGAAAACTAAGATCATGGCATCAGGTCCCATCACTTCATGGCAAATAGATGGGGAAACAGTGGAAACAGTGTCAGACTTTATTTTGGGGGTGCTCCAAAATCACTTGGAGAAGGCAATGGCACTCCATTCCAGTACTCTTGCCTGGAAAATCCCATGGATGGAGGAGCCTGGTGGGTTGCAGTCCTTGGGGTCGCGATGAGTCAGACACGACTGAGCGACTTCACTTTCACTTTTCACTTTCATGCATTGGAGAAGGAAATGGCAACCCACTCCAGTGTTCTTGCCTGGAGAATCCCAGGGACAGAGGAGCCTAGTGGGCTGCCGTCTATGGGGTCGCAGAGTCGGACACGACTGAAGCGACTGCAGATGGTGATTGCAGCCATGAAATTAAAAGACGCATACTCCTTGGAAGGAAAGTTATGACCAACCTAGATAGCATATTCAAAAGCAGAGACATTACTTTGCCAACAAAGGTCTGTCTAGTCAAGGCTATGGTTTTTCCAGTGGTCATGCATGGATGTTAGAGTTGGACTGTGAAGAAAGCTGAGCTCTGAAGAATTGATGCTTTTGAACTGTGGCATTGGAGAAGGCTTTTTAGAGTCCCTTGGACTTCAAGGAGATCCAACCAGTCCATTCTAAAGGAGGTCAGTCCTGGGTGTTCATTGGAAGGACTGATGCTAAAGCTGAAACTCCAGCACTTTGGCCACCTCATGCCAAGAGTTGACTCATTTGAAAAGACCCTGATGCTGGGAGGGATTGGAAGCAGGAGGAAAAGGGGACAACAGAGGATGAGATGGCTGGATGGCATCACTGACTCGATGGACATAAGTTTGGGTAAACTCCAGGAGCTGGTGATGGACAGAGAGGCCTGGTGTGCTGCGATTCATGGGGTCACAAAGAGTCTGACACGACTGAGCGACTGAACTGAACTGAACTGAATATTTAAAATAAGTCTGCAGTCCATACAGTCTTCATAGGTTCCCTAAAATCACTTGCCAGGCCATCTCAGAGAGAGAGAGAGATCAATATAAAAGAAACATCATGCTCTTCCTTCTTAACCTATTTAGACAAGTGGAGGAAACCAAATGAAATCAGCCCAAAGCAACTTATTAGTGAGCATTGCACTTAGTGTGGTTTCAGAAGCTTTTAACAAAAGATCCCTCCCAGTTTGCACCAGTAAGATAAAAAGCTTGAGGTAAAGTGATTCCGGGCTTGGTTAAGTCAGTGGCTCATTGTCATCACTGAAGAGCCAGGTCTCTTCATTCTCTGCTGCACTTTGCTGGTAATATTGGCTTTCGAGTGCTGGCTTGCAGGATGACAGCAGCAGACTCGGGTCCTTCACAACGCTAAAAGCTACCTTGTACCCCCTTTTAAGACTGAGCAAAACTCTTCCACACTCACTGTTCAGAATTATTTATCCAAGTCCTCTGTGGATTTCCCCAGTTGAAGACCCCTTTTCTACATCAGTTCAGTTCAGTTCAGTCGCTCAGTCATGTCTGACTCTTTGCGGCCCCATGAACCGCAGCACGCCAGGCCTCCCTGTCCATCACCAACTCCCGAAGTCCACCCAAACCCATGTCCATTGTGTCGGTGATGCCATCCAACCATCTCATCCTCTGTTGTCCCCTTCTCCTGCCTTTAATCTTTCCCAGAATCAGGGTCTTTTTAAATGAGTCAGCTCTCCAAATCAGATGGCAAAGTACTGGAGTTTCAGCTTCAGCATCAGTCCCTCCAGTGATACCTACATAAAGTCAAATCATTGACACTCCCAGCCAATTCATGCTGCTTATACAGGGTCCCTCCAGTGGTGTGCTGGATCCAGTTTGTACTCTCTTGTAAGAGCCATTTGCTCGCTTGGCTTTCAAACTCTGCCTTCAGTGGCCTTAATAGTGAAATTGACCATAGTGGGGAGTAGAAATTGGGAAACATTTAAATTGAGATTGTTGGTTGATTTTGGTTTTTTTGTGTGTTTTGTTTCGCTTTCCCTGAAGATCTAGTTGTCAAATATTTACCAGCACACTGTAGCTCCAGCAGTGATGAATACATTTCACATACGTATCTCTGTTTTTTAACCACATAACAGAGAATACCAGTAGTGATTGGGGCATTGCCAATACATTATCAGTTTGAAATGAATTTGTCATCTGAAATAGTTAAATCCCCCTTGTAATGAAGTAATGTAGCCTGTGGTTTAAGTTTTAAGCTTCTGATTTGCACAGGATTTTTTCTAAGTAAATATTTTCCTTAGATAGAACTTAGAGATGAAATAAATGAAAGCAAAATATCTTCCCCTAAATCATCTGAAACTACAAGCATATTTATATTTTATAATTTATGTAAACTACTCATGTGTGAATAAAGCAGAACATAGCTATCAATGTACAAGGATCAAGTGATCTAAATTCTCACTTTGTTCTGGAATGAGTAGAGTATGCACTAGAAAGTCGTAGGTTTAGAGAGCACTGCCTAAATAAAAAGTGCCCTCATTCATTTAAACAAGCATTTATTAAGAATCTAGTAAGTCCAGGCAACAATGACTTACAAAAGACCTGGGCACTGCTCACATAAGCCTTACAATCTAAGAGGGAGAGGAATGTTAAATAAATACATAAATGAGTACAAATTTAGCAGTGGAACAGTTGAAAAGACGTAGAAATCTTTTTAAGCTTGGGAAACTGATCCAACTGGGTTGCAGAGAGTAAGAGGGAAAGAGCTCCAAGTTAGAATCTATATTCTGGGGAAATCTGTTTTCCAAGAGATTCTGGGAAAACTTGCCAGCCATTTTGGCCTCAAAAATAATGAGGAACCATTTGAAGGGTTTTAAGCACAAGAGTGTCAGGATTAGATTTGCATTTTCAAAAGATTGCTAGCTGAAGAGGCAAAAAGATCTTGGCTTGGGAAGAATAAACAGAGGGAGAGCAGTCCTTTGGCTATTGTAGCAATTTTAGTGGGGTCGGGGCCTCAGACCAGGGCATTAATGGAGGATATGATAAGAAGTGTCTGAAACACATCTGAACTGACAGGGCTGCCCGTGAAACACTTTAGCTGCCTTCAAGGAGCTTATAATATAATTGGAGAGGCAAGTCACAGATGTAAAATCACAGAAACAGTGTATAATTAGGAAATAAACTAGGAAGTTCAAATTCTGAGGGACACAGGAACTGAGAGCAAGAAGTAGGTCAGGACTCCATGGTTCGGATTTGCAGAGAGAAGCCAGAGGTGAGAGGTGGCAAGAGGGAGGGCAGTGAGGGGAGAGGCAGGGCTGGCACAGTGGGATGAAGAACGAATCTTATTAGGTATGTAGGGTAAGGCCAAATGATGAGCTCTTGAGAAGGTCAGAGTTTGAAAGACTTGATGTGATATGAAAATGAGTCACCAAAAATGTTTTACATAGGAAGGATACCAAATTAAAGTAAGCTTTAAAGAAGTTTCAGATCAGATCAGATCAGATCAGTCGCTCAGTCGTGTCTGACTCTTTGCGACCCTATGAATCACAGCACGCCAGGCCTCCCTGTCCATCACCAACTCCCGGAGTTCGCTCAGACTCATGTCCATCGAGTCAGTGATGCCATCCAGCCATCTCATCCTCTGTCGTCCCCTTCTCCTCTTACCCCCAATCCCTCCCAGCATCAGAGTCTTTTCCAGTGAGTCAACTCTTCGCATGAGGTGGCCAAAGTACTGGAGTTTTCAGCTTTAGTATCATTACTTCCAAAGAAGTTTACCAAATTCTTGTAGTTAATTAGACTGAGAACTTGCCGCCTACATGGTTGTTGAGTGGGGAATTGGACTTAGATGTTGCTGATTAAGATTGGAGGTGAGGCCTAGGAAATAACATAAACAGAACACTCTTCAACATAAATCGCAGCAACATTTTTTTGGATCTGTCTCCTACAGTAAAGGGAAAAAAAGCAAATACAAACAAATGAGACCTCATTAAACTTAAGTCTTTGGCACAGCAAAGGAAACCATTGACAAAATGAAAAGACAGCCTACTGAATGAGAGAAAGTATTTGCAAATGATATGTCAGATAAGGGATTAATATCCAACATATATAAACAGTTCATGCACATCAACCCCCCAAAAACAGACATTTTTCCACAGAGGAAATGCAGATGGCCAACAGGCACATGAAAAGATGCTCAACATTGCTAATCGTCAGGGAAGTGAAAATCAAAAACCATAATGAGGTGTCAATTCACACCTGTCAGAACAACCCTATCACGAAAAGGAACACAAGTAACAAATGTTGGCTAGGATGTGGAATAAAGGTAATCTTTGTACACTCGTGGTGAAAGTGTAAGGTGGTGAGCCACTGTTGTGGAAATCAGTATGGAGGTTTCTCAAACAGCTAAAAACAGAGCTACCACGTGACTCAGCAACTCCACTCCTGGCTATATGTCTGAAAAAAAAAATTCAAAAAGATACAGGCACCCCAATGTTTATAGCAGCTTTATTTATAATTCCCAAGATATGGAATAAACAAGTGACCATCAACAGATGAATAAATGAAGATTTGGTGTGTGTGTGTATGTATATATGTAATGGAATACTACTCAGACATTAAAAAAAAAGAATTTCCCATTTGCCGCAACATGGATGGACAGGAGAACATTACGTTAAGTGAAATAAATCAGACAGAGACAAATACTGCATGATATCACTTATATGTAGAATCTACAAAACACAACAAACTACAGCAAATACAGTGCATATAAGAAAAAAGAGGCAGACTTACAGATATAGAGAACAAACTAGTGGGCAATGTAGGGGTGAGGGAATGGGACAAACTATTGGATATAATTATAAAAATTATCAAGGATGTATTTTACCACCCAGAGAATATAGCCAATATATTGTAATAACTGTAAATGGAAAGTAACCTTTACAAATTGTATAAAAATTTTTTAAAAATGGAGATGAGGGATGGATATTAGGAACACTCGGTGGGTTGGAGACGATGAATTTGCTTTAGACATAAAATGAGCTTGAAGTGGTGATGAGCTCTCCAGTTGTAAATGTCCAGTAGGCAGTACAGACTGAGTGGTTTTTATCCATATTCTTCTGCATGGCTCACACTTCCAGGTTGTCTTTCCTCATTAGCGTTCTCAAAAGTAATGTTCCGTGATTTATACAAAGGAAACATTTTGCTTTCTAAAGCACCTGGCAAGACTTTACATAATGAAATATCTTGATACATTATCTTAATAGCATATTAAATAATATCTTAACATAATAAAATCGAATTACCCAAATGGTCATAGATTTTTTTGGTATTCTTTACTAGTCTTAATAAGTAATTATGAATTTTTAGGAAATTAGAACTAGAGGTAGACTCCTATTTTAGGGATCTTGGTGAGATAATTTATAGTATTTAGCTTTCATTAAAATGAATATATATTGCAATCTATTGCAAAACAGTTTCAAGATATACTGTTTATTTTTATAAAGAAACATATATTCATGTTTCACAAATCTTGTCTAGTTTATTAGCAATCTACCTTTTTGTCAGAGATTAATGTCCTCTTTATCCCTCCATCCTCCTACCCCTCAACACTCCTAAAATAAACTGCCACCCAAATACCAATAGAGTATTTTGTAGAAAGTTTAGAATTTCAAAGATCCAAATGCTACAAATAACAAACACCAAAAAAAAAAAGTCTTTGCTTCAGAGATTAGCTTCAGAGAAGACAACAATTATTGAAGGCATCTGCTAAAAGGATTTTTAATTTAATGGAATTTGTTGTAACTCAATCAGTATAGCACAATTGCTGTGCACCATCTGTTGAAGCTTTGAAACTGCCTCGGATGTTACAGTCATACCCATTAAAATGGAATACTACTTTTTACAAACTTTCCTTCTTCCCATTTATTTTCCAATGCTTTCAGAATCATTAGAAGATGAATTGACAAGGAAAAAAAATCTCAAGAGTCAAAAGGACAACTCAACGGGAAAAAAACCCAAATAACTTGATTTTCAAATGGGCAGAGGACTTGAATAGACATTTCTCCAAAGAATATATACAAATATCCAATAAGTATGTGAAAAGGTGCTCAGCATCACTAATTACTAGGGACATGTAAATCAAAACCATGATGATATACCACTTCATACTCATTAGGATAACTTTACAAGACAGAAAAATAAACAACAGGAAAAAAACCAGGGGATACATATTGTCAAGGATGTAAAGAAATTGGAATCCCTGTGCACTGCTGGTGGGAATGTAAATAGGGTCACTGCTGTGGAAAACGATATGGCAGTTCCTGAAAAAATTAAATATAGAATTACCATATGACCCAGTGATTCCAATTCTGGATATATACCTAAAAGAATTGAAAGCAGGGAAGCAAATAGATGTTTGTATATCAATGTTCATAGCAGCATTATTCACAAGAGCCAAAAGGTAGAAGTAATTCAAGTGTCTCTTGGTGGATGGACAGATAAGCAAAACGTGGTCTATATACATAGAGTGAAATATTACTCAGGAAAGAAGAAGATTCTGGCATAAGCTACAACATAGACAAACCATGAGGACATTATGTGAAATGAAATAAACCAGTCATAAAAGAACAAATACTGGCAAGGGGCAACTAGAGTAGTCAAATTCAGAGACAGAAAACAGATTGTGGTTGCTTGCCAGGGCTGGGAAGAGAACATTCTTCTTTTTATTAAACTGTCATTTCCTTATGTTATTCTGTACTGTACCTGTCAACATATAAAATGCAACATTATTTATAATAGCAAAAGATTATTAAAAACATACAAGCAAAAACAATAAAATGTTGGTTGAATAATACTAAGGTACATCTTCATAATGGAAACTATGTAATTTTCTCAAGATAGAGTACTACAAAACATCCAAGAAAAGAATATCGGTATTAGAGAACTCCAGGATACTGTGTTACATTAAAAGTGAAGAGAGTGGACAGTGTATAGAGTATATCACCCTTTATGTAAGCTACATACACACAAATACATATTTACAGAAACACACAGGATAGGTAAACCAGAGGCTAAATTCCTTTTAATGATGTCAGTTGAGTATGAAGAAGGTATAATATGTTGCTGAATATTCTTTGGTTTATCATTTTAAATTTAAGACCATGCTTTGTTTTAAAATTTTAATTGTTGAATCACATGTCAAATTTTAAATAATTCCTAAAAGTAACTAAAACAAATCTAACTGCGTCAAATTTGTCACTTAACCACACATAAAAAAGCATTATTTCAACTACTCTTAGGACACATAGTTGTACACATTTGTAGACTCGTGCATGTGTGCTCAGTTTTGTCCAACTCTTTGCAACCCTATGGACTATGGCCTGCCAGGCTCCTCTGTCCTTGGAATTTTTCAGGAAAGAATACTGGAGTGGGTTGCCATGCCCTTCTTCAGGGGATCTTCCCGACCCAGGGATCAAACCCACATCTCTCTGTCTCCTACATTGGGAGGCAGGTTCTTTACCACTAATTCCACCTGGGAAGCCCTGTACACACTTAGTGGGGTATGTTCTAAGGACAAAGAGAACTGCAAGAAAATCTCAACCTTTATCTGCCAAGTTTACTATTAACAGTAGTGCCAATGTTATTAGTTTGAAATCATTTAATGCATATTACAACATAAATAATTATGCTTATGTTGTTAGAAGCCAGGATATTCAGTAGGAATATAAAACCAAGTACATTAAGTAAATAATCAGAAGTTGAATTGAAACATCTCTACAACTAATGACTTCTTAATATTTTATATGGGAATAATTTCAAACAAAGAAAAGTTGCAAGAATAATACAAAGAAATCATTCTACCCCTTCCCTGGATTAGTTTATTATTCATGTTTTTCTCCATTTGCTTTATCATTGGAGAAGGCAATGGCAACCCACTCCAGTACTCTTGCCTGGGAACTCCCATGGGTGGAGGAGCCTGTTAGGCTGCAGTCCATGGGGTCGCTAGAGTCGGACACGACTGAGTGACTTCACTTTCACTTTTCACTTTCATGCATTGGAGAAGGAAATGGTAACCCACTCCAGTGTTCTTGCCTGGAGAATCCCAGGGACAAGGGAGCCTGGTGGGCTGCCATCTATGGGGTCGCACAGAGTCAGACACAACTGATGTGACTTAGCAGCAGCAGCAGCTTTATCATTGCCTCTGTTTATCTGCTGCTGCTGTTGAGTTGCTAAGTTGTATCTGACTCTTTGCAACCCCTTGAACTGCAGCCCACCAGGCTCCACTCTCCATGAGATTTCCCAGGCAAGAATACTGGAGTGGGTTGCCATTTCCTCCTCCAGGGGAACTTCCCAACCCAGGGATCAAATCCAAGTCTTCCGCTTGGCAGATGGATTCTTTACCACTGAGCCACTTAGGAAATTCTCTGTTTATCTACACATATCTGAAACATAAGCATAGGTCATGGTTAAGTATATTTTTAAAAATATTTTCTTTCACATAGTTATCAATTCCAGTAAACTTAACATTGATTCTATCTAGTCTATCATCCATATTCTAAGTTTGTCACTTAACCCAATATTGTCCTTATAGAAGTTTTTATCCTCCAGTTTAGGATCCAGTCTAGGATAGAAATTCCAGTTAGCTGTTACATCTCTTTGGTTTTCTTTTGTCTGGAACATTTTCCCAGTCTTTCTTTGTCATATATAATGTTGACAGTTTGGAAAAGAATTTTAAAAATAGAATATTCCTCATTTTGAGTCTGTCTGATGTTTCCTTGTGATTAGTTTGAGATTGTACATTCCTAGCTGGAATACCATGTAAGGGACTTTGTGTCTTTTACAGAGCATCACACTGGTGATGTTAATTATGATCACTTGCTA
This sequence comes from Bos taurus, assembly GCF_002263795.3. Taxonomy (NCBI): domain Eukaryota; kingdom Metazoa; phylum Chordata; class Mammalia; order Artiodactyla; family Bovidae; genus Bos; species Bos taurus. The sequence goes on from NC_037328.1 coordinate 95,025,554, forward strand.
AGAGTGCGTCTGATATCTAATGTATTATCATCATCTCATGACACTTTCAAAAAACATTTATCCTAGCTCTGTTGATAGACAGGGTCTAGGCCATAATATTATAGGAGCAATAACCATCCCTACTGCCCAAACTTAAGTTTCTAAATTCCATTCCCCACTATAAGGTACCAGGAATTCTTGGAGAAATAGCTGCTCCCAGGTCTAGAGTAGGGAACTTACACACTAAGTTTTACAAGTGGTGTTTTACTGTTACACACATTTTGGCAAGGAAGTTTTCAAATTCTAAGCAAGTCATGTCAGAGACCCTGGAGCCAGCTTGAAAGGGATCTCATTAGCCAAAGATAGGATAATTTAAGCATCATAAAGAAAAAAAAATACTGTAATTTGGACTGCTCCTCACTGAATATATGAAAATCTATGAATCCGTAATAATACTCCTCAAAGGATAAGGTATGCTGGGTTTTTATGCTCCAGTGTGGTTTTGTACCTATCTGAACACTTTAGCATACTCTGCTTCACCTACTGGAACTCAACTTTGAAGATCCAGCTCAGGTGGTACTTCCTCTGAGAAGTCTTCCCTAAAACCTCTATGAAGTTCATTGTTTCTCCATACTTCAGCAGAGCTCATTGTACATGCCTCTTTAAATGCACATATCAAACTGTACTGGAATTGCTTGTTTAACTGTACTTTTCTCTCCGTAATGTAAGGTTATAAATACAGGACCTTTCTGACTTTTTTTTTTTTTTTTTTTTTGGTCATTCCCAGTACCTGACACCTACTAATAGAAAGTTTTATATATTTTAATAATATTATGTGTTGTAAATGAATGAATCAATTTCAATACTATCCCCTGTTTTTTTTTTTTTTTTTTTCTTCATCACACAATACAGATTTGTCTTTATTTTAGAAAGTAATTGAATGCAGTTAAAAATCTGGCTATTTTGCCAACATGCCAAATTTTTGTTATAATGGATTTTTAAGAAAAATTTCACCTATTTATTAGCTATTGCTTTCACACTCAGTAGATTAGAAATACGTCCCCACAATCTTTTCCTGATTCTTATTCTTAGGCTATAGCCTCCTGTGGTATTTTTATTTATCCCACTGTTTTCTCCCCCTAGAGATTTGTCTGTACACAGAAGACTACTGATAATGTAGAGTGCATGCTAAGTCACTTCAGTAATGTCCAACTCTTTGTGACCTCATGAACTGTAACCCAGCCAGGCTCTTCTGTCCATGAGGTTCTCCAGGCAAGGATACTGGAGTGGGCAGCCATGCTCTCCTGCAGGAGATCTTTCCAACCCAGGGATGGAACCCATGTCTCTTAACCTGATGCATTGGCAGATGGGTTCTTTACCACTAGTGCCATATGGAAAACCCGATAATGTAGGGTGGGAAGTGTTAAAGTCAAATGTAGTTGCTGTGTGAGGGCTTCTCATTTTGATGGCTTCTCTTGTTGCAGAGCATGGGCTATTGAGGGCAGGGACTTCAGTAACTGCCCCCTGGCATGTGGGATCCTAGTTTCCAGACCAGGGATTGAACCCGAATCCCCTGCATTGGCAAGCAGATTCTTAACCACTGGGACTATTAGGCAGTCCCTCATCTTTTCCTAAAATAATAATTGTAATAGATCTTTGCTCCAACATCTGTAACACAGCAGTAGTAACCTATATAGCATTTTCCAGTAAGTTGCCTGTACTAAACTTCCAGTCTCTCTCTGTGTGTGGAATCTTTCATGCACATATGCATACATCCAGCCTTAAATTTTTGTGGACTTTAAAGCATTAATGATTTAGTCAGTAGAGGTAATATAAATCATCTGTCAGAGGCATATGCAAAGGCACTAAAATGCTTCAGGAAAGCCGTCTCTCATACAAAGTCAATTTAGGCCACGGGTAAATGAGTGTGAATAGGCGCGGTCAGTGAAGCCATTTAATATGAGTCTGTTTTGGGGAGGAATCTCCCGACTCCCTCGTGGAGCTGGACTGAGGCCCTGAGGCCAAAAGTGAAAAAGGTGAGAGCCGGCAGGCCTCCGCGGGGTGAGCAGTGCCGCGAGGTAGGAGGAGCCGGTCGCTGGCCGCGGTGCTGAACACGCTTGTGAGCTGCCCCCAGGTTGGCCCGCCGGAAGAGGCCCGGCGGGTTAGTGAATAAGAGAGCAGCCTCCAATTTCGCTCCTTAGTTTGCGGATTCCTGGCTCCGAGCAGAGGACACAGTGACTGCGTCCAGAGACAGTCACCTGGAGAGCGTAGAGGCAGCCTCTGACCCATACCCACGGAGCGCAGCTCCTACCCCTCAATAGCAATAACAGCAACGCTGCTGCCTATATTTATGTATTGAGCTACAACGTTGTCCCCAACACTCTTGACATCCATTCTCAGTGGTTTTCACAATGTGAAGCAAAAAGGTTGATGATTTACCTAAAGGCTGATCTTTCTTATCCAAGTCAGAAAATGTTTACTGATCACCCTCAACGTACCAACCTTACAGCCTCTGCTACGCCCCCTTTACCAGCTCCCCCCACCTCTGCCATGCTAGCACGCCCCTTAGCTTTCCCTCCTCCTCCGAGGTTTGCTGCAGCAAAAGTAATCTCCTACACAGCATATGCCCTACCACCGCCCAGTTGGGAGACTGCACAAAGGGCTGGAATTCACAATTTATTCACACATCTTGCTCCTTCGTTCTCAGAAGTCCACCAGATGGGATATTCAAATCTAGTACCTGAGTCCCCCGCTCGCTGTGCGACCTTGGACAAGTGGTCGCACCTCTCTAAGCCTGCTTCTCCTCGCGAAGACGATGGTAGGTTCTAGGACTGTGTGAGGCTCTTCCCAGGTGCGCAAGGTCTCCTCTCCCGTCGGAACACTCCCTACCTCCCTTTCCCAAGCTCAGTTGTGCACTCTCAGTTTTCGACACCAGGTTTGTAGCCAACTCTAACCCTTGTAGAGGCAGGTCCTGAGAACGGAAGGTGTTCTCCCCACTATCCCCGCCCCCATCCTCGGGTGTGATCTGCCTTTGGGGCCACACTGGGCACGCAGCGCCCAAGGCTAGTAGGGGAGCGCTCCCGCGCGCTCGAGCTTCGCAGTGCTGGGTCTCCGCTTCGCAGCGCTTTGGGAAATGCGAGATGCAGCTGGAGCCTGAACGCAAAAGGGAAGCAGAGTTGGAGAAGCTACCCCAGTGACAGGTACTTGTGTGGAGGCTTGCTGGAGGCTGGGTTGGGAGAGAGGGTCTTTGGGGGAGAGAAAGGGGTAAACGAGAGGTGCCAGGGCTGTGGGTCACTCTGTCCATCTCACCACCTGTGTGTGTGTGTGTGTGTGTGTGTGTCTGTGTGTGTGTGTGTGTCTTCCTGCCTCCATCTCTCGCCCTCCTCCCCGCCTCAGGCTCTCAATCTCACCTTCTCGCTCAGCTACTGCCTCTCCTCTCTCTTTCCTTTCCAAGCATCCTCCCTGAGAGCCCGCGCGCTCCTCCCTCGCACTCTTTTGCGCCTAACTAAGGAGACCTTCTCCCGGACCAGCAGGATCCAGCCTCTCAGCGCAGTCGCGTCCCTGAACCGGTTAAGCAGAACCGGCAGCATGTGGAATGCGACGCGGAGCGAGGAGCCGGGGCCCAACCTCACGCTGCCGGACCTGGGTTGGGACGCTCTCCCCGACAATGACTCGCTGACTGACGAGCTGCCACCCCTCTTCCCCGCGCCGCTGCTGGCGGGCGTCACAGCCACCTGCGTGGCGCTCTTCGTGGTGGGCATCGCGGGCAACCTGCTCACCATGCTGGTGGTGTCGCGTTTCCGCGAGCTGCGTACCACCACCAACCTCTACCTGTCCAGCATGGCCTTCTCCGACTTACTCATCTTCCTCTGCATGCCCCTCGACCTCGTGCGCCTCTGGCATTACCGGCCCTGGAACTTGGGCGACCTGCTCTGCAAACTCTTCCAGTTTGTCAGCGAGAGCTGCACCTACGCTACGGTGCTCACCATCACCGCGCTGAGCGTCGAGCGCTACTTCGCCATCTGCTTCCCGCTGCGGGCCAAGGTGGTGATCACCAAGGGCCGGGTGAAGCTCGTCATCCTGGTCATCTGGGCCGTGGCTTTCTGCAGCGCCGGGCCCATCTTCGTGCTGGTCGGAGTGGAGCATGAGAATGGCACCGACCCTCGGGACACCAACGAGTGCCGAGCGACCGAGTTCGCCGTGCGCTCCGGACTGCTCACAGTCATGGTGTGGGTGTCCAGCGTCTTCTTCTTCCTGCCTGTTTTCTGCCTCACTGTGCTCTACAGCCTCATCGGCAGGAAGTTGTGGAGGAGGAGACGCGGCGAGGCGGCGGTGGGCGCCTCGCTCAGAGACCAGAACCACAAACAGACCGTGAAGATGCTGGGTGGGTCTCAGTGCGCCCTCGAGCTCTCCTCTCCCGGAGTCTTCCCCTTCTCCCTGAGTCTCCCTCTCTCTCCTGTTTCTTGAAGTATATGTTGCCCTATAAATGTCTCAATTATTCTCTCCAGTGTTGGTCTTGAGCCCTCTCTTTGGTCTCTAGTTTATCTGTCGTGTGTCATTATATTTTGTTGTTTCCCTTTTTTTTCTCTGTCTATATATCTCTGTTTTCCTCTGTCCTTTCTCCTTCCCTCCTCTCGCCCCTTGACTTTCTCCTTTGGTTTCTTTCTCTGTGTGTATGTCTCATTTCTGGTCTCTCCTTCTCTCTTTCATGGAAAAATGTCCCATCTTTGTATTTCTTTAAAATGTAGTGCGTATTAGCCTAGAAACTTCGTGTCAAAACTGAGATCTTTCATTAAATAATCTATTGTGGTCTTAAAGCATTAAAGTTGATGTTGAGCTTCCTGCCTCAATATGGAGATAAATAACTAAGTTGCATTAAGAAAAGCAGGTACTGGGAGTGAAAAAATCAGGCATTGACTCTAGAAAGCATTCATTGGTAAATTTAACCAAAGATGGGGTCATTTGGATAATTCTATCAGAGAAGATTGATTTTTCTTTCAACATTGTGATTTGCTTTCTGACTTGTATTTTTTTTTTTTCAGATAATTGCCTCAATTCTGTTTATCCTGATGCTGTTTATATAGCTTTGGAAGGAAGTACTGGGATCTCTGTTTTCATACTTATCTTTCTCTCCAAGTAGGAAAGGCTAGATAAACTAGGATAGGCAGGCTTCCAACATGAGAAAAGGAGACAGGGTGGAAGCTGGTAGGACTTACTATCTCTCCCCAAGTGAGCCTTCAGAAAACATCTGGATGCAATGCCACACTGGAGTGTGTATGGACTAGTTATTCCATAAATTCAGCTTCTGTAACTACATGTGTTTGGTACAAGTAATACAAAGTGTGTTCACAGCCAAGTGAAATTTTAATTCTACTTGCTTTTTTCAAAACCAGAATCTTTACATTTTATTATTTGGACATTGTAGTCAACATTTTGTACTTATTTGCATATTTAGTGCTTCTTAGAAGTCATTCCAGGATGATTTTGCATTGTAATTTTACAATTCCTGAAATCCTGTATATTAAAGTGAAAGAGTTTATCCAAAGAATGTCAGGTTTGTTTGTTTGTTTGTTTTTAAGACCAGTGATTCTCATAATATGACTAGATTGAAATCTGCTGGTGCTCCTCAAGGGACTCTAAATTCATGTTGATGCTGGGGCAGTCAGTTGCTGCTATGCAACTTAGTTTTGAGAGTACATTTAATAATTTCCTCTAATTTTATTTTTGAACTGTTAATTATCCTCACTGGTGTCTCAACACCAATGCTAATTTTGTTTTGCCTTGACAACTGGAAGGGAATCAATCACTTAGTGATTCCCTAAAGTGGTACAAGGACCAGAATATTTTTTTTCTGTTATTTTTCCTCTGATTTCTGAATTTTAAAAACTTAACCTAGAAATGCAAAGGTCTTTAAAAAAAAGCTACCTTACATGGGCAAGATTAAAACTTGGATGGATGATCATTAATGTTAGTTGGTTTTATGGCCTTTTATTCCTTACTTATGTCTATTTTAGGTGGAAAAGTCTCATTCATCTCTATGGTTCTTTTATGAAACTTCAAAAAAGAAAAAAAGAGAACAGGTGTCCTGGTCTCCTTTCTAGAGATTTTAATTTAGTTAGTTTGTATTATACCCAAGGAATCTGTGCCCAGGGAAACTCTGATACATAACTGTGGCTGCATCCAACCACATTATCTCATATAGGTTTGATCTAACACATATATAATAGTGGACTATTGAGACTAGATTGTCGAGTTACTAGAGTCAACATGTCAACTCAAGCACAAAATTACTAAAGTAGTTGTTAAATAGAAATGATTGGAAAGCTTAGTGAAAATGGTTGAACTGTTGGTCCAAACAGAGTCAATCTTGGTTAAAATATAGGAATGGGGAAGAGCAAAACATGATATTTTTCTGAAGTCAATTGTCATACCACACATAATCAAAACAAGTCCATGTCTTCAAAAGAGATGATGGTTTGCTATGACATATCCTGAACTGACGTTCTCTTTCTCATTGTCTTTTCAGCTGTAGTGGTTTTTGCTTTCATCCTCTGCTGGCTGCCCTTCCACGTAGGACGGTATTTATTTTCCAAATCCTTCGAGCCTGGCTCTGTGGAGATCGCGCAGATCAGCCAATACTGCAACCTCGTCTCTTTCGTCCTCTTCTACCTCAGTGCCGCCATCAACCCTATTCTCTACAACATCATGTCCAAGAAGTACCGGGTGGCAGTGTTCAAACTTCTGGGATTTGAACCCTTCTCCCAGAGGAAGCTCTCCACTCTAAAGGATGAAAGTTCTCGGGCCTGGACAGAATCTAGTATTAATACATGATCAAGCACATTGCTCAGTAAAGTCAACGTTCATTATTCTATACCAGAAGCCATAGTACAGCGGAACTTGGGAGGAAGTTTGAAGGTTAATTTTGGAATTAGGGACACATAGGTCTGAAGACAATTGGGAGCAAGAAAAGATAGACTTTGTAGTGTGTGAGCAGTTTGATTTGATTGCACACTCATCAGTGCTATCATACACGATTTCTGCATATTTCACTGCCTATCATTTTTGCATTGTGCTGTTGGTGCTAGCAAGGGCTCTGCAGTTCGGAGAAGGGAGGTAGTGTAGAGAGGGCAATTAGGTCATTTTTTACTAGACGAATTCTAACTCTAATTTCTTTTTCATAATGAGAATTTTTTAGTAAAATAATAAAAAACTTAAAACATGACTTTCAGAAGCTAGCAAATTTCATGGGGTCCCAGATCAGTGCTGTCCAGGAGAAATATAATGCAAAGTACTTAAGCAATCAATATAAAATTGTTAATAGAATTTTATGCTTTTTATGTTAAAGTCTTTAAAATCTGGTTTGTTTTTTAAATTTTAAGTTCACCTTAATTTGGACATTGGGTGTTCATCAGCAATACTTGATTTATTGCAATTTCATAAATTTTGCCGAAGAAAAAGTAGAGTCATTAACCTAAGTTGTCTAAACATACTTAAAATTTCTCTAATAACTAAAACAACTATAAGTTCTTAACTTTAAAATTAATTGAAAGTAGAAATTCAGTTCTTTGAGTTGCAATAGTCACATTTCAAGTGTTTCAATAGCCAAATGTGGCTAATGGCTACCATATTGCACAATGCAGCTCTAGGTTATATGGAAAATTATTGTTAATCTCATAAAAATGCTAAAAATAAATACTCATTTCCTAAAATGTTTTTATAGTGAAATTAGCATAGGAGAATGTTAGAGTGATAAATTCTAAGGATTATACCTGAATGCCCTGTAATTTCTGCTTGGGAGAAAATGGATATGAACTATAATATGCATGCATTTTTAATCAAGTTGGGTTGCACGTGTTAGTAATCAGGAAATGAGACTTTTTAAAAACTGTAGAAAATCACAAATTACCTTATTTGGCTTAACAAAAATACTTAAGCCAATCATAAGCCTTTGATTTGTAAATAAGGAATAATTTACAACTTACTCTGGAAAGTTTACAGAAACTTAGTAAACATAGTAATTTTTCAAATGGTGAAAAATTCACAGTCCCTTAAATGCTACTGTTGATTGATATTCAACACTTTAAAAAAACCCTTATGACCATTTATTTCAAAATGCCTATGCCATGCCCTGTCTCCAGATTAGTCATGCTCCTTACATCCCACTGCTTATCTGATAGATATGTTTACTTAGATTTCCAGTATTCCTCTTAACCATAATTATGAATGATTAGACACTGTCAACTAAATATTATACACATTGGTTATAAATCTAAAACTTTCATTTATATTCCTATTAGTCCTCTTATAGTCAACTCTTTTATATTAAATATAATATTCCAAAAATGATTTTTTCATAGTTCTCTGTAATACTAAGTCATATAAGCAATTCCTTCATGAAGTTATTGGTTCAGTATGGAACTGATTGAACTAATTAGGGAAATTATTGCCATGACTGGTTTTCCCCACCCAAAGTATAGATTATTATGCCAAAATAATCAATTAACTATTTTTTAAAAATGAAAACATAATCATAATTAGAATAATTTCTCCAGAGAAATATTTCTAAAGTTATTCTTGACACTAAAACTGTTTTATCAATATAGTCTAAATGCAGAACTTCAGCAAATTTATTACTCAGTTAATTCTCTGGAGTATATCTTTTTTTTTAAATACTGAATCATTTAAGCCCATTGAATCCTAATTAGGTCATTCAACATTATTGTTCTAAATAGGTCCCAGTAAATCTCAAACAGGTAATTCAATTCCCTGAAACCTTATTGTTTCATTTTACAAATATATCCTATTTGAGAGGAAACAAGCAAAAAAAAAGGCTTGACTTGATCACATAGTTGATTGCTTTGGAGAAAAACAACCCAACTTTTAATTATTCAGTGCACCCCACTCTCCACCCCCCACTTTCTTGTAGGTTCATGTCCACAGTCTCAGTACAACTCACAGGGAATAATTTCCATAGCAGGGACCACTATTGTCCTTCATTAGAACTCAGAGAATATTTCATTGCCATTCTCCCAAATCTTCCAAATCTCCCAAATCTTGGGAGAATGGCAATGAAACATGTAAAATATCATGTAGGAAACGAGTTGCCAGTCCAGGTTCGATGCACGATGCTTGATGCTTGGGGCTGGTGCACTGGGACGGCCCAGAGGGATGGCATGGGGAGGGAGGAGGGAGGAGGGTTCGGGATGGGGAACACATGTATACCTGTGGCGGATTCATTTTGATATTTGGCAAAACTAATACAGCTATGTAAAGTTTAAAAATAAAATAAATTAGAAAAAAATAAATAAATAAACAACAACAACAACAACAAAAAAGAACTCAGAGAATAGTTTTAGAGAAAGGAATTGTTAATCATGCTCTTATATGATTGCCTTTTTATTTTTGTAACTTCTTTGTTTCATCATGGTCCATAAATTATCTCAGACTCAGGGAAAAGAGGAACTTACATGAGGAAAAATGTTCCTAAAAGTCCCTCAGTTCACATTTAGTATGTGCCTGGTATGTTCTAAGTGCTAGAGATTCATGAGTAAAGTATTTTTATCCTTAATGAGTTCATGACCACTTGTGAGTTGTGTTATAGCAGGTAACTAATATATTTAAATTATAAAGTAAACATCTTCAGTTGACACTGTGCTGTGCACCTCTCTCTATTATTGTGTATTTGGCTCAAAATAAATTCAGAACAGGCTGCTAGTACACAAACTAGTCAAATTTGTAGATGTAGTTATTGTCTGCCAGTGCATTCTTTTTCAATGTAAAAAAAGTAAAGAAATTGGTTTCTGTTATAATCTGTGTTTCTATTTTTCTGGTTACCTAGAATCAAGGTTTCTATTACCACACCTTACACTGTGTCACAAAATCAAGGGTTGGATTATTTTCATTTTTGGAAGTGACTGTTGTTTGAGACAGAGAAGGCAATGGCACCCCACTCCAGTACTCTTGCTTGGAAAACCCCATGGACGGAGGAGCTTGGTAGGCTGCAGTCCATGGGGTCGCCAAGAGTCAGACACAACTGAGCGAGTTCACTTTCACTTTTCACTTTCATGCATTGGAGAAGGAAATGGCAACCCACTCCGGTGTTCTTGCCTGGAGAATCCCAGGGACGGGGGAGCCTGGCGGGCTGCCGTCTATGGGATCGCACAGAGTGGGACACGACTGAAGCGACTTAGCAGCAGCAGCAGCAGTTGTATGAGAAAGAACTTTTGAATAATTGCTTTTAGGAAAATACTCATTGCTACAAATTATTTAAAATCGTAAATGTTGTGGCAATGAGAATGAGAAACACTTCTAATGTCTGGCCAGACCTTGAAAACCATTTCTTTATGATCAGCTTTTTATTGCAATCAAGTTTCTTGTGATGGGATTTGACTTGAAATTCCACCTTTTCCACTCCGATGGTTTTACTAAGAACCTGAAATCATTATAATTTATAATTGTTAGTTCAACATTGACAATTTTAGCTGTAATTATTTTGCTGTTTTTCATTTATTGACGTACTTGAATTTAACATTTTTTTTAAAACTGTGAGAATTTTTGCAAGATTGGTGCCTGAAAAATACTCCCCTGTCTTTTAAAAAAGTATGTTTTTAAAAAGTGTGTGCATCTGTAAAATGCGACATATATACATACATATATCAAAATTTCTTGTCACAGTGTCTAAGTTAATAGAATAGAGCATTCTGCTTTCGGAAACACTGTTTTCAGTGTAAATAATGCCCTTAAAAGATAAAGGTAGTGTCATTCATGGTTCATAATCTAATGATCCTTCTATGATTTATTTGCAACTTAAATTACATATTGTCATTTAAAAACTGTAAATTAAATTTCAATTTAAATTTTCCAAGCCTGGATATATATAATTGGAACCTAACCAGATGATTAGTGACCGAAGTTAATTCACTGAATTGATGACATGTTTTTCATCCAGAGAATGATCTCCATGTCAAAGCCAACAGAAAGCAATGTGCTGGTCGTAAATGCTCACTGCTGTAAGTTCATGTCACTTGTTTATTCATATTAAATGAATTCAGTCCTGTCAATGCTTGACAATAATCTCTTTGAAGCAGGTGATGGGGAAGGTTTGGGTGAGGCTTGTTTGGGTTTTTCCTTTTGAATGCAAACTCTGGCAGGGTGTTGGAGTTTAGCCATTTTGGTTGAGAGAATTATCATCATCCTTTGGAAAAAAAGAAAAAGCTGCCATGTCTATGTCCCTCCTAATTGCTTGGATATTTGCTGGAATTCCAATGAATAATTTATGTTGTGACACATACCCTCAAAAGACTACTGACTACCCTTAAAAGTGACAAACCATTAAGGCCTTCCAAAAGCATGTCTCATGTCAACACTCAGAAAATTCTCCAGAATGTTTATAGATTTTCTTTCCAGAACTATTCTGCCTCCAGCCCCAGAGAAAGTGTTTGGGAAGAATAGTTTCAAAGATTTTCTGTGATTTAAGTGTCTCAAATCTAAAGATTTCTCTGGCTCAAACAACAAAAATATTTATATTTTTCAATTTTAACTCGGTAAATTTAGGATACTAAAGAGCGCTTGCTCATATAAATATATTCATACAGCATAATCTCCCAGTTCACTTATACCTGCCGTACTCTATGTCTGTGTAGAATTTACAACTTGGTTGATTTGTGTTGTCCCAGTATAACCTAAATGTGACTAATGATATTTTGTTTTGTGATTCTTTTTATTTAAGGTTTTTGTGGATATTAAAGAGTTTACTTTAGCTCTCCATGTAGTTGTATTATGAAATTTAGGCATCAGTTTTCCTTTCTTTGGGTGTCCTTAACCAAATAATTGCTTAATAAAAAAAAGCCTACAGCTAATTTCCACTTACAAGGTTAAATCTTGGTGTCTGGGTTATTTAACCTCTACTTTTGTCCTAGATTCAGTATAATTTTGTCCTTTTAATTTCTGAAATATGTATTGTGCAGCTCTGAGGAGGTGTTTGTCGTAGTGAATTTTATTTCCCCAGGGACTCCAATGAGGTATACCATTCCTGTAAGTATTAAGACTCGGGGACCCTGTGATACACTGTGATTCCCATGTTCCCCCAGCTTTCTGTCGTTTACAGCCTGTCATCCCCAGAGACAATGGTGTTGCAGCTTCATGGTGTTATACTAATGTGTGACCCAGAGATTTCTGTTCATCTTGCACACAGCATCCACTCACTGAATACTGGTTGGACAAATGAAAGTTTCAAGACTAGCTTATGTGTCACTTGGACATTAGCTTCCAGATATATGGATTCCAGGTACCGATAAAATGTAAGACTAAAATTAGAAGACCAGTAAAGGTGGCCAACTTTTATTTGCCAATTAAAAGACTTTAAAATACCCTACCACCATTACCATTATTTCAATTTTAAAAGAACTTTAAAAAGAAAAAAGTAACAAGGACATAATCTCAGAATAAAGGATCACCACAGTGTAAAAATTCAACATATTCAATATCCCACAAAATTCTATACATATGCTGTTAATATGAGTTAATTACAACTTGGAAGTAATGTCTAAAAATGTGGTAATTAATAACAATAAAGTAATCCAAAGAAGAAAATCATGGGATTTGTTTTTATTGATCTGATAAGGATTTTGCCACTGTCTTCTAATCTCTTCCGTCTAACCTCTCCTTCAGTCTAGGGCCATTCAGTGCCCATTGCGTTCTCTCAGGTTCCCTCCTATGGCAGACCCTGGACCTGATTCAAGGTAGAAGAAGAGAGGCCAGCAGGCCTGCCCAGGATTTGGTAGGTATTATGTGCTGGGCTCAGTCTACAAATGCCGATTGCTTCTTGCTTCCCTACTTATAACTCATCATCGGTTCCTGATTTCATAGCCACCTCTTCCAAGGGGCCATCGAATTAACTATAAATCAACACACATCTCTTGAAGAATAGTTTGACAATGTGTATCAAATGCACGTACACTCTGCATACCTTTTGATGCAGTAATTTCACATTAAGACATAATTATGGAGGACCACAAAGATCTATATGTAATAGTGTTCCTTGCCTCTTATTTGTGATAGTGAAAACCTGAAAAACCCAAATGTTGGAGGATAGGAAATCGGTACATTTCAGAAATGATAATAGTTTGCATGTATGCAGCACTGTGGTAAGGGCTTTCAATTCCATTTCTCATATGATTGTCCCAGCATACCTAAGAGGAGGGTCTGTTATTCTCTTCATTGGGTGGAGGGGTTTTGACATACGGTCAGGAAAGGGCAGAGCTGGAATTTGACCCCAGGCCAGTTAGGCATTTGGTGCTTTCATTCCTGCTCTTCTGGAGCACTGTGCAGGCATTAAACATGTTATTGTTTAATTGAGAACTTAATAAAATGTGGGAAAATGTTTACATAGTATTAGTAAGTGAAAAAGCATATTATCCCATCTTATATAAAAAAAAAAAAAATTCATGTTCAAAACTTGAAGATACTGCATTCTAAAGTCCTAACAGCATTTCTCTGATTCGCAGAAATATTTTCTTTCTATTTTTTTATGGTTTTCAATCTTTCTCCAAAGAATATGTATTATTCTTATAATAATAGCAAGTGGTAAACTGAGTTACTGCAGTTCAAAGACTGGCTATCTTTCTAACCCTGTCATCTCCCCAAGTCCCAAGGGACTTGCCCTCTGCTCTCTGCCTCTATCTTGCCTCTGTTTGCAAGTTTCTTCTCCTCCCTCCCAAGTAAAATACCAGAAGCTGGTAGATGCTCATTAAATGGTCATGATTATCACTAGTTACTTGGCAAAGCATGAGACAGCCCCATTTCGAGTCCTCCTCTCAGGGACTCTGCAGTCTAGAACCCTTCTCCTGACTTCTCTGTCTGCCCTGACCCCAGCCAGGCAGAGGTCCCTCAGCAGCTTCATGGGTCATTTACAGGAATTAGAGAGCCTGGTAAAACAGATGCAACTTTAGCTATGCTGGTGATTGCTCTGGCCAGGGTGTTGACAAGATGCTATCAGGTTTTCAAAATGCAGTAGACATACTTTGGAGTGATCCCTTGGACCCTCTCTCCCAGGGGACATTTGCACCTCTATTTATGGAAGGAAAAATAATTTCGGCTTCAGTCAACAGGAAGCAAAAGAGACAAGGCAAGTGCTTCTAGTTTCCTGAAAGGATAGCTCTAGTCATGGCCACATGTTCACTATCTAAGACTGTTTAACTGCATCAGAATCTTTATTGAGCAGCTTTTTTCTTTCAAAATTTATCTTCCAGAAACAAAGCACATGACATGGTGTATGAAAGACTTTGGAACCAAAAAGTTACAGAATTTACTCCTGGCTTTACCACTAACCAGCCGTGTGACGGTGGGCAAACACTTATCATTAACCTCTCTGAGTCCTACTGTCTTGACACTGATAGCAGCCACTTTTCAGGAAATGTCCTTCTCTGCTTCACACTGGATGCTGAGCGACGTGGAGAAACATCTCATAGCACAAGCACTGGGCGCCTCCAAACATTCAAGGTGAGCAAACTCTCCTGATCCATCAAAACTCCATGGTGGTGTGTGGGGAGTCAGCTCCATTATTCTCTACAGAATCAATTTCAGGGGACTTCCCTGGTGGTCCAGCGGCTAAGATTCCAGGCTCCCAGGGCAGGAGGCTCAGGTTCAATCCCTGGTCAGGGAACTAGATCCCACATGTTGTGATTAAGAGTTTATGTGCCACAGCTAAGACTTGGCACAACCAAATAAATAAATATATATATTTTTAAGCTGGTGTTAAGGTTCTTAAAAAGAAAAAGAATCTATTTCAAACCTTCTCGGTGATCTGCAGACCCTGCCAGCCCCTCAGCAGACACCCTTGCATGTTGCTTCAAAAAGGAAATGAGAAGCCATTACTCAAGAACTCCCTTATCTCATTGCCACTACTTGGAAGAGATCATGTGGAGCTGTCCATGCTCTTTGCCCCTCTTCTGTGTCACAGTGGGAGCAGTGCCCTCCTAAACAGAGCCCTTTTCTCCTCTGCCCTCTTCTCTCCTAAAGCTTCATCCTTCTCCTCTCTGCTAGCATCTACCATCAGCACTTAAGCCAGATCTGGACTCTTTGCCATAAAGCCTTCGCTTAACTGCTGCTATGAACTGAATTGTGTTCCTCCCAAATTTGTATGTTGAATCTCTAATGTGCCTAATACAATGGTTGGAGATGAAGTCCTGATGATGGTTGTAAGTGCCCATACAAGAAGAGACACCAGAGAGCTTGTTCTCTCTCTTTTGCTCTCCCCACCAGTGAGGATACAGAAAGAAGGTAGCCATCGACAAGGCAGAAAAGAGGATCTCTCACCAGAAACCAACCATACTGGCACCCTGGTCTTGGACTTCCAGCTTCCAGAACTATGAGAAGCAGTTTCTGTGATTTGAGCCCCTCAGTCTATGGTATTTTGTTACCCAGTGCAAGCAGACTACAACAACCCCACTGTGTCCTTCACCCTAGCTCTCTCGTCCCCTTTACAGCCAAACCTGCTGAAATATGCATCCTCCACTTTCTCTTATTCCACACATTTTATTAACCCACAGACATCCCAGGGTGATAATAGTACTGAAGAAAGAAAGTTTAAGGTAGGTCATACAGGCCAACACTGTGCCAGGACTGACTGGGTCTGTCCAATGGGGAAAACAAATGTGGAGCAAATAACTGCCTGATAATTGCTTAACCCTAATTGAGTTGTGTGCTCTGGTGGGGAAGTGCTGGGGTAGGTGTTGCTGTGTGAGCCCCCTTCATTCACCCAGCCTGGTGTGGGGCATGAGACCAAGGAGGGTATCCTGGGGTAATGAGGTTTACACCACATGAAGGGTAGGTGGAAGCTGATCAGATTGCTAGATAGATGCCTAGTATAAAAATAGTATGTTGATATGGCAGAAACCAACACGATATTGTAAAGCAGTTATCCTTGAATTAAAAACAATTTAAAAAATAGTACAGAAGAGATCTGAGTTGGGAAGGAACGTGCCACATCTGGGGAGGTGAAAGACAGTCACAGGGCTAGAACATAGCAGGCAAGGGTAAGAGTGGCATAGAGTGGGCACTGCCCAAGAGACAGGGCCTCAGCCGCCATGCCAGGGAACTGATTGTTATCCTAAAAGCAGTTTAGAGCCAGTGAAGGGTTTGGAGTGATGGGTCATGTTTGCGCTTAAAGAAGATCACTCTGGTTGCTGGTGGAGTGAGGCTGAAGCAGGAAGGAATGAAGATCAAGAAACCTCTCTCAAAGGGAGAAGTCTTTAAGATAATGTGCAGTATTTTTACCACACATGTTGAGACCAAAGGGTTGGTCCATGAAACCAATTCAGTGGCCTCTTTCAAGAAGCTTCCTCTTTCTGATAGTCTGCAAGTCCATCTTGCTTTAGCATCAATGAATCTCTGGTTTTCTGGGCCATTCGTATTCTGTCCCGACCGAGGCAGCCACCCTGGGAATCAGCACAGCAGATGGTGGTGCGCAGATTGGAATGGGGAAATGGAAACATATTCACTTTGTTTTCAAGGCCGCCGTCAGCCAGCAAGTGAATGTCAAGCCCTAGAGCCTTAGCTGGCTTGAAATTCCCCATCAATTAGGAGCCCAAAAGAAGATGCTAGAATATCTTGTTTATTCACAGAGAATATTTTCTTTTCCTTCCTTCCTTTCTTATCTCTTTCTTTAATATTTTTCTCTTTCTCTCTTTCCCTTCCTTCCTTCCCCCCTCCCTTCTGTCTTTCTTTACTTGTCTGCTTTGGGTCTTAGCTGGGGCATGCGAGTTCTTTGTTGCAGCTCACTGGCTTAGTTGCTCCACAGTATGTGACATCTTAGTTCCATGATCAGGGATCAAACCTGCATCTTCTGCTTGGAAGGCAGATTTTAAACCACTGGACCACCAGGGAAGTCCCAAGATGGTCATTCTTAAGATCTGTATAGTATTTTATTAATTGCATTGACTGTAATTTACTTAACCTTCTCTAACAGCCTTTATTTTCCTTCCTTCTCTATTTTTCCAGCCTGAAACATTCTTTCATTCATTAACAGATACTCACATGACTTGAACATCTCAGTTGCTTCAGCCGTCTGCCAAATATCAGCAAAGCTTCCCCGGCAGCCTCTGTAAGGCAGCACCTCTCCCTGTCCCTCTGTATTGTTTTCCTTCAAAGCACAGACCTAAAGGAACAGAGGCTCCCAGCCATATGACTGTTAATGGATGAAAAGGCATTTCAGACTGGAAAAATACAAATGAAAATGACTTCCCACCTCCAGCAGGATAATGTCTGAGGTCCTTGACAGTGTATTCTCCCATTGCCTGAAGACCCCTGAATCAATTCTTGTGCTCATTCTCTCCACTCCAGCCTCCTGTTTAGCATCTTCAAAATGGAATGCTGGTTATTCCTCTGTGAAATCTCTCTCTTTCCTTATTCCCTTGCTAGGCTCTGCCTCCCAGGGACTTTAATACCAAGGACAGTGGATAAGCACCACTCATCCATTCAATGTTTACTGAATGTCAGCTTATTCTTCAAGACACATCTCAGGTATTACTCCCCAATCTCCAACACTAATACCACCTCTCCAACAGCAGTGAGGAGCACTTTTCAAGGTCACTAGAGCACAAGTATCCTTGATCACTCCTCTCTGTATTTATCACACAGAGGTAATTGTCTATTCATATGTCTGGTTCCACCAATAGAATGTAAATCCACATGATCAGGAGTTTTCCTTCCTAATGTTTCCTCTCTACATAAAACAGTGCTTGGCACAAGCAAACTGCTCCATGTGCATTTGTGGAAACATTGAGGGGGTATATACTAAAGAAACCATAAATTTTTGTTGTTGTTGTTCAAATACTTAATTCTCTTTTTTATTTTATTTTTTGACTTTACAATATTGTATTGGTTTTGCCATATATCAAAATGAATCTGCCACAGGTATACATGTGTTCCCCATCCTGAACCCTCCTCCCTCCTCCCTCCCCATACCATCCCTCTGGGTCATCCTAGTGCACCAGCCCCAAGCATCCAGTATCATGCATTGAACCTGGACTGGCGACTCGTTTCATATATGATATTATACATGTTTCAATGCCATTCTCCCAAATAATCCCACCCTCTCCCTCTCCCACAAAGTGAAAAAGACTATTCTATACATCAGTGTCTCTTTTGCTGTCTCATATACAGGGTTATTGTTACCATCTTTCTAAATTCCATATATATGCGTTAGTATACTGTATTGGTGTTTTTCTTTCTGGCTTACTTCACTCTGTATAATAGGCTCCAGTTTCATCCACCTCATTAGAACTGATTCAAATGTATTCTTTTTAATGTCTGAGTAATACTCCATTGTGTATATGTACCACAGCTTTCTTATCCCTTCATCTGCTGATGGACATCTAGGTTGCTTCCATGTCCTGGCTATTATAAACAGTGCTGCGATGAACATTGGGGTACACGTGTCTCTTTCAATTCTGGAGAGACCATAATTTTTAAATCATGCAGTAACGCTAGAAATCTTTTTGTTGTGGTCTGTGCAACACAATCTAACACAAGACTGACTGACTTGCGATGGCTTGTCTTGACTATTATACTCCAAATCTCATAGAGAAACGAGTCTCTAAGTTTCATCTCCTAGTTAAAAAAGCTGAGCATTCCTGCCTATGCCGTCCTTTTCACAGGGCTTTCACACTCCCGCTCTCATCTGTCCCACAATGACCCTGCCAACTAGCATTCCTCCTGAGAGTGAGTGTGAAGCCCTGCACAGTTCTACAAGGCAACGTGACTTGCCGAGGGTGGTGCAGGTTGGTTACACAGGAATCAGAAATAGAATTTGAGATTAACGCCTGATTGCTATGAAAGATGCTCATCATCTAGGCATCATTTTTATTGACTTTGAAGGCTAAGCAGGATACTCAGGAAAAAAAAGATCTAGGTTCTACCCCTCAGGGGTAAAAATCCAAGATGAAAAGAGCCAGAGGCCAGGAGAGAGTTGATGTCACTCTGACATTCCATCCTCTTCTCTTGATTCCCTATAACCCCTCTTCTGCCCACCAGAAAGGAATTGTTGTTGTTTAATTGTTGTCATGCCTGACTCTTTGTGACCCCAAGGACAGTAGCACGCCAAGCTTCCCTGTCCTTCACTGGAGTTGGTGATGCTATCCAACCGTCTCATCCTGTCACCCTAGAAATAGAAAGATGCTTCAATTGTGCAGTGATGTTTCAATTCAAATGCACTCAAATTCATCAATGTTCATGAATACTTGCCATAGTGGATAATTTTATGAACAAAAAGAATTCCTATGTAAGCAATATTCATACATTCATATATAAGCTTATTCAACAAATATTTACTAAATGCCCACTGTGTTCCAGGAAATGTGCTAAGTGTTAGGGATACAGTGTTTAAAATACAAAGTTTATGTCCTTATGGGGTGCTGTGCTCAGCCACTCAGTCATGTCCAACTCTTTGAGACCCCATGAACTGTAGCCTGCCAGGCTCCTCTGTCCATGAAATTTTCCAGGCAAGAATAGTGGAATGGGTTGCCACTTCCTTCTCCAAGTTCTTGTGGTACTTCCATTTTACTGAAGAAGAATCAGGATAAACAGTTACCTGCCTTAAGGAATTTGCCCAAATAACAACCAGTGATGGAAGTTTGTGCATCCTAGAGCAGGATTCAAGTTTCAGCAGTCTGACTCTAGATCCCTGCTATTCTACCATCCTATTCTACCTAAAACTCCAAATTTCTGAAATAAAATAGACTTAGTGTGCAGTCAGGCCATTCAAGATGGCTATTTCCCAAACTTATGCTTACCAGAGGGGAAGGGTTTGGAGGAGGGACAGTTAGGGAGTTTAGCATCAGACCTGTACATGCTGCTATATTTGAAACTTCCCTGGTGGTCCAGTGGTTAAGCATCTGCCTTGCAATGCAAGGGTCACCAGTTCAGTCCTTGATCTGTGAAGATCCAACATGTCAAGGAGTAATTAAGCCCTTGTGTCACAACTACTGAGCCCAGACTCTGAAGTCCATGAGCCACAACTACTGAGGCCACATGCCCTAGAGCCCATGCTCCAAACAGGATGTAATAGAGTGCCTTGTAGCGCAGATCTCAGCATGCAGCTAGTTGCTATGGGCCATTAACCCCTCCAGGACTGAGGACTGAACTGAACTGATTAACCCCTCCCAGCCCCCACCCACCACCCTGTTACCAGGCAACCATCACTAGGGGACCGGTCCTTCTCAGCCATTGGTCAGCGGTAGTGAGCGTCTCCCTCAAGCAATCAACTATCAATGAGGGACTATTTGTGGTCCTCCTCAGTCATTCATTGGTCGGTGCCACAGTGGGCCCCGCCCACAAGCAAGCATCAGTGAGACCCTTAGGGAGGCCATTCACCCAACAATCAGTGGATCATTTGCCCTCAGGTGGAGAGTGAGGTAAGAGGCTGATCTTAGCTTTCTCCCTTAGGCCTCCAGCTCACCCTGCCCTGGGCCAGGGAACAGGCTGGGGTAAGGGGGATATATGTCCTGCATGGCTCTGGAGCCCTCACCAAGACCACTTAGTAGTTGTGGCACAAAGACCTTTCTCTGTTTCAAACTCAGGCATTTTGGTATTATTTGGCCTCACTGTGCATTGGTCACATGGACTTGCCTTTAGATACTAGCAGGACTTCCCTGGTGGCCCAGTGGCTAAGACTCTACACTCCCAATGCAGGGGGCTCAGCGTTTGACCCCCTGTCAGGGAACTATGATCCCACATGCTGCAACTAAAGATCCCGCCTGCCCCAACCAAGACCCAGCACAGCCAAATAGATAAATACTAATATTTAAAAAAAATTTTAAAAGGATAACCAACACGGACCTGTTATATAGCAAAGGGGACTTTGATCAATATTATGTAACAATGTAAGTGGGAAAAGAATTTGAAAAAGAACAGATACATATGTATGTAACCTGAGTCACTTTGCTGTAGACCTGAAACATTGTTTAAAAAAAAGATGGCTGTTCCCTTGTTTTCTGTATATCCTCTGCTCAACAAGGCCCTGCTTCACTCAGTGACTATCCAATCCTCTTAATTACAGGGCTTCATCAGTAACTGCCTGCCTGCTCGCCCCCGGGCCCAGCTGCTGGTTTCCCTGGTAACTGACGAGACAGCGTGACATAACTTGCCCCTATAAATGGTAGCCTCCTCCTCTCCTGAGTAGCCAAGGCTGTTGCCGTGTCCTGCCTGCCATCTGCCACACATGGTGGAGCTGTCATTCCAGGACCTTTTGCTTCAGACGTCTAAGATCCCTCGTCCACTAAACCACTGATGTCTCTGTCGCTGTACCTGGGGTCTTACTCAGGTCTCAAGGCTGAGCAACTACAAGGCTTGCAGGCCTGCGGGGTGCAGCCCAATAATTGATGAGCAGTTAAGAAGCCGAGGAAACTCCTGTGAGTATAGAACTGTTGGGAAATAAGGTCAGGGAACGGGAAGTTATGGGGGTGATCCTGAGGTGATGGTCGTCTCAATGAGGGCTGTCTTTCTCTTCCATTATGTTGATATTTTGTTAACCTCAGGTCTCTCCATCTTAAAAGGAACAGCCCCACATTCATGGCTCACCTAAATGCATGGGGGTGGCTGTTGAACACAGGAAAAATGCAAGGACCTGGATTAGATACAGAATATCAGCATACCCCTGAACCATCAACCCTAAACAGCTACAAAAGTGGGCTTTAGAGATGTTAACTCAGGGACAGATTTGTGAATTGCATATGGCCAGTTACCTGGAAGGGTTTGGTTGGAACCTGTGGCAACAGCAAATAAAACTGCCATCTGTGGCCTTGTGGGGAATAGGATTAGAAAGGCATTTATAGATCTCACCTGTCTGCTACCTGTTCCACCTAAGACCAATAAGGTAATTAATCTAGGCCTGACTGGAGGAAGGCACAACCATATTAACCCTGTGGGCCTCGCCAGGATTCAGCATGGGCTCTGGGGACTGAGGCTGAAGAGATGGTATGTTACTGCCCCCTAGGACAGAAACCTCAGGGGTAGCACTATCTCAAGATGCTGTTACTGATTCTATGTTGGTCAGTGGTCATGATCTTCCCTGTACAGTGCCTCTTAACAAATTTAGTCTGAGCAAAGGCAATCTGTTTGCAGACTGGGCACAGTGGTGGCGTCGCTGTGAAATGAGTCTGCTTGCTGGGTCTATAGCAAGATACCATTGTCGTTGTCCTCTGGACTTTCATGAAAACTGGAACCTGTAACTGGCTGGCTTGCATGTTTGCCCACTTCCTGGACTCTTAATACTCTTTAGCTGCTATTGTCTGTGTTGCATTTATGATGTCTGTTTGCAGTGCCCCCGGTACATACCTGAGCCCAGGGATATCACAGAAGAGGGATGGACCAAGATTGTAAGGGTCATGCGAAATGTGCAGGGGTGAATTTTATGGTCAGGCCATTCAGGACAGCTATTTTTCTTTTGTCTTCCTTTGTGTCCATCCCCTGCTCAACAAGGCCCTGTTTCATTCATGTGACTATCCAATCCTCCTAATTATAAGGTTTCATCAGTAACTGCCTACATGCTTGCCTCCTGCCCCAGGCCCTGGTTTCCCTGGTAACTGAGGGGCCCACCTGACATCAATTCCCCTTATCAGATCAGCCGCTCAGCCGTGTCCAACTCTTTGTGACCCCATGGACTACAGCAGGCCAGGCCTCCCTGTCCAACTCCTAGAGCTTACTCAAACTCACGTCCATTGAGTTGGTGAAGCTATCCAACCATCTCATCCTCTGTTGTCCCATTCTCCTTCCACCTTCAATCTTTCCCAGCATCAGGGTCTTTTCCAATGAGTCAGTTTTTTGCATCAGGTGGCCAAAGTATTGGCATTGGCAGGTCGGTATAATGCCCCGACAGGTTTCTGCCATAAGCCGTATGAGATCACCGTGGAACCACAGAGCAGGGCTCCTTACTTGCTTCACGCAGGGCATGCCATTCATTCACACAAGCACACCGTAGAGTTAGTAGGGCACAGCAGAAAACGTGTTCACTAAGAGAACAAAGAACTAAAGCTCCAAGCATTCTTACCTTGTCCTGAAGAATCCCGGACGAGTGCCCAAGATGAAAGGTTGTTGTTGAATCATGCAAAGACACCGGGATTCTTGGCCCCCAGAGGAGAAGAATTCAATCTGGGGCCAGAGAGGAGGCTTGATCGCTCAGAGCTTTTGTGTAATAAAGTTTTATTAAAGTATAAAGGAGATAGAGAAAGCTTCTGACATAGGCATCAGAAGGGGGCAGAAAGAGTACCCGCTTGCTAGTGTTAACAATGAAGTTATATAATCCAAAGAATGTCTGGAGGTTGTAAAGACCTCATCAGACCTACTCCCATAATTTACATTTTAAGATAACACTGTCCTCAGGCAGGATACATCCTTGTAAAGACCAGGTCTACTCCCATAATTTACATTTTAAGATAACAGAAGGTGTAATCCAGAGACTGTCCTTAGGCAGGATACATTATTGTTATATAATCCTAAGGAATGTGGAGAAAGAAAAAAAGTTTGTCCTTTCTTCCTCCTTGAGAGTTCCAGACCCCTCTCTCCTTGGGGACCCCTAGACTCCTTATCAACCTGCCTAGGAACTGACTCTTTCAGTTTCAGCCTCAGAATCAGTCCTTCCAATGAATATTCAGGATTGATTTCTATTAGGATGGACTGGTTGGGTCTCCTTGCTGTCCAAGGGACTCTTAAGAGTTTTCTCCAACACCACAGTTCAAAAGCATCAATTCTTCAGTGCTCAGCTTTCTTTACAGTCCAACTCTCACATCCATACATGACTACTGGAAAAACTATAGCTTTGACTAGATGGACCTTTGTTGACAAAGTAATATCTCTGCTTTTTAATATGCCATCTAGATTGGTCATAACTTTTCTTCCAAGGAGCAAGCGTCTTTTCATTTCATGGCTGCAGTCACCATCTGCAGTGATTTTGGAGCCCAAAAAAATAAAGTCTGTCACTATTTATATTGTTTCCCCATCTATTTGCCTTGAAGTGATGGGACCAGATGCCATGATCTTAGTTTTCTGAATGCTGAGCTTTAAGCCAACTTTTTTTACTCTCCTCTTTCAGTTTCGTCGTGAGGCTCTTTAGTCCTTCACTTTCTGCCACAAGGGTGGTGTCATCTGCATATCTGAGGTTATTGATATTTCTCCCTGCAATCTGGATTCCAGCTTGTGTTTCATCCAGCCCAGCATTTTGCATGATGTACTCTGCATATCTTTCTGGTGTAGTAGAAGGATGTGCATTCATCTTCTCCTGTGAGAACTACAAAATTACAGCTCACTGCTGAACAACCATTGACAGGAGGATGTTGGATCCCACCAAAAAAAGATACCCCATGTCCAAGGGCAAAGGAGAAGTCCCAAAAAGATGGTAGGAGGGGTGAAATCCCATGTAGTATCAAACCCCCTACCCACCAGAGATGCTCAGAGTGCTCAAACAAAACCTTTGTGTGCACCAGGAGACCCCATAGAGACTGAGTCAGGCCTGCATTTGAGTGTTTGAGTGTCTCCTAAGGAGATATGGGTCAACAGTGGCCTGTCACAGGGGCAGGGGTTCTGGGTGCAGCAGACCTGGGTATGGCATAAGCCCTCTTAGAGGGGATCACCATTAACCCCACCATAGAGCCACCAGAACTTACACAGGACTGGGGAAATAGACCCTTAGAGGGCACAAACAAAACCTGTGCACACCAGGACCCAGGAGAAAGTAGCAGTGGCCTCACAAGAGACTGACCCAGACTTGCCTGTGAGTGTCCAGGAGTCTCCGGTGGAGGTGTGGGTCGGCAGTGGCCTGCTGCAGGGTCAGGGGCATGGAGTGTGGTGCACGAGACCTTTGGGAGGAGATCACCATTATCTTCATTACCTCCACCATAGTTTGGCCTCAGGTCAAAAAACAGGGAGGGAACATAGCCCCACCCATCAACAGAAATTCCCCCTATAAATGGAACCTAATCCCCTGAGTAGCAGAGACTGCTGCCATGCCTTACCTGCTGTCATGCATAGTGGGACGTCATTCTAGGACCTTTGTCTTTAGACATGTAAGATCCCCTGTCCAAAAAACCACTGACGTTCCTGTTGCTATATCTGGGCTCTTTCTTCAGTCTCAAGGTTGGGCAACTACGAGTCTTGCAGTCCTCTTTGGAGCATGGCCCAACACCTGGTGTCCAGAAGCCAGAGACATTTTTGCAGAATTGGAAGCAAAACAAGACTGACTTTGTCATATTCAGATTAGATAAAATGGAACCTCCAGATTCACACTGCTTGTGATAGTCTGTTCCCAAATCTCCAGCTAGCAACGTAATAAACATCAACTACTAAAACATGGGCCTTGGAATGACAGGTGACTCTTCTAAGCCCTAGTCTGCTTGTGATTATCAAGTGATGTATGTTTGTTATTTCACCGTATTTTACTATTCATAGCATGTTTATAAGTCTGCTCTTATCTTAGCAGGTACAGGGGACAAACAGAAGAAGAACAAAATTGGGAATGTGAAGAGGAAGAGCTAGACAATACTGCTGACATGGTAAAGCCATCACCCTGGTCTCAGGTGGCTCATGTGGGCTCCAGACCCTTGACTCTTCCAGAGTAATTAATGCACAGAGGAGAACACAGCATCACCCCTTCCGTGAGGCTCCCACTGAAGATGACCAGCCTTGGTTGATGAGAAGGGCAGCTTCTAGGAAGGGTGTGCCAGTGGCTCCTGTCAACTTTAGGGGCATAGCTCTGGAATATTAGAAGAGAAATCTAGTGATGGAGCCGTAATGAAGTAGTGAAGGGAGTGAAGTATTTGAGCAAAAGATTCTGTTCCCTTTTGATACAAAGATAAGCTTCCCATTTAGACCCTAGTGACAAGGGAGCAACAGTATAAACGAAGGAAGGTACTGAGCAAATGATATTTAAAGGGGCACTGTTGACTCAAGGAGAGCCTTGTTTCTAAGTTCAGTAATAACAACTCAGCCCTTTAAAATTCAAGAGGAAAACAAATGCATCCACAGACCGCATGATTTTGGTGTGGCTTAGATTTCAGTTCAGGCAGGGTTTGGGACTTCACCGGGTGGTGCTAATGAAACACGGGGCATGTTGACTCGTTTCTGCTTGACATTTAACTGGCTGCATGATTTCTAGCATGTTCTGTCTGACATAGGTATTTTCAGGATGGACAGATCATTCAAAATGATGCCTTTTTTTTTTTTTTTTTAAAGAGGTGGCAATACTAAAAAGGGAAATAGAGTAAGATCTAAGTGTTATACAAGTTTAAACTCCCAACCCTATTTAATTCATGATTCTTTCAATCGTAACAGATCATTATGAACCCAGTGTCTACTTTGTCTTTGGCCTCAAGTTGAATATACATGGCAGAAATCCAGAGGGGGAGCATGAAGACTCAGGTATTATATAATTTCTGGTTAATATTTATGAAAGAAAGACATTGCCATTTTAAAGCCCAAGAAATGGAAAGTTTTTTGACTTGCAAAAGCATTAAAATAATATATAATTGATTGAATTGAAGATTTGTTTAGCAATAATGTGGTAAAGGTTTTGATAACCATTGCTATGTTTTATAAGTGGTGGACGATGACACATTATATCCATTATGTCGTGTAAACTTGCTATCAAGTGGAGGAGAAACAGAGGTAAGAAGGCATCTGTCTAGGAAGTAGGTCAAACATTTGTCCAGTATATGGTCTGAGGAAGAACCTGTGCTAGAGACAAGAATAAGGAAGAATATTCAAAAGGAAGCCAGGAACAGCTGGTCTCCAGAGCCAGGCAGGCAGGCTTGCAGGGAAATCCTAGCTCTGTTGCTCCGTGATGTTATGAGGCTATTCTGATTGTTGTTGCAGTGTAACAAATTACCCTAGAACTTGTTGTAAAGAGACGACGTTTTTGTTTTGCTCCTCACCTTGAGGGGCAGAACTTCAGGAAGGGTTGCACTGGCTAAATCTTGTTTGGGGTCTCCTAAGGTTGCACTGAGATGTTGGCCTGATCTGCCATCATCTGAAAGGTTGAGGTTGGACCAGATATGAGAGCCAGATGGAGGCTCTCGCCTGGGAGCTTGGCCATGTTCAGGGGATGCTCCAGCATCGTGGCCCTTGGGATGGCAAACTTCTTAGCTGGTGGTCGTCCTTTGCCAGACCAAGTGTTCCAATGGAGGCTGGTGGTAGATGCATGGCATTTATAATGAAAGCTTGAAAGTCGGTCATTTCAGTCATTGCTCTGTTGGTAAAAGCAGTCACAACCCCAGGGGTAGGGGAATTCGACTCTGCCCTTTGACTGAAGGGGCTTCCCTGGTGGCTCAGCTGGTAAAGAACCTACATGCCAATGCAGAAGACACAAGAGACATGGGTTCAATCCCTGGGATGGGAAGATCCCCCGGAGAAGGAGATGGCAACCATTTCTTTACAACCAATTGCTCCGGTATTCTTGGCTGGAAAATTCCATGGACAGAGTTGCCTGGTGGGCTACAGTTCACAGGGTCGCAAAGAGTCAGACAGGACTGAGCGCGCGTGCATACACATACTGTGACTGAGGTGGCAAGGCCACATTGTGGAGGATGGGAGATGTGGTTGCAGCTGTCTTTCTAAATAAAATCTGCCACATGGCCTTGAGAAAAATAACTTCTAAAGTTTAGTTTCCCTATATGTAAAATGGAAATAACAATATTCTATAAAAGATTATGATAACTGAAAGAAAATGTGCTTTTAAGAGGCTTAGCCTGGTGCTGGAAACCCAGTGAATGTTTAATCAATGTTTGCTATTAACGGTTCTGGCACTTGGCGTGCTGACTCTAGCTCCCACTTTTATCAGAGCAGGATATTAAGCCATGTCACATCTCTTTGTGATATTCAAACTGCCAGTGCTTCTGACTCCCCTCCTACCTATCCATAAGGAGATTCTTCTCTCTCCCCTAGGATCTGACCTCCTGTGACATTATCAAAACACTCGTAAAGTGTCATTCACTTTCTTGACACTGCCCCTTGGGTTTCATCTTTGCCAGAGACATTCACTGACTGTGGTAGGCATGGCCACAAAGGCTGCTCAGGCTCTCCTGTTCTGAATCCTGTCTTCTCTTCTCAAGCTCCAAACTATCCCTCCAGGCCTTTCCCTCCCTGAAGAGAATTCCTTCTTTCACTACGAGTAGAGATCCCTCCAAGTGGGAATTCTCTCATCCCTGTCTTCTCCATTTCCACACTTAGTGCCACCTGCACCCATCATCATTTTCTCACCTTATGTCTCAAAATGAAGACATATATCCTCTGGTTTCTAAGCCTGGGTCCCTCAGTCCTAAACTCTGTTTCCATCCTTTCTCTCTCCTCTGGAACATCGCTACACTGATGACGCCTTCTCTCGTATCTTCAGCTGCTTCCTCTAGACCGGCACCTTCCCTTGAGTCTGTCAAATCCTGAAGCCTTTCCTAGTTTACTATGAATAAATCAAAACTGGTCGACTATACCCTTTCTGCAGTCTTGTTCCTCTGGCAAGCTGCTGTACCCACCTGTTCTTCACACCAACTTCACTACCTACAAGTCCTTGTCACTATTCATTCTTTACTCCCTGTAGTATCTCCTTCTCTGTCTTTCTAGAAACTGTTCCTGCAGAGGAACCTTGGGGCCTCTTGATTTGAATTGCTGTTTTGAGGTGGCTTGTTAGACAGTAGAAGTTAAATACCATAGTGATCAAGCCAAGATCTTAACCCATGTGATGATTGCAAAGTCTTCTTCCCTTCCATGTCAGCATGTCCTAGAGAGTAAGGCTGATGTATTCTTGTGGGGGCTTTGACTTTCAAGTGAAGGAGTTAGAATATCTCAAATTTGGTTGTTTGTCTCTTTTTAATCTGAAAGATTCACACTAAGGAATATTGTGTGTAAAGGGAATGGGGGGCAGAGTTTTAAAAGAATCACTTGGGAATGTTTTGCAAAACCTGTGTACCTCTCTTGTACTCTCTCACAGCTCTTTTGTAATTTGCTCCCTCACATAAAGGTAGTTGGGGATGTTTGGAGTCTTTCTACATCCTTGTTGATGAGACCAACATTTTTCACCTGCAAAGACTCTAGGGCCTAGAGGGGCCAAATACTTGCTT
Organism: Bos taurus; assembly: GCF_002263795.3. NCBI lineage: Eukaryota > Metazoa > Chordata > Mammalia > Artiodactyla > Bovidae > Bos > Bos taurus. Next base: position 95,054,629 of record NC_037328.1, read on the forward strand.
AAAGTGTCAAACCTGCTAAAATGCCAGGATTTTGTACTCTGTTTTAACGTATCTATGCATCCATATTTTTACTTGTTTCCCTAAATGTCTGCATATCTGTCCACAGCAAGTCAAGCAATACAGAGGTTTATTAAAAAACTTCAGTCTCTTTTTCTACTTTACTATTGAGGTTATTACTTACAACAGTTTGATAACCTTTCATACTTTATGCTAACATTTATTTTATCAGTGATATATTTCCAGGTAAGTAAAAATGGTCTAATTTTTCCCATTTTTAAACTTATAGTTGACATAAAATGTACCTCTTTAAAGTATACAGTTCCGTCATTTTTAATATATTAAACAAGGTTATGCAACCATTATCACACTTCATACACTTTCATTACCCCCAAAAGGAGACTTACCCATTAGCAGTCACTTCAATTGTGGTGACTATTAATCTACTTTGTCTTCATAGCTTGCCCACTCTAGACATTTCATATAAATGGAATCATACAATATGTAGCCTTCTGTGTCTGAATTTTTCACTCAACATAATGTTTTCAAGGTTCATCTTTGTCTTAGCCTGTATCAGTCCATTCTTTATGGCCAAATAACTTCACTGTAAGGATAGACTACATTTGCTTGTCTCTTCATCAGTTGGATATCTAGCTATTACAGGTTTTGTGTAGTCGTAAGTGTTATTTCTCTTGGATATGTACCTAGGAGTAGAATTGCTGGGTCATAGAGTAATTTCATGTTTAACTTTCTGAAGAATTGTCAAACTGTGTTCCAAAGCAGCTACACCATTTTACATTGCCATCAAGTATGAGAGTTCCAGTTTCTCCAAACCCATGACCATGTTTGTTGTTATCATCTTGATTATGGTTGTTCCTGTGTGTAATGTGATATTTCATTATGGTTTTGAATAAAAAGTAGTCATGCCTAGCATCTTACGTGTTTATTGGTCACTTGCATCTTTTCTTTGGATAAATGTCTATTCAAATTCTTTTTTAATCTGATTTTTTTTGAACTGTAGTAGTTCTTTATATATTCTGGAAACAAGTCCCTGACTGAATATATAATTGGCAAGTGTTTTCTCCCCTTGTTTTTACATTCTTGTCCTTGATGCACATGAGGTTCAAAATTTTAATAAACTAATTTATCATGTGTATTGTAATATCTAAAAAATTGTTGCCTAACCCAGGGTTATGAAACTTTATGTTCTAGACATTTTGTAGCATTAGTTCTTACACTTAGGTCATTCCATTTTGAGATTATTTTTTCTATATGGTATGAAGTAAAGGTACAGATTTATTCTTTTGCATATGGATTTTCATTTATCCCAGTTTTTGTCAAAAGACGGTCCTTTCTCCATTAAATTGTCTCAATGCCTTTGCTGAAACTCAATTGATCATGGTTATATGGGTTCATTTCTGAACTCTCAATTCCATCACATGTATCTGTGTTTATCCTTATGCCATTACCAGACTGTCTTGATTATTGTAGCTCTTCTGTATTTCTGAAATTGGGAAGTGTGAGACCACCAACTTTTGTTTTTTGCAAGATTGTTTTGGCTAATCAGAGTCCCCAAACTTCAACATAGATTTTAAAATTGGAGTGCCAATTTCCTTAAAGCATCTGGAGTTTTGATGAAGATTACATTGAATTTGTAGTCAATTTGAGAACTTCTGACATCTTGATTTTGAGATTTTCAATCCATGAACAAAAGATATTCTTCTATTTATTTAAGTCATTCTTTTAATGATTTCTGGTTTCTGGTGTACAAGTCTTATACTTTTCATTAAACTTATTTCTAAGAATTTTTGGTACTGTCATAAATAGAATTATTTTATAATTTTATTTCTTTTCATGGCTCCTTGCTATTATATAGACACACAATTGACTGTTACCATATCCTGAAGTTTTGCTGAATTGGTTTACTAGCAATTTTTTGGTTAGGATTTCAGTATAAGATCATGTCAACTGCAAATAGAGTTTTATTTTTTTGCAGTTTGGATACTTTTACTTTTTTCTTAATAATTATAGTTAAAACCTTTAGTACAACATTGAAAAGATGTAACAAGAGTGAACATGCCTCATTTGTTCCCGATCTTTAGAGGAAAGCTTTCAGTTTACCGTAGGTTTTTCATAGATCCTCTCTGTCAGGTTGAAGAGGTTCCCCTTACTGTTTTGAATCTTTCTATGATGAAAGACTAGGTTTTTTCTAATACTTCATGTGCATATTGAGATGATCATACTTGTCCTTTATTCTATTAGTATGTGTACCAAACTAATTTATCACGTGCTGAACCCACTTTGTGTTCCTCAGATCATTTGTCAATGGTTTATACTCATTTTTATGCTACTGGATTCCATTTGCCCGTACTGCATGGATTTTTACATCCTTAGTAATAAGGGATATTGATTTTTTTTCAGGCAAGGTTTTATTGGTCCCTGCTACAGCAGCGGGGAGTGAGAGCAAACAGAAGTTTCCCTTGCTTGCTCCCTCCCTGAGGTGGGAGTGAGCGTGTCCAGGGGTCTGACCCGAGGGGTGGCTTAGTTGTTTTGCTTATCCCTTAGGTAGTATTGTGTGCAGGGGGCATGCACAGTACCCTGCTTTTGCTCCTGACCCCCTGATTTTGCTCCACACTCCTCAACATGGCAGTTGGGTTTTTTGGTCTCTTTGAGTCTTTTGTCCAGAATTTGCCCCAACTGCACATGCACAGTTACTTTTAGTCCCGTACGGTCTCTTTGTATTTTGTTGCTTGAGGTGTATCCAGGTGCAAGCACTGCAGCAGAGTCCCAGGTCCCAGCCTGTCTCATCCCCTCTGAGAGACTCTAAATCCTTACTCTTAATCGGTAAGGGAGTAAGGATCTCTTCTTCTGAAACTTCTTCCTGCTGGACAGGGGCCGCCGACCCTAGCCCATCCTAGAGGAGTGGAAGTCCCTTGTTGACTGCTTCAAGGACCTGTAGGGAGGGACCTGGGCCAATTACCACTGGAATGGGCTGAATTCCTTGAACCATCACAGCCTTACTTCACACTGTTAGAGTCTAAAAGACGCAAACTCAACCAAAAGGTTAAACAAACAAGGGCTAAAAAGGAGATGAGAACAATAGCCATCAATAAAGTTCAGTTCAGTCGCTCAGTTGTGTCTGACTCTTTGCGACCCCATGAATCACAGCACACCAGGCCTCCCTGTCCATCACCAACTCCCGGAGTTCACTCAGACTCATGTCCATTGAGTCAGTGATGCCATCCAGCCATCTCATCCTCTGTCGTCCCCTTCTCCTCCTGCCCTCAATCCCAATCAGAGTCTTTTCCAGTGAGTCAACTCTTTGCATGAGGTGGCCAAAGTACTAGAGTTTCAGCCTCGGCATCAGTCCTTCCAATGAACACCCAGGACTGGTCTCCTTCAGAATGGACTGGTTGGATCTCCTTGCAGTCCAAGGGACTCTCAAGAGTCTTCTCCAAAACTACAGTTCGAAAGCATCAATTCTTCGGTGCTCAGCTTTCTTCACAGACCAGCTCTCACATCATACACGACCACTGGAAAAACCATAGCTTTGACTAGACGGACCTTTGTTGGCAAAGTAATGTCTCTGCTTTTGAATATGCCATCTAGGTTGGTCATAACTTTCCTTCCAAGGAGTAAGCGCCTTTTAATTTCATGGCTGCAGTCACCATCTGCAGTGATTTTGGAGCCCCAAAAGATAAAGTCCAACACTGTTTCCCCATCTATTTCCCATGAAGTGATGGGACCAGATGCCATGATCTTCGTTTTCTGAATGTTGAGTTTTAAGCCAGCTTTTTCACTCTCCTCTTTCACTTTCATCAAGAGGCTTTTTAGTTCCTCTTCACTTTCTGCCATAAGGGTGGTGTCATCTGCATATCTGAGGTTATTGATATTTCTCCCGGCAATCTTGAGTCCAGCTCGTGCTTCTTCCAGTCCAGCGTTTCTCATGATGAACTCTGCATAGAAGTTAAATAAACAGGGTGACAATATACAGCCTTGACATACTCCTTTTCCTATTTGGAACCAGTCTGTTGTTCATGTCCAGTTCTAACTGTTGCTTCCTGACCTGCATATATGTTTCTTAAGAGGCAGGTCAGGTGCTCTGGTATTCCTATCTCTTTCAGAATTTTCCACAGTTTATTGTGATCCACACAGTCAAAGGCTTTGGCATAGTCAATAAAGCAGAAATAGATGTTTTTCGGGAATTCTCTTGCTTTTTTGATGATCCAGCGGATGTTGGCAATTTGATCTCTGGTTCCTCTGCCTTTTCTAAAACCAGCTTGAACATCAGGAAGTTCATGGTTCACATATTGCTGAAGCCTGGCTTGGAGAATTTTGAGCATTACTTTACTAGCATATGAGATGAGTGCAATTGTGTGGTAGTTTGAGCATTCTTTAGCATTGCCTTTCTTTGGGATTGGAATGAAAACTGACCTTTTCCAGTCGTGTGGCCACTGCTGAGTTTTCCCAATTTGCTGGCATATTGAGTGCAGCACTTTCACAGCATCATCTTTCAGGATTTGAAATAGCTCAACTGGAATGCCATCACCTCCACTAGCTTTGTTCGTAGTGATGCTTTCTAAGGCCCACTTGACTTCACATTCCAGGATGTCTGGCTCTAGGTGAGTGATCACACCATTGTGATTATCTGGGTCGTGAAGATCTTTTTTGGACAGTTCTTCTGTGTGTTCTTGACACCTCTTCTTAATATCTTCTGCTTCTGTTAGGTCCATACCATTTCTGTCCTTTATCAAGCCCATCTTTGCATGAAATGTTCCCTTGGTATCATGAAAGGGCCTAAAAAGGGAAGGGACCAGGTTAACTTTGGGAGGGCCTTCTTAACTGTTGACCAGAAAAGAGAGGCAATATTACCCTGCCAAAGTTAGGAAACCACTTGGCCTGGGTGTATATTTCCTTAATATTAACTTTTACCTGTCCTGTTACATTGATCTGAGTACAGCAGGGAGTATTAGTTATTACACAAACTCTGCCTTGTTCTGCCAGAAGGCAACCAGGGGCCAGATAGTTATCAAGAACCATCTCAGCCAGGGCAACAAGAGAGGCCCCAAGACCCATTAAGGCTCTTAAACAGGAGCCAACCCACTATATCATTTTACTTATCTGTTGATGGTGACTGCCTTTTGAATAGGTGTCTCAGGTCTTCCACTAGCTCACAGGTAATAATATTGTTGTTCTGCTGTGACCTGCGGGGTTTCTGAAAGTAAAAGCTTGAGTCTGGACAAATGTACCCAATTAGATATCCTTTGCAGTTTGACAGCAGTGGGGGGTGGTTAAAAGTACTTTATAGAGGCTCTTCATTTCAGCAATAATTGGTCTTGGGGACCCCTCCTTCTAGGCTTTGAGAAGAACTTGTTCCCCGGGGTTTATTTGTGCAGGAATTGCTCCTTCCTCTGTATTTTAGTGGGAGTCAGCAGTGCCTTGTGGGCATAGTCCTGGACTGCCTCCTGAACTTGTCCTAAATTAACATCTTAGGGCCGGATTCACATCCTCACCCAGTAGAATGTCATGGCCTCCATAGCTCATTTCAGATGGTATAGGTCTCGACCGCTCCTGGGGGTGACATGGACGCTGAGGAGTGAGGTAGGAAGCAAGCTGGTTCAGGGATCATGAGTTTCTTGGCAGAGGTTTGCTAAGGTTTACTTTAAAGTATGGTTCATTTTCTCTACCTTCCATGAAGACTAGGGATGCCAAGAGGTGTGTGGCTTGTAGTCTATCCTTGTGTAAGCCTCTGTGTGATTTTGGCTATAAAAGAGGAACAGTTTTCACTTTGGAGGGACTTTGGAAGTCCAAACCAAGGAATTAGTTCTCTTAAAAGGGACTTACCAGGGCTTCCCAGGTGGCTCAGTGGTAAAGAATCTGCCTGCCGATGCAGGACAGACGGATTCAATCCCTCATCTGGGAAGATCCCACATGCCTCAGAGCAACTAGGCCCCTGAGCCACAACTATTGACCTTGTGCTCTAGAGCCCGGGAACTGCAACTATCAAGTCCACGTGCCACAACTACTGAAGCTCATGCACCCTAGAGCCTGTGTTCCACATCAGGAGAAGCCACCATGATGAGAGCCTGTGCACCACAGCTAGAGAGTAGCACCTGCTCACTGCGACTAGAGTAAAGCCCATGCAGCGATGATGACCCAGCATAGCCAAAAATAAATACATTATGTTTTTAAAAAGGGACTTGCTGACTTCCATAGCCTTTTCAAATGGACTGGAGAAGGCTTCAACCCATTCTGTGAAAGTGTCAACAAACACCAGAAGATATTTATATCCTGATCATGGAGGCATTTGAATGAAATCCAACTTCCAGTCCTTCCCCAGATATGTCCCTTTGCATTGAATTGACCTGAGTTATGAAGTGGGGATTAGATGGGTCTTTGGGTTATTACAGGCACATCAATCATAGGCAAGCATTACTTGTTTTCACTGCTTTTGTAAGCCTCTCCCCTGAAACTACCTTTTGCATCAAGTCCCATAGTACATCCCTCCCATAGTGGGTGGCATATGTAAGCTCTTAGTGAGCGTCCATTATTGGGTTTCAGGGATTAGAACCTTATCCTTCTTTTTATACCAGCCTGTGCTTCCCTTCTCATAGTCTCATTTTTAGTATTTTCTTGTTCCTTTGGGGTTGTTAGGGGATGCCAGGGAGTTCAGGGGGACCAGTCACTAAAGCACTAGAGTCATAACTTGTTCAGGGTCCTGAAAACAGATGGCCTGTTTTGCCATCTCATCAGCTTTCCTAATCCCTTGGCTCACAAAGAACCCATCCCTCTGATGGCCCCTACACTCACAAAGGACCCATTCCCCCGATGGCCCCTACAGTGGATTAGTGCTACCTGGGTCAGAAGCTGCACTGCTTCTAAAAGAGCCAGAATCAAATCTTCATGTTTTCTGGGGGAATTTCCAGCAGTTAACATTCCTGTAGTTCCAAATGCTAGCATGAGTATGTAGCATGTGGAACCCATGTTTAGAGTCAGTAAAAACATTTAATTTCTTTCCTTCCCTAATTGCAAATCTCTCATTAATGCAATTAATCCAGCCTTCTGGGCTGATGATGGGTGACAGGGTCTTGGATTCTATGACTGACTTCATCTCGAAGAACTATGGTATATACCACCTTTCAGGCTCCCATTTCTATAAAACTGCTCCCACTAGTTAGCCATTCGACCTCAAACAGGGCTGTCAAGAGGCTCATCAGACCTGCTGGAGTAAGTTTGTTCTGTGGTCTCTCTGCACTGATGCGATAAGTCTCCAGACTTCTAGAAGCAGAGTTTCTGGGTTCAGGGTTTGGGACAACTTTAATGTTGAGGGTGTCCATTAGGAAGGCCTGATATCATTTTAACCTTCCTCCAGTCAACCAATGATGTCCTTTGACTTCCAGTACAGATTGTACCTGATGAGGTGTTAACACATCTAAGTGTTGTCCCTGAGTGTACTTGGAAGCTTCATTAATTAACAGGGCTGTGGCTACTACTGCCTGCAGGCAGCTTGGCCATTCCTGGGCCACTGAGTCCAGTTGCTTTGAAAAGTATGCCACTGGTCTCAGATCCAGTCTTGGGTTTTGGATCAGGATTCCTAGTGCTATCCCTGACCTCTTGTGAACATATATCTAGTTGTACTGTGCAGGCTTCCACATTTGAAAGTCCCGGTGCTGGTGTTTCAACTCAATTCAGTCTTTAGAGTCTCAAAGGCCTGCTGGTGGTCCTTAATCCATTTAAAGAGTTTCTTTTCACTTCCCTTTAGAAACTCAGAGAGGGGTTTTGCTATAAGGCAATAATTTGGAATCCAGATATGACAGAACCCAACCATACCTAGGAAGTCTTGGAGTTGCCTTTCCGTTGTTGGAGATAGTAATGCAATAATTGCTATTTTTTGATCTGTGGCCAGAACTTGTGTCCCTGGGGTCAAAACAAATCCTAAATATTGAATCCATTGCTGTGAGATCTGAACCTTTGTTGAAAAGACTTTATATCCCTTTTTTGCCAGAAACTTTAGAACCGTAACAGTATTTTGACCTGAATCTTATTTGGTCTCACTATTTATCAGTAAATCATCAACATATTGAAGGAGAGTTCCCTTCTCAAGGCTCAGTTCCCTTGCTAATTAATGCATTTCTTTAAAAAACAAAAAAGGGAGCTGTTCCGAAAACCCTGTGGAAGCACTGTCCATGCATGTTGGGCATCCTCCAGGGTGTCAGGGTCCCTTCATTCAAAGGCAAAAAGGTATTGAAAGTCTGGATGTAGGGGAGTAGAGGAAAATACATCTTTAGGTCCAAAATAGAGAAAAGCTGGGTGCTCCTTGGCACTTGGGTGAGGAGGGTGTATGGGTTTGTCATCAGTGGGTGAATAGGGATGACTGCCTCATTTGTTGCTCTTAAGTCTTGCTCAAACTGGTACTCCCATTAGGCTTCTGAACTGGGAGGTTTGGGGTATTGCAAGTTGCATTCCCCTCAGAGCCTCAGGCTGTAAGGAATATTGTCTCTTCCAGGAGTATTTTTCTCAAGCCTTAACCTTATTTTTATTAGAGGAATATATTTTGTCCTTCCTGGCACCAGGGTATCCCAAGCTGCAGGATCTACCTGTTCTCTCATTTCTTGGGGGATGTCTAGGGCAATATTTTGATGCCCACTGGATGGATCATCTGGGACTGCTAATAGATGCATTCTCTGCTCAGATTCTTTACCTCTTTGGACTTCACCCTGTCCTAAGAATATACTAGCTCTTATTTAGCAAATCTCTCCCAAGGAGTGAGTCAGGGCATTCTGGCATGTACAAAAAGGAGTGAGAAATAATAATAGATTCTATTCTGCAGCAAGGGAAGATGTAAATCACTGGGAGCTTCGGCTGTCCATCAACTCCCATTGTAGTATAGTCCACAGATAGAAAGGGGGCTGGCCGGCAGAGTCAGAGCAGAGCAGGCAGCTCCAGTGTCTACAAAAAATTCAGTTCTACCTGCTACATCAAGGGTGACTCAGGGCTCTGCTGGAGTAATGAGAATGGATCCAGTGGGATCAAAAGTCAGGCAGGCCCTTGGGCCCCACCAGTCGATGTGTGGGAATTTCCCGTCCAAGACATTTGCAAGGAACTGGGGCTGGTCAGGGTTGACCCTCCACATCCCACAGGAGGGCGCTCAGGACATTCTTCTGTCCAGTGCCCCGCTTTCTGACAAAAGCACATTGGTTCAGGCCCAGGAGGCTTCTGGGCGGTCTGTCCAGCCATCTTGGCCCTGCAGGGTCCCCTCGAGGTGGTGGGTGAATCACAGCAGTTAAGATCTGTGGGTTTTTTGTTTTTGTTATTAGCCTCTTATCTTTATTGGCCCCTTCTGTTAAGTCTTGGCTGTTACAGACCTTGAATGCCTCCTCTACCAAGGTTGACAATGGGGTTTGGGGCCTAGCCTTAAGCTTTCATAATTTTCTCTGAATGTCAGGAGTAGCATGGCTGATAAAAAATGCCATAGCCAATAGTGTCTCCCCCTCTGCATCAGGGTCTGTACTGGTTTGAAGGCCCATCTCCCTCTCAGAAAGATTGCAGATTTTCATCTTTTTCCTTATACCTTATCTTGTACCTTATCATAATTTACAAGCTTCACCATACACCTTTCATTCCTTCTGATAGGCAAGTAATATAAAATCTCATCCAAGCCTGGACTACACAGTCTTCATAGTTCCAGTGTGGATCATGTTCTGGGATCACATCCCCACCTGTCTAATGAATCTGATGTGGATTGGTGGTCAGTAGGTCAGTGTGTTCCCTGGCCTTTCTCAGTATAGGCTCCTTTTCATTCGGGGTGCAACAGTGGTCCAGGATAGCCATGATGTCCTGCCAGTTGAGAGAGAACATCAACCCTGGATAAGAGCATCCCTGAACTTGTCAGAGTTCTCTGGGAAACTGGCAAACCTCTCCTTACAGATAAACCCAGTTAAAGATCTCCTTTTGGGATGTTCCAGAGGTCCCTTGAAGCAAAAATTGTAAAAGCTTAAAACACCTGGTCAGAAAGAATCATGTTAATAGGTTTCTGTGAAACAATGCTTACTCCTTGAGCTAAGGTAGGGAAAAAATAATCAAAGGTAAATATAGATCACTTAAAGGCACAGGAACTCATACAAACTGTTATCAAAAGTAGCATTCCAGAACCATTTTGTTTCTCTTATGAGAAAGAGAAGCCAAATTCAGTCTTGCATCAGCCTACTCGTAATAAAAATCCATTTACCTAATTAAATATAATCCACCCTTAGAAAATCGTGACCACATACAAAATTCTTTTTCTCAATATTACTCTTCCACAAACCTTCTGCATCTTTTTGTAGCCATACTTTGCCTTTATTCTTTCCCCATTCAGAAAGCAGAGTAGGACAAAATCACCCTTTTCCCTTCCAGCATAATATATTTCCATTCCTCATACCTTGTTTTATGAAAATATGCATCTTACTTTTCTTTATTGTTCAGTTGTGTCTGACTCTTTGCAACCCCATGGACTGCAGCACACCAGGCTTCCCTGTCCTTCACTATCTTCTGGAGTTTGCTCAAACTCATGTCCATTGAGTAGATGATGCTATCCAACCGTCTCATCCTCCGTCGCCCCTTCTCCTCCTGCCCTCAGTCTTTCTCAGCATCAGGGACTTTTCCAATGAGTTGGCTCTTCGCATCAGGTCGCCAAAGTATTGGAGCTTCAGCTTCAGCATCAGTCCTTCTGATGAATATTCAGGACTGATTTCCTTTAGGATTGACTGGTTGGATCTCCTTGTAGTCCAAGGGACTCTCAAGAGTCTTCTCCAACACCATAGTTCAAAAGCATCGATTCTTCAGTGCTCAGCCTTGTTTCTGGTCCAACTCTCACATCCATATATGACTACTGGAAAAACCATAGCTTGGACTATATGGACCTTTGTTGGCAAAGTCTCTGCTTTTTAGTACAGCCTCTAGGTTTGTCATAGCCTTTCTTTCAAGGAGCAAGCATCTTTGAATTTCATGGCTGCAGTCACTGTCTGCAGTTTTTGGGGCCCAAGGAAATAAAGTCTATCACCATTTATATTTTTTCCCCATCTATTTGCTGTGAAGTGATGAGACTGGGCACCATGATCTTAGTTTTTTTAATGTTAAGTTTAAGCCAGCTTTTTCACTCTCCTCTTTCACCCTCATCAGGAGGCTCTTTAGTTCCTCTTCACTTTCTGCCATAGTGTGGTACCATCTACATATGTGAGATTGTTGATATTTCTCTCAGCAATCTTGATTCCAGTTTGACCTGTATCCAGCCTGGCATTTCCCATGATGTACTCTGAATGTAAGTTAAATAAACAGAGTGACAATATACAGCCTTGTTGTACTCCTTTCCCAATTTTGAACCAGTTCATTGTTCCATGTCCAGTTCTAACTGTTGGCTTCTTGACATGCATACAAGTTTCTCAGGAGACAAGTAAGGTGGTCTGGTATTCCCATGTCTTTAAGAATTTTCCACAGTTTGTTGTGATCCACACAGTCAAAGACTTTGGCGTTGTCAATAAGGCAGAAGCCAATTTTTTCTGGAATCCCCTTGCTTTTTCTATGATCCAACAGATGTTGGCAATTTGATATCTGGTTTATCTGCCTTTTCTAAATTCAGCTTGAACATTTGGAAGCTCATGGTTCACCTACTGTTGAAACCTAGCTTGAAGGATTTTGAACATAACCTAGCTAGCATGGGGAATGAGTGCAATTATATGGTAATTTGAACATTCTATGGCATTGCCTTTCTTTGGGATTCGGATGAAAACTGACCTTTTCCAGTCCTCTGGCCACTGCTGAGTTTTCAAAATTTGCTGGCATATTGAGTGTAGCACTTTCACAGTATCATCTTTCAGGATTTGAAATAGCTCAACTGGAATTCCATTACCTCCACTAGCTTTGTTCATAGTAATGCTTCCTAAGGCCCACTGGACTTCACACTCCAGGATGTCTGGCTCTAGGTGAGTGATCACACCATTGTGGTTAACTAGTTCATTAAGACCTTTTTGTATAACTCTTCTGTGTATTCTTGCCACCTCTTCTTAATCTCTTCTGCTTCTTTTAGGTCCATACCATTTCTGTCCTTTATTGTGCCCATCTTTGTATAAAACATTCCCTTGGTATCTCTAATTTTCTTGAAGAGATCTCTAGTCTTTCCTATTTTATTGTTTCCGTCTGTTTCTTTGCATTGTTCATTTAGCAAGGCTTTCTTATCTCTCCTTGCTATTCTTTGGAAATCTGCGTTCACATGGGTATATCTTTGCTTTTCTCTTTTGCCTTTTGCTTCTCTTCTTTTCTTAGCTATTTTTAAGGCCTCCTCAGACAACCATTTTTCTTTTTTGGATTTCTTTTTCTTGAGGATGGTTTTGATTATCACCCCCTGTACAATGTTGCAAACCTCTGTTGATAGTCCTTTAGGCACTATGTCTATCAGATCTAATCCCTAGAATCTATTTGTCATTTCCACTGTATAATCATAAGGGATTTGATTTAAGTCATACCTGAATGGCCTGGGATTTTCCCTACTTTATTTAAGTCTGAATTTGGCAATAAGGAGTTCATAATCTGAACCATAGTCAGCTTGGGAGCTGACTTGTTTTTGCTGACTATATAGAGCTTCTCCATCTTCGACTGCAAAGAATATAATCAATCTGATTTCAGTATCAACCATCTGGTGATGTCCATGCGTAGTGTTGGCTTATGTTGTTGGAAGAGGGTGTTTTCTATGACCAGTGTGTCCTCTTGGCAAAACTCAGTTAGCCTTTGCCCAGCTTTATTTTGTACGCCAAGGCCAAACTTGCCTGCTACTCCACGTAACTCTTGACTTGCTATTTTTGTATTCCAGTCTCATATGATGAAAAGGACATCTTTTTTTGGTGTTAGTTCTAGAAGGTCTTGTAGGTCACCATAGAACCATTCAACTTCAGCTTCTTTGGCATTAGTGGTTGGGGCTTAGACTTCAATTACTGTGATATTGAATGGTTTGCCTTGGAAACGGATAGAGATCATGCTGTCATTTTTGAGATTACATCCAAGTACTTCATTTTGGACTCTCTTGATGACTATGAGGGCTACTCCATTTCTTCTAAGGGATTCTTGCCCACAGTAGTAGATATAATAGTCACCTGAGTTAAATTCTCCCATTCTGGTCCATTTTAGTTCACTGATTCCTAAGATGTTGATGTTCCCTTTTCCATCTCCTGTTTGACCATATCCAATTTACCTTAATTCATGGACCTAACACTAGGTTCCCATGTGATATTGTTCTTTACAGTATCAGACTTTACTTTTACCACCAGACACATCCACAACTGGATATCACTTCTGCTTTGGCTCAGCTTTTTCATTCCTTTATTCCACTCTTCTCCAGTAGCATACTGGACACTAACTGACCCAGGGGGGTTCATCTTTCAATGTCATATCTGTTTTGCCTTTTCATACTGTTTATGATGGTTCTCAAGGCAAGAATGCTAAAGTGGTTTGCCATTCCCTTCTCCAGTGGACTATGTTTTGTCAGAACTCTCTACCATGACCCATCTGTCTTGGATGGCCCTACATGGCTACTTTCCTTAAGCAACCATGAACTGTCCTTTACATTAGCATTCTGTAAATTGGTAAAGAACATGTTAAGGTGTCACCAAACATCTTTAGTTTCTCTCTCACAAGAAGACAAAGGTAGGCAAATTTAGCCCTATTTAGCAGTTAATGTTCTAGTATTTTATCTTATTTGAAATGGCCTGAGTGTTCAATTAATTCCTATTATTTAACTTAATTTAGTTTCAAATTTATTAATACCAAAATTTGGAGAGACTGTTTTAGATACATGTTTCCAAGACATAATTATTCCTATAGAGTTTACCAATATTCTTATTCCAGTTACATTTATTTATAAGTTTAATCATATCATGTTATTTTCCATGTGGATAGATTTTTATGACAGAAATAGTTTATACTTACTGACTTCCAGAAACCCTAGGTGTTATGAAAGTATCATACTTAATGTTGATGGCTAGAGATAGACAGGTCTGTAGTAATTAAACCCACAAGTTTAGGTTAGACAAGTTAATTTCTATAGAATAAGAGATCTCATAGTTTTACCACTTGAGTTTAAAATAGCCCTTTTTGATCCCCCTCAGTCACCCTCAGTCTGGGGGTGGCCTACAGATGAAATCAGATAGTTCCTGAAAACCCAGGCAGAACAGTTACATTGCAAGCTGAGAGGAGAGAGAGATGCAAGCTCCTGTCTTTTCTTTTTGTTCTTTAAAATCCCGCTAAGTAACCCAATGCCGGAGTCTCAGGCAATGTGGGCTATGTTTGTATTCCAAGGCTTAAGTGCGCCACCGTACCCACAATGACAGTAGAGACTTGCAAGAGCACTTGAACAGACAAAACTACTACACAAAGATATCAATCACAAAACTTGGACACAAACAAGAACTTTTCAGGATAAAGGTGTTCGGAGTGCAGGTGTGAAGACAATGGAAGAGGTAAAGGGAGGAAGGACAGAAAAGACTGAAAAAGAGAAAGAGAGATTGCCATGTCTATTCAGACACTAACCTGAGCACTTTCAGAAAGGGGCAGTGAAGGAGGGAGCACCCTTCCACTGCCCACCGGGGTGATCAAGCCCAGAAACCAGTCAGTTGTCCGTTGTCTGTAGAACAACCCGTAGACGGGACTCTCACCCATGTGTACACCACTGTGCAGAAATCTGCCACTTGAGCCTGTTCCCAGTGGGACTTCTCTTGGTGGCAGGAAAATAAAGGTGAGAATATTGGGACAACTACACTTCCAAGCATTACATGATATGAGGTTTAAACCTCTCTCACCTTGTAAATCTCCACTCAGCACTGGACCAAGGTCTGACTGGTGTGAGGCAAGCCTCTCCTCTGCTTGTCACTCACTGCTGGCCAGAAGGTGCAGGTCTCACAAGCTGAGAGGAGTGATGCTGTTGTGGCTCAATGTCCGCTCTCTCAGATGGAGAGGATAGAAGCAAGAGGGGACAGAGAGAGGAGAGGAGAGAGAAGTAGATTTCAGGAAAGGGAAAGGGACAGAGGGGAAAAGAAAAACAGTGAGGAAGAAAGGACAAAGGGGAGGGGCCAGAGTTGCCTGAATGTGGGTTCTGAGGCTGCCAGAGGCCAGGAAGGCAGACTTAGCAAACGTGGTGACACTGAAACAAGAGGTTCAGGTGGCCGCTTGTCACCCACGGGGAAACTGCATGCTACGTCCCGTAGGTCCCAGATCCTTTCCACAGAAGGGGGCAACTGCCCCACTCTGGGCACCATGTAGTATGTTACTGACTAGGGTTCTTGGCCTTCCCCAGTCAGTAGAAAAAAATGACTAGAAGCCAGACAAGAAATTTAGACAAGGCTTGACTGGGCCCCCTGCTGCAGCAGAGGGGAGTGAGACAAACAACAGGTTCCCTTGCTTGCTTGCTCCCTGAGCGGGGTAAGCTTGTTCCTCATATGGGATGAGGGTAGGGGCATGTCTAGGGTCCAGGCCAGCAGGGTGGCTTGGGTGGTTTGCCCACCCCTTAGGTGGTGGTGTGTGCAGGGGCCATACGCAGTACCCTGCTTTTCTCTGGGCTCTTCAGAAGTGGCAGCTGGATTTTTTGGTCTCTGTATCCTTTGTCCAGAATTTGCCCCAACTGCGCATATATGAAGTTATTTTTAGTCCCATACAATTTCTTTGTATTTTGTTGCTTGAGGAGAGGTGTGTCCAGGCGAAAGCATTCCAGCACTGCCGCAAAGGTGCCATGTCCCAGGCCTGTCTCAGTGTTAGTGCCCTTGCTGAAAATCAGGTGACCACAGTTACATGGGTCTATTTGTGGACTCTCAATTCTATCACATGTATCTATGTTTATCCTTTTGCTATTACTAGACCATCTTGATTATTGTGCTGCAGCTGCTGCTAAGTCATGTCAGTCATGTCTAACTCTGTGCGACCCCGTAGACAGCAGCCCAACAGGCTCCTCTGTCCCTGGGATTCTCCAGGCAAAAACACTGGAGTTGGTTGCCATTTCCTTCTCCAATGCATGAAAGTGAAAAGTGAAAGTGAAGTTGCTCAGTTGTGTCTGACTCTTAGCGACCCCATGGATTGTAGCCTACCAGGCTCCTCCATCCATGGGATTCTCCAGTGGCTTTGTACTGAATTCAGAAATTGGGAAGTGTGAGACTACCAACCTTTGTTCTTTTTCAAGATTGTTTTGGCTAATCTGAATCCTTGAGCTTCCACATGAACTTTAAAATCAGAGTGTCAATGTCATTAAGGCAGCTGGAGTTTTGATGAAGATTGAGTTAAATCTGTACATTAATTTGGGAACTTTCAACATCTCAGTTTTGAGACTTTAAATCCATGAACGTGAGGTACTCTTCCATTTAAGTATTTCTTTTGATGATGTTTTCTAGTTTCTGGGGTACAAGTTTTGCACTCTTACATTAAACTTATTCCTAAGAATTCTTAGTACTGTCAAATAGAAGAATGTTCTGATTTTATTTCTTTGGATGGTTCCTTGTTAGTATATAAACATACAATTGACTTACTATATTCTGCAATCTTGCTGAACTGGTTTATTAGCACTGAAACTTTTTGTGTGACTTGTTTCAGATTTTGATACATAGAATCATGACAACTCCAAGTAGGGTTTTATTTCTTTATAGTTTTAATATTTTTACTCTTAATAGTCCTAGTTAAAGTAAAAAAATTAAAAATAAAGATATTCAGTAAAAAAAAAAAACAAAAAACTTCAGTACAACATTGGTAATACATAACAAGAATGAACATTCACATTTGATTGGTTCTTGATCTTTAGGGGGAACTGCTCTCAGCCTTTCACCATTAAGTATGAATTTACTATAGGTTTTTCATAGACTCTCTCAGGTTGAAGAGATTCCTGTCTGTCACTGTTTTGTAGCATCTCTCTATGATGAAAGATTGAATTTTTGCCTAATTCTTTTTATGTGTATCTTGATATCATATTTGTCCTCTATTAATATGGTGTATTAGATTACTTTATTATATGTTTAACCCATTTTGTATTCCTGAGAAATCATTTATCAACAGTTTATACTTTTTTATGTTATTGGATTTTGTTTGCCAGTACTTTATGGATTTTTGCATTTATAGTCAAAAGGGATATTGATCTTTCTTATGATAACTCATTTTTAATACACCTTACTCCTTGGAAGAAAAGTTATGACCAACCTAGATAGCATATTGAAAAGCAGAGACGTTACTTTGCCAACAAAGTTTCATCTAGTCAAGGCTATGGTTTTTCCAGTGGTCATGTATGGATGCGAGAGTTGGACTGTGAAGAAAGCTGAGCACTGAAGAATTGATGCTTTTGAACTGTGGTGTTGGAGAAGACTCTTGAGAGTCCCTTGGACTGCAAAGAGATCCAATCAGTCCATTCTGAAGGAGATCAGCCCTGGGTGTTCTTTGGAAGGACTGATGCTAAAGCTGAAACTCCAATACTTTGGCCACCTCATGCGAAGAGCTGACTCATTGGAAAAGACCCTGATGCTGGGACGGATTGGGGGCAGGAGGAGAAGGGGACGACAGAGGATGAGATGGCTGGATGGCATCACTGATTCGATGGACGTGAGTTTGAGTGAACTCCAGGAGTTGGTGATGGACAGGGAGGCCTGGCGTGCTGCGATTCATGGGGTCGCAAAGAGTCGGACACGACTGAGCGACTGGACTGAACTGAACTGAAGAGTAATGTGGGGCTTCCTTGGTAGCTTGGCTGATAAAGAATCCACTTGCAGTGCGGGAGACCCTGGTTCGATTCCTAGGTCAGGAAGATCCCCTGGAGAAGGGATGGGCTACCCACTCCAGTATTCTTGGCCATCCCTGGTGGCTCAGACAGTAAAGAATCCACTTGCAATGCAGGAGACCTGGGTTCAATCTCTGGGTTGGGAAGATCCACTGAAGGACGGCATGGCAACCTGCCTCAGTATTCTTGCCTGGAGAATCCCCATGAATAGGGGAGCCTGGTGGGCTTGCATGGACCTGGTGGGACCATGGGGTTGCAAAGAGTCAGACACAATTGAGTAACTAAGCACAGCAGAGTGATGCATTCATATTGTGGAATATGTGTTGAAAAATATTTTAAATTACTTTTTTTCCTATAATATGTAATGAAGAAATAAACACCCTTTTACCTGTGCTAAGTTGCTTCAGTAGTGTCCAGCTCTTTGTGACCTATGGACTGTAGCCCACCATGTTCCTCTGTCTATGGGATTCTCCAGGCAAAACCTGCTTACATACAAATTCATTTTATTTCTGTAGACTTCTAAATATAAGTCTGCTTAGCCAAAGTGTGTGTTCATTTTAAATTTTAATAAATATTTCAAAAAATGCAGCAATGTAGATATTTCTAGAAATGTAATTATGTACTTTCCCCAGTATAAGATACTGATATTTTAAATTTTTACCTAATGGGTCAAATATTTCTCATTATTTCAATTTTCCTAACATGTGCCAAGGTTGAACATTGTTCCCTAAGATATCTGCAATTTACCTGTCTTCTATAAACTGCCAGTTGCTTTCTTTTGTCTATTTTTAATTGGGTTTTTGTTCTTACTGATATAGGAGATTTTGCATATTAGTTTTTAATGTTTTGTCAGTGATGTTTTGCAGTTTTCTATATTTTTAATTATCTAGTGTGTCAACCCTTTATGCTCTAAGTTTTAGGTTTCTTTTGACCCATACCACCTCATGTACTCCAAAGTTATACAAATATGCTCTATATTATTATTTTTTAAATACTGCATTTACTTTCTATTGCTGCTGTAACAAATTACCATAATCCGTATCTCAGTCTTTATAGATGCTTAGAACATGCTTTTGACAAGTATTTGACAGAGGGAAGGAAAATACCAGGGCTTGGTTCTAAGGACTTGATATTGCTGCAAGGTCGAAGACCTTAGGAAGGAAAGGCACATGGGTGAACAGGTCTACTTCCTGAAGATTAGGGCTCTTCTGGGCAAACCTACCAAGAACCCATGGGATGCTTCAGCAAACTCCCTTGGCCTTCCAACTCTAGGGACTTCAGGGTCTTATTTCTGCATTTCCTTTCCCTTTATACACTGTTTCACATTTTTATTCTTTCCTTTACCATTTCTTTATTAAAGTATAGTTGATTTACAATATTGTTTCACATGTAAAGCAGAATGATTCAGTTATTTATTTTCTGGTTATTTTCAGTTACAGTTTACTGCAAGATATATACTTCCCTGTCCTATATAGTAAATTCTTGTTGCTTATCTAGTCCATGTATGATGGTTAGTGCCTGTTAATCTCATTCTCTTAGCTTATCACACCTCACTTTCCCTTTTCCCTTTGATAACCCTAAATTTGTTTTCTGTCTGAGTGATTCTGTTTCTATATACAGTTTTATTAGTATCATTTAGATTATATATATAAGTTATGCTATAAAATTTGTCTGACTCCCCTAAGTATAATATTCTCTAGGTCAGTCCATATTGCTGCAAATGGTAGTATTTCATTCATTCTTATGGCTGAGTAATACTGCATTGTATATGTAGTAATAGTACATCTTAAGCCAATCATCTTCTGATTGGCACTTGGGTTGTTTTCATGTCTTAGCTATTTAAATAGTGCTGCTATGAATATTGGGGTGTCTATGTCCTTTTAAATTAGTTTTCATCTTTTCTCGATATATGCCCATGGCTAGGATTGCTGGGATCATATGGTAGCACTGTTTTTAGGGACTTCCATACTATTTTTCATAGTGGTTGAACCAATCTTCACTACAACCAACAGTATAGAAGGGTTCCTTTTCTTCTACATCCTGTCCAACATTTATTTTTAGACTTCTTGATGATGGCCATTCTGACTGATGTGAATTGATGCCTCACTGTGGTTTTGACTTCCATTTCTCTAGAAATCAGTTTTGAACACCTCCATGTGCCTGTTGGCCATTGTATGTCTTCTTTGGAGAAATGTCTGCTCAGGTCTTATCTCAGTTTTTTACTGGATTTTTTCTGATACTAAGTTGTAGAAGCTGTTTGTTGGCTTGTCACATTATTGGCAAATATTTTCTCCAATTCCATAGATTATCTTTTCATTTCATTTATGGTCTCCTTTGCTGTGCAACAGCTTTTAATGTTTGATTAGTCCCCCCTTTTTTTTTCTTTTATTGCTTTTGCTTGGAGACTGATCTAAGAAAATGTTATTACAACTTAAAGTCAATTTTCGTTTATGTTTGTGTATGGTGTGAGAGTACTCTAACTTCACTGATATACATGCAGCTACCAACACTTGCTGAAGAGACTGTCTCTCTTCCATTTTGTGTGTTCTTCACTCCTTTGATAACTAGCTTCCTAGTTGGTGCAGCAGTAAGATATCCACCTTCAGTGCAGGAGACTTGTCCTGTCCTGGGTTGGAAGATCCCCTGGAGGAGGACATGGCAACCCACTCCAGAATTCTTGCCTGGGAAATTCCATGGACAGAGGAGCTTGGTGGGCTGAAGTTCAGGGGGTTGCAAAGAGGTTGTCTCTCCTCCACTGTACAGTCTTTCCTTCTTTGATGATTAACTGACCTTAAATGTTTGGGTTTATATCTGGGTGCTCTGTTGTGTTGCACTGAGCCATATGTCTGTTTTGGGGCCAATACTTACTGTTTTGTCATAGTGATGAGTATTGTCTGAAGTCTAGGGGAGGTTATGCCTCGTTCCTTCTTTGTTCTTTTTCCTATTGGGCTTCCCTGGTGGCTCAGACGGTAAAGCATCTGCCTACAATGCAGGAGACCTGGGTTCGATTCCTGGGTGGGGAAGATCCCCTGGAGAAGTAAATGGCAATCCACTCCAGCACTCTTGCCTGGAAAATCCCATGGATGGAGGAGCCTGATAGGCTACAGTCCATGGGGTCGAAAAGAGTCGGACACGACTGAGTGACTTCACTTTCACTTTCACTTTCTGGGTCTTCTGTGGTTCCATGTAAATTTTAGGATTATTTGTTCCAGTTCTCTGAAGTGTCATGGATATTTTAGTAGTTCATATAATATCTGCTCTGGCTAGTAGGGCAATTTTAACAATTTTAACTCTTCTAACCCAAGAGCACAGGATATATGTCTGTTTCTTTGAGTCATCTTCAGTTTCCTTTTCAATGTTCTATAGTTCTCAGCAATAGGTCTTTCACCTCTGCTGCTGCTGCTGCTAAGTCGATTCGGTCATGTCCGACTCTGTGCGACCCCATAGACAGCAGCCCACCAGGCTCCCCCGTCCCTGGGATTCTCCAGGCAAGAACACTGGAGTGTGTTGCCACTTCCTTCTCCAGTGCATGAAAGTGAAAAGTGAAAGTGAAGTCGCTCAGTCGTGTCTGACTCTTAGCGACCCCATGGACTGCAGCCCACCAGGCTCCTCCATCCATGGGATTCTCCAGGCAAAAGTACTGGAGTGGGGTGCCATTGCCTTCTCCCCTTTCACCTCTAGTGAAGTTTATTTGTAGGTATTTTTTCAAGCAAATTTTTAAATTGAAGTATGGTGTGTTTCTGGTATATGTTTGCAGTGTGTTTCAGCCATCTTCCCTGGTGGCTTAGATGGTTAAGCATCTGCCTACAATGCAGGAGACCCAGGCTCGATCCCTGGGTTGGGAAGATCTCCCAGAGAAGGAAATGGCAACCCACTCTGGTACTCTTGCCTGGAAAATCCCATGGATGAAGGAGCATTGTAGGCTACAGTCCATGGGGTCACAAAGAGTTGGACACGACTCAGCGACTCTACTTTCTACTTCCTGGTATATAGCAAAGTGATCTAATTATACATATATTTTCATAATATTTTCCATTATGTTTTATTAAAAGATATTGAATATAGTTCCTATATATATATATATGAATTCCTATATATAAAGTTCCTATATATAGTTCCTATATTGTTTGTCTAGTTTATATATAGTAGTTTGTATCTGCTAATTCCAAACTCCTAATTATCCTTCCTCTATTGCATCTGCCCTTTGGTAACCATAAATGTGTTTTCTATGTCTGTGAGTCAGTTTTTGTTTTGTAAATAAGTCTATTTGTATTATATGTATCATATTTTAGATTCCATACGCAAGTGATATCCCATGGTATGTGTTTTCCTGACTTCACTTAGTATTATGATTTCTAGGTTCATCCATGTTGCTGCAAATGGCATTATTTCATTCTTTTTTATGGCTGAGTAGTATTCCACTGTGTATATACACCAAATCCTATTTATCTTCATCTGTCTATAGTTAGGGTTGCTTCCATGTTTTGGCTTTTGTGAATAATTCTGCTATGAACATTGAGGTGCATGTATCTTTTCAACTTAAATTCTTCCCTGGATATATGCCTAGAAGTAGGATTGCTGGATCATATAGTAGCTCTATTTTTAGTTTCCTAGGAACCTCGATACTGTTTTCCATGGTGGCTGTTGCGATTTACATTCCCACAAACTATGTAGGCGGGTTCCTTCTTTCTCCACTCTCTCTCCAGCATTTATCTGTAGACATTTTAGTGATAGTCATTCTGACTGGTGTGAGGTGATACCTCATTGAATTTTTTTTTTTAACTTTTATTGGATTGTAGTTGATTTAAGATGCATTAGTCAGGGGTATAGAAAAGTGAATCAGTTATGCATATATCCACTCTTTTTTTTTTCTTGGATTTTTCCACACAAGCCATTATAGGGTATGGAATAGAGTTCTCTGTGCTATATAGCAGGTTCTTATTAGTTATCTATTTTATATATAGTAGGCTTGGCACAACACTCCAGTACTCTTTTGCCTGGAAAATTCCATGGACGGGGGAGCGTGGCAGGCTTTAGTCCATGGGGTCACTAAGAGTCGGACACGACTGAGTGACTTTACTTTCACTTTTCACTTTCATGCATTGGAGAAGGAAATGGCAACCCACTCCAGTATTCTTGCCTGGAGAATCCCAGAGATGGGGAAACCTGGTGGGCTGGCGTCTATGGGGTTGCACAGAGTTGGACACGACTGAAGCGACTTAGCAGCAGCAGCAGCAGCAGCAGTGTGTATATGGCAATCCCAGTCTCCTAATTTATCCCTCCCCTTCCCTATCCCCTGGTAACTAAATTTGTTTGCTAAATCCATGATTCTACTTCTGTTTTATAAATAAGTTAAACCCCCTTTTTTAGATTCCACATATAAGTGATATTATATGATACTTGTCTTTCTCTCTCTGAGTGACTTCACTCGGTATGACAATCTCTAGGTCCAACCATATTGCTGTAAATGGCATTATTTTGTTCTTTTTTGTGGCTGAGTAATATTGCATTGTATATGTGTAACACATCTTCCTTATACAGTCCATTGTTGATGGACATTTAGGTTGTTTCCATGTCCTGGCTGTTGTAAATAGAGCTGCAATAAACTTTGGGGTGCATGTATCTTTTTGAATTACGGTTTCCCAGGAGTGTGGTTATGGATTATATGGTAGCTCTACTTTTGGTTTTTTAAGGAAGCTCTATACTGTTCTCCGGAGAAGACAATGGCAACCCACTCCAGTACTCTTGCCTGGAAAGTCCCATGGATGGAGGAGCCTGGTAGGCTGCAGTCCATGGGGTCGCTAGAGTCGGAAACGACTGAGCGACTTCACTTTCACTTTTCATTTTCATGCATTGAAGAAGGAAATGACAACCCACTCCAGTGTTCTTGCCTGGAGAATCCCAGGGAGAGGGAAGCCTGGTGGGCTGCCGTCTATGGGGTCGCACAGAGTCGGACACAACTGAAGAGACTTAGCAGCAGCATACTGTTCTCCATAGTGGCTGTACCAAAATCCCACCAACAGTTTAGGAGAGTTCCATTTTCTCCACACCCTTTCCAACATTTATTGTTTGTAGATTTTTTATGATGGCCATTCTGACTGATGTGAGGTAATAACCTCATTGTTGTTTTGATTTGCATTTCTGTAGTAATTAGTGATGTTGAGCATCTTTTCATGTGCTTTTTGGTCATCTGTATTCTTTCGAGAAATATCTATTTAGTTTTTCCACCCATTGGCTTCAAGAAAATCAGAGATACCAAAGGAATATTTCATGCAAAGATGAGCTTGATAAAAGACAGAAATGGTATGGACCTAACAGAAGCAGAAGATATTAAGAAGAGGTGGCAAGAATACACAGAAGAACTGTACAAAAAAGATCTTCACAACCCAGATAATCACGATGGTGTGATCACTGACCTAGAGCCAGACATCCTGGAGTGTGAAGTCAAGTGGGCCTTAGAAAGCATCACTACAAACAAAGCTAGTGGAGGTGATGGAATTCCAGTTGAGCTATTCCAAATCCTGAAAGATGATGCTGTGAAAGTGCTGCACTCAATATGCCAGCAAATTGGGAAAATTCAGCAGTGGCCACAGGACTGGAAAAGGTGCATTTTCATTCCAATCCCAAAGAAAGGCAATGCCAAAGAATGCTCAAACTACCACACAATTGCACTCATCTCACACGCTAGTAAAGTAGTGCTCAAAATTCTCCAAGCCATGCTTCAGCAATATGTGAACTGTAAACTTCCAGATGTTCAAGCTGGTTTTAGAAAAGGCAGAGGAACCAGAAATCAAATTGCCAACATCTGCTGGATGATGGAAAAAGCAAGAGAGTTCCAGAAAAGCATCTATTTCTGCTTTATTGACTATGCCAAAGCCTTTGACTGTGTGAATCACAATAAACTGTGGAAAATTCTGAAAGAGATGGGAATACCAGACCACCTGATCTGCCACTTGAGAAATGTGTATGCAGGTCAGGAAGCAACAGTTAGAACTGGACATGGAACAACAGACTGGTTCCAAATAGGAAAAGGAGTACGTCAAGGCTGTATATTGTCACCCTGTTTATTTAACTTATATGCAGAGTACATCATGAGAAACGCTGGACTGGAAGAAACACAAGCTGGAATCAAGATTGCCTGGAGAAATATCAATAACCTCAGATATGCAGATAACACCACCCTTATGGCAGAAAGTGAAGAGGAACTCAAAAGCCTCTTGATGAAAGTCAAAGTGGAGAGTGAAAAAGTTGGCTTAAAGCTCAACATTCAGAAAACAAAGATCATGGCATCCAGTCCCATCACTTCATGGGAAATAGATGGGGAAACAGTGAAAACAGTGTCACACTTTATTTTTGGGGCTCCAAAATCACTGCAGATGGTGACTGCAGCCATGAAATTAAAAGACGCTTACTCCTTGGAAGGAAAGTTATGATGAACCTAGATAGCATATTCAAAAGCAGAGACATTACTTTGCCAACAAAGGTTCGTCTAGTCAAGTCTATGGTTTTTCCAGTGGTCATGTATGGATGTGAGAGTTGGACTGTGAAGAAGGCTGAGCACCAAAGAATTGATGGTTTTGAACTGTGGTGTTGGAGAAGACTCTTAAGAGTCCCTTGGACTGCAAGGAGATACAACCAGTCCATTCTGAAGGAGATCAGCCCTGGGATTTTTTTGGAAGGAATGATGCTAAAGCTGAAACTCCAGTACTTTGACCACCTCATGCGAAGAGTTGACTCATTGGAAAAGACTCTGATGCTGGGAGGGATTGGGGTTAGGAGGAGAAGCGGACGACAGAGGATGAGATGGCTGGATGGCATCACTGACTTGATGGATGTGAGTCTGAGTGAACTCTGGGAGTTGGTGATGGACAGGGAGGCCCGGCGTGCTGCGATTCATGGGGTCGCAAAGAGTCCGACACGTCTGAGTGACTGAACTGATCTAATCTGACCCATTGGCCTTTTTTTTTTAAATTGAGCTTGCATGAGCTGTTAATGTATTTTGAAGATTAATCCCTTGTCAGTTGTTTCATTTGCAAATATATTTTCTCCCATTCTACAGGCCTTTAGTTTTGTTTATGGTTTTCTTTACTTTGGAAAAGTTTTCATTTTAATTAGGTCTCAATTATTTTTGTTTTTATTTTCATTACTCTAGGAGGTGGGTCAAAAATAACTTGCTGCAATTTACATCAAAGAGTATTCTGCCTATGTTTTCCTCTGAGAGTTTTATAGTATCCAGGCTTACATTTAGATAGTTTTTCATTGTAGTTTTGACTTCAATTCAGTTCAGTTCAGTCACTCAGTCGTGTCTGACTCTTTGTGACCCCATGAATTGCAGCACGCCAGGCCTCCCTGTCCATCACCAACTCCCGGAGTTCACTCAAACTCACGTCCATCAAGTTGGTGATGCCATCCAGCCATCTCATCCTCTGTCGTCCCCTTCTCCTCCTGCCCCCAATCCCTCCCAGCATCAGAGTCTTTTCCAATGAGTCAACTCTTCACATGAGGTGGCCAAATTACTGGAGTTTCAGCTTTAGCATCAGTCCTTCCAAAGAACACCCAGGGCTGATCTCCTTTAGGATGGACTGGTTGGATCTCCTTGCAGTTCAAGGAACTCTCAAGAGTCTTCTCCAACACCACAGTTCAAAAGCAATTATTTGCTTTTGAATTGCTGAGCAATTCTTCGGTGCTCAGCCTTCTTCACAGTCCAACTCTCACATCCATACATGACCACTGGAAAAACCTTGGCCTTGACTTACATTTCTCTAATTGACAATGTTGAGCATTTTTTCATTGCCTGTTAGCCATCCATATCTTCTCTGGAAAAATGTCTGTTTAGGTCTTCTGCCCAGTTTTTTGATTGGGTTATCTTTTTGTTATTGAGTTGTATGAACTCTTCGTATATTTTAGAAATTAAGCCATTTTAACAATGTTAATTTTTCTAATTAAGAGCATTATTTCATTTCTTTGAATTCTCTTCAACTTCCTTTATCAATGTTTTAAGCTCTCAGCATATAAACCTTTCACTGCCTTAGTCAGATTTATTCCTAAGAATTTTTTTTTTTGGATGCAATTTTAAAAGGGATTTTTTTACATTTCCTTTCTGATATTTCATTGTTAGAGTAAAGAAATGCAACTGATTTCTGTATATTAACCTTATATCCTGATACCTTGTTGAATTTGTTTATCAGTTCTAGTAGTTTTTGTGTGGAGTCTTTAGGATTTTCTGTATAGAGTCATCTGTGAATAGTGACAGCTTTACATCTTCCCTTCCAATTTGGGTACCTTTTATTTCTTTTTCTTGTCTTATCACTGTGGCTAGGACTTGATTAGAAGTGGTTAGAGTGTGCATCCTTCTTTTGTTCCAGATTTTAGTGAGAAGGCTTTCAGCCTTTCACCATTGAGTAATAGATTAACTATGGGTTTGTCATAAATAGCTTTTACATTGTGAAGTGTTCCCTCAGTACCCATTTTGGTTACGTTTTTATCATGAATGGATGTTGACTTTTTTCCTGCATCTATTGAGATAATTGTGTGGTTTTTGTCTTGTCTTTTTTTGATGTGGTGTAGCACATTGATTTTCCTTGCATATTTTGACCTATCCTTATGACCCCAGGATAAATCCAACTGGATTGTGATGTATTAGCTTCCTTATATGGTATGGATTTGATTTGCTAATATTTTGTTGAACTTTTGTATCTATATTCATCAAATGTATTGGCCTGTGATTTTCTTTATTGGTAGTATCTTTGATTTTGGTATCAGGGTGATGGTGGCATCATAGAATGACTTTGGGAGTGTTCACTCCTCCTCACTCTTTTGGAAGAGTTTGAGAAGGGTAAGTGTAAGTTCTTTGTAGGATTACCTGTTTTTTAGGATTCATCTGTGAAGCCATCTAGTCTTAGACTTTTGTCTGCAGGGAGTGTTTTCAATTACAGATTCTATTTCACTTTTATTGACCAGTCTGTTCAAGTTATCTATTTCTTGATTCAGTTTTGGTGGGCTGTATGTTTCTAGAACTTGTCATTTCTTCTAGGTTGTTCAACTTGTCATCATGTAAGTGTTCATAGTAATCTCTTATGTAAAAAAAAATTTGTTTTGGCTGTGCTGGATCTTAATTGTTGCACACCAGCTTTCTCTAGCAGCAGTGAGCCAGGTCTCCTCTTGTTGGCAGTGTGGGGCTTTTTATTGCAGCGGCTTCTGTTGTAGAACACAGGACTTAGGACATGTAGGCTTTAGTAGTTGCAGCTCACAGGCTCTACAGTGGGGGCTTAGTGGTTGTGGCACTCAGGGTTAGTTTTCCCAAGGCATGTGGAATCTTCCCAGAGCAGGGATCACACCCACGTCCCCTGCATTGACAGGCAAATTCTTAATCACTGTACCACCAGAGAAGGCTAGTAATCTTTTATTTTTGATATCCCTGTTGTATCATTTATTTCTCCTTTAATTTCTTTAGTTTGAGTCTTTTCTTAGCCTGAGAAATTCATCACTTTTCTTGTTTTTTTTTTTTTTTAAAGAAACCAGCTTTATTGATCAATAAAACCAATTTTATTGATCTTTGTTTTCTATTTTATCATTTCTTTGATTTCTATTTGATCTCTATCTCTATTTGATCTCTATTCTCTTTCTTCTACTGACATTAGGTTTTGTTTTCCTCTATGTGATAGGTTAGGTTGTTCTTCTTTCTTGGAGGAGGCCTTTAATGCCATAGACTTCCCTCCTGAACTACTT
The DNA here is from genome assembly GCF_002263795.3 of Bos taurus. NCBI lineage: Eukaryota > Metazoa > Chordata > Mammalia > Artiodactyla > Bovidae > Bos > Bos taurus. The sequence continues at coordinate 95,083,124 of NC_037328.1, forward strand.
TTGTGGCATTCCATACATTTTGTATGATTGTATTTTTATTGTCATTTATCTTAGTGTCTTCTGATTTCCTTTTTTATTTCATCATTGATCCATTTGTGGATTTTTTATAGCATATTTTAGTCTTCAATTGTTCATTCTTTGTCTTTTTCCTTCTTTTTCCAAATTGTTGATTTGTCATTTCATATTGTTGTGGTCAAAAAAGATACTTGAAGTAATTTCTATTCTCATATTTCTTGAGGATTGTTTATGATCTGTTATGTGGTCTGCCCTTGAGAATGTTCCACATGCACTAGAAAAAAATGTGTATTCTGGTTTCATATGTAGTGTTCTATAGACAGAAATTAAATTCAACTGGTCTGTTGTGTCATTTAGGATCTCTGTTGCCTTACTGACTTTCTGTTGAATAATGTGTCCTTTAATGTCAGTGGGATATTAAAATCTCCTTTTGCATTTATGTCAACTTCTCCCTTTGTTTGCTGCTGTTGTTTTTGTTCAGTCTCTCAGTGTGTCTGACCCCATGGACTGCAGCACACCAAGCTTTCCTGTCCTTCACTATCTCCCAGAGCTTGCTCAAATTCATGTCTATTGAGTCGGTGATGCCATCCAACCATCTCATCCTCTGTTGTCCCCTTCTCCTCCTGCCCTCAATCTTCCCCAACAACAGGGTCTTTTCCAATGAGTCAGCTCTTCGCATCAGGCGGCCATAGTATTGGACCTTCAGCTTCAGCATCAGTCCTTCCAATGAATTCAGGATTGATTTCCTTTAGGATTGACTGGTTTGATCTCCTTGCAGTCCAAGTATTTGTTTTATATTTAGGTGCTCCTAAATTGGGTACATATGTTAATAACTATAATGTTCTCTTTTGTTAATTCCTTTATCACTATATAATGCCCTTCTTTGTCTTTATGGCCTATTTTTTAAAGTCTTTTTTGTCTGAGGATCATGTTCTTTTTTTCAGTGAATTTGTTTAGTTTTCTCAAGTCTCTATTTGATTAGATAAGATGGAATTAAGAAAGGGGACCTGATCACAGGCCCCTGATAGCATGTATTTGCTCCTGTCTAATTTTCAGTTTAGTCTACTTTAAACATAAAATGTTAAAAAAAAAAAAACATCTTTGTACACTTTGGCCAAGATGGCAGAATAGAAAGACCCTGAGCTCACCTCCTCTCACAAGCACATCCATAAAACAACTATCTGCAGAATAGCCAAAGATGAATAAGACTGGAACCTTAAAGCGAAGATCTTCTATGACTTACAGACATAAAGAAAGAGCCATAATGAGATGGGTAGGAGGAGTGGATTTGCGATATAGTCAAGTCCTGTACTCCTGGGGTATATGAAACACAGATTGGAGAAATAATTATATTGTAGTGGTTCTCCCACAGGAGATATCTGAGCCCAACTTTGGGTTCCTCAGGCCAGGGGTCCTGCACCAGGAAGATAAAACCCTAGAGCATTAGCTGTGAAGCCAGTGGGGCTTAATTGGTATAGAAAAAAAGTGCAAACCTGTACCTCCTCACAAAGCTTGCCCACCAGCAGGCTAGACCTTGCCTCAGGACCAGCTGAGCCCTAACCCTGCCAACTAGCAAGCCAACAGAAGATTGGGACACCTCTGATGACATAATCTGCTCTGTCAGGAACTACCCCCAGCCTACAAGCAATCTGACACCAGCTCTGGGACCCCTGAGCCCTGCAACCAGACTCCAGGATCCATTCTGGCCTGTTGGTAGTCCAGCACTAACCCCAGAAACTTGTGTTACCCACCAGTGGGCAGGCAGCAGCCCTGAAGTCTTCTAGTCCCTGACTCTGCCCAGTGAGCTAGTATTAGTCCCAGGGCCGCCTGGGTCTCTGCAGTCAGCCACCTTATGACGTGGCCCTGCCAACCAGCAGGTGCAGCCATCTCATAAGGCAAAGCCTGGCAACCAACTGGACTGGGCATCAACCATACCTACCAGACTGCCCGTTAAATTAGCCACAACAGAAGGATCCATGCAGCCCTCATAGGGGAAACTGCTAGAGCATATAGAGTGGAGTGCATTGCTTGGACATACATGTTTCCTATAGAAAGCCAATTCTCTAAGTTTGGGAAATGTAAGTAAACTACCAGATTCATAAAAATACAAACAGAAACTTAGATAAAACTAGGGAAAGAGGAACATGTTCCAGACAAAGTAATAAGATAAATCCCCAGAAAAAGTAAAGTGGAGTTAGGCAATCCACTTGAGAAAGAGTTCAGAGTAGTGATTGTAAAGATGATCAAAGAACTTGGAAGAAGAATGGATATACATAATGAGATGTACAGAGTGAAAAATCTTTAATAAAGAATTAGAAAATACAAAGAACAATAAATGAAGAATACAATAACTTAAATGAAAAATGTACCAGAAGGCATCAACAAATAGACAAAACAATTCAGAAGAATGGATCGATGAACTGGAAAACAGTATTGGTATTCACCGATGTTGAACAGGAAGAGAAAAGTGAAAAATGAGGACAGTTAAGAGACTTCCCTGGTAGCTCAGATGGTAAAGCATCTGCCTACAATGTGGGAGACCGGGGTTCAATCCCCGGGTCTGGAAGATCTCCTGGAGAAGGAAATGGCAACCCACTCCAGTATTCTTGTCTGGAAAATGCCATGGACAGTGGAATCTGGTAGGCTATAATCATGGGGTTGCAAAGAGTTGGACGCAACTGAATGACTTCACTTTAAGAGACTCTGGGACAGCATCAAGAGCAGCAAGATTTGCATTATAGGGGTTCAAGAAGGAGATGAGAAAGGGGCTGAGAACCTATTGGAAGACACGTAGATGAAAATGTCCCTCACATAAGGAAGGAAGCTGTCACCCAAGTGCATGAAGTGTGGAAGCTCCCATAGAGGATTAACCCAAAGAGGACCACATCAAAACATACTATTTTGGGGGCTTCCCTAGTGGTCTTGTAGTTAAGAGTCCACCTGCCAATGCAGGGGACATGGGTTTGATCCCTGGTCCAGGAAGATCCCATATGCCATAGAGCACCTAAGCCCATGCGCCACAACTACTGAGCCCGTGTTGCAAATGTTGATGCCAGGATGCCTACAACCTATGCTTGGCAACAAGAGAAGCCACCACAATGAGAAGCCTGGGCACGGCAACGAAGAGTAGACCCTGCTTGCCACAACTCGAGAATGTCTGCTCATAGCAAAAAGACCCAGTGCAGCCAAAAGAAATATATAAATCTTTTAAAAAACACTATCTTTAACTTTTTGCCATTTTAATCACAATTTTTTTTTAAAAACTTCTCATTTTGTATTGGAGTATAGCTGATTAACTACAATGGTGTGGTCACTCACTCAGAGCCGGACATCTTGGAGTGTGAAGTCCAATGGGCCTCAGGAAGCATTATTACCAACGAAACTAGTGGAAGTGACAGAATTCCAAGCTATTTAAAATCCTGAAAGATGGTGCTGTTAAAGTGTTGGACTCAGCATGTCAGCAAATTTGGAAAACTCACATTGATCACAGGACTGGAAAATGTCAGTTTTCATTCCAGTTCCAAAGAACAGCAATGCCAAAGACTGTTCAAATTACCATATAATTGCGCTTATTTCACATGCTAGCATTGGAGAAGGGAACGGCTACCCACTCCAGTATTCTGGCCTGGAGAATTCTATGGGGTTGCAGAGAGTCGGACATGACTGAGTGACTTTCACTTCACTCCACATGCTAGCAAGTTTATGCTCAAAATCCTTCAAGCTAGGCTTCAGCAGTATGTGAACTGAGAACTTCCAGATGTACAAGCTGGGTGTCAAAGAGGCAGAGGAGCCAGAGATCAAATTGCCAATATTCATGGGATCATGGAGAAAGCAAGGAAGTTCCAGAAAAACCTCTACTTCTGCTTCATTGACTACACTAAAGACTTTGACTGTGTGGGTCACAGCAAACTATGGAAAATTCAAGAGATGGGAAAATGAGACCACCTTACCTGCCTCTTGAGAAACCTGTATGCAGGACAAGAAGCCACAGTTAGAACTGAAAATGGAACAGTGGACTGGTTCAAAATTGGGAAAGGCTGTATATTGTCACCATGTTTATTTAACTTATATGCAGAGTTCATCACGCAAAATGCCAGGCTGTATGTATCACAAGCTGGAATCAAGATTTCTGGAAGAAATATCAACAACCTCAGATATGAAGATAATACCATTCTAATGGCAGAAGGTGAAGAGGAACAAAAGAGCCTATTGATAAGGGTGAAAGAGAGTGAAAAAGCTGGCTTGAAACACAACATTCAAAAAACTGAGATATTGGTATCCAGTCCTATCACTTCATGGCAAACAGAAGTGGAAACAGTCATAGAAGCTTTTATTTTCTTTGGCTCCAAATCACTGTAGACAGTGACTGCAGCCATGAAATTAAGACACTCTCTCCCTAAAGTTATGACAAACCTAGGCAGCGGATTACAAAGCAGAGACGTCATTTTGCAAACAAAGATCCATATAGTCAAAGCTATGGTTTTTCCAGTAGTCATGTACAGATGTGAAAGTTGGACCATAAAGAAGGCTGAGCAACAAAGAATTGATGCTTTTGAATTGTGGTGCTAGAGAAGAATCTTGAGAGTCAATATATCAAACCAGTCACTCCTAAAGGAAATCAACCCTGACTATTCATTGGAAGGACTGATGCTGAAGCTGAAACTCCAATACTTTGGCTACCTGATGCGAAGAGCCGACTCACTGGAAAAGATTCTGATGCTGAGAAAGATTGAAGGCTAAAGGAGAAGGGGATGGCAGAGGATGGGGTGGTTAGATAACATGACCGACTCAAAGGACATGAGTTTGACCAAACTCTGGGAGATAGTGGAGGAAAGCGGAGCCTGGCTTGCTACAGTCCCTGGGGCCACAAAGAGTCAGACACAACTTAGTGACTGCCCAGCAACAACAATAGCTAATCAACAAACAATGTTGTGATAGTTTCAGGTGAAAAGCAAAGGGACTCAGTCATACATATGCATATACTCCCTTCCCACCCAGGCTGCCACATAACACTGAGCAGAGTTCCATATGCTATACATTAAGTCCCTGCTGTTTACCCATCTTAAATATAGTAATGTGTACATGTCCATCCCAAATTCCCTAACTATCCCTTCCCCTCATACTTCCCCCCTGTAAACCATAAATTCATTCTCTGTGAATCTCTTTCTGATTTGTAAGTAAGTTCACTTGTATCATTTCTTTTTACATTCTGCAAATAAGGGATGCCATATGATATTTCTCCTTCTCTGTCTGACTTACTGCATTCCGTATGACAGTCTCTAGTTCCATCCATGTTGCTACAAATGACATTATTTCTTTCCTTTTAATGGATGAGAAATATTTCATTGTATATATGTGCCACATCTTTTTTTTTATCTATTCCTTTGTCAATGGACATTTAGGTTGCTTCCGTGTCTTGCCTATTGTAAACAATGCTGCAGTGAACATTGGGGTGCATGTATCCTTTCGAATCATGTTTTTCTCCAGATGTGTGCCCAGGAGTGGGATTGTAGGGTCATATGGTAGCTCTATTTTTAGTTTCTTAAGGAACCTCCATGCACCTCCATATTGTTTTCCAGGGCTTCCCTGGTGGGTCAGAGGGTAAAACATCTGCCTGCAATGCGGGAGACCGGGGTTTGATCCCTAGGTCGGGAAGATCCCCTGGAGAAGGAAATGGCAACCCACTCTGGTACTCTTGCCCGCAAAATCCCATGGATGGAGAAGCCTGGTAGGCTACAGTCCATGGATTCGCAAAGAATCGGACACAACTGAGCAACTTCACTTCCACTTTCGTATTGTTTTCCATAGTGGCTGTACCAATTTACATTTTATGGAGAGTTCCCTACAAAGAGAGTGTTTAAAAATTTTTTTTTATATTAGAGCATAATTGATTAACAATGGTTGTGTTAGTTTAAAGTGTACAGCAAAGTGGTTCAGTTTTAAATATCTATTCTTTATTAAAAGTGATAAGGGAAAAGCAACAAGTAACTTACGAGAAAACTCCCATAAGGCTAGCTGCTGACCTTTCAGCAGAGATTCTGCAGGCCAGAAAGGTGTAGCACAACATATATGCACTCAACATAGGAGCACTTAAATATATAAAGCAAATATTGTCACATACATACACACACTCCTACCACCTCTTCTTTATCCACCTGTTGATGGACACTGAGTTTGCTTCCATATCCTGGCAGTTGTAAATAATGCTGCTATAAACATTGGGGTGCATGTATCTTTTCAAATTAGTGTTTTCCTTATTGGCTTCCAGGTGGCACAGTGGTAAAGAATGTGCCTGCCAATGAGGGATATGCAAAAGATATGGGTTTGATCCCTGGGTCGAGAAGATCCCCTGGAGGAGGCCATGGCAACCCATTCCAGTATTTTTGCCTGGAAAATTCCATGGACAGAGGAGCCTGGTAAGCTATAGTCCATGGGGTTACAAAGAGTTGGACACAACTGAGCACGCATGCACATGTGTATGTGCACACACACACACATACACACATATATAATGAAATACTAGTCAGTGATGAAAAAACAAAATTTTGCCGTTTGCAGCGACATGGATAGACTTGATGCTCATTATGCTAAGTGAAAAAAAGTCAGAAAGACAAGTACTGTGTAATATCACTTGTATGTGGAATCTAAAAAGTACAACCAACATGAATTTAACAAAAATGTATACTCAGATATAGAGAAAAAACTAGTGGCTACTAGTGAGAAGAAGCAAGAAGAGAGGGGTAATTTAGGGATATAGGGCATTAAGAGTTAGAAAGTAATAGGTATAAAATAAGCTACAAGGAAATATTGTACAACATGGGGAATATAACCAACATTTTATGATAAGTATAAATGGAATATAACCTTTAAAAATTATGAATCACTATAGTGTACATTGGTAACTTACATAATATTGTATATCCACTATACTTCAGTTTAAAAAGACGTGTTAAAAGTCTATTTTGTCTGATATGTCTATTTTGTCTGATTGCTAACCCTGTTTTCTTGTCATTTTCGTTTGTATGAAAAGTATTTTTCCAACCCTCTACTCTCAGTCTGCTTCCCTGGTGGCTCAGTGGTAAAGAACTGGCCTGCCAATGCACGAGATTTGGGTTCAATCCCTGGGTTGGGAAGATCCCTTGGAGAAGGAAATAGCAACCCACTCCAGTATTCTTGCTTCAGAAATGCCAGGGACAGAGGAGCTAGTGGGCTATAGTCCATGGGGTCACAGAGTTGGACACAGCTTAGTGACTAAACAACAGCTTTCAGTCTCTGTGTTTTTTGCCCTGAGGTGAGTCTCTTAGAGTAGGCAATATATTGTAGGTTCTTGTTTTTTTCTAAATCTAATCTGCCACTGTCTTTTTATTGGAGCATTTAGTCCAGCGACATTTAGAATAACTATCGATAGGTATTTATTGCCATTTTAAATCTTGGTTTCCAGTTTTTGTAGTTTTTCTTTTTCACTTATTTTCCTTTTGTGGTTTGATGGTTTTCTTTTGTATTATGCTTGAGTTCCTTTCTTTTTGGTATTTGTGAATATATTATATGTGTTTGATTATGGTTACCATGGTTTTCAGGTATGTTGGCCCATACCTATAGTATTTGCTTCAACTGATAATCATACATTCTAAAAAATCCGCATATTAACACCCCACTTCCCCACATTTTAATACTCCCCTTCCCCACATTTGTGATTTTGATGTCCTATTTTACATCTTTATGCTATGGTTTAGATCTTAATTGTAGTCATAATCACTTTTATAAAAATTTGGTTGTTTATAACCTATGTCCTGGCTTATTTGTTATCTTCAATCCTTTTGTATGCTTGCCTTTCCTATTGTGATTTGCCCTTTTCTATAGGTTCTTGCTTTTCTATTTAGAGAAGATCTTTCAATATTTCTTTAGGGTATTTTTAGCATTACTGATTCCTTTGTTTTTGCTTGTCTTAGAAATTCTTTATCTCTTCTATTCTAAGTGATAAACTTGCTGGCTAGAATATCTTATATGGCAGGTTTTTCCCTTTCAAGACTTTGAATATATCTTGCTACTCCCTTTTGGCCTGCAAAATTTCTGCAGAAAAATCAGCTGATAGTCTTTTGGGGATTACCTTTTAACTGACACTTTTTTCCTCTTGTTGCCTTGGGAATCTTGCCTCTAACTTTTGCCATTTTAATTATGATATGGCCTAATGTGGATCTATTCGGGTTCCTCTTGTTTTGGGCTCTGTGTCCTGTGCCTGGGTATCTGTTTCCTTCTTTAGGTTTGGGAAGTTTCCAGCCATCATTTCTCCAAATACATTTTCAATCCCTCTCTCTCTATCTTCTCCTTCCAGAACCCCTATTATGCATAGGTTGGCATGCTTTATATACTATCCCTTAGATCTCGTACATTGCTTTCATTTGTCTGTTTGTTATTTGGGTGATTTCCTGTACTCTTGCTTCCAGATCACTTATTCTTTCTTCTAGGTCTTTAGTCTGCTATTCATTGCTTCTAGATTGGTTTTCATCTTGGCAATTGAATTGTCTAATTTTGATTGATTCATCTTTACAGTTTCTCATTCCTTGTTACAGTGAACATTTCTGTAATCTTTCTTAATTCCTATAGCATTTTTATGATTTTCTTTTTGAACTTGGGGTCTAATAGTCTGATGAGGCCTATTTCATCATTTGTTCTTTTAGGGGATTTCTCTGATTGTTTTAATTGGGGTAGTTCCTCTGCTTTTTATTTTACCTAACTTTCTTTGTATGAATTTGGGAGTAACAGTTACCTACTGTGGTGTTGACCATGGCTCAGAGGTTAAAGTGTCTGCCTGCAATGCGGGAGACTTGGGTTCGATCCCTGGGTCAGGAAGATCCCCTGGAGAAGGAAATGGCAACCCACTCCAGTATTCTTGCCTGGAGAATCCCATGGACGGAGGAGCTTGGTGGGCTACAGTCCTGCTGCTGCTACTGCTGCTAAGTCGCTTCAGTCGTGTCCAACTCTGTGCGACCCCAGTCGGCAGCCCACCAGGCTCCACCGTCCCTGGGATTCTCCAGGCAAGAACACTGGAGTGGGTTGCCATTTCCTTGTCCACGGGGTCGCAAAGAGTTGGACACGACTGAGCAACTTCACTTTCACTGTGGTGTTGAAGGTTTTGTTTGGTTGCTTTTATTTATTTTTAATGTGGGAATGCCCCTCTGTAACCTGTGAGTCCAGTATTCTTGGTGTGAGGGTTGCTTTTGGTATGGATTCAGCCACAGTTTTTCTTAGATTGTGCTGACCATTATCCCCTTGATGGGGGCTGTAAGTGGTCGTACAGTTCCAGAGCTTGCGCTGGGTTGAGGTAGGGCCTCCTCTTTGCTCCATGGCTGTCACTGCCTTGTCAGGGGTGGCGTCTGCTCCCCAGTTGTTGAAGTAGAAGCCCTGAAGGTTAGGCCTCATTATGCTCCATTGCCCTTGAGTGCATGCCTTGCCCTGAAGTAGGTGCACTAAAGAAAGTGAGATTCGTGTGGTCACAGTGAACCTGTGCGTCTCCTCCGTGGGTGTCTGCAGTTCTGTCCAAAAGCGGCCCAAGTTTGCATCCCTTTCTCTGTTGTGTTTGACAGAGACTTAGTACTAGGCTGTGCTGTTGAGTAGGTAGGGGATGGAGGCTGGGGGTCTGGGGGTGTGGCTACAGGAATCTAGATGGCTGTGCTAATACCTGGGACCTGGGCTGCCTCCATGGGGGACCTCTCCAGGGCCTGTCTGCCCCAGATGTTGAAGTGGGCAGAGCTGGAGCACTCCTACCAGGAAATGAACAGTCATGTCCTCCTGCCCAGAGTCTGTCCATCCAAGACTCCACGCCATTGCTTCCATGTTCCCGTGGTGCCACCTGGTTCATGGCAGCCAGGCCTATGCCCTGTACACATGGAAAATGGGCTCCACAGTTTGGCCCAGATGACACCCCAGGCACCCCTCTGTCTCTGTGCAGTTAGAGCTCTGCTGTAATCTTGTGCGAGGCTGCAGTGTGGGGGGCAAGGCGGGCTGGGTGTTTGCTCCTTCCAGTTGGAAGTACAGTGAATCCATTGCAGTTAGCACATGTTTCTCTCCACTCTGATTTTAGAAAGCCAACACAGGGGCACTTCTCCTCAGTAGTCTAGGCTTCTCCAACCCTTCTGTCTGACCCAGCAGATTTCTCAGCAGTAAAGGGAGCCCTCAGAGTAAGGGTCCACCCATGTGGACCTTCTCTTCCTCACAGACACCTCCCAGGGCCACCAGTTCCATCTTGATTTCTTTCCCATCCTACTCTGTTTACATGGAGATCTTTCTTGCAGCTTGGATATATAGGAGATCTCTTGCCAGTTTCCAGTTGGTTTTCTGTGAGAACTTTTCCACGCATAGATGCATTTTTGATGTGTATGTGGGGGGAAATGAGCTCCGTATCCGCCTCTGCCATCTTGATTCCTCTCCCTAGACCATTGTCAACTCCTAACCGCTGTGTGGTAATGTCTGAAAATAAGCTTTGTAGAAATGTACTGTGTTCCCTGAGCAGGGAGAATACTGGTGTCGGCTGGGCAATCTTTCTGAATGGCAGTTTTGCAATCTAAATTGCAAATGTTTACAGTTGACTTGGTGTCAGTTTTCTCAGTCTAAGTTTAAGGCTGTGCATATATGGAGGATGTTGCAAGGGGATCTTGTTACCCTAATCATATCAGTCCAGGAATTGTAGTTTGGAAAGAAGCTCACCTATCTCGGAAGCGTCCAGTCTTCATAGAATCATAAAGTTAAGGACTTCAGATTATGTAGTTCAAAAGTTGCTTTGCCTTGGAGGAAACCAAAGCTCAGAACCCATAATTTTCACTCCTTGTTTCAGAAGAGTCTCAGTCTGTTTTTTAGAAAGACAATCACCCGTTAGTCAACCCTCTGACTCTTGGATGAATACCCCTGGTCCCTTTCACGAGGAGGGAGAGGCCGCCGGTGAAGAAATGGACTCAAGCCTGAAGGTCAAAGCTACAGTTGCTAGTCCTTTAATACTTGTTTAAACCTTATTTTAACACCACATTATTTATGAGTTTGAAGTTTGATGCTAATATCTTTGTTGTTCACATCAGTTAAATGTAACCACAATAGGAGAGGTCCTGAAGGGTTCTGGCAGGCAAGTACAGCACAGGGTTAGTGTATGCTGGCCTCAGAAACTAATTAGAGCCAGGCTTGAATCCTCCATCTACACTTACATGCCTTGCCCAAGTTACTTGAGCATTCTCTGCTTCAAGGGGATAGCTATACTCAGCTCAAAGAGTTCTTATGGGGCATAAATGAGGTGATACGTGACAAGTGCTCACCAATAAGTGCTCCAAATCAGCTTCATTTTGTTAAATAAAAAACAGAGCTCTCCTAAGTTCAGTGTATATGACTTGAAAAGTAAAAACAAAACAAAAACACACAAGGGAATAGGCCAAATCTGGATGAATTGCCAGCACAAAAATCTTTTAAGGTTGTGTATTTTATACATTGTTTATCCTAATTATTTTTTTAAAAATTTATTGAAGCATAGTTTATTTATAATTCACATTAATTTCTGCTGTACAGAAAAGTGATTCAGTTAAACATATATATATACACATATTCTTTTTCATATTCTTTTCCATTATGATTTATCATAGAATATTGAATATAGTTCCCTGTGTTATACTGTTTAGGACCCTGTTTATCCATTCTATATATACCACTTTGCATCTGCTAATTGCAAACTCCCGATTTATCCCTCTCCAACCGCCCTCTCCCTTGGCAACCACCAGTCCATTCTCTATGTTCCTGTTTAATTTCTCTTTCATCGATGGTTCATTTGCATCATATTTTAGATTCCACATGTAAGTGATATCACATGGTGTTTGTCTTTGTCTTTATGACTTACTTAGCATGATAATCTCTAATTGTATCCATGTTGCTACAAATGACATTATTTTGTTCTTTTTTTATGGCTGAGTAGTATTTCACTGTATATATGTACCACATCTTTAAAAAAATTTTTTTTATTGGAGTTCAGTTGATTTGTAATGTTACTTTCTACTATACAGCAAAGTGAATCCATTATATATATTTTTAAAAAGGGTGGATTCTTTTCCTATATAGTTCATTACAGAATATTGAGTAGAATTTAACTATACAGTAGATTTTAACTACACAGTAGATTCTTATTAGTTGTCCGTTTTATATATAGTAGTGCATATATATCCGGCACAATCTCCCAATTATCCCTCCTCCCTTTTCCTCTCTGGTAACCATAAGACTGCTTTCTACAACTGTAATTCTATTTCTGCTTTGTAAATAAGTTCATTTTTACCACTTTTTAAGATTCCACATATAAATGATACCATATCATATGTTCTTTGTCCTTCTTTCTGACTTTACTCAGTATGACAAACTCCAGGGGGCTCCAACAGTATTCTTTTGTTCTTTTTATGGCCATTGTATATATGTACCACATCTTTATTCGTTTCTCTATTGATGCACATTTGGGCTCCTTCCATGTCCTGGCTATTGTAATAGTGCTGCAATGAACGTTGGGGTGCATGTGTCTTTTTGAATTATGGGTTTCCAAGGAGTGTGACTGCTGGGTTATATGGTAGCTCTATTTTTAGTTTTTTAAGGAATCTTTATATATTGTTCTTCATTGTGGCTGTACAAGTTTACATTCCCACCAGTAGTATGCCTTGTTGTTCAACTGCTAAGTTGCGTCCAATTCTTTGCTACCCCACAAACTGCGGCATGTCAGGCTCCCCTGTCGTTTACTACCTCCTGGAGTTTTCTCAGATTCATGTCCCTTGAGTCAGTAATGCTATCTAAGCATCTCATCCTCTGCCACCTGCTTTTCCTTTTACCTTCAAACTTTCCCAGCAGCAAGGTCTTTTCCGCTAAGTCAGCCCTATGCATCAGGGGCCAAAATATTGGAGCTTCAATCCTTCCAATGAATATTCATTGTTGATTTCCCTTAGGATTGACTGGTTTGATCTCCTTGCAGTCCAGGGACTCTCAAGAGTTTTCTCCAACACCACAGTTCGAAGCATCAATTCTTTGGTGTTCAGCCTTTATGGTCCAACCCTCACATCTGTACATGACTACTGGAAAAACCATAGCTTTGCCTGTACGGACCTTTGTCAGCAAAGTGATGTCTCTGCAATCTAGGTTTGTCATAACTTTCCTTCCCAGGAGCAAATGTCTCTTAATTTCATGGCTTCAGTCATCATCCACAGTGATTTTGGAGTCCAAGAAAATAAAATCTGTCACTGCTTCCACTATTTCCCCTTCTGTTTATCATGAAGTGGTGAGACCAAATGCCAATATCTTTATTTTTTGAATGTTGAATTTCAAGCCAGCTTTTTCATTCTCCTCTTTCACCCACATCAAGAGGCTCTTTAGTTCCTCTTCATTTTCTGCCATTTCAGTGGTATCATCTGCATATCTGAGGATGTTGATATTTATCCCAGCAGTCTTGATTCCAGCTTGTGATTCATCCAGCCCAGCATTTCACATGATGTACTTGACATGTAAGTTAAATAAGCAGAGTTAAATATACAGCCTTGTTGTACTCCTTCCCCAATTTTGAACCAGTCCATTGTTCCATGTCTGGTTCTAACTGTTGCTTCTTGACCTGCATCCACGTTTCCCAAGAGGCAGGTAAGGTGGTCTGGTGTTCCCATCTCTTTGAGAATTTTCCACTGTTTGTTGTGATCCACTCAGTCAAAGGCTTTAACGTAGTCAATGCAGCAAAAGTAGATGTTTTATGGAACTCCTTTGCTTTCTCTATGATACAACAAATGTTGGCAATTTGATCTCTGTCTCCTTTGCATTTTCTAAATCCAGCTTGTACGTCTGGAAGTTCTTGGTTCATGTACTATAAAGGCTAGCTTGAAGAATTTTGAGCATTATCTTGCTAGCTTGTGATGTGAGTGCAACTTTATGGTAGTTTGAAGATTCTTTGGCATTGCCTTTCTTTGGGATTAGAAAGAATCTTCTAATTGATTGATCTTCCTTTGTGGCTTAGCTGGTAAAGAATCCACCTACAATGTGGGAGACCTGGGTTCAATCCCTGGGTTAGGAAGATCTCCTGGAGAAGGGACAGGCTACTCACTCCAGTATTCTGACCTAGAGAATTCCAAGGACTGTTTAGTCCATGGGGTTGCAACAAGTTGGACACAACTGAGTGACTTCCACTTCTTTGGGATTGGAATGAAAACTGACCTTTTCTAGTCCTGTGGCCATTGCTGATTTTTCTAAATTTGCTGATATATTGAGTGCAACACTTTAGCAGCAGCATCTTTAAGGATTTAAAATAGCTGGAATTCCATCACCTCCACTTGCTTTGTTCATAGTAATGCTTCCTAAGGCCCACTTGACTTCACACTCTAGGATGTGGAGTCCAGATGAGTGATCACACCATTGTGGTTATCCAGGTCATTAAGACCTTTTTTGTATAATTATTCTGTGTATTCTTGCCACCTCTTTTTGATTTCTTCTGCTTCTGTTAGGTCCTTTCTGTTTCTATCCTTTATTATGCCCATCCTTGCATGAAATGTTTCCTTGATATCTCCATTTTTCTTGAAGAGATCTCTAGTCTTTCCTATTCTATTGTTTCCCTCTGTTTCTTTGCATTGCTCTTTGAGTAAGACATTCTTATATCCTTGCTATCCTCTGGAAGTCTAAATTCAGTTAGGTATATCTTTCCCTTTCTCCTTGGCCTTTCACTTCTCTTCTTTCCTCATCTATTTGTAAAGCCTCCTCAGACAACCACTTTGCCTTCTTCCATTTTTTTCTTTGGAATGGTTTTGGTCACTGTTCCCTGTACATTGTTATGAACCTCCATCTGTAGTTCTTCAGGCACTCTACTAGATCTAATCCCTTGAATGTATTCATCACCTCCACTGTATAATCATATGGGATTTGATTTAAGTCATACCTGAATGGCCTAGTGGTTTTCCCTACTTTCTTCCATGTAAGCCTGAATTTTGCAATAAGGAGCTGATGATCTGAGTCACAGTCAGCCACAGGTCTTGTTCTTGCTGACTCTCTTTGGCTGTAAAGAATATAATCAATCTGATTTCAGTATTGACCATCTGATGATGTCCATGTGTAGCATCTTGTATTGTTGGAAGAGGGTGTTTGCTATGACAAGTGCATTCTCTTAACAAAACTCTGTTAGCCTTTGTCCTGCTTCATTTTGTACTCCAAGGCCAAACTTGCCTGTTACTCCAGGTATCTCTTGACTTCCTACTTTTGCATTCCAATCCCCTATGATGAAAGGGGCATCTTTTTGTTGTTATTGTTAGTTCTAAAAGATATTGTAGGGTCTTCATGCTAAGTTGCTTCAGTCATGTCTGACTCTTTGTGACCCCATGGACTGCAGCCTGCCATGCTCTTTTGTCCATGGGATTTTCCAGGCAAGAATACTGGAGTGGGTTGCCATGCCCTTCTCCAGGGAAGAGAAAGTCTTCACAGTAACAGTCAACTTCAGCTTCTTCAGCATTAGTGGTTGGGGCGTAGACTTGGATTACTGTGATGTTGAATGGTTTGCCTTGATAACAACCAAGATCATTCTATTGTTTTTAAGATTGCACCCAAGTACTGCATTTTGGACTATTATTGACTATGGGGACTACTCCATTTCTTCTAAGGGATTCTTTCCCACAGTCGTAGGTATAATGGTCATCTGAATTGAATTCACCTATTCCCTATCCATTTTAGTTCACTGATTCCTAAGATATCGATGTTCACTCTTGCCATCTCCTGCTTGACCACGTCCAGTTTACCTTGATTAGTGAACCTAACATTCTAGGTTCCTATGCGTTATTTCTCTTCACGACATCAGACTTTACTATCACCACCAGACACATCCACAACTGAGCGTTCCTTCTGGAGCTCTTTTTAATTGCACTTTGCTCTTCCCCAGTAGCATATTGGATACCTTCTGACTTGGCGGGCTCATTTTCTAGTGTTATATATGTTGGCTTTTCATACTGTTCATGGTCTTCTCATAGCAAGAATACTGGAGTCATTTGCCATATCTTCCTTCAGTGAACCACTTTTTGTCAGAATTCTCCACTGTGTTCTTGTCCACCTTGGGTGGTTCTGCTTGGGTAGCATGGTTCATTGAATTGTGCAAACCTGTTCTTCATGAGAAGACTGTGATCTATGAAGGGAAACAGTGTAGGAGAGTTCCCTTTTCTCTACACTCTCTTCAGCGTTTATTGTTTGTAGATTTTTTGATGAATGCCATTCTGACCAGTGTGAGGTGATACTTCATTGTCATTTTGATTTTCATTTCTCTAATAATTAGTTACATTGAGCATCTTTTCTTGTACATTTTGGCCATCTGTGTGTTATCTTTGTAGAAACGTCTTTTAGGTTTTCCATCCACTTTTTGTGTGTGTGTGTTGTTTTTTTTTGCTATTGAGCTATATTAGCTGTTTGTATATTTTGGAGATTAATCTCTTATTGGTCACACCATTTGCAGATATTTCCTCACATTCTGTGGGTTGTCTTTTCATTTTGTTTATGGTTTCCTTTGCTGTGTAAAAGTTTTTGAGTTTAATTAGATCCATTTATTTTTGTTCTTATTTTCATTAGGAGGTGGGTCAAAAAAGATATTTCTGTGATTTATGTCAGTGTTCTGCCTATGTTTTCCCCTAAGAGTTTTATAGTATCTGGCCTTACATTTAGGTTTTTAATCCATTTTGAATTTATTTTTGCGTGTAGTGTCATCGTAATATCATTTCAATTTTTTACATGTAGCTGTCCAGTTTTCCCAGCACCACTTATGGAAGAGACTATCTTTTCTCCGTTGTATATTCTTGCCTCCTTTGTCATAGGCTAATTGATCTTAGGTGTGTGGGTTTATCTGTGGACTTTTAACCTGTTTCATTGACCTATATTTTGGTTTATGTACTAATACCATACTGTTCGTAGCTTTGTAGTATAGTCTGAACTCAGGAAGCCTGATTCCTCCAGCTCTTTTTTTCTTTCTCAAGATTGCTTTGGCTACTTGGGGTCTTTTGTGTTTCCATATAAACTGGAAAATTTTTTGGTTCTAATTCTGTGAAAAATGCCCTCAGTAATTTGATGGGGATTTCATTAAATATGTAGATTGCTTTGGGTAGTTAAAATCATTTTGGTAATATTGATTCTTCCTATTTAAGAACATTGTGCCACATCTTCTTTATCCATTCATCTGTCAATGGATATTTAGGTTGTTTCCATGGCTGGTCTATTGTGAATAGTGCTGTTATGAGCTTAGAGGTACATATATCTTTTGAATTACAGTTTTCTCTGGATATGTGCCCAGGAGTGGGATTGCTGAATTATATGTTAATTCTATTTTTAGTTTTCTGAGAAGCCTCCACACTGTTTTCCGCAGTGGCTGCACCACCTTATATTCCCACCAGTAGTGTAGGAGAATTCTCTTTTTTCCACACCCTCTCCAGTATTTGTGATTTGTAGACATTTGTCATAGACTTTTAATGACATTTAATAACTTTTAACATTTAATGATGGTCATTCTGACCAGTGTGTAGTAGTACCTCATTACAGTTTTTATTTGCATTTTTCTAATAATTAGTGAGCATCTTTTCATGTGCCTATTGGCCATTTGTATTTCTTCTTTGGAGAAATGTCTATTCAAATAATCTGCCCATTTTTCAATTGGATTGTCTTTTTGTTGTTGTCAAGTTGTATAATCTTTCTGTATATCTTGGAAATTAAGTCCTTGTCAGTCACATCATTTGCAAATATTTTCTCCCATTCTGTAGGCTGTCATTTAGCTTAGTTCATGGTTCCTTGGCTGTGCAAAAGGCTCTAAGTTTGATTAGGCCCTATTTGTTTATTTTTGCTTTTATTTCCATTGCCTTAGGAAATGACCTAAGATAACATTTGTACAATTTATGTCAGAGAATGTGTTGCCTGTGTTCTCTGCTAGGAGTTTTATGGTGTCATGTCTTATGTTTAAGTCTCTAAGCCACTTTTAGTTTATTTTTGTGCATGGTGCGAGGGTGTGTTCTAACTTCATTGATATATATATGGCTGTCCAGGTTTCCCAACACCATTTACTGAGGAGACATTTCCTCATTGTATATTCTTGCCTCCTTTGTCAAAGATTAATTTACCATAGATGTGTGGTTTATTTCCAGGCTCTCTATTCTGAAACATTGATCCATGTTTCTTTTTGTGCCAGTGCCACTCTGCTTTGAGTACTGTAGCTTTGTAGTATTGTCTGAAGTCTGGCATGGTTATGCCTCATGTTTTGTTCTTTTTCTTCAGGATTGCTTTGGCAATTCTGGATCTTTTATGGTTCCATAACAATTTTAGGATTATTTTCTCTAGCTCAGTGAAAAATGTCACAGACAATTTGATAGGGATTATATTTAGTTCATACATTGCTTAGAGCAGTATGGCCATTTTGATAGTATTCTTCCAATCCAAGAGCATGGGATATTTTTAACTTCTTTGAATCATCTTCAGTTTATTTTACTAATGTTTCATATCTATAAGTCTTTTACCTCCTTGTTGAGGTTTATTCCTAAGTATTTAATTTTTGAGATTGTGATTTTAAAAGATATTTTTTCTTGTATTACCTTTCTGATATTTCATTGTCATAAAGAAATGTAACCAATTTCTGTATGTTAATTTTGTATCCTGCTGCATTGCTGAATTCATTTATCAGTTCTAGTAGTTTTAGTGTGGAGTCTTCAGAGTTTTCTATGAATAGTATCATATCATCTGCACATAATGACAATTTTGCCTTTTCCCTCTAAATTTGGATAAATTTCCCTCTAAATTTCCCTCCAATTTTCTTTCTTTTTTTTTGACAGATTATTGTGGCTAGGACTTCCAATACTATGTTGAATAGAAGTAGAAAGAGTGGGCATCCTTGTGTTGTTCCAGATTTTAAAAGTAAGGCTTTTAATTTTACACCATTGAGTATTATATTGACTGTGGGTTTGTCAAATAGCTTTTACCATTTTGAGATATGTTCTTTCTATACCCACTTTGGCAAGAGTTTTTATCATGAATTGATGTTAAATTTTGTCAAGTGTTTTTCCTGTGTCTATTGAGATGACTTTGTGATTTTTGTCTTTTGTTTATGTGGTGTATCACATTTATTGATCTGCATATGTTGAATCATCCTGTGATCTTGGGATGAATCCCGCTTGGTTATGGTGTATGATTTTTTTCTCTGTGTTGTTGGATTTGGTTTTCTAATATTTTGGTGAGAATCTTTACATCTAAATTCATCCCAGATATTGGCCTATAATTTTCTTTTTTGGCAGTATCTTTTTTTGGTTTGGTATCAGGATGATAATGGCTTCATAGAATATCCTTGGGAGTGTTTCCTTCTCTTCAATCGTGGAAAAGTTTGGGAAGAATCAGTATAAGTTCTTCTTGGTATGTTTGGTAGAATTTGCCTGCGAATCCATCTGGTCCTGGACTTTTGTTTGTAGGGAGTTTTTAAATTACAGACTCTATTCAGTTCATTACTGTGATATTGAATGGTTTGCCTTGGAAATGAACACAGATCATTCTGTCATTTTTGAGATTGCATCCAAGTACTGCATTTCAGACTCTTGTTGACCATGATGGCTACTCCATTTTTTCTGAGGGATTCCTACCCACAGTAGTAGATATAATGGTCATCTGAGTTAAATTCACCCATTCCAGTCCATTTGAGTTCGCTGATTCCTAGAATGTTGACATTCACTCTTGCCATCTCTTGTTTGACCACTTCCAATTTGCCTTGATTCATGGACCTGACATTCCAGGTTCCTATGCAATATTGCTCTTTACAGCATCGGACCTTGCTTCTATCACCAGACACATCCACAGCTGGGTATTCTTTTTGCTTTGGCTCCATCCCTTCATTCTTTCTGGAGTTATTTCTCCACTGATCTCCAGTAGCATATTGGGCACCTACTGACCTGGGGAGTTTCTCTTTCAGTATCCTATCATGTTGCCTTTTCATACTGTTCATGGGGTTCTCAAGGCAAGAATACTGAAGTGGTTTGCCATTCCCTTCTCCAGTGGACCACATTCTGTCAGATCTCTCCACCATGACCCGCCCATCTTGGGTTGCCCCACGGGCATGGCTTAGTTTCATTGAATTAGACAAGACTGTGGTCCTAGTGTGGTTAGATTGACTAGTTTTCTGTGGGTATGCTTTAAGTGTGTCTGCCCTTGATGCCCTCTTGCAACATCTACCATCTTACTTGGGTTTCTCTTACCTTGGGCGTGGGGTATCTCTTCACGGCTGCTCCAGCAAAGCGCAGCCATTGCTCTTTACCTTGGACAAGGGGTATCTCTTCACCGCTGCCCTTCCTGATCTTCAACATGGGATAGCTCCTCTAGGCCCTCCTGCGCCCATGCAGCCACGGCTCCTTGGACATGGGGTTGGTCCTCTGGCCACTGCCCCTGGCCTCGGGTGTGGGGTTGCTCCTCCCGGCTGCCGCCCACTGAAGAAGCTGAAGTTGAATGGTTCTATGTAGACCTACAAGACCTTTTAGAACTAACACCCAAAAAAAGATGTCCTTTTCATTATAGGGGACTGGAATGCAAAAGTAGGAAATCAAGAAACACCTGGAGTAACAGGCAAATTTGGCCTTGGAATATGGAATGAAGCAGGGCAAAGACGAATAGAGTTTTGCCAAGAAAATGCACTGGTCATAACAAACACCCTCTTCCAACAACACAAGAGAAGACTCTACGCATGGACATCATCAGATGGTCAACATCAAAATCAGATTGATTATATTCTTTGCAGCCAAAGATGGAGAAGCTCTATACAGTCAGCAAAAACAAGACCAGGAGCTGACTGTGGCTCAGACCATGAACTCCTTATTGCCAAATTCAGACTTAAATTGAAGAAAGTAGGGAAAACCACTAGACCATACAGGTATGACCTAAATCAAATCCCTTATGATTATACAGTGGAAGTGAGAAATAGATTTAAGGGACTAGATCTGATAGATAGAGTGCCTGATGAACTATGGAATGAGGTTCGTGACACTGTACAGGAGACAGGGATCAAGACCATCCCCATGGAAAAGAAATGCAAAAAAGCAAAATGGCTGTCTGGGGAGGCCTTACAAATAGCTGTGAAAAGAAGAGAAGTGAAAAGCAAAGGAGCAAAGGAAAGATATAGCATCTGAATGTAGAGTTCCAAAGAATAGCAAGAAGAGATAAGAAAGCCTTCTTCAGCGATCAATGCAAAGAAATAGAGGAAAACAACAGAATGGGAAAGACTAGAGATCTCTTCAAGAATTTAGAGATACCAAAGGAACATTTCATGCGAAGATGGGCTTGATAAAGGATAGAAATGGTATGGACCTAACAGAAGCAAAAGATATTAAAAAGAGGTGGCAAGAATACACAGAAGAACTGTACAAAAAAGATCTTCACGAGCCAGATAATCATGATGGTGTGATCACTGACCTAGAGCCAGACATCCTGGAATGTGAAGTCAAGTGGGCCTTAGAATGAATCACTACGAACAAAGCTAGGGGAGGTGATAGAATTCCAGTTGAACTATTCCAAATCCTGAAAGATGATGCTGTGAAAGTGCTGCACTCTATATGCCAGCAAATGTGGAAAACTCAGCAGTGGCCACAGGACTGGAAAAGGTGCGTTTTCATTCCAATCCCAAAGAAAGGCAATGCCAAAGAATGCTCAAACTACCACACAATTACACTCATCTCACACGCTAGTAAAGTAATGCTCAAAATTCTCCAAGCCAGGCTTCAGCAATATGTGAACCATGAACTTCCTGATGTTCAAGCTGGTTTTGGAAAAGGAAGAGGAACCAGATCAAATTGCCAACATCTGCTGGATCATGGAAAAAGCAAGAGAGTTCCAGAAAAACATCTATTTCTGCTTTATTGACTATGCCAAACCTTTGACTGTGTGGATCACAATAAACTGTGGAAAATTCTGAAAGAGATGGAAATACCAGACCACCTGATCTGCCTCTTGAGAAATGTGTATGCAGGTCAGGAAGCAACAGTTAGAACTGGAGATGGAACAACAGACTGGTTCCAAATAGGAAAAGGAGTACGTCAAGGCTGTATATTGTCACCCTGTTTATTTAACTTATATGCAGAGTACATCATGAGAAATGCTGGACTGGAAGAAACACAAGCTGGAATCAAGATTGGCGGGAGAAATATCAATAACCTCAGATATGCAGATGACACCACCCTTATGGCAGAAAATAAAGAAAAACTAAAAAGCTTCCTGATGAAAGTGAAAGTGGAGGTTGAAAAAGTTGGCTTAAAGCTCAACATTCAGAAAATGAAGATCATGGCATCAGGTCCCATCACTTCATGGGAAATAGACAGGGCAACAGTGGAAACAGTGGCTGACTTTATTTTTCTGGGCTCCAAAATCACTGCAGATGGTGACTGCAGCCATGAAATTAAAAGACGCTTACTCCTTGGAAGGAAAGTTATGACCAATCTAGATAGCATATTCAAAAGCAGAGACATTAGTTTGCCAACAAGGGTCTGTCTAGTCAAGGCTATGGTTTTTCCTGTGATCATGTATGGATGTGAGAGTTGGACTGTGAAGAAGGCTGAGCGCTGAAGAATTGATGCTTTTGAACTGTGGTGTTGGAGAAGACTCTTGAGAGTCCCTTGGACTGCAAGGAGATCCAACCAGTCTATTCTGAAGGAGATCAGCCCTGAGATTTCTTTGGAAGGAATGATGCTAAAGCTGAAATTGCAGCACTTTGGCCACCTCATGCGAAGAGTTGACTCATTGGAAAAGACTCTGATGCTGGGAGGGATTGGGTGCAAGAGGAGAAGGGGATGACAGAGGATGAGATGGCTGGATGGCATCACTGACTCGATGGACGTGAGTCTCAGTGAACTCCGGGAGCTGGTGATAGACAGGAAGGCCTGGCGTGCTGCGATTTATGGGGTCGCAAAGAGTCAGACACGACTGAGCGACTGATCTGATCTGATTCAGTTCATTTCTTTTAGGTTGTTGAATTTGTTGGCACATAATTGTTCATAGTATTCCATTATGGGTTTTTGTATTTTTGCAGTATCAGTTATTGTATTTCCTTTTTCATTTCTTATTGTGTTTATTTGGGTGGGTCCTTTGTTTTTTTCTTAGTGAGCCTAGCCAGAGATTTGTCAAACCTGCTCTTGGTCTTACTGAATTTTTCTATTGTTTCTTTAACTTTCTGTTTTATTTATTTCCTCTCTGATCTATATTATTTCCTTCCTTTTGCTGACTTTAGGTTTTTATTTTTCCAATTCTTTTAAGTGGTAGGTTAGGCTGTTTGAGATTTTTCTTGCTTTTTGAGGAAGGACTGTATCACTACAAACTTCCCTTTAAGAACTGCTTTTGCTGCCTCCCATAGATTTTGTATGGTTGTGTTTTTATTGTCATTTTTCTCAAGCTATTCTTAAATTTCGTCTTTGATTTCACCATTGATCTATTGGTTTTTCAGTAGCATGTTGTTTAGTTTCCACGTGATTGTTTTTCTCATTTCTTTATCTGTGGTTATTTTCTAGTTTTATTATATTGTAGTCATAAAAGATACCACAGATAGTTTCTATACTCTTAAATTTGTTATGACACCACCCTTATGGCAGAAAGCAAAGAAGAACTAAAAAGCCTCTTGATGAAAGAGAGTAAAAAAGTTGGCTTAAAACTCAACATTCAGAAAACTAAGATCATGACATCTGGTCCCATCACTTCATGGGAAATACATGGGGAAACAGTGGAAACAGTGACAGACTTTATTTTTTGGGCTCCAAAATCACTGCAGATGGTGACTGCAGCCATGAAATTAAAAGGCACTTACTCCTTGGAAGAAAAGTTATGACCAACCTAGTTCAGTTCAGTCGCTCAGTCATATCCAACTCTTTGCAACCCCATGAATCGCAGCACGCCTGGCCTCCCTGTCCATCACCAACTCCCGGAGTTCACCCAGACTCACATCCATCAAGTCAGTGATGCCATCCAGCCATCTCATCCTCTGTCATCCCCTTCTCCTCCTGCCCCCAATCCCTCCCAGCATCAGAGTCTTTTCCAATGAGTCAACTCATCGTATGAGGTGGCCAACGTACTGGAGTTTCAGCTTTAGCATCATTCCTTCCAAAGAAATCCCAGGGCTGATCTCCTTCAGAATGGACTGGTTGGATCTCCTTACAGTCCAAGGGACTCTCAAGAGTCTTCTCCAACACCACAGTTCGAAAGCATCAATTCTTCAGCACTCAGCCTTCTTCACAGTCCAACTCTCACATCCATACATGACCACTGGAAAAACCATAGCCTTGACTAGACGAACCTTTGTTGGCAAAGTAATGTCTCTGCTTTTGAATATGCTATCTAGGTTGGTCATAACTTTCCTTCTAAGGAGTAAGTGCCTTTTAATTTCATGGCTGCAGTCACCATCTGCAGTGATTTTGGAGCCCAGAAAAATAAAGTCTGACACTGTTTTCACTGTTTCCCCATCTATTTCCCATGAAGTGATGGGACATGATGCCATGATCTTCATTTTCTGAATGTTGAGCTTTAAACCAACTTTTTCACTCTTCACTTTCACTTTCATCAAGAGGCTTTTTAGTTCCTCTTCACTTTCTGCTATAAGGGTGGTGTCATCTGCATATCTGAGGTTATTGATATTTCTCCCAGCAATCTTGATTCCAGCTTGTGTTTCTTCCAATCCAGCGTTTCTCATGATGTACTCTGACCAACCTAGACAGCATATTAAAAAGTAGAGACCTTACTTTGCCAACAAAGGTCTGTCTAGTCAAAGCTATGGTTTTTCCAGTGGTCATGTATGGATGTGAGAATTGGACTATAAAGAAAGATGAGCACTGAAGAATTGATGCTTTTGAACTGTGGTGTTGGAGAAGACTCTTGAGAGTCCCTTGGACTGCAAGGAGATCCAACCAGTCCATCCTAAAGGAAATCAATCCTGAATATTCATCAGAAGGACTGATGCTGAAGCTGAAACTCCAATACTTTGGCCACCTGATTTGAAAAGCACTGACTCATTTGAAAAGACCCTGATGCTGGGAAAGATTGAAGGCAGGAGGAGAAAGGGATGACAGAGGATGAGATGGTTGGATGGCATCATCAACTCAATGGACATGAGTTGAGTAAACTCCAAGAGTTTGTGATGGACAGGAAGGCCTGGTGTGCTGCAGTCCATGGGGTTGCAAAGAGTCAGACACAACTGAGCAAGTGAACTGAACTGAACTGAACTAAATTTGTTAAGGCTCATTTTGTGCCCTGATATGTAGTTAATCCTAGAAAATGTTCCATGTACACTTGAAAATGTGTACTCTGTTTTACTTTGTGATGTAATGTCCTGAAAAATATCAATTGAGTCTAACATTCTATTGTATCATTTAGTATCTGTTGTCATATTGATTCTGTCTAGAAGATCTTTCCACTGATGTGAATGGGGTATTAAAGTCTCCTACTGTTATTGTATTCCTGTCAATTTCTGTGTTTATGTCTGCTAGTATTTGTTTTATGTATTTGAGTGCTCCTATATTAGGTACATATTTATATTGATAACTATAAAATCCTCATCTTGTATTGATCCTTTTACCATTA
This sequence comes from Bos taurus, assembly GCF_002263795.3. NCBI lineage: Eukaryota > Metazoa > Chordata > Mammalia > Artiodactyla > Bovidae > Bos > Bos taurus. The sequence goes on from NC_037328.1 coordinate 95,108,714, forward strand.
TATAGTGTCCTTCTTTAACTTTCTGTTGTTGTTATTGTTTTTTCCTTTTTTCTTGGTGGCTCTGCTGTTGGCACGTAGGATCTTAGTTCCCTGACCAGGAATTGAACCTATGCCACTTGAAATGGAAGTGTGAGGTCTTAACCACTGGATCACCAGAAAGTCCTATCTTTCTATACGGCCTTTGCTTCAAAGTCCAATTTATCTGATATGAGTATTGCGACCCTCACTTTCTTGTCATTTCCTTTTGGATGAAAAATCTTTCTCAGTCCCCTCATTTTCAATCTGTGTGTGTCCTATGCCCTAAAATGGGTCTCTTTGGGGCAGCATATTGTATAGGCTTTTATTTACTTTTTACTGCATCTGCCACTCTGTGTCTTTTGATTGGAGCATTTAGTCCATTGACATTTAAGGCAGTCGTTAATAGATATGTATTTATTTCCATTTTAAACTTTGTTTTCCCATTGATTTTGTATTTCTTCTTTCCTCCTTTTATTTTTCCTTTTGTGGCTTGATGATTTTGTTTTGTGTTATACTTGTCTTCTTCTTTCTGGTTTTTGTGACTCTTTGTAGGTTTTTGTTTGTGGTTACTCTGTGTTACGAGTATGTTAACCCTTTATAACCACTTACCTTAGATGGGTAGTTATATAGGCTCAAACACATTCTAATTTTTAAAAATCTACATTTTCTTACTCTCCTCCCACACATTTTATAATTTTTATGTCTTTTACATTTTCATATCATCATTTTTCTGTTCATTGTGGTTATCATCACTTTTACAGAAAAATTTTGATTAAAAAAAATTCTGTATATGGCTTAAGTTATTTTCTAATTGTGATTTTCTCTTTCCCATATATTCTTTACTATTTGGAGAAGACTCTTCAATATTTCCTTTAGTATAGGTTTAGTATTGCTGTAGGTTTTGCTTCTCTGAGAATTTTTTATAGGTTATATAAAAAATTTATAGGTTTTGCTTCTCTGAGAATTTTTTTTTATCTTTCCTTCTATTCTAGTTGATGATCTTACTGGGTAGAATATTTTAGGTTGCAGATTTTTCTCTTTCAGAGTTTTGAATATATTAATATCTTGCCACTTCCTTCTCACCTGCAAAGTTTCTGTGGCAAAATCAGCTGATGGTGTTATGGGGGTTTCCTTGTAATTCACTTCATTTTTCTCCTGCTGCCTTTAAAATCCTCTGTTTAACTTTTGCCATTTTTATTATAATATGTCTTGGTATAGATGTGTTTGGGTTTGTCTTATTTAGAACACTCTGTGCTTCCTATACCCGAATATTTGTTTCCTTCTTTAGGTTTGGGAAGTTTCCAGCCATAATTTCTCAAAATATGAAGGAAAGGTCAATCCCCCTTTCCTTCCCCTTCTGGTATCCCTATCATGTGTAGATTGGCAAACTTTATATTATCCTGTAGGTCTCTTACATTACTTTCACTTTTTTTCATTTGGCTTTCTGTCTGCTGTCCTGATTGGGTGATTTCTATTTTTCTATCTTCCAGGTCACTTCTTTGTTCTTCATTATTCTTTCTGCTCTTCACTGCCTTTAGTCCAGCTTTGGTCTCTGCAAATGAGTTTTATAATTTTTCTTGGTTCCTCTTTATAGTTTCTAGTTCCTTTCTAGAGTACTTTGCATTTCTGTTGATAGCCTTTAATTCCTTCAGTATTCTCATCTTCTTTTTGAAACTGCTGTCTAGGCTGAAGAGGCCTGCTTCATTGTTGTTCTTTTAGAGGAATGCTCTCGGTCTTTTAACTGTGAGTGGTTCCTCTGCTTCTTCATTTTACTTATATTTATCTTACTCTGTGAGTTTAGGATAAACAGTTATCTACTGTGGTCTTAGAGGGCTATTTATATGTGGGGTGGTCCCTGGGTAGCTTGTGTGGGTTTAGTATATTTGGTAGAGGGCTGTTTTCAGTGTAGATGCCTGCTGTCTCTTTCCTCAGTGGGTGCTGGTCATTATCCCTTAGATAGGGGATGTGCATATGTGGTGGCTGGTGCCCAGTCTTGGAGTTCTCAGTGGTGGCGGGCAGTTCGGGTACATTCCCAGGGCATGAGATGGGAGTGGATGTAGCTTGCAACCACACCTGGGCAGGTGGTGGTGGTGGGGCTCACAACCACTTGTGGCGTCCAGCTGAGTGGCGGCTTGCTGAGTTTGTGCAGTCAGTGTCCTGCCCTCTGGGAATACAAGTGCAGACATAGGAAAAAAGGCTACAGTTTGCACCCTGCCCTCCCCCTCATATGCCCCCCAAACAATGGTCTCTGGTTTCTAAGGCAGCCCAGGCCTCCTTGGCATACATGGTTGCATTGGATTTCAGTCCCTCACATCTGTCTCCACATAGCAACCCCAGTTCTCTCCTTGGTTATGATCTCCGAAGTCTGAATTCGAGCACCCAGCCCCCTTCTGAGTCGATGGATGTGCATGTCAGGCTGGGAAGCGCAGAGGAGTTGTACTGACTGTCTGTGCAGTACTCCCTTTGTTCTGGTTGTCACAAATTGGCTACTGTGCTTTCCTTCAAGGTTCTGAAGTTCCCCTTCTGTTCTGGCTGATCTCCCACAAGTGAGGGGGCTTCACAGGGTACAGGAACCTTTCTCCTCTCACAGCTTCCTTCCAGTGGCACAGGTTCCATCCCATTTACTTTCTTGCTTTTTTCCTCCCTCTTTTTTTCTGCCCAGTCATGTGGAGATTTTCTTACCCTTTCCACAATCTAAGGTCTTCTGCTAGCATTCAGTAGATATTGTGAGAATTGTTCTGCACATAATGAGTTAGTGTGATTTGTTGTGTTTGTGGGAGATGGGAGCTTCACATCTTACTATATCACCATCTTGATCACTCTCCTGTATATAATAATTTAAATAAGCCCCTTTTGCAATATGAAATATGTCTTACATACTTTCTATCCTGGTTGGGAATCTTCTGGTCTCTTGTGTCAGTAAATACCCAAGTCCAAGTAGCTTAAACACAAAGGGGCAGAAGGAAAGCAAGGAAGGGTGTTCTCAGTGAATCTATGTGCTTAGTCATTCAATTGTGTCCAACTCTTTGCAACCCTATGGATTGTAGCCTGCCAGGTTCCTAGAGAATCCATGGAGATTCTCTAGCAAAAATACTGGAGTGGGTTAGCAGGCCCTCCTCCAGAGGATTTTCCCAACCCAGGGAATGAACCCAGGTCTCCCGCATTGCTGGTAGACTCTTTATTGTCTGCACTACCAGAACCTAAAGAGAGAATAAATAAAACCTTAAATATATGGTCCCTCTGCTTTGCTTCTCTCTTCCTGCCAGCATATTTTCTCTAACTGACCACTTGCTTATTCTACACTGAGAAAACCAGTTGCTCAAAATCTTCAAAGTTTTCATCTTGCAGTTACAGGCATAACTTAATCCCAAATGGTTGGGGGCCCATCTCTAGAATAATTTAAGTCTGGGCAAGGGATTTTGGGAAAACACAGCAACTTGTGGAGAATCAAGTGGATGGAGTTGGAGGTGGGAAAGGATGCCCCTAGCTCACTACCCAGAGGAGGGAGTGGCAGATGAGTAAGTAGAGGCCCATTATATTTTCCTTCCATCCCACATGCCCATTGCAAAAACAAAATCTACTCTATCTTGTCTCAGGTTCTACAAAATAACATTATTGAAACTTCAGGGTTCAGGAAAAAACACTGTAACTTTAGATAAGCTAATTCTTAGTCTTGTGAATATTCTTAAGTATTGAATGTGAAAATATGCACAGTAAGACAGGAAGGGATAAGCAGGTTATTGAGGCAGGTAGGGCTCAGCTGCATGAAGTTTCTCATTCGGCTCCATCTCCAACTGTGTGTGGATTGTGAGTTTTTATTCCCACTCCTTTCCCCCTAAAGTCTGAGAGGGAAAAAGAATGTATCTGCAGATGCTAACTTAAAATATGTGTCGCATAGACCCATTTGTATTTTTAGGAGGCAGTGTTCCACAGTGTATTGTTCTCAAACTTTAGTCCTATTTGTTTATCAGTCCTATGATTCCTGCCATATCTGAGTAGCACCTGCACTATTTACTTGCTCTATTTCATTTGTAAACTTAAATATCCACTGTAACCCTATGTTTTTCTTTAATGTGCTAGTTAAAATTTTCCCTAGTACAGAAAACAAAAACTACCTAATTTGAAAGGTGTTGGCCTTCAAGCCTGGGAGACAGCATCTCAAGTGACCCTGAGAGAACTGCTTTGAGGAGATGAGGGGAGGAGCCAGGTTATATAGAAGTTTTACAACAAAGGGCAGGTAGTCAGAACGTTGAAAGATTGTTACATAAAGAAAACCAGATATCCCAAGTTAAGGAATGTAGCACTTTTCTATGTATGGGAAGATGCATGAGTCTGGGCTCACTGAAATCATTCCTTTTATATGCATCTTAGCTATCTGGGGCCAGTATCCTGTGTTTTCATTCGCATCATGAGCTTCCTTGGGGCTCACCATAGGGAGTGGCTGCAGCCTGATGGTTAACAGATGGCAGGTATTCTCCTTCCTGAGTGCTCTTAAAGCTCACATTGGAGGGTTGTAGTCACTGATGACTGTTACATCCTTGTTTACTGATGTGGCAGGAAATACCCCATTTCTTAGCAATAACCACTTAGTTATCTTGTTTACCTCCTCACTTTGGAAAACAATGCTATAGTGGAAAATCATCAGCATTCAATGTCTCATGTCTGCAAGAAACTGTTTGTCTAAATTGAACACATTTCTCTTATAATTTGCTCAGATAGAAAACAAAATCTGTACCTTTGGTTCTCACGGGAAAAAATTAAGCATCTTTATTTATCCTTTGGCTCAGAAAAGAGGGAAGAATTTTATTTCTTCTATATGGTTTTGTTTACCATGAAACTAATTTTTATTACATGATATATAAATAAATCTTTCAGCTAAACAGCAAACATATTACAGTTAAGACCAAAATCCTCTTTGATCATCACCTCCCTATTCCTCCCATGGACAGAGGAGCATGGTGGGCTACAGTCCATAGGCTCTCAGAGTTTGTCGTGACTGAACCAACTTAGCACACATACACAGAATCTCTACTCCTTATTAGTGGGTCTTCCCTGGTGGCTCAGTCAGTAAAGAGTCTGCCTGCAATGCAGGAGACCCGGGTTCAATCCCTGGGTCAGGAAGATCCCCTGGAGAAGGAAATGGCAACCCACTCCAGTATTCTTGCCTAGAGAATTCCATGGACAAAGGAGCCTGGTGGGCTACAGTCTATGGAGTCACAAAGAGTTGGACATGACTGAGTGACTAACACTTTTATTTTCTTTTCATTAGGGTAAATCCAAGTTATGAATTTGGCTTCCCTGGTAGCTCAGCTTGTAAAGAATTTGCCTGCAATGCAGGAGACCCTGGTTCGATTCCTAGGTCAGGAAGATCCCCTAAAGAAGGGATGGGCTACCCACTCCAGTATTCTTGTGCTCCCCTGGTGGTTCAGCTGGTAAAGAATTTGCCTGCAATGCAGGAGACCTGGGTTCGATCCCTGGGTTGGGAAGATTCCCTGGAGGAGGGTGTGGCAGTGTTCTCCAGTGTTCTTGCCTGGAGAATCTCAATGAACAGAGGAGCCTGGTGGGCTCGGACATGACTGAGTAACTAAGCACAAGTTAAGAATTCAGATTGTATCTTTCCAGACTTCTTCCTTTGAATTTGGCCACTAAAGTATCATTGTGTTTTAATGGTGAGTTAATGCTCCTCCATCCATGGGATTTGCCAGGCAAGAGTACTGGAGTGGGGTGCCATTGCCTTCTCCAATGTATACTCACAGGTTTCCTTAAATGCCTGGAGGCAGTAAGTCTTCATTTGTCAAGGGACTCTGTATGATGGAGTACACTTTCAATACACAGGGAATTTATAATTCTGCCTTAACCTTCACTTCCCACTTGCACAAGGCCTGAAGATCAGTCAGAAGTGAGATCAGGGCCTTCTCAGGTCTTTGCTGAGCATGCACACAGCCCTGCTCATGCACATAGACTTCTAGACCCGGAGAACTACGTTACAAGCTTTTAAAACCCCTTAAGGATATCTCATGCTCCCAATCTTGAAGTTTTGGGCCAACTCTTGTTTGCTGCCATTGGTACTGCAGCCTCAAGTAGCTGCAGGGTTAGACTATTGCACTACATAGCTTGCAATAAGTGCCTTGGGTATACAGCTTTCCCATAAAATGAGCTCTAAGGCAGGTTAAATACCACTACCCTGCCAATGGGGCTTTTCCAGAGAGCTGTGAGACAGGTTAAACAGTGAAATGTGCTAGGGATGAGCCATTTTGAGGTGCTCCAAACCCAGTGTGCTACCTCTGGCTGCTGGTTTTCAAGGCTGGTATGGAGCTGGGGTAGGGAAGGGAGGTATCAGTTCAGCTCAGTTGCTCAGTCGCTCTTTGCAACCCCATGAATCACAGCATGACGGGCCTCCCTGTCCATCATTAACTCCCAGAGTTCACTCAAACTCACGTCCATCGAGTCAGTGATGCCATCCAGCTATCTCATCCTCTGTTGTCCCCTTCTCCACCTGCCCCCAATCCCACCCATCATCAGAGTCTTTTCCAATGAGTCAACTCTTGGCATGAGGTGGCCAAAGTACTGGAGTTTCAGCTTTAGCATCAGTCCTTCCAATGAACACCCAGGACTGATTCCCTTTAGGATGGACTGGCTGGATCTCCTTGCAATCCAAGGGACTCTCAAGAGTCTTCTCCAACACCACACTTCAAAAGCATCAATTCTTCGGCGCTCAGCTTTATTCCCAGTCCAACTCTCACATCCATACATGACCACTGGAAAAACCATAGCTTTGACTAGACGGACCTTTGTTGACACAGTAATGTCTCTGCTTTTCAATATGTTATCTAGGTTGGTCATAACTTTCCTTCCAAGGAGTAAGCGTCTTTTAATTTCATGGCTGCAGTCACCATCTGCAGTGATTTTGGAGCCCCCCAAAAATAAAGTCTGACACTGCTTCCACTGTTTCCCCATCTATTTGCCATGAAGTGATGGGACCAGATGCCATGATCTTAGTTTTCTGAATGTTGAGCTTTAAGCCAACTTTTTCACTCTCCTCTTTCACTTTCATCAAGAGGCGTTTTAGTTCCTCTTCACTTTCTGCCATAAGGGTGGTGTCATCTGCATATCTGAGGTTATGATGTTTCTCCTGGCAATCTTGATTCTAGCTTGTGCTTCTTCCAGCCCAGTGTTTCTCATGATGTACTCTGAATATAAGTTAAACAAGCAGGGTGACAATATACAGCCTTGACGTACTCCTTTTCCTATTTGGAACCAGTCTGTTGTTCCATCTCCAGTTCTAACTGTTGCTTCCTGACCTGCATACACATTTCTCAAGTGGCAGATCAGGTGGTCTGGTATTCCCATCTCTTTCAGAATTTTCCACAGTTTATTGTGATTCACACAGTCAAAGGCTTTGGCATAGTCAATAAAGCAGAAATAAATGTTTTTCTGGAACTCTCTTACTTTTTCCATGATCCAGCGGATGTTGGCAATTTGATCTCTGGTTCCTCTGCCTTTTCTAAAACCAGCTTGAACATCTGGAATTTCATGGTTCACATATTGCAAAGTCTGGCTTGGAGAATTTTGAGCATTACTTTACTAGCATGTGAGATGAGTGCAATTGTGTGGTAGTTTGAGCATTCTTTGCATTGCCTTTCTTTGGGATTGGAATGAAAACTGACCTTTTCCAGTCCTGTGGCCACTGCTGAGTTTTCCAAATTTGCTGGCATATTGAGTGCAGCACTTTCACAGCATCATCTTTTAGGATTTGCAATAGCTCAACTGGAATGCCATCACCTCCACTAGCTTTGTTCGTAGTGATGCTTTCTAAGGCCCACTTGACTTCACATTCCAGGATGTCTGGCTCTAGGTGAGTGATCACACCATTGTGATTATCTGGGTCATGAAGATCTTTTTTGTACAGTTCTTCTGTGTATTCTTGCCACCTTTTGTTAATATCTTCTACTTCTGATAGGTCCATACCATTTCTGTCCTTTATCGAGCCCATCTTTGCATGAAAAGTTCCCTTGATATCTCTAATTTTCTTGAAGAGATCTCTAGTCTTTCCCATTCTGTCGTTTTCCTCTATTTCTTTGCATTGATCACTGAGGAAGGCTTTTTATCTCTCCTTGCTATTCTTTGGAAATCTGCATTCAGATGCTTATATCTTTCTTTTTCTCCTTTGCTTTTTGTTTCTCTTCTTTTCATAGCTATTTGTAAGGCCTCCCCAGAAAGGCATTTTGCTTTTTTGCATTTCTTTTCCATGGGGATGGTCTTGATCCCTGTCTCCTGTACAATGTCACGAACCTCATTCCATAGCTCATCAGGCACTCTATCAGATCTAGTCCCTTAAATCTATTTCTCACTTCCACTGTATAATCATAAGGAATTTGATTTAGGTCATACATGAATGGTCTAGTTGTTTTCCCTACTTTCTTCAATTTAAGTCTGAATTTGGCAATAAGGAATTCTTGATCTGAGCCACAATCAGCTCCTGGTCTTGTTTTTGCTGACTGTATAGAGCTTCTCCATCTTTGGCTGCAAATAATATAATCGATCTGATCAGTGTTGACCATCTGGTGATGTCCATGTGTAGAGTCTTCTCTTGTGTTGTTGGAAGAGGGTGTTTGCTATGACCAGTGCATTCTCTTGGCAAAACTCTATTAGCCTTTGCCCTGCTTCACTCCGTACTCCAAGGCCAAATTTGCCTGTTACTCCAGGTGTTTCTTGACTTCCTACTTTTGTATTCCAGTCCCCTATAAAGAAAAGGACACCTTTTTTGAGTGTTAGATCGAGTTAAATACCACAAAACCTGCTCTTCTTACCAAGGTTCAGATTGTTATAAGCGTTTGGTTGGGCTTCCCAGGTGGCACAGTGGTAAAGAATCCACCTGCCAATGCAGGAGATGAAGGAGAAGAGAGTTCAATTCCTGAGTCAGGAAGATCCCCTGGAAAAGGAAATGGCAACCCATTCCAGTATTCTTGTCTGAAGAACCCCATGGACAGGAGCCTGGTGAGCAACAGTCCATGGGGTTGCAGAGTTGGACACAGCTGAGTGGGCTGGGTAGAGGTATAGGTTGAGTTAAATACCACAGAACCTGCTGTTCTTAAGCATTTGGTTAATTTCTGGAGCTTTGAAAGTTTTCAGAAAATTTTGGGCAATTTTTTTTTGCCCGTGTTTTTGCCGCTTCTTTGGAAAAGCAGATTTACAGACACCCTCACTCCATCATTCTTAGAAGTCTTGACCTCCCCTCCACCCAACCTGTTTTCTCACTGTTGATTGAAACAAAGCCAGGCATTTTTCTTTTATCAGAGGAGGTGTCATCGTCCATATCCATGCTGGGGATTTAGGGGGAAAGGTGGTCAAGTGCAGAGCAGATGCCAGCCTACAAGGACAGCTGCTGTCAATCCCTGTTGATAACCACCATTCCAGAATAAGACTTGAGTTGCTGGATGTCTCAAACCTCAGTGGATTCTGGAATTTCAGTGTTTGGTGTGCAATTCCTACATTTTACTTTATTGACTACAATTTTAAAAGGAACTAAAATACTGTACACAAAATAACACATCATGACTGAAGATGACTTGAGCAGTATCTTACGGCTCATTATCACTACTGTGTGAACTTTTCTGACCAAATTAGTCAACTGAATTCAACAAACCTTTTTTTAGCTTCTGTTCTGTGCCAGAGAAGGCACTGTGTGCTGCAGAGTTGACAGTATTGTCCTGGGTACATATTCCCTCCCCCATGCTTTTGAGGCACTTAAGAGTCTAGTGGTGGAGGTGGGAACTTCTTTTTTAGATACCACCCTGAACAGAGGGTACCAGTGCTGGTACAGATTTAATTGTTTTTTTTTTTTTTTTGCCATGCCATACAGCATGCAGGATCTTTATTTCCCCTATCAGGGATTGAACCTATGCCCCTTGTAGTGGAAGCACAGAGTCTTAAACACTGGGCCACCAGGGAATTCCCTAATTGTTTTAATTAGTCCAAGGTCAAGTGTTGAAAAGGATCATTTTGCAGTTCTGTTGAGAGAAGTGTGTGTTTATGCACCCATCATGACTGTGGATAGGGAAGGGATAAAGTGAGAGTTGCATAAATCTTTCTGAGGCAAAGGGCCAGAGAGCCAACTGCTGACCGGTGTGAACAGCACTGAAGGTGGAATCCCATAGATGCATCTTTCTTGCTGCATCCACTCATATCACACAGGAAGCATATGGCATGCCTGGTGGCTCAGACGGTAAAGAATCTGCCTGCAATATAGGAGATGTGGGTTGGATCCCTGGGTTAGGAAGATCCCCTGAAGAAGGGCATGGCTACCTATTCCAGTATTCTTGCCAGGGGAATCCCGTGGACAGAAGAGACTGGTGAACTACAATCCATGGGGTCACAGAGTTGGACACGACTGAGTGACTAAGCAAACATAGGAGAGCATATTCCCTGGGAGCTTCCTAAGAAAGGGTACTTGGGAGGCAAAAGTGTGAGAGCTGTAATTTCTAAAAATGTCTTCATGATGCTCTACCCTTGACTGAGAGTAAGCAGGTGGGAAATCTTTTTCTTTCAAAATCTTGACATACTTGCTTCACTGATTCCTTGCTTCTGGTGTTGCTACTAAGAAGTATAAAGCTACCCTGACTCCTTATCCTCCCGTGCGACCAGTTTCTCTATGTGTTGTGGAGCTTCTCTGGGTCCTATTGTTTAGAAATTTCAGGACGGTGTGATTTGGCAGAGAACCTGCTTTATCTATTGTGTTGAGCACCCTTGTGTACTTCCCCTGTGGAAACCCATGTGTTTAATTTCCTCCTCTACATTTCCTCTTCTTTCTGGAGTTCCTATTATTTGGCTGTTGAATATATCCTGGTTTGATCCTGATGTACTTATCTTTTCACTCTTCTGCTTTGTTTTGGGATTATTTTCAATTCCAGTTTCCAATCCTTCTACTTGAGTTGCTAATTTCTCAGAATGTTTCCATGTTCCTCACATGTTCTTCTTTCACAGCATCCTACCTTTAGTGTAAAGATGACTTGTCTTTTCTCATCTCTTTGGGGCGATGACAGTTTTCTGAAGCTTCCTCTCCCTTAGCCTCAGATTCTTCCAAGTTGTTAGCTTTGGACTTTTCATGTTAGCAGCTTTTATCAGATGTCAGGTTACCTTTGGTTAAGCCAGAGGACTAACAAGCTGAGAAGATTGCTGCCTGAGAGTTTCACCTTACGATAGTGGTTCTTGATCTTGGAGGTACAATGCAATCACCTGGGGAGATTTAAAAAACATTGATATTCCAGAAATACTCATTTTATTGGTGTAGGATATTCCAAAATACTCATTTTATTGGTGTAGGGTCTGACATAGGGATTTTGAAAAGCTGCCCAGGTGGTATTACTGTGTAGCCAAGGCTGAGAAGTACCACTGAAGGGTGGTACTGAACCACTTCATCTTCAGGTAAGAATAACATTCTCCAAGTCCAGGGCTTATTTTACATTCTCTTGGGGATAAACTTGGTTTCTGCAAGAATGGAGGAGCAGCTGTTTTGCTGGAAAAAGACATTATTTTTTATAATGGCATTTTTAACAGCTTTTTACCAATACTATTTTAGGCTCCCATCCCTCTTTACCATTACCTTAAAGGGAAATATGTCTATCAGGTTTTGAACCTTCAGTGAATTCGGCACGTAAATTGAGTTGGCGTTCATTCTCTTCCCTGGTAAATGAGAATTCAGCTTTCTTTGGTTGGGTTTTCAAAATTCTCGTGTTAACAATTCTTTCCCACTCTTCAGTGTTGACAGCAGTTATGACTTAAAAAAAACCCTTTAGTATATTTTCAGGAGTGAAGTGTAAGGAGCATGCAAAACTTGATGTGTTCAACTTGGCATTTTTACCCAAAAGAATGATTATCAGCATTCTTTGAGAAAGAGAGCTTTGAGTTATAAAGTTTCCCCAATCATTTTTCCCTCAGGGGGAAAAAAGATAGTAGGGATTCCTAGCAAAACAATCTAAACATCATGATGCAACCATGACTATAGTAGGAACACTATACTTTATTGCTGCTGTTGTTGCTGAACGGGACCTGGAGGAGGGAAGGGGGAGGTCAGAACTGTGCGAGTCTGTCACAGAGCAGGAGCATCCCAGGTGCTAAGTGAAGAGGCAGACCTGGGCTCCTGAGTTTGGCAGATGGATAACACGTTAGAATAAGCGTACTTTATCTACACACACTCTGAAAAAGAACTGGCTGCCCGTGGGCCTTGTCCGCAATCGCATGTTAGTTGGCCCATTTAGGGAGATCTGGACTTGCAGCCTCTTTTGAAAAAAATAGCCTACATGTTTGTGGGTGGCCGACCTGCAGGACCCCAACCAGGAGCAGGGTGGCAGCCACCCCTTTAGATGGCAAAGCAAGCTCCCTGCACTACGCCACCTGCCTGGCCTCTAAAGGCATCTGAATTTACAACTTCTGGGGTGTGGCTTAAGTATTTAAAAAGTAACAACAACAACAAAAGCAATCCTATTCATGGCAGAAGAACCCTACTTAAGTCAGAAAGAATTAAAACATTTATTGGGCATAAATATATTACATATACACTACAGATACAGTTAGGTATTACATATAGCATAGTATTTGCAAAATCTATACATTAAAATTGATATGGCAGTTTTAATACAATGTATATGAAATAGTCTAAAATTTACAATACAGGAAAACATGATTATTTTTTTTTTCTCCTAAAGTTGAAAAGCTTGGAATGTATGTCCAACAGTGAGGTAAAACATTTTGTCTTTCAATTTAAAGAATTGTGCAAGGATAACATTCAAACACATTCAATTAGGGCACTTTTCAAATTTGACAGGAATACTGAATTACTGTAGCCAACAAAACATGGTTAGAAAATGCCAACATTTCAAGTTGATAAGAACAAGGCAGATAATATGCAAAAAAACCTTTTAAAAAAGTTTTCCTTTTAAACAATTTCTTTGAGGACAAAGGGAATTTTGCTTCACATGACTGGAATTTCTTGTGCCAGAGAGGATGTTTGACATATAGAGCATCAGAAAGCCACTCACTCGTTCCTACATATTGCAAAAGGGCAAAGAGAGAAGGTTAACATAACACTTTATTTTATTGGTCATGTGTAATGGCAATATATAGTTCTATATCAATATCACATATACATAATATTTGTAATATAAAATAGTGCCGGATAGTGTGATAACTTTTTGACTGAGGAATTATAATGAACAGTCAACAATGGAGAGCAATAAAATAAAGTGCCGTCAGCTAGTGTTTCACACACTTCAGCTTTCTGGGGGTTAGACAGTATGAAAATCTCAAAGATCAAATAGTCATAGCAATTTTGGCTTAAAGTACTATTTCATAAAAAAAAAATTCCAACCAATTCTGAGAATTTCTTTATAGCAGCAGTTCTGAAGTGTTTCCAAAAAGGGATTTTATTTTTCTCCTGCAGACAAGGTTCTTGTACTCAGTTGACTCTTCATTGTTTAAAAAAAAAAAAAGCCTTCTCCCCAAAGGCATGAGATTGTTTCAGAAAATGCAGATGCAGTTGTTATAGTGGATCGTGATGCACATTTAATAGTGGAGTGAGTTTTGGAAGGCCAGAAACTTTGGCAAAAATATATTTACCTTGATGCCATCAGTTTGCAAGGCTAATTAAACTAGTTATTCTAGTCAATAACAAAATACAGAACTTTCTAGTACTTACTACATCACAATGTAGGCACACAGAATAATTCATTGATCTTAGCACTTTCTTTAAAGAGATGATTATGTTTTTCTTGGGTACATGTAAACGTTTCAATCACTGATAATGGATTTTTTTTTTTTTTGGCATTTAATGCACTAGATGCTCTTTATCTTTAAAAACACAAGAAAATGTCAGAAGAATGATAATACTACAGATGTTGCCAAGGAACAAGACTGACCTAAAATTACAAAAGTATAAAACACAAAAAAATAACATGCTACAAGGGAAAATTAGTACATAAGTACATTTAAAAAATTTTACAATAAATAAAGATTGCACTGTAATTGGCATTTAAAGTACTGTATGCAGAATATAGTATAAATAAACCAAAAACAAAATAATGTTGGTTTCCCCATGACTTTGGTATGGGAATATTATAAGCTAGTACAGGATACTGCATTTTAAGACAACATAGACCAAGCACAAAATAGCTATGATCAAGAAAAACCAAGTAGCAAAAATATACAAAAACAGAAGCAGGGGGATACACTGTGTCTGTTGCACCCTTTTGGAATATATTTGCACCTCCAACTCTTAAATGTCCCTGAGGTACGCAAACATTATGGACTTCATATACATAATCCAATGACTTTGGGTTAAAATTGACAATCTCATGAATGAAAATAAACATGCAAGAGTAACACTTTGCACTCCAATAGCACCTGTTGATCAAGGATCTCAAAGCACTTACAAACATTAGAATCCCCATTTTATTTTTTATTTTTAATGCATGGGAAAACTGAGGCACAGAGAGGTAAAGTGACGTGTTCAGGTCACGCAGCAAGTTAGTGACAGATCCAGGGAGAGAATCTAGGCTCCTTGACCCCCAAACACCCTGTGCTTATTACCAGCAAATACCATTCCCTCTCCACACATAGCCAGGTCAACCCCCAAAAATAGGAACTACAAATTTATTGGGTTTTAATTTTCATTTGCTGTTAGATTAGTATTATGTGCACTGAATTAAGGAACTGAAATTCAATCACTTCATTGATACCTCAAAGAACAGCCTAAAGGCAAATCTTTCAAAAATAATGAGCTGACATATAAGGAGACTGCTCACAATTAGTGTAAATCATGGACAATGGGCAGAGGCACTAAACTGTCACCAGTTCTCGTCATATAATTCTGGTCAAACATAACAGAATATAATAACTCTAGTGATTAGATTAGAAGTAGTTATATACAAAGACAAACAAGTTAAAGCAGCTTTTAAAATAGCTGAACAAGGAAACAACTAACTATTGCACAATGCCCTCGAAAAGTTACTGCTATGAATTGACGTGGTAAAATCTACAATGCTCCATAATTTATAGGTGCATTTTGGTTACTTGATTTCTTAGACAGGCAGCTCATAGTGTTAAAATCATAAGAAATACAGATTATTAAAACATTTTAGATTAAAGTACACATTTTGATTTCGATGAGCTAAACAGTTAAATAACTGAGTGACAACATGGTTGTTTAGGGCAGCCTTATCTGAGTGAACATATCTTCCGTTACGTGGTGGTTTTTGTGTGGTAATACTCTGACAATGCCGAAATCCTAGCCCTGTAAGTACACACGCTGTGATTCATGGTCACAGATACAGATGATCAAGACATAAGAAGTGAACGGTGAATATAAATTACTAAACTGTAACATGGGAAAAAAAAATCAAAGGCTTGCAAAAGACATCAGTGAAGACAGAATAAAGGCAAATCTGAAAATTTTAAAAGAAAACATAAGCTAGCTTTTGGTATCTGGTTTGCTTTTTTTTTTTTTTTTTAATCCAGTTTAACCTCTTCCTAGTTTTGCATTTCAAAAAGGTGCACCAAAACACTGATATTTTTTTCCTAGCTAAATCTGTAAAATAAGTATATAAATCAAAGAACAAAAGGGCTTAAAAAAGGGAGTATCTGAATAAATGTGTATATTAAAATGAGTAGCATTAATTAAATTCATACCTCTAGTTTTGTTGGGTTTGTTTACTTCATTAAGAAGTACTGTAATATAAAGGCAAATAAAATGGATAAAGTTGCAAAGCCAACCACAATGAGGGCTGCAAACTGTTCATCAGTAGGCATCATGCTCTTCATTTTGGGATCATCTAAGCTCCCCATGTCCCCTGTAAGCATGACCTCACTTCGTTGTAGTACAAAAGCCGCAGAGGGACTGAAAGCTCCGCTTAGCTCCTGAGAGGTGTCTAAACAGCGACGACATGCACACACGCGGAACCGATAGTCTGTGTTGGTCTGGAGGCCTGAGATTTGGAATGTGGCTTCTTCTCCCTTGTACACCTTCAAGAAAAGAAAAGTCCTGGTCAATTAATTTATAACAACACTGTGGTCTCTGAAGTAATAATCATATAACATTGGGTCCTTATAGAACTGGTTTGGTTTAAATGAACTCCATAACAACAAAGAGTACATGGAATGGCATTTGTCCAAGTCTGTATTTCATCCATAAACTATTCTGACCTACTCCAAATAAAATATAAATTCAGTGACTCTGATATTGACAGGAGGTAAGGCACTCATCAGTACTGCAGCTGATACAAGTAATGGTGATGCATCTAGCTGAATTTTAATAATTTAGGCTATAAATCAGCAGATGACTTAATTCTTATAAGGGCTCTCTGATCTTGGTGCACAGAATTTTTTAAAATGTAAACAAAAACAAATTACAGAAATAAAGTGTAAAGTCTCAGTTGACATTCACTAGTGGCTACACCATGAAACCCTACTCCATTAGATAGCTCACGTCAGCCCTAAGAGGTAAACACTATTTTGACTTTTCATTCTGTACTTTGTTTTGTCTGCTCTAGAGGTTCATACAAATACAATCAAATCCTGTGCACTTTCCTGTGCCTAGGAGATTCATCTGCATTCTCAATTCAGTAGCTGTTCCTTTTACTGAAGAATAAGTATTTTATCACATGCCTGTACACTGATGTGTCCATTTGCTCTTTGACAAATATTTGCATTATTTCCAGTTTGGAGTTTTTATACAGTAAGAGTACTATGAACATTTTTGTACAAATCTTGGACCAAGTGCTGAGTGTAACTCCATATCTAACTGCATGGGAAAGTTTTAACAAGCACATCCCTTTGCACTCCTGCCAGCTAAGCATGAGAGTTCCAGTTGCTTCACACCCTCACCAACATTTGTTATTGTCAGTCGTTTGTATTTTAGTCATTCTAATGGGTGAGACTGGTACCTCAGTTGCATTTCCCTGATGCTTAAAGGTGTTTCCCACCTCTTCATGTGCTTATTTGGTCATTCATATAACTTCTTTTGTGAACTGTGTCTTCAACTGTTTTGCCTATTTTAATTTGCAGTGGTTCTTTAATATAATCTGGATGTAAGTTCTTTGTCAGATATGTGTTATGAATATTTTCTCCCAGTTTTGTGGCTTACCTAATCATTTTTAAAGAATTTTTTTGATGCAGTCCTATTTATCACAAATTAATATTTACTGCAATGGTTTGTCTTAAGTGTTTCCTGTTTGACCAACCTGTCCTTTTCCATTTTTCTTCTACTTTGTTCTTCTATCAAAGTGGTATTGATACTCAAAACACTTAGAGGAAATGATAATCACCTTAAAATTACATAAAAATCCATGTCTTATGTTAGAGATAGGAAAAAACTAGCTGAAACTCAAATCAGTAAAGAGATTTGGTTAATTAAATAGCAAAGTAAAATTAACCAAACACTTTCTAGCTGAGTAGCACTGAGTTAGCTTCATAAAGTGCTTAAAACATGGGTGGTATGTAAGTAACTGCACAGCAAAAGTTAGCTATTATTATTACTACTACTACTGTTTAGAATTTTAAAATACTTCAAATATATTTTTAACATACAGTGATCAAAAGTGATAGGGGCATTTTTAGTGATAGGCCACCTTAGTAAAACTGTGAATTTTGCCCATTAACATAAATTCCCGAGAAAATAGAGAGTATTTCCAACAATCTCAACTCTGTCTGAAACACTTGCCAGAGTCAGTGGGAATCTACAAACATTCAGTTGCTAAAGACCAGCACATAAACTTCCATAAGAAGCAGGACATCGTATTAGAGAACACAAGTGCACTGGCCACTCATTCAGTGTTGTGCAAACTGAAAGAGCTAGAAGATTGTAGTTTAGAAAAGGCATCAGAACATCCAATGTTCACCTGATATTCAGCCTTTTGAAAATTTTTTTCTCCCTCCTTTTCAAACTTTAGAAGTAGCCATAAGAGTCTTATTGTACTTTTGTTTAGTGAGTAAGCCCCGGAAAATCAATTGTGTTTCTCATATTTCCCAGATTCACCCATCTTTTGCTATTCCCTTTTATAAGATTTGAAGCATGTTCCTCCAGGTGAGTTACTCTGTTTCTCTGTGAAGATTGTGGCATGTGTCTTAGCAGCTGTGGTTAGACTGAACAGGGCTGGAGCAGCCAAGAACAAAAGAGCTGTAAGAAAACCCCAGTGATCCTGAGAGATCACTCCTTTCTCATAGCTCACTGTTCCAATGATAAGTTAGTTAAATGGCTATTTTAAGATGAACTTGTCGTCATGGTGACTGCCCCAACCCAGACACAGCCAGCTATTCAGGCATTCAGACTACACCATGATGATACTGTCTGTGGATTATTTCCCAACATCATGTGCGTGGTCTCAGGAAAACAATGGTGCCCCTTTTTTTCTTTACAGAGACCTTTTCATTGTGAATGTTCTTTACTTAATTTCCCAAATTTAGATGCTCAAATCAGTATTTTTCGAAACAAGTCTTTTCTTCAAAACAACAGGGACCACCATACTACCAGTCCCTTCCCCTATCTGAGCTTTGGTTGCCTATCTGCAATAGCCCAGGTAAACAATCTATTCTAACTCTATGGTGGCAGTAGTTAGGATGTTGATGGAGTTGAAGAAAAGATGCCATCTAAGCTTTAGCTATAAGGTTTCTCAATACATTTCTTTCATCGATCCTTTTGGAGGTCTCACCTCTTGAAATGTTCACACTTATCAAAGGGTGAAATATGGTAGCTACTGGAGCTCTTTTGTGTAACCCCAGGGAACTGGCATCAGGATTCCAGGTCTAAGTCCTTGCTCTGGCACTTTCTAGGTTTGTGACCTCAGGCAAATAATAGCTTTGAGCCTTACTTTTCTCATCTTTAGCATGTGACAGTAACAGTACCTAACTTAAACCCAACAAGGGATTATTAAATAAGAAACTGTGTCAAATGCTTTGTGAAAGGACTATGCTGGAGGTAAGTCCTCTTTATCAAATTTAATCCTTCTGATTACTCTGGCAGCTGAGTAGTAGTCCCATTTTAGAGATGAGAAAGCTAAGGATCAGAGAGCTGTTAATTTCTTGAGGTCTCAGGCAAATAAGGGTAGTTAGTGGTAGACCCCAGAGGAGATCTCACATCTAACTCACCCCTGCTCATCACCGGAACTGCTGCAGCTCCACTGGTTCCATGTCCTTGGGTTGAACCCACCCTCCATGTTAGTCCTCATCTAGTGACTATGGTGTGATACCAAGTGTACTTCTCTTGGCCTTCTGACTTTGTCTTCCCAGGGAATCTGATAACTTCTCTGGTGCTTCTGTGAAACACTTCCAGATCACCCCACCCTGGGTCCCACTGCCTTTCCTTTATGAGTATGGAAAGCAGGCCCCCAATCCAGACTGTGCCAAGGAAAGACATGGGCAGCATTTCTGTGATGTGTCCTCTTAATTTATGCCACACTGACGACCTCATGGCTGAAAACCACTTAGTAACCTATTTCCCCACAGATGTGTGAGAGATTTTTGGAAAGTTGATATAGTTTCATTTATATCTAGTGTTAAATTATTTCTATGGTTTCCAGAATTTGCATGGCTAGCTCCTTCTATGAAAGTTGGCTCAGAAGTATATTTAATTTTCCAGAAACCCAATTCATGGAATCTTGAATAGAGACTTTACATACATTTTTTTGATTTATATCTCTTCTCTCCCTAAAGATCCCTGAAAACGTGTTTTGAAAGTAAAGGAATGCGACTTTTCTCATACCCTTAGGCAAAAAGCTTAGTGAAGGAAAAATGAATATCTAATTGAAGGGAACTTCTTTAATGACAAGTCCAATCAAAAGTTGAGCTTTAATTTGTAAATGTTTTTCTTTTAGCTCTTGTTTTAACTGGAAGACCTCACCCCTTTCAAAAGCACTGTCAACACAATGTTTTTATTATCTTTATATATATATGTGATAAATAGATTGAGTGTGGGACTGTGTTCTATTTCCACAGCAAATAGTACATGGCTATAACAGAGAAAGATGCTCATCGAATGTTCTCTAATTCGAACCCTTAAATACTTAAGAGTAGATATGCTTATACCACACAGTTTGAAAAGAGGAAAATTACCAGCAATAAGTACATGTGAACATTAAGTATTAGAACCCCCACACAAAGCACAGGGTATGGTATAGGTACAGCCATGATTAGACAATGGAATCATTAACGATTGAGCTGTTTTCATTGCACTGATAGTAGTCAACAACACTACAAAATGAAACAATCCCAATACTCCATTTCCTGAGGACTCTGGTTCCACAGGTTTGAGACAACTGAGTTGTTTTTGTGAGAATAATCACAGCCATAGGATCACACAGTCAGTAGGTCATCAGGCCTGCGGCACAGTTCAGGGGACTTTTCATGGGACTGTGCCTCTCTCTGCAGCAGGCTGTGCCTCTTCTCCCTTTGTTTTCATTCATTTTGACAGGGGCACCATTATGGGCTCTTCCTCCTGCCTCAACCCAATTTAAAAGGCATAGCTCCATCTAAGATTATCTTTATTGAAGTAACCAATCATAATATCACAGTAAGTATACATGCAATATTATTTTTACAAAGATATTTCTGTCCTTGATTTGGTGTGCAATCTATATTTAAGTAATTTTGACATGTTTACTCCAAGTGAGAGGATTTAAAGTAATACCCAGATAATCAAAACAAAGAATCTGTGACCCTCAATTCAGAGTAACATGCTGTGTAATTGAAATCCTTGAAATCTCTTTTACTAATTCTCCCAAGAAAAGGAGATATAACTGCCCAGCATCACCATCTGCACAGCACCCTCTCAAGACTGAACAGAGCTGATGTCCACAGTAACCCTGAAAAGGAGAATTAGCATCTCCACTTTGACAAGACAGCAAGGCTCAGAGAGGTGAATAAGTCCTCCAATACCACATGACTACAAAAGGCAGACGTGACCTTCCTGGGCCCCTTGCTGAAGTGGGCATTTACTAACCTGCAGGATTCCTCTGTGGAGGGTGCAGTGCTGGGCAGGAACTGTTGCTCCTGAGCCAAAGAGGACGCGAAGGGCACTATTACCGAACTGCGTCTTGGGGGCATGCTGTTTCCACCCCAATGGGACTGGAAGCTCTGAGAGCACAGATTCTGCCATTCTGTTATATGCCAGGCAGCCCTCACTGTACAGAGCACCTGAGTTTCTCAATGAATCAGGGGTCCTATACCAGAATTCCAGGAAACTGAGTATACATTTGTTTTATATGCAATTTAAAATGGATGTATGCATGAATATTTTTCTGGTAGAAGGTGGGGGGGGGTCATATCCTTCATCAGATACTTAAAGGGACCTATAAACCTACAAAGTGTTGAGAGTCAGTAAGACAAATAATAGCTTTTAAATATTCCCATCTTGATCTATTCTTACTTTGCTTTGGATTTGAACCTTTATGAAAATAGACAGTCATAGCATGTTTAATTTCTGTTAGGGAATTAAATTGCAAACCATTAAAAAATATGCAGGTTCCAAGTCTTTAAAATCATTCCATCAAGGTCAAGAGAAGATCTTTCTTCACAGTACCTTGTGTGATACCACAAAGAATCAATACATGTCCCAATACTCTATTTTAAAAATGATACAAAACAAATTCAGAGATGCCATCAAGTTAAAGGTGGAGCTCTATGAATTTTCAGATGCTTCAAAGGTTTTCTTAATGCAATAAATCTGAGCAGCAACAGTACTAATAATAAAATTTTGGCTCCCAATAGGTAATACTTTCTTATAGTTTGTTACCCTTTTCTTACCTTCAGTGTTTATATTTACACACTTTATATAAAAATCATTGCATCTGAACACAAATGTATATCATTTCACTTTCTTGATTATAAAACTGCTTATGTTCTGTCTTGTGAGGTGAAAAAAGTCACCTGCACATACACACAATTTTCATTCTTTTCTTGAATGCTTTACAATTAATGTCTGGAAAGAACTTTCAAGCTTCTTGAAAAAAGCTTATGCTTGAAAGACTTTTTAAATGGCAGAAAAGCCAAATCAATATATGCATGCATACTAATGCAGAGTAAAACTTTAGGTGAGGACTTAATACTTGAAGTTAATAGACTGTTTCATAATTAGAACCAGCTGCTCACCCTACATCATGATAGCTAAACAAAAGAAAGCTAATTACAGAGTTTAACTCAATGTTTCCGGCAAAATATCAGCAAAAGCCTTGGCCCTTGCCATATGTTGCCTGTAAAAAATGAGCTTGGGGAACAGAAGCGTACTGTCCTATGATGGGTGATTTTTTTCACCTAAGTTACAAATATCACTTCTAAATCCCCCCTATGGTCAAGTTTAATTCTCATCCCCACTGCAAGTATAAATCACCCTGTTCCTTTGAAACAGGCCTCTTTCATGCATGCAAAAAACATTTACAGAATGCCTAGCTATGTTCCAGTCCTGGGAAGATAAAAATGAATAACACAAGCCCACACATTAATGAATCCTGTGTGATTAGTGCTGTAACTGAAGTATACACAGTGCTTCCTATAAGCCCACAGCTCTGCCGTGGTGTATGCTCTACACTGATGACCTCTCATTTTCTTTTCCTTTGCCTCTATGAATTCAAAGCCTGTTATCTCTGGACTATAAACAGGCTTCATTCCCTATCTCGTGTCCAGAACAAGTGAATGTAGGGCTCAAAACATCATGCTTAAGTTAATGCTTACTGAATAGGGAGAAGCAAAAAACTCAGTACAAATTGTCCCTGACTCAACTGTGACTTTTCATGTACCACTACCTGCCTAATCATTTCTTGGTAAATGCAGGAAACACATGGTTACAAGAAGATTGCTAATTCCTATCCACTGAGCCTGCCCTGGTTTAACTGTGTTTTCACCAAGAAACACTATTTATAGCTGTTTATTTATAAGAAATATATTGTGAAGCATATATGTAATTGTATATTAGTATTTGTATGTTCATGGGTTAAAATATTTTAGCATTAAACAGCAAGATTCAAAGCAGCACATCTACCAATGAAATCTAATTTGAATAAACCTATACTCTGGCCATGCCTGATGTATAGATATTGAATAAATAATGCTTTTTCAATGAAAAACAGCAATCAGTGTGCTTTGAGAAGCAGAACATTTACCCAAGAACAAGCGGAAAAGCGTGGTAGCTGGAGAAAAGGTTATAAAATACAGTGATGCATGTACTGCTGGGAAGTGAATATTGTTAAGTGTTAAATGATATGTTGTAAAATTTGTAACATTTCATCCTTTAACCCTTTTTTACAATGCTACGGGATAGGACGATTCTATTGGTGTTAAAGTTGACTAAACCTAGTGGGAGAAAAAATCCTCCATTCTCCATGTGAGCTGAAACTCTGAAATCAATCATATCTTTGAGGTAAGTTGAAAGAGTAACACATGTAAAATTATTTACTGTGAAGAATTGGAACAAATAATTTCACAATTATATGGAAACACAAAAAACCTCGAATAGCCAAAGCAATCTTGAGAAAGAAGAATGGAACTGGAGGAATCAACCTGCCTGACTTCAGACTCTACTACAAAGCTACAGTCATCCACACAGTATGGTACTGGCACAAAGACAGAAATATAGATCAATGGAACAAAATAGAAAGCCCAGAGATAAATCCACGCACCTATGGACACCTTATCTTTGACAAAGAAAGCAAGAATATACAATGGAGAAAAGACAATCTCTTTAACAAGTGGTGCTGGGGAAAATGGCCAACCACCTGTAAGAGAATGAAACTAGAACACTTTCTAACACCATACACAAAACCAAACTCAAAATGGATTAAAGATTTAAATGTAAGACCAGAAAATATAAAACTCCTAGAGGAAAATATAGGCAGAACACTCTCTGACATAAATCACAGCAAGATCCTCTGTGACCCACCTCCCAGAGTAATGGAAATAAAAGCAAAAATAAACAGACGGGAACTAATTAAACTTAAAAGCTTTTGCACAATGAAGGAAACTATAAGGTGAAAACACAGCCTTCAGAATGGGAGAAAATATTAGCAAATGAAACAACTGACAAAGAATTAATCTCAAAAATATACAAGCAGCTCATGCAGCTCAATACCAGAAAAATAAACAACCCAATCAAAAAATGGGCCAAAGAGCTAAAGCAGACATTTCTCCAAAGACGACATACAGATGGCTAACAAACACATGAAAAGATGCTCAACATCACTCATTATCAGAGAAATGCAAATCAAAACCACAATGAGGTACCATCTCATGCCGGTCAGAATGGCTGCGATCCAAAAGTCTACAAGCAATAAATGCTGGAGAGGGCGTGGAGAAAAGGGAACTCTCTTACACTGTTGGTGGGAATGCAAACTAGTACAGCCACTATGGAGAACAGTGTGGAGATTCCTTAAAAAACTGGAAATAGAACTGCCATACAACCCAGCAATCCCACTGCTCGGCATACACACTGAGGAAACCAGAATTGAAAGAGACACATGTACCCCAATGTTCATCACAGCTGTTTACAACAGCTAAGACATGGAAGCAACCTAGATGTCCATCAGCAGACAAATGGATAAGAAAGCCATGGTACATATACACAATGGAATATTACTCAGCTATTAAAAAGAACACATTTGAGTCAGTTCTAACGAGGTGGATGAAACTGGAGCCTATTATACAGAGTGAAGTAAGCCAGAAAGAAAAACACCAATACAGTATATTAATGCACATATAGAGAATTTAGAAAGATGGTAACGACGACCCTATATGCAAGACCATAAGAGAGATACAGATATAAAGAACAGACTTTTGGACTCTGGGAGGAGGCGAGGGAGGGATGATTTGAGAGAACAGCACTGAAACATGTATATTACCATATGTGAAATAGATCGGTGTACTGGGACAACCCAGGGGAATGAAATAGGGAGGGAGGTGGGTGGGGGTTTGGGACTGGGGGACACACGTATACCCGTGGCTGATTCACATCAATGTATGGCAAAAACCACCACAGTATTGTAAACTAGTCTCCAATTATAATAAATTAAAAATTATTTACTGTGAAATATACTGTATAAAATGAGATTCTAAGGTGAAAGGAAACAAGAGTGCGTTTGCTCTTATTTAAGAGGAAGGATGGAAACTGGTAAAACCATCCACTGATGTTAAACAATACTGGTGGCTGTCATATTTAAAACAAGTTTTTGCAAGATGTGTTTAAAGCAATTCACTTTTTAATCTGACACTTCATAGTAACAAAGGATTATGAAATTTACTAAAATTTTCTTTCTTTCTACACATTATTATTATACGAGGGATATTAACCAGCGAACTAACACAAGCTCTGAATCATTTTTTCTACTTGTTTTGTGTATCTGGAGCCTTTATTCTTTATCTGAATAAAGAAGTTTTTGCAAATTATGATAAAGATTCAGAAGGCAGGTGGAATTTATCTTCAACTTCTTGCTGCTAAGTCACTTCAGTCGTGTCCGACTCTGTGCGACCCCATAGAAGGCAGCCCACCAGGCTCCACCATCCCTGGGATTCTCCAGGCAAGAACACTGGAGTGGGTTGCCATTTCCTTCTCCAATGCATGAAAGTGAAAAGTGAAAGTGAAGTCGCTCAGTCATGTCCAACCCTTAGCGACCCCATGGACTGCAGCCTACCAGGCTCCTCCGTCCATGGGATTTTCCAGTCAAGAGTACTGGAGTTTGATGTAAATGCACACCTCTATTACAAGTGCTGGTGAGGAGCGGGTCTCAGCTTTCCTAACAGAGCAACAGTGTTATATTCTGCTTTCACGTAGTTATTAAGTTTCTGGGAATGTTATGGAAACCTATAGAGTAGCTGAATCTTTCATAGCCAGTGACAAGACAATGAGTGGCTCTGGAATAATCAGGATCAAAAAGGGTATAATGAATGATAAACCCAAATCCTTTATCACGTGATATGTATAGGCTTGCTACTCAAAACATGGTTCATGCACTAGCAACATGAGTGTCACCTGGGGGCTTGACCCATGACCCCAGACTGACTGAATCAGAATCCACATGAACAGATTCTCATATGATCCTATGCACATTAAAGGGCAACAAACAGTGACCCAAAGCTTCTGAATCACAGCCTTGAGGGCTGATACGTCATCTTCTTCCTTCCTCATCCTTCAATTATAACTTCCGTAAAAAAGGCAGATAGAACAGGGCCTTCAGTAATTAGGTTGACACTTTTTCCCTCTAGCGTAAAATCACTGACACAGTTTTCAATAAATACATAGTTTGATACTTGTGAATATCACAGGCAATATCAAATACAAATATAGAACTTAAAACCCATGAGACCATGCTTAAGAAACTGAAAATGTAAGAACATAAGCTAGAGCTATTATATCCTAGAGAGTCAGGTAATGGGTGCGTGTGAATCAGTTTCCACGATCAATTTTAAGAAAAATGTAGTTCACTTGCCACTGAATCCTCACAGCAACAGGCAGAGGCCAGGAGCCAACCAGACCGACAGGCCACACATGTGCCACATGCTGGTGCTCACCTGTTTGTACTCAGATTCTCTTCCAACCAACACCTGCAGGATGTAGTTGACAGGGTCGCCTTTCATGGGTGGTACCGTCTCCCATAAAATTTCACACGCATTTCCTTCTAACTGTGTTACTCGAGGTGCTGAAATACAAATCCACACATCCACGGTCAAAAATTCAAAGTATCATATAAACGGTCAGTATTTCAGTAATATTAGTGAGGACCTGAGAGAGGGGGAGTGTGCTTGTGCCTGCCCTGCAAGGGGAGTTTATATGTCTAGCCCCCTAAAAATCTATCAGGGCACCCTTTACCAAGAGAAGGCATTCAAGCCACTGGCCAAGAGTCCTTTGCTCACTGTCCTATTAATAACTGCTTGACCTGGCTTGCATTCTCGTGTTTTTTTTTTTTTTTTTTTCTTAAGGCTAATGAGAACCTTCTATGATTAAGTCCTGTGTTAGGTATTTTGCAAAACTAGACACTACTTTCAAGGAAATTAAGATGTAGTTAAGGGAAGCAGAGAGAAAGGTATGAAACAAAGATAAGCAGACATAATGTAGGCCAGATGAGAATGAGAGATACAAAGAAAACATTGGTTCCAGGGGAGGGAGGTCACGTTCATGTGAGGGTCTAAGAAAGGTTTGAGGAGCAGGTGGCATTTGAGGTAAGCCTGCAAAAGTTATCTTACATTTGTTTATTTTAATTTTCTACCTACTGGACTCATCATTCCGGTTTAAAGTGAAATTATATTAGTTTGCAGCAAAGCACTTACAGGCTATAAAATTTTAATATTTTCTTATATTTAATATCTGATATGTTTCCATTTTATAACTAGTATGTGTAACTCCTCTCACTGAATGCCCTTATTTTAAATTTCAAATTACATGAATTCTTTAGAGGCAGCTGTTTCTACTTTCAATTCTGTACAATACTATTTCAGAAAAATAAAAGCTGTCTTTAAAAAAAAGTTTGTATGAGTTGGCTGTAATTTATGGAAAAACTAAATAAAGAATCTCAGCCAACCACACAGTCCTCCAGCTATGCCAACCTCCTGAATCTAAAAGTGAGAGGAAGACGTCGTGACAGCATGGCAGCGTGGACACTGTCCACCTGAAGATAAAGCACCAAGACCTACAAGGACTATCGATTAGGTGTATTTTCCAAAAGATCAAACTACCTCAACAATCACTTCCAGAGGCAAAGATAGTGTTGGAAAGACCCCTGCACTTATTTAGCTAACTGATAAAATGTGGCAAACCTCCCTGTTACAACAACAAATCTATGAACCACAGCATGGTCAGGAATCTTCTGTTACAACTAAAAGGCAAAGCCACACCAAAGTGCCAGGGCATTTAATACCCAAGGGACCCAGCAAGTCTACATCCATTTACATCAGTATCTTAGTCACATGAAGAAGTCAAAGAGCTTCTGGACCACTGAGGGGCAGGGGAACACGGGGAAGGCATTTACCGTAAAGTACCCTGCAAGGGGGCTTCCCTGGTGTCTCAGTGGTAAAGAATTTGCCTGCCAACGCAGGAGACGTGGGTTCTATCCCTGGCTCAGGAAGATCCCCTGGAGTAAGAAATGGCAACCCGCTCCAGTATTCTTGCATGGGAAATCCCATCAACAGAGGAGCCTGGCAGGCTACAGTCCATGGAGTTGCAAAGAGTTGGACATAACTGATTCTAAGAGGTTCTAAGTTACCCTGCAAGGTGCTATGGGAAATCTTAACAGAATGTGAGTCAGACCCTGACTCAGGCCCTGGAGGCCCCACACCCTCCTGTAATGCACTCCATGTCCTGGTGTATCTGATACAGCTGTTTGTGTGGAAGCAGTGATTCAAATGGCCTAGCTCTTGGGGCCAAATACATAATTTGTGCTCACTGCCTAGCACCTCAAATAACAGAGCCAACACTCACTTGACCCCATGTAAAACCTGGTTCAAGTGGGCTGCTGGTCTATCTGTCAGCCTCAGAGTCGTTTTGGGCAGCAGCTGGATAAAGCAAAGAGGGAGGTACCGGGGAGGGGAGGGTGCAGACTCAAGAGTCCTAGAGGGGCTGGACCTGGGCCCAGCACTGGTGAGAAGGGATGAGCCAGCTTTGCCCTGTTGCTGTCTGCCTGGCGGATCTGCTGTGCAAAGGCAGCACTCTGGCTGAAAGCGGGAGATGAGGACTGAGCAGATCTGGTGGAGGGAGAGCTTGAGTGGAGCTGGCTTTTGCTCACTGCCTGATCCCATGAAGTGGGCAGAGAGTCAACCAGTCATTCACAAACCTCAAGACAAATACCCCAGGAGATGAGGACAGCCTGCTGCTGCAGCTTTCCCGTGAGAGCTATGGGTTGGAGGGAAGGCAGGGATGCCACCCTTGTTAGCCTCTCATCTACACACCAAGGGATCCAAAGATGCGGATCAACTGTTGAAGGGAGGTACTCAAACCTCTGTGGTAAACTCCATGGGCATTACACCACCAGGAATTCACCTGCATTCCTAACCCAGCATCTGTCACTCTGGTCTCTTTCTTCCCTCTGTCCATCTATCTCCTGTGGGGATAAGACTGCCTCACTGTTATTTGTGATAATAATTTACGTGTACTCAAGAAAAGTCACACCAGTAAGCCATCTCCTTTAAGGCCTCTCATTCTCCCTGTAGAACCCATTTCCCAATCTTCTCTTTTGGAAAGTTCTTTTGATTCTATCTGGCTGATATGAGAAATATTAGGAGAGCATATTTAAGGTCAGCATTGAGCCTCCTACGCTAAATACCAACATTTCCTCACAGAATAGCACACTGAAATACACGGTCCACAAACCTTTGATGGCGGGGGGGACACTCTTGGTTGTGCTGAAGGTGTAGGTTTCTGAGAAGGGCCCTTCCCCAGCCTCGCTGGCTGCCTGGATTCTGAAGGAGTAGCATGTGAATTCCGTCAGCCTCTGGACCTTATAGGTGTGGCTGGGTCCTCTGTAGATTGAAATAAACCTAGAGAAAGGAACAGCATCCATTAGCCACCTGAACTTTTATTAGTGACAAGAAATTAACTAGGATACAAAAGTGCAACAGATTAGGCCAACTTGATAAATGCTTTTCATACCCTCTGAATGATCAACCAGTTGCTATGTTGTAGTTGTTTAATATCTAATATATGTCTTCATAAAAGAAAAATATACACATTGAGGTACTCCTACATTGGGTGCAGATATTTACAATTGTTAGGTCTTCCTCTTGGATTGATCCCCTGATCATCATGAAGTGTCCTTCCTTATCTCTTGTAATATTCTTTAAGGTCTATTTTGTCTGATATGAGGATTGCTACTGCAACTTTCTTTTGCTTCCCACTTGCATGGAATATATTTTTCCATCCTCTCACTTTCAGTCTGTATGTGTCTTGAGGTCTGAAGTGGGTTTCTTGTAGACAGCATATATATGGATCTTATTTTTGTATCCATTCAGCCAGCCTGTGTCTTTTGGTTGAAGCATTTAATTCATTTCCATTTAAAGTAATTATTGATATAAATGTTCCTATTGCCATTTCCTTGTTTGGGGTTGATTTTGTAGATCTTTTTTCTTCTCTTGTACTTCTTGACTATATAAGTCCCTTTAACATTTGTTGTAAAGCTGGTTTGGTGGTACTGGATTCTCTTAACTTTTGCTTGTCTGAAAAGCTTTTTACTTCTTCATCAGTTTTGAATGAGATCCTTGCTGGGTACAGTCATCTTGGTTGTAGAATTTTCCCTCTCAGTACTTTAAATATATCTTGCCATTGCCTTCTGGCCTGCAGAGTTTCTGCTGAAAGATCAGCTGTTAAATATATGGGGTTTCCCTTGTATGTTACTTGTTGCTTCTCCCTTGCTGCTTTTAATAGTCTCTGTGTTTAGTCTTTGTTAGTTTGATTAGTATGTGTCTTGGTGTGTTTCTCCTTGAGTTTATCCTGTATGGACTCTTTGAGCCTCTTGGACTTGATTGACTATTTTCTTTTCCATGTTGGGGAAATTTTCAATTATAATCTCTCATCAAAAAGTCTACAGATAGTGAATGCTTGAGAGGGTGTGTGTGTGTGGTAGGGAGGGCGCTCTTGCACTGCTGGTGGGAATGTAAGTTGATGCGGCCACTGTGGAGGATGGTGTGGAGATTCCTTGAAGAACTAGGAAAGGAGGTGCCATGTGGCCCCATGGTCCCACTCCTGGGCACATACCCAGAGGAAACCAAAACTGAAAAAGACACATGTATCCCATTGTCTGCAGCACTGTTTGCAATAGCTAGAACATGGAGGTGACTTGGATGTCCACTGACAGATGAATGGATGGAGAAGTTGTGGTGCATATACACTATGGAATATTACTCAGCCATAAAAAGGAACATCTTTGAGTCAGTTCTAATGAGGTGGATGAACCTAGAACCTATTATATAGAGTGAAGTCAGAAAGAGAAAGATAAATGTTGTATTCTAATGAATATATACAGAATCTAGAAAAATGGTACTGAAGAATTTATTTATAGGGCAGCAATGGAGAAACAGACATACAGAATAGACTTATGGACATGGGGAGAGGGGAGGAGAGGGTGATATGTATGGAAAGAGTAACATGGAAACTTACATCACCATATGTAAAATAGATACCCAATGGGAATTTGCTGTATGCC
This sequence comes from Bos taurus, assembly GCF_002263795.3. NCBI lineage: Eukaryota > Metazoa > Chordata > Mammalia > Artiodactyla > Bovidae > Bos > Bos taurus. Next base: position 95,139,886 of record NC_037328.1, read on the forward strand.
TCAGGAAACTCAAACAGGGGCTCTGTATCAACCTAGATGGGTGGATGGGAAAGGAGATGGGAGGGAGATTCAAAAGGGAGTGGATATATGTATACCTATGGCTGATTCATGTTGAGGCTTGACCAAAAACAAAAAAATTCTGTAAAGCAATTATCCTTTAACAACAACAAAAAAATAAAATAAATACAAATTTTAGAACATACAAAGCTTAGAATGAGATCCCTTTAATTATGGTATAGATTCTAGAAACATCAGTTCATGCTTTTACTTACTGATAAAAACAGAAATTTCAGATTTTTCATAAGGTAATACTATATAATCTGATATGTTAATTACCAAAAGACTGATGCTGGGAGGGATTGGGGGCAGGAGGAGAAGGGGACGACAGAGGATGAGATGGCTGGATGGCATCACTGACTCGATGGATGTGAGTCTGGGTGAACTCTGGGACTTTGTGATAGACAGGGAGGCCTGGCGTGCTGTGATTCATGGGGTCGCAGAGTTGGACATGACTGAGCGACTGAACTGAACTGAACTGATGTACTAGGCAATGAAGTTAATGTTAACTGGGCACCTGAGAAATACCATGTCCTCTTTACCAGAATTTTCTAAATAACTGAGGTTTAACTAGAAAATCCTTTCAATTTTAGCCTTTATCTTCCCAAGAGCTTTCAAAGCCCCTTTCTCAAACTGGAAAGATGACATTTAGGACTACACATCTTTGAGGAAATCTGTAAAAAAGAACAATTTTGCTCAGAATCATCCATCAGGCTAATTAAAATAACAGAAAAACAGCACAGGTGAGCTGGACAGTTTAGACTGGCAGCTTATGGATCCTTCTCCCATCTGAATCAGGACTATTTTGTACTTTTCTGCTAAATAATTTTTCCATGACACAGGCATAGAAGGCATGGAAAAAAAAAAAAAAGGCCTTACATTTTAAGTGTTTTCCCCAGGGTCTTAGAAAATGAAAAATTTCACAATGAAACTGATTGCTTAGAACTACAATATAACGTGACCACTTTTCTTTCTCTAGTTAAGTGTACACCTGTGGAAATAATGTAACTTCCCAAAGTTATCCAAGATCTTTAGTAGATTCGGAACCTGAATCTGCTGGCCTGAGACACTCTGAGAACTGCGTGAGTTAATCCAATCACGATGCCTCGCTCCTACCCAGGCCAGTAGTCTCTCCCACTTCCAGTGCTTTGTCCCAGCACCTGGGGACAATGCTCTGTCTCCAAATCCTGCCCCAAGGCAGTCAGCGGAAATGTCTCTTACACTGATTTGGCCTAAGGGTAGGCAGAATTTATGCATTCATTTAGCACACATTTCTTGAACATCTGTTGTGTGTCAAGCTGTGTATTCAAAGATTAATTAGACGTAATCCCTGTGAACTAGTTGGTCCGGTGTGTGGGCAGGGTTTTCTGACGGACAGCAGCAGCTTTTCCATGTGCTAGAGAACATTCCCTCCAGATGGATGGATGGACAGATACAGAGATTAAGCAGCTTTTTTTTTTTTTTTTTTTACAAAACCTGTCAGTTAATACTTATCTTAAAGTATCCAAGCATTAACTAGCCTTTGCAGTGGAGTTCCTGAGCCCTAGTCATTTCACCTGTTTAATGTTCCTTCTGCTTTGCTGTGTAAGGAAGCACGTTTTACTGAACAATGAACATTTTTAATTTCAGGAAGAGACAGAGTCCAGGCTGAAACCCACAAATACCATGGTAACCTACTTAGCGTACCTAACAACATCACTACCTTAATGAAGATACCCCTTGCTAATGCTAGAGGCAAACAGCTATTTATTAACTCAGCCTCACTCAGGTTAGAATCTGTAACTGGAGTAATTGCCCTTAATTATACCACAAAATGGAAGTCACAGTTTAAGAGGTAGAAGTGTTGCATCTTCAGTATAAACTTGCAATGCAACCTGGTTTTTAAAGGAGTTTGGAGAGGATGACTAGCAGCAGTACTGCTTCCCTGCCCATTCCTGGCTCTGGGGAGGGTATTTTCTTTTGAAATAAGTTCAATAAATCTACATAGGCAGCAGCACTCGCATTCACAAAGAAATTTACTGAAGCACAGTCAGTACTCTAATTCTGTAGTATAATCTAAACTGAGCAAATGGCATATTTTCTAATATTTCAATTTTCAAATTCATCAAACTCTGCTAGTTTTAGAATAGCTATTTTGTTCCTTTTTCTTGTTTTGCTGGTGTACCACATCATTTTATTAATCTTTTAAAATTGCAGTTCAATTTAGAAAAAGCATGCGGAACAGGTAATGGAAATGAAAAACTTTACAATTTTGCCATTAGGGTGCTTGTTTGCATCGAGGGACAGACAGTGCAATGAAGCTAATGGCAGAACCTATCTCATGGAGCTGTTGTGAGGTTTAAATGGGTTACTACAAGGAGAGTGTCCATGATCTGGACAGGTAATAACCATGCAGTGTGTGTTACAGTCATTTTGTACTGCTGAGAAGACAGCTAACCCTGAGGTTACTTTCTTTCCTCCGGGGTGGAGGCTTAGCTGCATGGGGAGAGGCTTCCCTGCACACACTGGTCGTTTACCCTCAACCCCCCAGACCGGTTAGTGAAGTGTGGGCAAGAGCACCTTCCTTACACGGTGGCGGGATTCAGTGTGAACGCTCATGGAAGAGCCCCAGTCCCTACAGAGTAGGCCTCAAGTAAGTACCTGTTCATCCTAAGCTTTCTGTACATGCTGACAGTGACTTCTCTTTCAAACAATAAAGACCAACCAAAACAAAAGCACACAAGCCAACACACACAAAACAATCCCTCTTTCACCCCAATTCTGTATTTTCTATCACTCCAAGAGGCAGGAGAAGAAAGAACCTTCTTCAGAGCCAGTGATTTACAGCCAGTTGCATGGTGGCCTCTCTGGAAGGCTCCCTAGGTTAACACCCTGTGGCTAGAACCACTCAGAGAGATTAAAAATATTCATCAAATATTTGTTTTACCAAGACCAACTTATTTTTAAAATCCATTAATAAGTAAGCCAGAGGCCTTTGGTGATAGAATTAAACACGCTACACATCCCAAGACACAGTGATCGAAGACTCCACATTTTACAACAACCAAGGACTCAGAGTGAGGCTTTGCCGTGAAGAGGACAGCGGCCCTCTGGTTGTCCCGATGGCACCTCCCCGCCTTATGTTTAGAGTGTTCAGGCTCAGTGTTGGGATCCCACGTGTGCATGCACCACCAGCCCTGGAACGTGAGCCACAGCCAGAGGCCCTCCTGTCGTCTAGAAGGACCTGATCCATATCATGTCACAAGGCACCACCTGAAGCCCTAGAAAAGAAGATCTCTGCCATGAGAAGAAATCATCGGGGAAGGGGGAGGACCTAGAGCAGCTGGAGTGCCGACCTCACCAGCAGGAGCTGCTGAAACCCTAAGACCTCAATCCTCTGACAAGGGATGCACTATGTGGGGAGCCCACGTCCCCCTGGGGCATACCTTGGTCTGCACTGCCCAGTGAAGACTGGGCCACCCTTCATTTCTCCTCCCGCCGCCCCCCCCCCCCCCCACACACACACACACTGTTGGTCTCAAGGGAAGGGGCAGGGGACTTGGATCCAGGAAGACTAGCCACGAGTCTCAGCCCTGCCCCTTACTGCCGAACCATTTGCCCCTGTTCATCTTATTTCTCCATCTGCAAAACAGGGACAGTATCCACCTAATAGGTTGTTTTGAGAGTCAACTGTGGAAATGTGGGTAAAAAGCTTAGCCCTGAGCCCTACAGTAAGAGTTAAACACAGGGAGCCCAGTGGCTCCAGATCCTGTACCATGAGTGTCACCAACCATCCCAGGCAGGGCAAGGTACCCTGGCAAGAGGACCACTGTGGCTCTCAACTCCCACCACACAGGCTATTCTCCAGGTTGCCGGGGCTACTACCAGTTCCTGTCCCAGCAGGAAGAGGTCCATCTGAATTTGTGATGCTCGGCTGCATCTGTTACGGCTTGTGCTAGACATATAACATTCACCATCCCCCCGCCCCCCCAAATGGTAACCAGGGAGTTTGCATGAAATTTGCACTGCTTCTTATATCACATGAATGCTTCTGTGCTACAGAAACACAATGATATTATATACACACACACATATTTACATACATAACAGGTGGCATGATTTCTAGAATGTAGTTCATGCTCAATAAAGTCACTGAGTAATTTTAGTATCAGTTCAGGCCACAGGGACCCCTGGTGATATCACAGCTCCTTAAAGGTCTTCCTGGAGCCCTGGGCTTACACTGGCAGTGCCTCTGAGAGGTCTTCTGCTCCACCTTCAACCCCCGATGCCCATGGCCATGTACCTTTGGAAGCATCAGTCCCATGACCTAGGGTTCCTGTGAAGGCCAAGTAAGAGGACTGATATGGATACACCTTGGGGCTCCACTGTGGTGCTCCCCCACTGGTGCAGGGGCTGAAGGCACAATGGGTAATAACAAGCTTTGTAGACAGACGAGTTTGAGTTCAACAGCCTGATGATCTTCACCAATGTAAGCCAAGTAAACGGTTTTCTCCTGTGTAAAATGGGCACTACAGTAGTGCCGACCCCCTCAGAGGGTTGTTATGAGAATTAAATGGGAAAATGCAGAGAGAACTTATTACAAATTGCCTAGCACCTGTGAGTGCTTGATAAATATTAGTGGTTATTGTTTATAATACTATTAATAACAAAGCAGCAAGGTTCATGGATGATTTACCTCCTTTCTCAACACTGGAGAAGTCTGGAGGGCACCCCCCTCACCCACATCCCTTAGGCTTCCTGGAGCTGGTGGGAAAACTGCATGTAAATACCATCCACGCTGTCCTGGGGAAGCCAGGCTGAGAATCGCTGATGAAAACAGTTGAAAACGGAGCAGCAGATGCTACAGAAATGCTGGCCATTAATGGAAATTTGGGCATTTTTACTTAGGGAAAGGAAAAACAAAGAAATGCTCTCATGTACTAAAACAGATAATTACTTGGAAGGGGAAACATAAACACGGCAGGTTTGGTGAGTCACTGGGAGTTTATGGTTTAAATAAATTCTTTATGGCTCTGCCCCCAACTGGCTTCAGCTTTGACTATAATGTTTTCCTCAAGCTAAACACTCTGATGACCACACACACACGTGGGTTTCAATGCTGGTAATTTAGCACTGATTGAAAAAAAAATTTTACATATTTAAAAATACAGAATGAATATGCCTCTATTCTGCTTGCCTGAGTACTCCATGGTAGATATGAAGAGGTACAAAGACCTTGGCCACAATGCAGAGCCCATTACCATCATGATGAACAAGTCAAAACTCTTCAGTCTGCTTCTAGACACTCGGGATAACAACTGTCTTATTCCCCTCTCATGAATTTGGAATTTGAGATCCAAATGAAAGGACCAAGAAAATTATATGATTTGTTATTAAATAAATATTATGAAGGCAAAACAACAGATTTTTGACATTTTCAAAGAATTCTTTCAACCTCAGCATTTTAGACTTTAATATTGCAAAAGATGACTTTTTTGCACCAAAGTGCAACTGACAGAAAAAATTCAGACATATTACATTTTTATGTGCTTATTTTAAATCATTTCAGAGGAAAATGATATACAAATAATTTAATTTTAAAATCTGTTTCCTTAAAACAGTTTTGTTTAAAAAAATCCAAGAATTCTCTGGATGGCATATAACAAGTTCATAGTAAAAACCAGGTAATCCTGAGGTTTCTGTGTTTACTTTCTTGTTGCTATCAGTACACTGAAAGCTAACAGCAGCCCATTAATATGAACTCAAAATGATCTAACCTGCTGACCCAAAATGGCCTGTGGTCCACAAATGACTGCAAATGGCAATTTCGAAATATCACAAGTTAACAGCTGCTGGTAAGCTCAATGCAGCTATATTTCTTAGCAATGCCATGTCATTACCTTCATTTTTTCTTAATTTCTCTGGGTTGTGTGTGTGTGTGTGCATTCCCTACATTACTGAGGTTATCTTCGGGATGGAGGATGTTCAAAATAGGAATGAATAGCCTGTGCCCTCACTCCACCAAGAACAGAGTCCCGCCATGTCTATGCAGAAGCAGGTGGCACCAAGTAGGGGCATCTGAGGCAAGGAAGGTTCTTTCCCTAAACTGGTTCTTATGTTGCTGAGAGTACCAGTTTGGAGACTGAACACTCAAGTGCCAAGAGTGATCTCCAAAAGACCATGAGGAAAGGCGTTAATTTCCTAACCCCCATGTTCCCAGCTCCACACGGACCTTTTGGCTTATGAGTAACCAGACTGCAATACATTTGGTTATGCTTCTTTTCTAAGAAATAAAATGTCACTATAGCTACTGAAGAAATTCTGTACATAGAATAAGATTCCTGTTTTCATCTTTTTTTTTGTCCACACTGCATTTGATATATATCAAAAAAGAAATTTACTTATACTCAAAGCAAGGATGACTAGAATCTCTAAGGACCACCTGAGAACTTTGCAACTCTGTTCTTTTACTTTGCTTTCTAATATGTGCAGGGAATCTCATCTTCAAGCGTATTCGCAGTCTTCCAGATTTTTATTAATCTACTTTTATTTTAGTGGCCTTGCCTCAATCTTATCTCATTTAGGAAAAACTGGAATGGAAAATGCAATCTACTTCCACTCTGGTACTTATTTTTTAAATAGAAATTCGATTCTTAAATAGAAGAAAAAAATGTAGTCTGAATTCTACTTCTGGTGCAAGTAAGATCTCAAATAGTTCATTTATTACCTGTCACCTCAGGCTGTGCTTAGAACACTGAAACAAAATAAACTAGTAATACTTTACATTTTGCATGATGAATTTTTATGCTCCCTTTTAAAGAAATAAAAATTCTTTTTCCCCCCCATCAGTCAGGGACTGAAGACAGGTATCACTAGCTTCATTTTGTAAATGGAGAAACTGAGGCAAAAAGAAGTTAAGGGACATGCCTCTAGTCATTTAGAAATTCAGTAACGGATGTGGGATTACAACAGAGAATTGACATCCCTGTCCAGAACTACAACTGCCTTCCGGTGATTGAGGGTTATAAAAATGCCATTTACCCAGCAAGGATGGTCATGTGAATTGGAGACTGATCCAGAGAAGCAAAAGGAAATGAACACCAAGGGTCTTTTGTAGGCCCTGAGTTAGTTAACATCTATTTCATTTAATTCAACAATATTCTCTGAGAAATACAAGCAGGAGTTTGTTCTATAATAGGCGTGTGCTCACTCCTGGAGTGCTCATATACTGTGGCCACTTTTATTTGTTGCCCAGTGTGTATTTTTTTACGGTTTCTTCATGCAGGTTACTTTTTGTCCCTCTCTAACAGTGAACTGGCAGTTATACTGCACACATTACAAGCCCCCGCCGCCAATTTTGCTGGCTAAAGGGAAAAGTGTCATGGGCACAAGGGCTGATTTAAATGGAGAGCAAGCGGCAATTATCCAGTTCTGTTAGAGCCCTCTCCCCATTCCCCACTTGGCTGGAGCCTTGCTTTAAAATACATTGGCTGTCTGAGTAACCTGAACAACAGATTAACCATAAATGCATTCCTGGAACTTAAGTTCCTCTTGCCTCAGTGCTGTGTACAATCATCAGGAACAGGGTCCCACAGGGTCAGGATGAGAGTCAGCATCAACTCAAATTCTGTTAGGGCAGCATCAACATTTTGTTTCAGTAACACAGACAGATGCAGCTTCAAAATCATCATTACAACATTATACTCTTAAAATGCATGAGCTGATCTTGTTATTCTAATCCCTGTATTAGGTTAATGCAGTATTATGAAAATGTTTACTTTTGGATATATGTTTTTCTTGCATATAAAGGAAACAAAGACATTTGGATCTGTGCTAGATCTGTTAAGAATAACAGAATTAATCACTCTATAGCCAAACTAACATAATTTTTGTTTTTCTGCTGAAATTAAATAAAATCTCTTGTGCTATCTGCTTGTTTTTTCACATTTATTTATTTCCTCAGCAAGATAAGCTCCTTATAGGCAGGCTACATACCTCACAAGACCTAGCACGCTGTAGTAATTTAAAAAAAAGTTGATGATTGAGTGATCATAATCTAAGTGCTAGGGATAAACTTAGTCCTGCTTTGAGGCTGCTGCATAAATATATAATCAGTGATCTTGGACTGGGAACCTTGTGGGTCAAAATCTTGAATATGTGGGAAACAAATGTCTTGTTCAAGGGGAAAACTTTCCACACAGCAAGTCCCAGTGAGCCGGATGAATTCTAGGTGGACTTACCTTGAAGCAAGGATTTGGGCAAGGTGCCCTACTGGTTTCCTTTTATTTACATGGAGTAGTAGTGAAAGTCTCTCAGTCGTGTCTGACTCTTTGTGACCCCATCGACTACATACAGTCCATGGAATTCTCCAGGCCAGAACACTGGAGTGTGTAGCCATTCCACCTTGTCCAGGGGATCTTCCCAAACCAGAGATCGAACCCAGGTCTCCCGCATTGCAGGTGATTCTTTACCAGCTGAGCCACCAAGGAAACCCTTATTTACATGAAGCAGCCCAAAGTTTAAAAAAAAAAAAAAAAAATCCAGTGTAAAAGTACCAGAATAGAATGCCATTTACATGAAGATCCAGGACATTCTGTTTCCTGAAGATTATAGCTTTGGTTTCCACCCAATCCTGAATCCTTATCGCTGGTCTCCATCCTGAGGCTCTCCGGCGTGAGGTTATATGGATTGATACTCTTTTAAGACTCATCCAACCTGTTACCTTCTGAATAAGCCCTCTCTGTTCAATTTTCGGCCTAAAGCATATGCCATTCTCCTACCTTCCCTCAACACTCTGTGCTTATGTCAGTCTTTCAGCCTTTCACACTATGATCTGCCATCTCTTCTACCTATGCCCACCAGACTCATCTATTCAAGAACTAAACAATGCTGATAAATGCCTCCCACTTTGCAGGTGCTCAATAAATAGTAGTGCCTTTTTGAGGGTTTGAAAATACACTTTTGGCCAAACAGTATACTTAGAAATCTCTGGGCCATGTCAGATTTTTTTGATTGTGAGCTCTATAAATTAAACATAATAAACCAGCACATCATAGATGCAAAACCTTAGGGGTTTTGGCCATTAAGTGGTCACTCTTAAGGAATGTTAGTATCTTTCTTCCTCTATATCAAAAGTAGAAGCTAAAATATGAAGAAAAAAGGAGAACACTCTCTAATCATTTACAAAAGACACCTTTTTGAATAGGATTTAGCTCACAAAGAATCTACAGAGATTCACGGCTTTAAGGTGAAAAAGGTGGGAGTTTTTCTGGACTAGAGTTCAGCTTCTAGTTCAACTCCTTTATTTTATGGATATGGAAAACTTGGGAGCAAGAGTTTAGCAGCTGAAATCAACTCAACTCTCTAATCTGACAATTACCAAGCGCGGCGTTATGCATTTTCATTGTTCTGCTGCTGCTTCATGTTTAAAGACTCAGATTACTTGCATTGGCTGCCAAGGACAGTGGTAAAACTCAGACACTGTGGCAGTCCTTCCAAATGCCCACAGTGACCGGTGAGCCAGGCAAACATGGGAAAAGAAATATTTTGAGAGCTGACAGCTAAGTAAGTACACAAACACCACAGACTCTGATTCTCACCTTGGCCACAGAAGGATATATGATATTTTGCCACATCTATAACAGAAACTAATTGGTGGTTAATGAAATCAGTACACTGCTAAAGAATGTGAACACTTTTCCCAAAAGCCACAACTAGAAACCACTCTAGCAACCACAATTTCAATTAAAAAGACAGCTGTCATTTTGGAAGAAAATGCTGTTCCTTTCACTGGATAGGCCAAGTTTTAAAGAACTTCAAGGGGAGCAGAATTGACAAAGACCTAAGCACAACTATTATGATCTATCCAATGCCAAGTGTTTCTCCCTAATCTTCAGGAGTCAAGAGCCAAAGTCAAAGGCTTGGATTCATGGGACCATTCACGACAACAGTTCAGTTTCAAAACAGTGAAGAAGGTCATCTTCAAACTCAAATTAGGCCATGTTCACCCTTTTAAATCACAGGAAAATAATTCCACAAATAGAATGAGAATTTATTACGTTCTCTATCCCCATCACTTTGATAACTTCTCAGAATACTGACAAATCTAATTTAGAAAAAGATAAATCTGGACTCTAGCTCATAAAACTAAGAAAAATACTATTCCTAATGGTGAGTTTTCTTAAACTGCCATTTACATTTAGGCAAGTCATTTATTTAACAAGCCAGGTTTTTCCCTTTTTTTATGAGGGAAGAGCATGGACTGATTACAAGGGTTTGCACTCTTTCCTGTCTGACATATCCAGATGTCTCACAACAGCGTTCTTCTTTGGACCAGCACTCACAGAACCTCTGTTCTAAGCCTCTGTACGGTTCTCTGCACGAGGCGCCTCAGGTCACTGCCTTGCATAGGACAGTGCAGAGCTGTCAATCTCCCCATATTCTTGGAGGTAACAGTAGAGGCAGCTGCGCAGGGAGGTCATGAGGTGCTGGCTCAGATCCCAATTCTGCCACCAGCTTCAACAATGATTCGGAATTTTGCTGTTTTTCTAAATAGTACAACTAGGAGGTATTCTCTAAGGAAGGTTCTCAGGACCACCAGTGTAAGCCAAAAGCCCAGGAAAAAAAGACCCATTTACAAATGTCCCCAAATGCCAGCTCAATATATTTATCATGATTTCTGTTAGTCCATAGTTTCTGTTCTTGCCAGTAAGGTTGAGGAGTCTCCTGCCAATAAAATAATAAGCCCGTGAAAAATGCAGCCAAAAGCACATGGCATGGTAAGATGAATGATCTTGTCTGCAAATGAATATGAATTTGATCTCTAATGAATCTCCCCAGAAGAAGCCTTACTTTTTCTGTTCTTTCTATACTAGGACTCATTTCCTAAAGGATGATCACTTTTTGTTCTAAGTCAAACTATTGTGTTTTCTAGGTCTTTCAATGTCAAGTTCAAATGTGACCTGTTTCTCAAAGCTGTTCCTGTTCTTTGCAACCAAAGGGTCTCTGCACTTTATTCCCTATGTCTGCCCCCTTCAAACTCCCAGAGCACTTTTCTCCAATTCTGCTAGTGTTCTATGACGACGTGTAGGTTGATATCATGCTCCTGGAGACAAGGCAGGGCCTTCCTCTTGTTCCTGGTCTCCACTGAAGGCCCACCTTGCAACAGTGCCTTCCACACAGCGGACTCCACTGAGCGGACCTGAATCGAAGGGCCAGTGCAGAGCAGAGATGGAGGTTGGAAGGGGTCTTAAAGAACCAGGTCCCCACATGAAAGAGCAGGGTACCAGGATGCACTAAGGGGAAATGACAGAAACACTTCCACATACCCTGATTTTTGCTTCGGCAGGTGTGTGCAGGAAGGGGCAGCATGTCTACCCCAAAAGGCTGTCTTGGTTTTATGGTGATTTCCCACCTCCTTCAAGCTGAGACTCTTGTTTGAACTTTTGGTACCAGAACTTTCTGTCATTAACTTTTGCTCCACAACTGAATTATTCCTAAATACAGGTCAGCTGCCCATCTTCTGATCGGCCATTCTCAGAGGAAATGAAGTTAGGTTAAATAAATACTATGTGAAAGGCTGGATTTGATTTCTGTCACCAAGAGTGTTTCCTGAGTATGGAATCTTATAAAGAATCTCCTATTTGCTTTAGTTAATTTGATATTATGTTGCACTGCCCATAGTTACAGAGCACAGTCCCCATCTGTACATCACCACAGCTATTTCAGACTGGTAAACATGTTTGTCCTGATGGTTACTGAATATTTAAAAGAGGTTAACATCCCTTCCTGAGTCTTATTTCCCTCTGCACTCATGACTAATCTAACACTATTACACAGCAGGGACTTGAATTTGACCATTTTCCTTTCAGAGAATTTATCTCCATTTTTCTGGCTTTATGAAAGGAAAAAACAAACAAACAAACATGTATTTATCATCTATAGGGAAATCAGGATCATTAGATTCTTAATTTAGAAAATTCCAAAAGGAGGATACAACTTTTATACTCAAACTTAATACTCAAGTGCAGGACCCAAATACCAGGAATCCTTTCAATAAAGATGAGGAGTGTTTCGGAGGCCAGAAGAACTGGGAAGACTTCATCCCATAAGCCAAAGTCATGGAGATTTCGGATGAACCCCTAGGCCCCTCACCTCTTGTTTCTGTCCTCCAGCTGCAGCGTGTACACCATGTCATCAGCAGCGTGCATCTTGGCGTTACTGTCTCCCCATTTCAGCTTCAGGCTCTGAGGCCCCGCAGCAGCACATTCGAGCCTAGGAGGCAAGGGTGGTAACGGCCGAGTTTTTGCTTTAATGAACTGACTAAATGGTCCAGCTCCAATTTCATTTATGGCCTGAATTCTGATCCTGAAAAAAGAAAACAAATCACAAACACAGGCTTAAGAACCAGTGATTCCTCATTTGAAATCAACATTGTATGTCATATTTCTTACTTGCTCCTATAAAGTAGTATCATGGAATAAAGGAAAACCAGTTAAAATAATCAACACAAACAGTAATGGGCAGCTCGGAAGACACTATCTTTTCCATTCCTAAACCAACAGCCCAAAACAGCACATTTTCAAGATAGTTCTTTAATTAAAAAAAAAAAAGACCCTTGTTCAAGGGAACGTATACTAAAGACTTTCATATTTTATTCTGGCCACCCTTTAGCTGCCTCATCAGTTTTGGAAGTAAACAAGCTATAAACAATAAATGAAATTATAAGTGAAAGAGGAGAACAAGAGAATCTTCTTCAGATTTTGACAAAAAGGACAACAGCTCTTCGATAGTGCATTTTTCCTCCTCTGTCTCCAGCCTCACCCAACAATCTCTGCTAGTCTCTAACCAACATCAAGTGTGCAGACACTGCTGGTAACAGAGTGTCATTCAGAAGCGTAGAAATCTAACTGGATGCTTACTGTGTGCAGTGTTATGGGTAATAAAGACACATTAACACTGCTCTCATGGTCAAGGAACTGAAAGTCAAACAAAGTGTGTCTCCCCAGGTGGTTCAGTGGTAAAGAATCTGCCTGTCAATGCAAGAAGATGCAGGAGATGAGGGTTTGATCCCTGGGTTGGGAAGATCCCCTGGAGGAGACCATGGCAACCCATACCAGTATTCTTCTCTGGAGAATCCCATGGACAGAAGAGCCTGGTGGACTACAGTTCACAGGGTTGCAAAGAGTTGGACATGACTGAGCATGCATGCATATATAATACAATATCCCATCATCATTCCCATTTTTCTTATTCTTCTACTTGCTTACTGATTAACTGAAAAATTTCTCCAAGGTCATCAGACAACACATTGATGGCACTGCCCCATCTTTCTTCATCCTCTACACCCCTTGCTGCAGTAAGTACACGTTACTGAAGCTTGTCTCCTCCTGGCACTGGGGGAGCCTACAGATGCCTGCAGAGGCCTTCCTCCTCTACTTCTCAGAGTAAAGGTCTCAAACAAGCCCCCACCCCAATCTCTCTGCTCTTCCTCTCCCGTAAATGGACAGTCCTCTCAATAACCTCAGCCTCTCCACAGCTTCATCCACATAAGACCTTTCTCAGATCTGCCTCTCCTCCATCTCTTCATGCCTCATTACTAGGCCTCCAGTGGAAACTTCCACCCAGAGCCCTTGCTAGGTACACACGCATTTTATTCAGCTGAACCAGCAGTGTGGTATCCCTAGATCTAAAAGTTTCAACATTTAAACCTGATGTGAGTTTGAAACAGTGTTTCAAAACCCATGATAGTAAAAAATACAGTCAAAGAGAAATTTTCAGGAAACAGATCAGTTTAAAATATTCTTATAATTTAGTTTTATGTACATCTGTCTCACAGCAATTACTGCTTATGTTTAAATAGAAAATATCATTACATATTACAATACCTAAATCCATCATATGACTGCAAATGAACCTTAATTCTTCAAATTTAAAATTACATAAATTCAGCAAGTCAATTTAATAATGCCTGCAAATTGTTAAGAAGAAAAAAAATAGATTGGTTCCAGGTGAGATGGAGTAAGCACGCACCACCCTTTCTCTCCCACTGAACGGAGCTATTAAACCTGGACAAAATAAATAAAGCAGCCATCTAAGAAGAGCAAAAAGGAAATAGCAGCTAAGGATTTGGGGAAGAAGTCAAGCTATCACCAAACCAGCAGTGAATTTACCATTTTCCCCCCTCCATCATCTCCTGGCTTGGACTCAATATAGCCTAAAATCCAGGGAATTCCTTTTTTTTTTTCTTTTCTTTTCTACATTGTCTTATTCCTCAGCCCTTAGCCTATTCCATCAATTAACAGCCTAAAGAAGAAAAACCACATGATCACATCCACTGATACAGAAAAAGCATTTAATGAAATCCAACATATATTTATAATAAAAATTCTCAGCAAACTAGGTATAGAAGGAAACTTTCTCAACATGAAAGGGGAACTTACAGAAATACCTACAGCCAACATTACACTTAATGGTCAAAGACTAACTGGAAGATCAGAACAAAGCAAAGATGTCTGCTTTCACCACTCCTATTTAACATTAGGCACAAGATCCAGTTGGTGGGGGTGGGGTGGGCAAAAAGACAGAGATGATAAATAAACGCCAAGACACAGCTGGGACTACTTAAGACCACCTAAATAGAGGCATACTGTGGTCATGAATTGGAAAACTACATAGAAAAATGGTCAGTTTTCCCAAAACTGATCTATAGATACAATGTAACTGTAATAAAATTCCAGCAGGATTCTCCTTAGTTGATACAGATAAGTTGATTCTAAAATTACATGGCAAGGCAAAGGAACTGAAAAATATTGCTAACACAAATCTGAAAAATAATAAAGTTGGAAGAATCATACTATCTGATTTAGGACTTACTATAAAGTTTACTATAAAGTATCAAGATAGTGTGATATCAGACAGACACAAACCAACAGAAACAGACCAGCACAAATATGGCCAATTGATTTCCAACAAATTTGCAAAATTAATTCAGTGAAGAAAGAACTGTCTTAACAACCGATATTGGAACAACTGGATATCAAAACCAAAACTAAATCTCAATGTAAATTTCATTCAAAAGTTAACTCAGAATGGATCATAGATCCTAACAATAGAATGCAAAATATAAAACACTTAAGAAGAAAACAGGAGGAAATATGTGCTACCTAGAATTAAAGAATTTTTAGATTTGATGTGAAAAGCATGCATCCAGAATGCATTGAAGACCTTTCAAAACTTGGCAACAAAACTAAAAAATGGACAAGAGACTGGAACAAACACTCCACTGAAGAGGACATACATGTGGCAAATAGGCACACAAAAATACGTTTAACACCATTAGCCATTAGGAAAAGGCAAATTAGACAACAATGAGATGCTACTATCTTTCCCTAATAACGTGGATAAAATTTAAAAATGCTTAATACCATTCTAGCAAGTATAAGTAACAGCTGAAACTCCCATATTTTGCTGCTGAGAATGCAAAATGGTATACAGTAACACTGGAAAACAGTTTGCTTAGAAAGTTTCTTATAAACTTTAGCATACATTTATCATATGACCCAGCAATCACACTTCTTGGGCTGTACTCTAGAGAAATTAAAACATTTATGTTCACATAAAAACCTGCACATAAATGTTTATACCAGATCTGTTCATAATCACCCAAAACTGAATGAATATCTGTATCAGTTTGGAATGTAGCCAACACTTATCTCTTATAAAGTATAGCTAAAATTCTATCACAAAGAGCCTCCTCAGATTCTATTAATCTAGGGCTTCATCAGGTCTCTCTTAGGTAATGCAATGTGAGTCTCTCGACATAACATTCAGTTCAGTTACTCAGTTGGGTCCTACTCTTTGAGACCCTATAGACTACAGCACACCAGGGTTCCCTGTTCATCACCAAACCCTGGAGCTTGCTCAAACTCATGTCCATTGAGTCAGTGATGCCATCCAACCATCTCATCCTCTGTCGTCCCCTTCTCCTGCCTTCAATGTTCCCAGCATCAGGGTCTTTTCCAATGAGTCAGTTCTTTGCATCAAGTGGCCAAAGAATTGGAGTTTCAGCTTCAACATCAGTCCTTCCAATGAATATTCAGGACTGATTTCCTTTAGGATGGACTGGTTTGATCTTCCTGTAGTCCAAGGTACTCTCAAGAGTCTTTTCCAACACCACAGTTCAAAAGCATCAATTCTTTGGCACTCAGCTTTCTTTATAGTCCAATTCTCACATCCATACATGACTACTGAAAAACCATATTAATATGTTGCCTAGGTTGATCATAGCTTTTCTTCCAAGGAGCAAGCGTCTTTTAATTTCATGGCTGTAGTCACCATCTGCAGTGATTTTGCAGCCCAAGAAAATAAAGTCTATCTCTGTTTCCATTGTTTCCCCATCTATTTGCCATGAAGTAATAGGACCAGATGCCATGATCTTAGTTTTCTGAATGCTGAGTTTTAAGCCAACTTTTTCACTCTCCTCTTTCACTTTCATCAAGAAGCTCTTTAGTTCCTCTTTATTTTCTGCCATACAGGTGGTGTCATCTGTATATCTGAGGTTATTGATATTTCTCCCTGCAATCTTGATTCTAGCTTGTGCTTCATCCAGCCCAGCATTTTGCAAGTGTACTCTGTGTAAAAGTTAAATAAGCAGGGTGAAAGATACTGCCTTGATGTACTCCTTTCCCAATTTGGAGCCAGTCTGTTGTTCCATGTCTGGTTCTAACTGTTGCTTCTTGACCTGTATACAGATTTCTCAGGAGGCAGGTAAAGTGATCTAGTCTTCCCACATTTTTAAGAATTTTCCATAGTTTGTTGTGATCCACACAGTCAAAGGCTTTGGTGTAGATAATAAAGCAAAAGTAGATGTTTTGCTAGAATTCTCTTGCTTTATCTATGATCCAACAGATGTTGGGAATTTGATCTCTGGTTCTTCTGCCTTTTCTAAATCCAGCCTGAACATATGGAAGTTCTTGGTCACATACTGTTGAAGCCTTGCTTGGAGAATTTTGAGCATCACTTTGCTAGTGTGTGAGAGAGTGCAATTGTGCTGTAGTTTGAGCATTCTTTGGCATTGCCTTTCTTTGGGATTGGAATGAAAAGTGATCTTTTCCAGTCCTGTGGCCACTGCTGAGTTTTCCAAATTTGCTGGCATATTGCAACACAGTATTGAAAGACTACAATAAACTCTTCTTTGCTTCCCAACATGAGTCTTGTAAAATAGCTGTATGGTATTAATGTAAGAGTTTTTTCCCTATTATTTGAAAAGAAAGACATTTTTCTGCAACTAGAGAGGAAAAGTCTTTCTAAAAAGATAGTCATCATGGTGGTAGAAATTATTCCTTTTTTCCCTATTGAGGAAAAGGGAATTAAGCTAGATCTTTAAGTTTCAGTCTTTTTCCAATGGTAAACAAATCTCCTCACCTACATGGTTTGTGTGAATGTCTTTCTACTGTCCAGCGTGCTATTCCTTCCCTTTATTCTGTGCAGAGGTATTCCTAGAGCCCAGAGACCAAGATGCTTCCTTCCATCTGCTTGCCCGTAGTCCTCCAGAGCCAAGCGCACCTTGTATTCAAGGTGATCCTACTGCTTTGCTCCATGCAGCCACAACAGCCCTTAGCTACATCAGTAAGTAAAAGAAAGTGAGGTATAATGGGGTGCTTAAGATTGCTGTTCTGCCCAAGACAAAAACTGAGAGGAGATTTCAATCATGTAAAAGAATTAAAAAATAGTTTATAACACACAAGTATCAAGACATAGAAAGAAATGTAGATTTAATATTTAATTTCTTTTGTAAATTCATTTTCTTTGCAAGGCCCCCACAGTATTTTGGTAGGTAGTGGGCTTCTTATATCTGTAGCTCTCTGGCTCTCAGAACTTTTAACTCAGATGTATTTGGTAAACGTATTGAATATTAGCCATAAATATTCCCACCCACCCACCCCAAGAATAAGAATGTTATGATAGCATTTTAACTCTCTTGAGCAGTGAAGCCTCTCTGGCTACTCTGTTAATCACTTTGGTGACTGCAGGGAAATTATCTAACACCTGTAAAGTAACAGTTTCCTTCTCTATAAAATGGGAGTGATAATATATTTGCTGCATTTACAAAGAGGATTACTTATTTAAGATAAGCAATGTGGGAAGCATTTTTCTATTTTTTAACTTTGTATACTTCGCCATTCAAACAAAAAAGGAATCCAGGTGGCCAAAAGCTCTCTGGTAAACTTTAAAGTGCTAATTTATGGAGTTATTATTTTTATGACTTCCTTTCAGACCGTATTCCTCCCCAACAATGAAGAAAAAGTGCGGGGCGTCCACACGAGAGGCACTGCATTGGGCATGTGAAAGCCATGTCTGCATTTTAGTTGTATTACTACCACCACTGCACTTGAGGAATGTGCTGATACCATCTGTTTCTCCTTTCTCTAAATTATTGTCAAGGACCCAACAACAGCTAAAAGGACTGCCTTCTTTTTAAACCGTCCTCAGAAGGTGAGGTAGCAGCCTGGGAATGGGTAAAATGTTAACAAAAACCTCTGCAACAACAACCCTGAGGACTTGCTCTGTCCAAGGGTCTGTGCTATGGAGTCAGTTGTCCCTCGGTACCCGTGGAGGGCTGGTCTCAGGACCCCCAGGGTTACTAAAATCCATGATGCTCAAGTCCCATGTATAAAATGGCACAGTTCAGTTGGCCTTCCAGACCACAGATGTGGTGAGATGGCTGTTTCTCTTGCTTTTAGAGATGAGGAAACTTCAGTTAAATAACTTAAATGATACAGTAGCTAGTAGGTGCTGAAGTCTAGATTTGATACGTGCAATACTATCACTAATTTCTACCCTGACCCTTTGTCTATTTCGCAACTGCAGAAACTGCAGCCAGCTAGGTTCAGTCATTTGCACTAATCCTCACAGCAGATACAGGTCAGATCTGGGTGTGAAGCTGGTCTTTCTAGACTCAAAGTCTTCATGTATTAACACACCGTTCCCTCCAGGTATATCCTGAACCAAACACAGCTTCTTCCAACCAAAAGATAATTTTAATTCGAACCACACTTTCAATTCAACAACAACTGCCTTTTGCCAATGAAATAGACATTTAGAACAGTCAAATTTCCTTTCACATTATTAAAACTTTTGGCCTTGGAATGAACTGTGTGTGTGTGCTAAGTTGCTCCAGTCGTGTCAGACTCTTTGCGACCCTATGGACTGCAGGCTCCTCTGTCCATGGGATTCTCCAGGCAAGAATACTGGAGTAGGTTGCCATGACCTCCCCCAGGAGATCTTCCTGACCCAGGGATCAAACCCATGTTTCTTATGCCTCCTGCACTGGCAGTGCGTTCTTCACCATTAGTGCTCCGAGGTGGCTCAGGTGGTAAAGTATCTGCTTACAATGTGGGAAACTTGGGTTTGATCCCTGGGTCAGGAAGAACCACTGGAGAAGGGAACGGCAACCCACTGCAGTATTCTTGCCTGGGAAATCCCATGGACAAAGAAGCCTGGTGGGCTACAGTCCATGGGGTCACAGAGAGTCAGACACAACTGAGCAACTAATATACATACATGCAGCACCACCGAACTACCTGGATTTTAAAATATTTGCTTCAATTTATTCAAGCAAGAAAATCTGTTTCAGTAAAAATGCATGCAAAACATTTTCCCCTGTGGCTGATGCACTGACCTAATATTAATTAGTTTAAAGTGACACTCAAAACTGAAACAGAACTGAGGACTTGATCAAATGAAGCCATGTCTTCTTGCAATTGGTAAAAATATTAAAAACTCTGACTCTAGAAGGCTGAGAAAACTGAACAAGGACTAAGGAAGCTAATATTTCTGGTGTTTTGTGATGAAAATGCAGTGTATGAAAATAATTTCCTAATTCCAGTGACAACTCACCTAGGATGGATGGAACCAAATACTATCTTGAGGAACAATTCTAAGAATTAACCTCAGAAAAAACTGATTTTCAAGTTCTATTAAATTAATTAGTCTATCCCAAACCTAAACTTGACATGTTCTCTCTTTCTCACTGAATTAAATGTTAATCTTGACATTTAGATAGGATCTATAGCTTCCCCCCACCCCAAACATGCAATGTATGTCAGTTTCTAAAATCTTAAGCTCTGCAAAGTTAAGTACAAGGGAAATGGAAGTTTTCTTTCCAATGCAGGAAAGTCATTTAACTCGGCCATCTGAATTGATGTGAAAAATCTCTTCAAGTGTCTGGGAGTTTGCAATATCCATCAGTATACTGATAATACTGATTCAATAAATCAAATTAAGAAGTATATTCTTTATAAATTTTGACTGGACTTTCATTATTAAAATATCTGCTACTTTTAGATCTCAAATACATTACTGCTTCAGAAGATCACAGCGTAATATGATGCATTTTATACACACACACTCTTTCTCTCTCAAGTGGCATTACATTATGTCAAAAGAAGAATGACTTTGAAAACTGGAGAAGGTGACTTCTCAGGCAGCCATCCTAGTTCTCAGGACGTGTTGAGAGTAGGGAGGGGGGACAGTGAAGACGGCACCCCTCTTCCTCCATTGAAGAGTTATGGGTAAGAGAGGCCTAAGAAGCAAAAGATAGGCTTTGTATGCTACCCCGCCCCACCAGTCTACTACCTAATAAACTAACTAAGAAGAGAAAAATATTAGAGAGTAGACCTCTGAGGAAATATTAAATAGTAGCTTAAATACAGGAAACCTCTTTAGGAAAAAGATGGGTTCAGAGTAAAGTTATTTGGAGAAGGTTCCCGGGAAGGGTAACCTCTGCTGGCTCAGTCATTCCTCCCTTCAACCTATTCTTCTTCTGATAGCGCCTTGGATACCAGGCACTTAAGAGTTGTTTTTTTCATGTCCTGCCTTTGTAGGAAAGAAATCTTAAATGTCTCCCATGGCTTGAAGGACAATGCCAGATTTCCACACCATTTCTACCTGTAATCAGGTCATAACCCACCTGCCAGCTCATTTGTTCCCTTCCAAACATTAGCAACAGAAAATTTATTGAGAGCTTATGTGTCAGGTCCTTCACAAGGTACCTGAAGTCTAAACAATAACCCTATCAGGTAGTTAAAGTAATCATCCCCATTTTATAGATCAGAACATTGAGATACAAAGAGCTTGAAGAGATACAAAGAGCTTGAAGAGATACAAAGACCACAGAGGTCACAGAGGCAACAAGAGAGAGAGACGCAGGACTGATGTCAAGGCTGCCTGACTCCAGTGCACTACTTTTGAACTACTCTGAACTTGTCTCCTTATAAAGCTTACTTCATCTTGTTAGAATGAAATGACTCAGGATTCACTTCTTGACAGGCTAATGTAGTGCTTGACATATAAGGACTCCGAAAATGTTATTTTCACCCCCATTTTACCTAGCAAAAAGAGCAGAGCAAACAAATATACTTTAAGTTTTAGCCATTTGCCAGTTCAACATGAGTCAGACATATAATGAGGTTTCCGAAAAAAGTGATCTTAGGCAACCTTACCAACTGCTTACTATGGAGAACAAAGAAGGTGACAACCGTGTTCTGCTCTGAGCCAGCCACACTATTCCTGGAGGTGAGCGCACTGCTCATTGAAGAGGCCATTAGGAAACAGAAATCACCCAGAGAGGTTGGAAGGCGTTATAGAAACTCCTGCCAGTGAAGACAGATTTGGATGAAGTGAAGATGGTTAAGTAGGAGACAGCTGACATAATAAGCTAATGATGTCTAGGCCATAAGGGTGGGGCTCAGGCTTCTGTATTCTGCAAAACCTCTCCATGTGAATCTTAGAATCACTGCTCTAAGGCAAAGTTCTCAAACTTTTGTGTGTGTGCAGGCTAAGTCACTTCAGTCATGTCCGACTCTGTGATCCCATGGACTAGAGCCTGCCAGGCACCTCTGTCCATGGGATTCTCCAGGCAAGAATACTGGAGTGGGTTGACATTCCTTTTTCCAGGGGATCTTCCAGACCAAGGGATCAAACCTGCATCTCCTGAATTTCAGGTAGATTCTTTACTGCTAAGCCACTGAGCCCTCTCAAACTTTTAACAGGCAACAAAATCTCCTTTGGGGCTAATTAAAGCACAGAGTGCTGGGCCCTATCCTGAGATTTCTGATTCCAGGGGTTTCTGCTGCTGCTGCTAGGTCGCTTCAGTCATGTCCGACTCTGTGCGACCCCATAGACGGCAGCCCACCAGGCTCCGCCGTTCCTGGGACTCTCCAGGCAAGAACACTGGAGTGGGTTGCCATTTCCTTCTCCAATGCATGAAAGTGAAAAGTGAAAGTGAAGTCGCTCAGTCGTGTCCGACTCTTAGTGACCCCATGGACTGCAGCCCACCAGGCTCCTCCATCCATGGGATTTTCCAGGCAAGAGTACTTGAGTGGGGTGCCACTGCCTTCTCCGAGGGGTTCCCACTAGGGCCTAATAAATTACACTTAATACTGATGATGCTGGTCCAGGAACCATACTTTGAGTATCACTGCTCTAGAAGAAAGCCCAGGATCAACTGAGTTGGTTTTAGTAGATTTCAGCTCAGGTTTTAACAAAGTATATGGCAAACTATACAGAAACAGAGTTGAACTGCTTGGTGAGGAGAACCTGAAAACACTGCTTCATCACTGGAGACATTCACGTCGGGGCTCTGTGAAAGGGTGACACCAGGCGATCTTGTCTCAGCTCACAAAGCCTATAGTGGCCGGAGCATGCAAAAGAAAGCTACATCCCTATTATTTTTTTTCTTTTTTTTCTAACGCTTTTTCCCTCCTAGAATCAAAACACAAACTCAATTCTAAATTTAAAAGTAGTGCCTTTAAAAAATCTCATTGTAATTCCAACCAAATTTTATACAGGATGTTAGTAAGCCAGCGCACAGTCTGGCAAGCAACAGTAGAGAAAGGATGGGTCCATTTTAGTGTCAGCAGGTTGGCTGGAGAGGTGAACATTTCTGTCCCAGCAAGACAGAGAAAGAATAAACTCCATGTGAGAACAATGTGTAACTGCTAAAGGTTAAAAAAAAAAAATTAAAAAAACAAGTCTTTTTTTTATCCAAGCCCCATAGCCTGTTGCATTCACATTTTTATCTAGAACATCATGATCTGTTCACTTATATTTTGACCAATTTGTGGCACAAAAAAAGGTGAGGTAAAAGTTGATTGGACTAAAATTATACCCTCAGTTCCCTGAAATACTCATTTTGTATTTTCACCACAATTACTACAATCTCGTGTTTTTGAACCATAAAAGAACAAGACTACGGGCTGATTGGAGTGCTACTATAGAGGGTCCAATAAAGTATTATAGAAACAAAATTCCTTAAGTTGGACAAACTATGATCTTAAATGTGAATATTAATTTTAATATCTTAAATGTGAAACATCCATTTTATTTATTGATTGGCCATCAAATATTTTGACTAAATCTTTTTTTTTTTTTTTTGGTCAAGAACACACACTATGACTTAAGGCCAAAGATTTGTCTTTTCTAAAGCTGTACATTTTTCATGCAATCTGTCTGAAACGGTGTCTTCCAAGCTGCCCTGTAAGGTTAAGAGGTGACATCCTCCCAGTGTGACTTTCCACATTCGGCTCAGTATACTAGCCTTGTATATTAATACTGAAAAGAATTAGGGACTTTTTAACATGTCTTTAACCAACCACTTATATGGAATACATTCTTGATAATTTCCACTGTAATTGGCATTTCATCAATGAACAAAGATCCCCTACATCAGTTTTATTCATTTGAACTTTTGATTTCTAGATTTCTTTCTTGAAGTCATTCGACTACATGTTGACTAATAAATACCAGCATTCCTCCAATATCAACTTCCTAAAACCTCTAAAGTTTTATAATCATTTACAGTACCTTTAAGGTGTGCATAATGTGAGAAAGAGGCAAAATTCTTGGGCTGGAACCTTATCCTAAAAGCCATTGCTGACCTGAATGATCAGAGGACTGACCTGAGGATCTGAGTCCATTCTGGCATAGACATGGATTGTGGGTCTCACAGCAGACATGAGATCTTTCAGTGAGCCCTGAGCCAGTGGCTTCTCCATAGGTTTTCTGGCCTGAGGGTCCAAGTCAGGCAATATTCTGGACATGTGGTCTCTGAGAAACAGTTAGGGGATGGCATTCACTTGCTCATTTTTCCCCAGAGATATACCTCATGGTCAGTCTCCATAGAGCATCATCACTAGGGAATGTCCCTGAGGTCAAGGTCTGGGTTTAATCACCTCTGATTTCCTTAGCACCTGATTAGAGTGCTTCCGACACAACGGTCAGTATTTGGTTAGCATATAAAGGTGGAGGGTGGTTTTCTGAAACTGGCTAAGATGCTAAAAATGAAAAATGCCCTTGGGGACTGTCTCTTCAGCTATGTAAGTCATACCTCTTTTATTCAAGTTATTTCTAACTTGATTCCCACTTTAAACCATCCTGACCATTCTGACCTTTCTGAAATGCCAAAAGGACTCTGTAGGGTGTCATTTTCGGCCTGTGAGGTCACAGCAACTTCTATCTTAGGTTGCTGTGTAAGTGTCCCAATTCCTTGAGTGCTCTGAGGGCAAGGATGGTGTTCATCACTATTTCATAGACCCACAGTGCACAGTGGGTCTGTGCCCAAGACAGATCTCTGAAGAGAATCAAAGAGTAAACAAACTGCTGTCATCACTTGGAAAAGGAAAATGAATGCACTTATATGAATTATCCACAAAAGACTTGGGAAGAGAGGGAAAGTAGGGATAAGATGCTTAGGCAGGTTGGAACCTTTGGTATCTTACAGCTGATAAACTGATTTTTTTTTTTTCTTCAGCTTCTGGGGATGAAAAAGGTAGTCTATCAGACTAGAACATTAGAAAACACTGCAGAAAAAAAAATATAAGTCAAGTGGTAATAAACCATTTTTTTTAGCAGTAAAATTACCTGCTTGCATTCCCCTGCCCCACTTCAAGAAGAGCTAGTTTTTTTGGGTGAAAATCTTGATAACAATAAAAATTACAGCGCATGTTTACTGTGCACTTGCTATGTATTGCTGGACTCTACACAAGCATTTACTATTCATTTGCTTACGCCTTACAACATGTTTTTGAAGTAAGTAATCTTGTTCTCCTCATGCTGTGGACAATGCTGAAACACCAAAAGCTTAAGTAATTTGCCTGAAGACACAGCTAAGGATCTGCTTCTGAATCAGGCTCCGCTTCACCTCCTTAATAAGCCACTGAACGTGACAAAGGGAGACACCCTGAAAGGCACTGGAATAACCAAATGGTTCCTGCACTCCTCTAATGCTAATCCTGAACTTTCTGTCTCCTAGCTACGGCACCTTGGTGCATGCGTGCTGTCGCTTCAGTAGTGAATGACTCTGTGCAACCCCATGGACAGTGGCCCACCAGGCTCCTCTGTCCATTGGATTTCCCAGGCAAGAATACCGGAGTGGGTTACCACTTCCTTCTCCAGGGGGTCTTCCCCACACAGGGACTGACCCTGCATCTCTTATGTCTCCTGCTCTGGCATCAGCAGGAAGGTTCTTTACCACTAGTGCCACCTGGGAAGTCCTTGGAGACAGAACTAAATGTCTTGAAATCTCGAGAGGCCGTGTTGAGAAGAAGGTGTATAGGGGAAGGTGAAGTGCTGGCTCCTCAACAGGAACTCCGGGGGCAAGGAAGAATGCAGGTGTTAACTGAGTTTTGCTGGGTAGAGTGTGATATAATGTCTTTTCTCTGGCTACTCATGAAATCCTGAATAAAAGATCCATCATAGATCCTCTGTAGCAGTGTGTCTGCTTTGAGGGGATCAGAAAAATGGCAGAGCCCTGCTTCAGAGGTACAGACAGAGGGTGTAGCAGAGTGATGAGGACAGAGGAAAAACACCAAGAAAAGCAGATTATCAAAACACTAAGGAGGAGGAATTGACTTAAAATGGTTGGTGAAATGTCCCCTCAAGGGTTAGGAATTATATCAATTTGTAACTGACTCATAAAGTAAAAAGCAGTATAAGTTTTTGAGATGTATGTGCATTTAGTACTCTTAAATGCATTAAAAATGACTGGATGCTTGGGGCTAGTGCACTGGGATGACCCAGAGGGATGGTATGGGGAGGGAGGAGGGAGGAGGGCTCAGGATAGGGAACACATGTATACCTGTGGCAGATTCATTTTGATATTTGGCAAAATTAATGCAATTATGTAAAGTTTAAAAATAAAATAAAATTAAAAAAAAAAAAAAACTATTAGAAAAAAAAAAATGACTAGAATCCACCCATTTGGCCTTTAGGATCCAAAGGTTCTGTAGCCCCACGCCCTGATGTATGTGTCCATGCAGCTGTATTTCAACTTTCCTGCACTCACCGGTAGGTGGTTTCCGGAAGGAGGTCTTTCATAACGTGGGTGGTGGTATTGCCCACCGTGACGCTAGTATCTCCAAGATCTATGTTGTAGGCAAGGATTTCAGATCCATTATTGCACGGCTCTTCCCAGTTCAGTACAAGGCACACAGAAGGCGAATCGGGATAGGCAGTGAGGGTCTCCTCCTCCAGGACACACAGAGTGGAGACAGGGTCAGGGGCAGATGCTGGTGTCTGGCAAAGGACAAGCTCACTGGACGGTCCTGCTCCAGCTTGATTAACAGCCTGAAAAGCAGAACAGCGAGACAATGTCCCCATTACTTCATGAGCACCTACTAATGCCCCCACACTAGGTGCTGCTGAGTCTAACGCAATGGCTTCCAGAAATGTAGGTGGAGATAAATCCTCCACAATGTTCATACTGATAACCACTTTCCAAAAGATATCAATCACACCTTTTCTGCTAATAAAAGATAATGTTGCCATTGTTTCTTATGAAAAATCATTTAAAAATAACACTTCATATTTGCATAGCCCGCTTCAGTTTATGCACTCTTATGTCATCTTCATAATAACTGTCTGAGGTAGATAATTCATGGAAGCTATTCTTATCTGCCTTTCAGACGAGATCGGGCATACTCAGGGTGGTACACCCTTGACTCAGATTTATCTGCCTTTCAAAGAGGGAACTCAAAGTCAGATCAAATAACTCAAGCCCAAGATTCAGATGCCAAGCTGGGATCAAAATCCAGTAATCTGACTTTTAACTCAAGTGCTGCTCTGGAAGAACGATAGGAATTTTAGAAAAGTATTCACCGTTTTCCATGTGAATGCGAAACTCATATCTGAAGTCAATGCTCTTCTCTCACCTGAGTTTGAGTATCACTGCTGACACCTGATCACTCATCACTCGAATACTCACGCATTCAGCCTCCGGGGCAGTCCTCTTGCTTCTACTTACCTGCTCTGCTTCTTAGTCACCTCTGCGACCTGCTACTCATTACCAGCATCTCTCAGCCCTGGAGGAAACAAGGCCCCAGGCCTTGCACACCTCTGTACTCCTGAAACTCCTAGACATCTCACCTTGTCTCAGGGCAAATGCCATTTATCCCTACACCCACATTTATGTGTACAGTCCAGACCTCGGCCCCAAATGCCAGCCTAGTGTATTCAACTGCCTACTGAATATCTCCATTTAAATGTCAAATAAGCACCTCAGACTCAAGTGTCTACACAGTTCCAAAATGGTGTCCACCCCAT
Organism: Bos taurus; assembly: GCF_002263795.3. Classification (NCBI taxonomy): domain Eukaryota; kingdom Metazoa; phylum Chordata; class Mammalia; order Artiodactyla; family Bovidae; genus Bos; species Bos taurus. Next base: position 95,167,522 of record NC_037328.1, read on the forward strand.
TCTTCCTCATCCTTCCTTCCACCCCCACTGTACTGCCCGTAGTTTCCCCAGCCTTCAGGTTGTTCATGCTATTTCTGTGAATCACTGCTGGGCATCTTTCTTTCTCTCACACCCCTGCCCAAGCCATCAGCGCACCCTCTACCACTCTAATCTGACTACACCCTGTCACATCTGGTGACTGTAATGACCTCCTAACTGGTATTTACATCAGCCCACGCCCCACAGTCTGTAACAACCACTGTCCTTTCTGTGTTCTCCCACCAGATACACAGGTAACGTCAAAGTTCTCACAACTGTCTATGAGAGCCTATCCGATCTGTTCACCACCACCGCCTTCCCCAAGAACCCAGAACCATTCTGCCTTCACTGTCTCCTACTTCCTCCTTCACTCCCTCTGCTCCAGCCACACTGGCTTTCTTGCTGTCTCACAGAGACACTGAGCTTGCTCACCTCAGGGCCTTTGCAACTCACTGTCCCTTCTGTCCACAAAGCTCTTTCCCTGACGTCTGCCTAGCCCATTCAATCAGCTACTCAGGCTTCTCTCAAGTTTTGCCCTTTGCAGAGAGACGTCTCTGAACACCACGTTTAAACTTGTAGTTACCCCCACCCCAACCCCCATGATCCTTCTCATGTATTTCCCTTCTTTGCTTTTATTTTCATTATAGCATTTATCACCAACATAATATATATTTCATTTAATTTCTCCCTTGATTAGAATATAAGTTCTGTGAGGGCAAGGTTGTCTGGTTCACTGCTGTAGCCCTAGCAACCAGAACAGTACCTGATACAAAACATGTGCTCAATAAACATCATTAACAATATTTTTTTCCCTTACAAAAACACTTGGCAACCTCTTGACAAAAATGAAAGTACTCAAAAATCTAGTTTACTTCTTAGGATACCTTATGAGGACAAATGATAAACCAAAAGGCAAGTCATCTGAGCTCTTACATCAAAGGTTGACTGCAATGCTTGTGTGTTATCATTCATTTCAAAGAAGCAAGTTAAGAGCATTCATTTGCTATCTAATCGCTTTTGAAACACTTCTGTAATAAAATTTTTATATCTAGTCCTATTTCATGACAATACCAACTTTCTTTTTGGTAGAATATTTATGTCACAAATTAAGAGTATATATTTAGATATTCTTTTTGGGTACAAATTTATCACAGGGGCAGAAAAATAAGATACTGTGGAGCCCAACTGTCGTATTAACTAAGGTTTTAACAACTGTGTAATACAAGGAAAAGAACATAGCTTTTAGAGTTGGAGCTTTTTGTTCATATCTTGATTTCCTTACTTACTAACTGTGTGATTTTAGGCAAATTAATATTTCTGAGTCTATTTCCTCAGATATAAAATGAGGATAGTAACTCATAATTTATACAGTTATTTTAAAGATTAAATTTGTTAACATGCAAAATCCTAGCTGAGTATTAAGCCAATGGTCAGTGCTTCACTTCCCTCCTTCTCACTAGGAAAATCAAGAACAAAACAGCAATAGCAATTTTCCTAGTTTCCTAATTTTCCTAAAGCAATTTTCTTACAACAAGACAACAACAAAATACACTGAACTAATTTTAGATTTAAAGAAAAGTTGCAAAAATAGTGTATATATTTCTCATTTTGCTTCCCCTAATATTAATACCTTATATAACTATCAGTCATGTCCCACTCTTTGAGACCCCCATGGACTGTAGCCCACCAGGCAGGCTCCTCTGTCCATGGGATTTCCCAGGCAGGAATACTGGAGTGGGTTGCCATTTCTTTCTCCAGGGGATCTTCCTGACCCAGGGATTGAACCTGTGTCTCCTGCATCTCCTGAATTGGCAGGTGGATTCTTTACCACTGAGCCACCAGGGAAGCATACATACACACACACACACATATAAATATATGTATGTGTGTATGTGACATAAATATATGTGTGTGTGTGTGTGTGTATATGTGTGTGTATATGTGTGTGTGTGTGTGTATAATTTTTTTTAACAAAAGGAAATTCCTAGACAGTGATCAAGAGAGATAACAGCAGTAGTGGCTGAATGGGAGGCTGAGCCGTTTGTCTTAGACTCCCACAACTGGCTACTGACTCAAGTGCCAATGGAAAGAAATTATTTTCTGCTACTTACAAGAATAGAACTGAGATGCTGTGCTGGTCTGAGTCTAGAAACCAAAAGGAGTTTCTTAAGTACTCCTATCATTGGCTGACTACCATTAACATCTAACCTGAGGGAATGTGATGGCAATGATGATGATCTTTGGGTGGAGTGGGGGAGAAAAGAGAAAAACTCTTTGTTAAAGGTAAGAATTAAGCAAATGGTCTACAGGGAAATCAAGGTCAAAATTTGTTTCAAACTTTCAAAATATTTATATCTCACATAATTATGACTATACAAATCTAACATACACTTAAGGTTGAATTATTGATTTCTTTACAATCTCACAGTATAATGAAAAATTCAGCACTAAGTATTTTATTACCCTTTTCATGTTATTAATGTACTCTATTATTCATTTTCTCCATTATTTTTAAAATTAACCTTTTATTTATTTTACTCTGTATCTGGGTTCCATCTTCTTATTCTGTTCTTATACCTCCTTACTGGTGTTAATTGAGGTCTTCAGTAATGATTCTTGACTCATTACTTTGTCAAATATGTGCATTTGTGTTGAGTGATTTAATAAGGCTAATAAGGGCTAAGGGGATATGAAGGATCCAGAGGAAAAAATACAGGTTTTAATTAAATAACTGGTATCAAGCATACTACATTGGCAATCTCTACAAAAATCAAGAAAGTATCAGTTTTGTAATTCTTAAAATCTGCATTTGTATCATAACTATCAGTCATGTCCGACTTTTTGCAACCCCATGGACTATAGCCCACCAGGCTCCTCTGTCCATGGGATTTTCCAGGCAAGAATACTGGAGTGGGGTGCCATTTCCTTCTCCAGGGGACCTTCCTGACCCAGATATCAAAGCCAAGTCTCTGTGTCTCCTGCATTGGCAGGCAGAGTCTTTACCAACCGCACCACCTGGGAAGCCTGTATTACTATAAAACAATGAGCAAAACCAGGAGACACAATAGTGTTAACAATGTATAGATCTTATGTATTAAAGTCAAATCTTACCAGTTTCTAATAATGTTCTTTTTATTTTCCAGGATCTTACTTAAGACCCAAATTTCTTTTACTAGCCTTATACTATGGAAAATGCTTTCTTGAGTTATATCTCTTATTATTACCAAATTTCAAAGTAAACCATTTTAAAGAATCTTACTAATATTTAAGAGTATGTGTAAAATATACAATATGCCTCATGTAAGCATACGTACCCAAGAATTATTTGGGTACATGTTAATTGAAGCATTCCTAAGGAAGAATATAAAAATTCAAAAATTCCTGCACAAAATAAGCAATGCTTCCATCCAATTTTTATATGATACTATATACATATTACAGTGATATAATTTTTAAAGCACCAAATATTTAAAAGAATATTCAGGCTTTAACCTGACTTTGTAGTAATATCAAATAAAAATGATTCAGATTAGGTTCACAGGTATCAAGAAATTAATATAAGATGAGGAGACTTTTTCCTGGCAATACTTCTTTAGTATAGCAAGTGTGGTCTTGAGAGTACTATCCCCTTTATAGTGTCTGACTCACTTTATGACAAATAAGTATAGACGTTTGAAAATACTACTGTTGAAACAGGGAGGCAAGATTATTACGCAGGTTCTATTCTTCCCAATGTATCTTTAAAATGCAATTTTGGGGTGTTAATGGCAAGTAACAACAAAAACCCCGAAAGAAAAAAAGGAAATAGAACATTTTAAAGAGAGACCAAAACTCAAAAACAGGTTGAACTGAAGTTCTTTCCTGTGATGGCAAAGAGTTTTTATTTATATCCTGCCTTGTTCCAAAAACAGGAGTGGAGCACATAATTCAACCTTTCCCCAATGACTCAGCATTGTTATTATAAAGCTCAGATAATGTGCTGTGACCCTGACTCACTGATGAAGGGTTAATTATGTCCCAGGCCGTCCATTTGAGGGGTGTATAACAAAAGAGTTTAACCAGAAATGTTTACGATAAAACAGCCTTCAGAATTTAACAGAAAAGCTTCTGTTGATCTGGAAAGTTAACTTGTGTGTGTGCATGCTCAGTCGCTAAGTTGTGTCCCACTCTTTGCTACCCCCATGGACTGCAGCCCACCAGGCTCTGTCCTTGGGATTGTGAAGGCAAGAATACTGGAGCTGGTGGGTTGCCATTTCCTTCTCCAGGGGATCTACCTGACCCGGGATTGAGTCTGTATCTCCTCCACTTCAAGCAGATTCTTTACCACTGAGCTATTTGGGAAGCCCAAAGTTAACTTAAGAAGGGAATATTTTATCCAAAGAGGCCAGAGACACTGAAGTAAATGGACATGTAATAAACAATATGATCCATGACTTAAATCAGATGGAAACCTAAACCTGGCATCTTTGCTTCTTTATTTAAATCTAAACACATGTGAAAATAGAATTCTTTGTTATCTCTCCTTTTGGTCATCCTGATCATTCTTTGAGGTTGGCACAAAGCAGTGCTCAAATGTTACCGAACAAATGGAAATAAATGAACAAAGAACCCTGTTTTCTCAAGACAATAAGGCTTTACAAAGGGAAAAGAAAATATTTACCCAAGTCAATAAAATGAAAGCAAACCTATGACTGCTGTCACTCTTGGGGGTTAGGCTAGGAGCCGATTGCTCTTTGTGTTATTCTGTCTGGACACCCAAGTGGAAGCTTACGGATAGCCAGACCTTGATGGTGGTCACTGAGAGGTGGGAGGAGGGTCCTACAATCAAATGCAGACTGTCCGAACTACTCTCCTGTTGGTTTCTGGCTCCAGTTAACATCTGGAATGGGAAGTTGTAAAGGTTTTTTGCCTTTTGTCTAAGTGGCTTTCCCAGCGAAATGTGCATCTTGGAAAACTCAGACAAAAGGCATCTTCCCTAAGGAGCTGTGCCCACTTTGCCTTGGACTCGATCCCGTATTCAATGAATTAAGCAGCAGACACAAGGCAAGGGCGGTGAGGAGTACAGTGGAGACGATTCGGATTTTGTTCCCATGTTTCAAGACCTCTCAGAGAAGCAAAAATGAATTGTAAAATGCCAAAATGATTGCATCTATTTTTATTTAAAAGGACTCTTTTTCCCATAACACCCTTCCTGATGTCCTCCATCATGAGCCTTTGAGTAAGTTTCCCAAAGAGTCTTTCAGGGGAACACCAGTATTTGTGAGTAACGGCCGCACAGTATCAGCCTACCTGTAATCGGCAGCAATACTGTGCAGCAGGTAACAGGTCCCTCATTTCGAAGCCGGTGTCTGTCCCATGATAAACGAGTTCTAAGGATTCTTCATCTTCTCCCCACTCCAACCTGTACTCTGAGATGTCGGCACCAGAGCTTTCAGGACTCTGGAAATTTAGAAATTTAATTTCATTGAGAAGAAAATCTTATGATGTTTGTGTTCAACTAATTATACCAAAAAAAAGAAAGAGCAAGATGCCTCAGAATATTTGAAATACATGCAAAAGAAAAGCATGAAAAAGATACTCAATTTCCTCTTAATTTGGATCAGTGGTAAAATCTGCATAACTCCTGGCAAGCACTAAAGCAGATGACTGTGTAAGAATCACCAACCTACGTGTGAATTTTAGCTTTGTAGAGCCCTTGTACCTTGCACTGGGGAACAGATAAAGTAGAAGAAACAAATTAATGCAAAACCTGTGCCTGACTTACCTCCCAGCTCACTAGGACACATCCATCAGGCGTAAAAGAGATACAAGGTGCTTTGCACTGTCCAGGAGGCCCTGCAGCAGTGGTAATTTCTGAGACATCAGAATAGGGACCATACTGCAAGAGAGAAACACACATGTGCTTGTAGGGGTGTGTTAGGGATGTGTGTGTTTGTGTGTGTGTGCATGTAACACAAGCTTATAACCAAACAAGGGCTAGGCTAATGGTATCATCAATACAACTGATTAAAAGCATTACCTAATAGTGTTCACTTTCAGTTACATGAGTAGATTTTCTTCCCACATACATTACTTGAGTGGTAAATGTCTATTTTATATATATATATATATATATATATATATATATATAATTTTTTAAATTCAAAAGGATTAGAAAGTTGGTTTACTATACATTTTTGCTGTGACCTAAGAAAGAAAAAATGCTGACTTTTGCTACATCACAGCATTGTGCTTTCATTTCTCAGGGCGTTTCAAAATAAACCAAGTCAGATGCACACTGTAGTTTAATTTTTAAGGCATAAAAATCTGTATGGAATTGTTGGTTATCAAATTTTGAGTATTTCTTCTAGTCACTGGTATTTTCCAATTTGAAACCAACACTCCTATTATTGTTTTCTTGGCATGACCACCATCTCAACTATCTGAAGGTTTATACTGCACTTCTCTCCTCCTCCTACCATCAGTGGCCATACTGCTCAGAACAATCATCACTTTAGTTTTAAAACACATCAAGAGAACCAGAACCACCACGTTAAGGTGGAATATGTGGTACTTAAAAGAATTGGGGCAAGGAATAAAGTAATTTTCAGGCTAATGAAGAAGTCCAACCAGTCTATCCTAAAGGAGACCGACCAGTCCTGGGTGTTCATTGGAAGGACTGATGCTAAAGCTGAAACTCCAATACTTTGGCCACCTCATACGAGGAGTTGACTCATTGGAAAGGAGTCTGATGCTGGGAGGGACTGGGGGCAGGAGGAGAAGCGGACGACAGAGGATGAGATGGCTGGATGGCATCACCGACTTGGTGGACATGAGTTTGAGTGAACTCCAGGAGTTGGTGATGGGCAGGGAGGCCTGGTGTGCTGCGATTCATGGGTTCGCAAAGAGTCGGACACAACTGAGAGACTGAACTGAACTGAATGAGGAATATGACTGTGTTTTTCAAAATGGAGGAAAAAACATAAAGAAAAAAATCTTTCAAATTTTCTAATATAACTTGCAAATATACTGAAGGTAGGGGAGAAACTATCTGGAGTAGACCACAGAAGAGGACCACAAGTCAAATATATGGTTAAATTTCAATACAACAGGATTTAAAAATAAGGCTGAGATAGTTTCTTTAAATGACAAATTAGTGAAAGGAGAAAGTAAACCTCAATCAGTCCAGTTGCACATGTGTCTTTATCATGGCAAATATCTTCTTCAAAAGTTGAGGGGGAAAATGACCAGGGTTTCATCTGCAGCATGGGTGATTATCAGCATCCATCCTCTTTTTACTTATGAAAAGTCAGGGCACAGAGGCTTTCTTATCTTCTCACCAATACATTTAAATTGTCTAGTTTTGTGTGTGGGTTTTTTTTAATTTAAATACCTGTATCTGAAATTCTTTCCTAATGGTGAATTAGAAGAGATCCAGCTCTTGTTCAAGGTTTGTGACCCTACTTCAGACCAAATGTTTTCAAACTAAGGCCTGGCTAACTAGAAACGGACTAAAGACAAACACACTTCACTTCTGAAAGGCATGAATGAACACCAAGAACTAGAAGAGTCTTGCCAACTTGCTGTCACTGTCAGTTTGGCTTTCTTTCTTATAAAAATCTCGTCGATTAATTACATCTATTTATTTGTACAGAATACATTTATACACATCGCTGGCCCTCTGTCGGGCGTTAGCAGCAGTTTGCCCTACCCACACCCTTCCACCTTCTTTTACATTTCTGCCCATCTGTGACACACCAAAACGCCCTATAGTTTCTGGGTCACTTCATTCTCATTATGAATCTGCAGCACTCTGCAATTAAAAAAACCAATCACCTTTGTGCATATAGTCAGACCCTTTCAATCTTTAATAGCCCACCTCAACAACTTCAAATGGAGTACTAGAAAGGACCAGAGAGTTCTATGAAATAAAGAAAAAACAAATAAGCTGATATCCCTAGCCTCTACCCCAGCAGAGTTTTAAAAACTGACCTAAGACATTGCTGAGTAATTTAGACAACATGGTAAAGGAATATTATGGGAGTCCTAATCTCCCATAAATGATTTATATAATCGATGAGAAACTAGAAAACCACCAAAAGGCATCTAAAAGGTAAAGTTATATTATATAAACATAAATTATATATTATATAAATATAAAAAGTTATAATATATAATCGATGAGAAACTGAGAAACCACCAAAAGGCATCTAAACAGTAAAGTCCTTATTAACTTTGAGCCCTGTCTTAACAGGAGGACAAAAGAATCAAAATTTCCAATGCTGGGTCTACATGAAATCAAAGCAGGATTTCTTCAGAAATAAGATTGTATACACAGTTCTTTAATGGCTGTCACAGTTGGACAGATACAGATGAGGAATTTTAGGAGGGTGGAAACAGAAGTGCCAGGACCTCGTGTTTTTGTGGTGATAAGCAGGCATGTACTCACCCCTCCGTCATTCAGAGCCCGCACCCTGAAGCGATACACGGTTCCTGGAAGCAGGTTGCCCACGGTGCACTCAAGCTCCGGCCCATGGTATACCTCCGAAGCTACATCCTCCGGTTCTGTCATCTCCACGCTATACTCTGAGACCTCACAGCCACTTTCAGAGGCAGGAACGTCTGGGAATGGAGAACATTATTCATCTTAGAACTTTTTTATTACTTCAGGTTGGCCCTATCACGAACCTTATGCTCTATGACATTTGCAAAATATCATGTAGGTAGCCTGTCCTTGATATTTACAAAAGAACCCCCACTTCAAAAAGAGAAAGAGATACAAAAGAAAGTTTCTTAACGATGTTATCCATACTTTTCAAAGCAAGTACATTTAATGATATGAACAAAATGATTCCAAAACCATAGAACTTTTAGGCAATTCCTTTACATTCTAATGCAAGGTAAAGGCAAGAAGTAGAGGGGAGAAAAATCTTCTTTTTAACCTGAAACCAAAGGACATATTAAATCAAGTTAGAGAACCCCAAAATGGCATAACATCTTAATTTAGACATTAAGTGATGGGGAACAATAGTCTGACAGAGTTCTGCAGGTTTATATTTGCAATTTTACATGCTGTGAATTATTAATATGACAGGCAATGCTAAGACAGCTTGAGCTGAGACTGTAAAACACCAGGACCCACACACGACAGGGTGGCAAAGGTGAGGATACAGACGCTGCCTAAGGAACAACTTCTTGGTTTAACCTCTTTATTAAGCTCTTTATTTTTTATTTTATGAATAAAGTTGAGGAACTCCTGCTCTGAAACATTTTCTAGAACAGTGCCCTCTGAGGGCAGAGGGTGAACAGCGCATGTGGCACCACCAGGAACAGGAGGATGGGCCACAGTGCTGGGCATTCACAAACCCAAGCCCACGTACATTAAACAGAATATGGACATTTTCAATAGACACAAATCTGGTTTTCAGAAGAAAGACCTGAAACTTAATTACAAAGCAGTAAGTCTTAAACTCAACCTCCAATTGTCCAAATTGGCGACGTGAAGATGTGGTCACTCACCCCACTCTAAGTGGACTTCTTTGTGCTTTGGTCTACCCAAAACCCTCGGTGGGCGACACTGACCTGGTGCAATGCTTAGTGTGCGAACAGGGAGACTTTCAGAACACTGCAGGAGAAACACCAAAGAGAACCGTCTCTTAGTTACTATGCATTTTTTAGAGCTCTACATACCAGGCAAATTCCACCCCACACCAGCAAATGCTGCCAAGGAGGGGGTTACACACTGAATGTGTACACTTCTTATGCAATATGATCTTCATCTCTCTGTGTGTGGTGCATGTGTATATTTGTGTATGTTTTAAGTATGGACATATGCATATGGCACTGGTAAAAATTATTATTTCTGGTGTCAGATTTGCAGACTGACATTTTGACTGTTGTGTATCCCAAGCACACAGTTACTTACTTTTAACTAAAAATTAGACCCTTCCTGAGGACAGAGGAGAACACAAAACAGCAGCTGGATGAGGTTTATAAATGGTGCCATAAATGGCCCACCACATACAGAGCAGAAGAGCAAATAAAGTCAGCTGAGTGTGACATTAACCAGCAGGTTCTGCTAATGTTAAATCATCAGGGTTTCTTTTTTGCAGGATCTGGTTGTGTAAGGCTGGTGGTATGGAAGCTGACACCTTTTTGAGATATGAGGAACATGGTAGAGATACGCAGCTCAACCAACCTCATCCTCCTCCTTGAGGAAATGCGGTGCAGAGGAGATATGTTTATACATTCAAGGAGCACCGCTGCCTCTGTGCGGCCTTGTGCAACACCTCGTGTGAAAGAGAAGCTCGCCAATCACCTGTGACTTTGAGGTCAACCTGGCTCACCCTCGGAGACTCTGCATAAATGTCGCTGAGCTGGACCTTTATTTTAAACCTGAGAATTCTGTCTAAATATACAGTCTAGACTTCACAATACTGCTATCCTTGGGAGGGAAAGAAAATAAACATATGACACTGTCAGAGGTGGGCTGACTGGCAAAATTCGGCACCTACTGGCAGGTGTTCTCTTGAAAAGTCAACCCAGTACAGGGCTATAAGCCATCTTTTGTGCTCTCTCTCTCTCTCTCTCTCAATACTAATGATTTCAAAACCACGATGCTAAATATCTCTCTGATGAACATGTTTTTTACCATACTGCCTCTCATTCACTTTCTGAATGTTCATCATTTAGATAATGATCTCATTATTAGAACACTTCATGTGTACTTGTTGTTTTGAGTGCACGAGAACACTGTGAAGTTGTTTCCTGACATGTTGAAGTTTCCTGACATGTTGAACAGTTGGTCTAAGGTCATATAAATTGTAGACAATGGTGGTGGTCATTCTGTGATGTATAAAAATATTAACTCACTGTGTTGTGACAGGAAACTTATATAATATTGTAAGTCAATTATACTTCAATTTTTTAAAAAAGGCAGACGACAAGAGAACTGGTGCTACCTACAGATGTAAGGTTGGGCACTGGGCAATCTGAGGAGAGGCAATTCAGCTCAGTTACCCTAGGTATATGTGGCTTTACAATCATTTTCCAGCAGATGGCAGTAAAGTATCAAGAGGAAGGTGTGTTTCACATTCTTCCAAAACTGCCAAAGTAACAGCAAAGCTGAGCTGGAGGTTGCATCTTTTTGCTCTAAATTCTAAGCTTTTCTATCATCGCGATAACTGAGGTTCACCCCCGTATTCGTTAGCCAATGCAAACTGCAGACCACCTTCAATTTTCAACTGTGATGTGGTCATGCCCAAGTCTTGGAAAGCAGCACAATTCAGTTGAGAATCATCTGGGTCTATCTTTCTATACCCTCTAAAGAACAATTCAGAAAACTCTGATGTGATACCATGGCAGGCTGTAGTACCAAGATATATTTTTTAAAAGCAATTTATTCTGATGTTACAGATAGGCTGTCTGAATTTGACCAAAGATGTTTACTTTTACACTGAAACAAAACCAACCTGACTGTGTCCACCAGTACTTATGCAGCATGCTCGGAGTTTGTACAAAGTGCCTGGTTTCAAGTGGGTGAAAGTGTACTCTGTAGCCGACCCACTGTAGGCCACTTCCCACTGACTCGCTGCAAAAGAAGACCACGTGTGAGTTTATGCCTTTTGTAAAAATGTAATAGTATCAACCATTCCTGATAAGAAAAAGCTCTAAGTGGTTTCCGTGAAAAGCAGCATCTCCTATTCTTTTCTTCTTTTTTAAACAGTCACAGGGCTCTCTTTCCATTTCCTTTACAAAATTAAATACTAAAATAACATGAAGGCATTTTTAATACTTAGCACTGCTGGTTACACTACTTAATATCACCATGATCACATTTGCTGACTGTGGAGGTTTGGATGCTGGAAAGACCAAAATCTGTAGTTGGTCCTGTAGCAGGAGATGGTATTGAGCAAGTTGGCAAGTGGTGATGGTGTGAGAAGCCCCTGGGGCCAGCTGGGCAGGGGGAAGCAGGCTTCGCCATGAGGTTCCTGGTCAGCCCAGGGCACCACTGAAGAGTTTCTCCCGGTTCTTATCTGCCTGGAGGTCACAGCAAGTGAACTCCCCCGACCCCATCCCAGCCATATAGACCAAGCCCTTTGGGTAAAGTCCTGCTGTCTCCATGGAGCCCCACTTAAGACAAAAATACCCAAGACAGTGACTTTCAAGATGAAACACTCAGTGTGACCCAGGTTATCTAACCACTTCTGGGGATTAAAGAAAGCAAGCAGGGCCACTGAGGGGCCTGGGTGAGGCTGATGCCACCAGGAGAAGAGCATTGTGTGTGGGGGGGGCCGGTGCTTCAACCATCCAGGACATTTATTCCTCCTCTGCTTTGTTCCCACCAACACTATGTTTCCAGCAGACTACTTGAAAGGAATGTTTTACTCCATGCAGTTGTTTAAGGGAAAATACTTTTACCCTCTTCCACGACAGTTACTTGGAGAAGGAAATGGCAATTCCTGGAGAATCCCATGGACAGAGGAGCCTGGTGGGCTATAGTCAATGGGGTTGCAAAGATTCAGACATGACTGAGGCACTAACATATACACACACACGATAGTTACTAACTTCCACAAATACTCTCAGCTGCTTATTAGGCCAGATTTACAATAAAGTCTGTAGAAGGAAATGGCAACTCACTCCAGTACTCTTGCTTGGAAAATTCCATGGATGGAAGAGCCTGACAGGCTATGGTCCGTGGGGTTGCAAAGAGCTGGACACGACTGAGTGACTTCATTTTCTTTCTACAATGAAGTCACATGCACAAGGGCCATATAGGAACAGGGGGGAATAATAAAGATAGTCATTCTGACATAACTGAGTAGATGACCTGTACTGCAAAGGCAGCTAGGAACAAGGACTAGAGAGGAGACTGAATTAATCCCTGATGCCATGCACTACCGGAGAAGGCGATGGCACCCCACTCCAGTACTCTTGCCTGGAAAATCCCATGGACGGAGGAGCCTGGTGGGCTGCAGTCCATGGGGTCACTGAGGGTCGGACACGACTGAGCGACTTCACTTTCACTTTTCACTTTCATGCACTGGAGAAGGAAATGGCAACCCACTCCAGTGTTCTTGCCTGGAGAATCCCAGAGACGGGGGAGCCTGGTGGGCTGCTGTCTATAGGGTCACACAGAGTCGGACACGACTGAAGTGACTTAGCAGCAGCAGCAGCAGCCATGCGCTACCACACCGTTGACCTTATGTGCAGAATGGCATCTACTTTTAATCAGCCACAGTGGTCAAGAGAGCCACAAAACTTCAAAATATATTTAGTTATTCACAATGAGACACTGAATATACATGACTTCTCTCAAAGGCCTGATTTTTAGCATAGAATATGATTTTACGTTAAGAACAGCTGTGCCCATCTCAGAGTATTATGAGTTTTTTTTGGCTTAAAATAGAGTAGGGCCCAACTGATGTGAAAATAAAACATTCCAGGTGGCTATCATGGCACAGAATAAAAAGCAAGCCACACACCTGCACAGACTGTTTGTAAAAGTTGCTGTTAACTCTCCCCGCTCCCCCCACATGTGTATCACTTTAAAAAACAAAGTACTAGTTACAGGGATCATTAGAGTGGTGGTGAGACAGGTGTCATTTTTATAGTTCTGAGGACTTGACTTTTTCTATTAAAGCATAATAAATTTTATTAGAAAGACGATCTAAGAATTTTTTAGAAAACACTATGGGAGGAATCTGACCTCTAACACTGTCTGGCTTTAGCTCACCTAGTGTAAGGAGTAAGGGTTAAATAATCTGACCGAGAAATAACAAAAATGAAGACATTTCCTGAATTTGTTACAGCGTGTTATGCTTGTCAGCAGCCCACAACAATATGTTGTTATCCTCTGTGCACTGATTTATTCTTCCTGCTGATCGCTTCTGACACTTTCTCTGCTTATAAGAATTCCTACAGAAAGTATGCCAAGAGAGATGAAAAACATATTTATTCTATTAATGAGGACCTTTGGCTTAAAGAAGTGACAAAAACTTTAAAAAGCATGATAAAAATATACATATCAAGCAGACTGATTCCTGATGCTGTGTTTGAAAGAAAAAACTGTCAATATGTGATTAAAGCCCATTTACTGTAGTACCTCTATCAACAGAATAAATGATAGCCCACTATTATCATACAGATGTTTATCTTATTAGAAAACAGGACTTGAATAAGAATTTCTACAAACTTCACCTTCAGAATTTCCATCCGTAATCTCCAGCAAGTACTTGAGTATTTCTGAACCGCCATTGTCCTTTGGAGGATCTGGAAAGTAAGCAAATGTCTTATTAGTTATAAAAGCATATTGACTTTTGTTAGTAAACATTATTAGAACACACAGAACCATGTAACATTAGACTGTATAAATTATGGATTCAACTAAAAGACACAAATAACATTTCACCCAACTCCTTACTTGAAAAACAAAAGAAACAAAAACACCACAAAACCTTCTAACGACGCAAAGGTTACAGAGCTAGAAATGCCGAAAAGTTAGCATTTAGTGAAACATGAACAAAACTCGAAATGTGATTTTATTTTTCTAAGAGTTATGGTCAAATATTTATTTTGAGAATTCTAAAGCCTGTTCTTTAATATATGGTGGTTTTTATACAAAACAAAATATTCATGTACTTCTTTTCAAAAATTATTTTATTCTTTATTTCACTTAAATCATCACGACCAGATTCTTTTGCGAGATGGAAAGAGAGGGAAAAGGAGGTGTAAAAATTATTGATGAAATTTCAAATTGTTCATCACAGTGTGCTGCTAAGCAAACTTTACATCCCAAGTGAACCTAATAGAAAATCAGATCAACTGGAACCTGTACCAAAGAGGTGGTTTGAAAAAGGGGTTCTGGCTTGTTACTAGAACCCTGTGTACCTTAGCTATTTGTCTATTGGTAACCCAGGGCCTGCAAGAATTTTCTTTTCTGAGCAGAAAAATATTTTTTCAAGACTACACAGAATTTGCCTCTACTATCAATTGGCCATCTATGTTTTAGACATATTCTCAGGTTACTCATATAGATTTAGAAACTTTAATCCCTCTTTTCACCTATAATTTCCATTAATATACATTAATTTCAGTAGTAGATATTTACAACAATAATTAAATAGTTAAATCTTATGGCATATGGGGCCTCCTTGGTGGCTCAGACACTGAAAGAATCCGCCTGCAATGCAGGAGACCTAGGTTCAATCCCCGGGTCAGAAAGATCCCATGGAGAAGGGAACAGCAATCCACTCCAGTGTTCTTGCCTGGGAAACCCCATGGACAGAGGAGCCTGGCAGATTACAGTCCATGGGGTTGCAGAGTTGGACAAGACTGAGCGACTTAACAGTTAACAGTTAACAATGAAAGTAAATGTTCAGTGCTGACAGAAATTTCTAGGATATTCTGAGAAAAGAAGCTTTAGATCTGGAAAAAAGCACACTTAGTTTTTTTTGTTTCTTTTAATCATATCCATGTTTCAGGGAATAATTCTGCCTCAAAATTACCACATAACTTGAAGCAGTGATATGTCTCAGTGGTTGGTCTCTAATAATGATTTAGTTATGTTTTACATTTCCTTTATATCACTTGACTGCCAGGTAAAATTTTTTTTTTGTCTGTTAGGTAGTTACTATTCTTGTATGATGTTAGTGATGATCATACACATCGTAACAGTTTCACATACAATTGCAAATGTTTATCAACATTCTAATGGCATTTATTTCATTGAAATAATCCATGCAGCAGGTGAGACACAATATCCTTCTATCAGATTCCTACAAATAGCATATAATGAACTTTAATATGGGAACTTCCTGAAGTCCGAGGCCTCTGGTTATATACAAACAACAAAAACTAAATCTTCCTAATTCATTGTAACTTAAACATCCTGTCAAATTTAATATGACTTAACCTAAATTTTGAAAACTATTTTCAATACTAACTTTATAAATCAACTTTCATATTAATAACTTTATAAATCAACTTGCATATTAATAACTTTATAAATCAATTTTCATATTAAATATTGCTACATTTTAAGGGAAAGTTACTGAAGAATGATATATTCAGAGACTACCACATACAAATTATTAATATATTAAAATACAGGCAGAAGAAGTGTCTTACAGGAAAATCATGAAGTAAATGAAATGCTCTTACAATTGTCAATTTTACCAACTGGTGGCATTGTCAGGATATTTCTAATATATATATTTCAAACATGTAAAACTCCCTCAGATAATATGGTTTCTTTGTTAACTGGTTTGTCACTACTGAAATTAATCAAGTTTAAAAAAAAAAATCTGTCAAAAAAAGCAGCAGCAGCAATAGCAATAAAACATACCCCATTTGACACTAAAGCCATGAGACATAACTGGTCCTTTAATGAGGGGTCTTGTAGGTGGTCCAGGCCTGTCCGGACTTGTTGTACAAACCAAAACTTCACTTGGGCAGCTTTTCCCTTCCATATTAGAAGCAGTCAGCTGTAACACAACCAATAACACATTCACATGCTTTAGATAGTAGTTCTTAAACCAGTGGTGATGTTCAATATGGCAAGATCAAGGCATCCATGAACTCAGATACTGACACATATTCTCCCTTGCTCTCTCACAAACTACTAATTTATAAGTGTTTCTTTAATGGAGTACTTATTTTCTAAACAGTTTACTTATTAACAATTAAAAATGAAACAACAGGTAGGTTTTAGCTAAAGACACTTTTACCTTTTCAAGAATACAAAACAAAACCAGTATGTCTCCACCAGTTCATTTTGTTTTATGGAAGGAAAATATGGCGGGGGGTGGTGGGCAGCAGATATAAAGAACCTTGCTAACCTTGATTATTTAGGAGTAGGACAACGCCACCTTGTGGAGAATTGCTGGCAGTATACCTCTGATCTCATAGCCAGCCATCGAATAGCAAGGTTTTTTAAAATATCAAAAACTATCATTTTCCTTTAGTAGTCACACGTTCCACTTGACAATCTGACAAATATTTATTGAGTGACTCCTACAAGTTAAATAACATGATTTGTCTCTCAAATTAAGAGAAGGAAAGAGAGAATCAGAAGACAACCACATCTCTCTAAAACGCACACTGTTGCACCAGAAAGTACAAGGCTGTGCTAGGATCGATAACAGTAAGGCAGCACAGAAGGCAGCCTGCTGTCTCCTCTCTCCTAATGAGATCGCAGAACTGTCTTCTGCTACAACACAATGTCCCACGGTGACGTCAGCAGTGCTTGTCCAGAGCCTAATAGGGGAGGGGTGTAGGTAATAGAAAACAAAAATGGCTGAGAAAAGAAAAATGGGCAAAAGAGCACAGGACAATGGGAAAAAAGGAAATCTGATGAAAAGAAACTCTGAATAGAAGGACATAAAGTGCAGGTGAGAGACAGGTACGCTGGGCACCTGGTCTGAATCTTCCTGGGCAAGGGCATCTAGCCTCGTTATGTAATTTATTACAGTACATCACAGCAACAGGTTTCTTTTCTCCAAAGTCGGGTGTGGGTTTTAAAATTAAAGTATGGTGTGTATTTTATAGATATTACTTTAAAAGTGTGAAGTGCAGCAACCTTAAAAAGGTTTTTAACCTGTAAAGTTGATTTAAAATGATAAAGGGGGGAAACATAAAAGAGCTTTATTTTTAAGCAGTTCAAGTACCCAAATGACTGACTTACCCTGAATTTATACTGTGTGCTTCTTTTGAGATTTTTCACAGTACAGGTTAAATCCTCTCCAGTGTATTTTGGGTGGAAAAGGTTATCCTGTAAAGGCAAAGCCAGAAAGAAACATCAGTATCATAAAATCTGGGCATTAAATCCCTTGTATGTAGGAGTTTTAGACTGCCTCTTTCCATTATCACAGTGGGCCAGAAGTCTGGCAGCTATAGCAAAAATAGGGCCAGAATCCCACGGTGCTTTAAGTGAAACTTTAACTGTTATCACATCATAATCTGTCCTGATCTGGGCACTTTTATTGTGAGACTAACACTAATGTGAAAGAGAACAATGCTCTCTTTGAAAAAGTGCAAATTTCCTTTTAATAGATGCCACCATAAACTTTCCTCACAGAGCAAACTTTTTCTAGTTACTCAATAAGCATTTTAAACAAAGAATTTAACTACCAAATTAACGAAGCAGTATGTAGTTTAAAAAAAAATCATTTAACAACATTGTCATGAAAAAACGCTCTTGTGCAGAAGTCCTCACGGTCAAGCTGCAGTGTGCTATGTAATAAACAGTGGTTGGGGTTTCTGACACAGTGTCTTCTGGCTAACGGGGAAAGTCCTTCAACGGGATAAATGTCCCACTGACAGCCAACTGTATGGAATTCATACAACAGTATTCTTAGTCATGCATGCATCCACCCCCATTCATCCATCTGATCTCAGAGCACCCCTGATGCACCAAGCTCTCTTCCACGCTCTAGAGGTTTAGCACTACCCAAAAACAAAGTCTTGCCCATCAGAAACTGTATGACAGCTGGAGAAAGCAATTAAAACACTCTGCATACAAATATGAAGCATGTTGTGTGGTGTTAAGTGCTATTAGATGAAAAATAAAGCTGGGTAAGAGAACAGAGTCGGTAATAGAGCTAGGGAGCATTGCTTTCTATAGCTCTCCAGGCTCAATGAAGCAGTCACATGCGGCTCTTCCAATAAATTAAAATACAATTAAAAATTCAGTTCCGTGGGCTGACAGCCACATCTCAAGTGCTCCACAGCCCTGTGTGACTAGGCTCTATCTTATTACACAGCACAAATTACAGAACATCTCCATCACCACAGAAAGTGCTCCTGGACAGTGCTGTCATACAAGGCGGTCAGGGAAGGGCTCTCTAAAGAGGTAACATGTGAGAAGAGACCTGAAGGAAATGAGGGGAGTGACTCAAAGATATCTGAAGGGGCATGTGAGCCAGAGGGCACAGGAGTCACTAAGGCGCTGTGGGAGGGCGTGGCTGGTGTGCTCAGCGAGATGACAGTGGCAGAACAAGGTCAGTGATGAAGACCCTGAATTCGGAGGACCTGGAAGTCATTCTGAGAGTACTGGCTTCTCCTCTGGAAGAGAAGGGAAGGCACTGGGATGGGAAGAGTTCTGAGCAGAGCACCGACATGCCGTATTTTATTTAACAGGCTCACTGTGGCTTCATGTGCAGAACAGAGTGTAAGGATGAAAGTAGAGAAAATACTTAAGAGGCTATTCCAACAACCCAGGGGCGAGATGACGGTGGCTGGGAAAGTATAGTAGCTGTGCAGATGCTGAGAAATGATCAGATTTCTGGGTAACTTTGGAAGGGAGATTTACAAGGATTTGCTGACTGATTACATATGCGGTCTGATGGCTCAGACAGTAAAGAATCTGCCTGCAATGTTGGAGACCTGGGTTCGATCCCCGGGTTGGAAAGATCCCCTGGAGAAGGGAATGGAGACCTACTCTAGTATTCTTGTCTGGAGAAGTCCATGGACAGAGGATCCTGGTGGGCTACAGTCCATGGGGCCAGACATGACTGAACGACTAATGCAACAACTCAACACACGTATGAGGCTAAGGATGCCCCCACGGGTTTCTGGCTTCCCCAAAGGAAAGGTCGGGGATGCCATTTACGGATCTGGGGAAGACTGTGGGAAGGACAGGGTTCTGCTGGTGATTGCCCTGGTAGAAATTAAGAATTTGGTTTCCAATAGGCAGTGAATCTAATTTCACAGTGTACCCTGTAGCTGTGATAAAACTGACTTTACAGAATGCACACAGAAGCACGACGTGTGCCAGACTTACGTTCTCATCCTCCTGGATTTCCAAGGTGTAGGTGACCACCTCCTCAGGTGAGCAGCCTTCTGGTTTACTCCACTGCAGTGTGACCCACGTAACCCCAGCTCGAACGAGTCTTGGTGCCGAGGGCATCTGAGGAATGTTTCCTAACGTGTAGCACACCACCTCTTGGCTATACCCGCTGGAGAGAAACAGACCCGGTGACACACATTTAGGAGCATGTGGAGGAGTCGGCATTTCAAAAGCTACCGTGTGACTGGCTTGGGTTGGTAAGTCTGTGGCCTGACAGGTTCAGCAAGCAAAGGCAGGCAAGGATCCTTTGTGTGATGTTCCTTACCACAACTTCAGTGTGCCCCAATCACCCACTCCCTACTTAGTCTACTACTAGAAAAGCATACTGTGTTACAGGAAAATATATTTAAAAATGTATTCCCCCCCACAGGCACCTAGGAGTAAGCACAGTGTGACGGTGACAAGCCACGAGCCACAGCTACCAAGGAACTGTCAAATCAATGCATATAAGGGCAAACAATGGTCTGCTGATAAAATAAATGTTTTACAAATATGTACGCTGCCATTTTCCAAAAGTTTGTGGATGCTTTTGATTCGTTTATAAATTCTGAAGCTGTAGAAGCCTTTATCATTATGACTGTTCAACTAGTGAACTCTAAAAATACAATGGCTATCATGGGTAGGGAAAGAGGGCTGAAAAGCTTGTGATCTTAACAAGTTCTTTAGGCTGAATAAAGGGTTGGGACCAATCATGTGCTGAACCTTTAAGAAGATTTTCAACAAGTAGTGATGAAAGAAAAAGATTTTTCCCTTAATCAACTGTTACCCAGGCAGTGCAACTGAAATATGGTCTTTTCAAGGTACTTTTAATCTACTGATGCTTCACCATAAACCTGTTCTCACCGTTCCCTAGCAGCTTGGAGGCAAGCCCTGAGTCCTACACAGTCCAGATTCTCTCCAGTCTTGTGAGTATCTGCCTGGGCTTGACAACAATGGATGGCCCAGCAACTCGTTCTTTGTATCAGGAAACACTCAGACATAATTGAAAAAAGCAACTGAACGAGTAGCTTGCTAAAGTGATGAAAAAGGCACAGCATCTGAAAAATAAAGTCCTCAGAGGATTCCCTTTCAAAATCTGTAGTTACCTTTCCCTTGATTCTCTGAGACCCCTAGTGGGCCTTTCTGCATTACAGCCTGCAAGGCTGCAAAGAGGACACAGTGGCATTTATCACCTCGGAAGGGGCCTTCTAGCCTCTGATTAGGATTCTCTTTTGGAAGATCTCCAGCTGGTGCAGTGTGGAGGCAGCAGGCGACCTCGCCTTTCAGCAACGTGAGAGGAGGACTCAGGGACACCACATAGAGGCTTAAAGGCATGAGGACTGGGAAACGCCATACCTGGTGCCAATGTCATTCCGAGCCGCCAGCCGGAACGTGTACCCCATGGCTGGACACAGCTTTGTCAATTTGCAGTGCTTCTGGCTCCCAAAGAAGCATTGTCTGAAACCACTGTTTCTTTTTCCCTAAAAGAAAACAAGAAACAATGCACATAAATTAAAAAAAAAAAAGAAAGAAAGAAAATGAAGGAGCGTTTTGAATAACTGCTTAATTTTCTAGCTTGGATGAACAAAAACAATAGAAGGAAAGCACTCTACAATGAAATACCATCCTTAACACAAAGGCACTACAGACAATTCCGTTACTGAGACAGGTGGTATACCATACTTGTGGTGTTTTCAAAGAGGACTTTGGTCAACAAAATAGAGAAGGCCCTTTTCAGGCACAGGGCAATGCTCAAGTTAAGGATCACATTTCTCAGATCTTCTTCACTTGGTCAAATAGCCCGACCTGGCCCATTATAGTGAGTCTGCGGCCTCACAGGATCACTAGCTTGGGAACTGCACAGTCTTCCCCAGGCGGCCCAGCACTCAAGGACTGATCTATGCAGCCCTGCAGGTCACAACTGTTCCTCCCTCCACCGTCACCACCCTGGTCTTCTCTCTCTTCTCCTGCTTTGTGGCAGCTCCCAAGCCCACACCTGTACATTCCAGTTGGTGAGCTGCTTGTATGCTCATCCCTAAAGGCTGGGCACATGCCTTTGACTAAATCTTGTCCACATCTGGTCTCAAAGCAGTGCTTTGGACAATCCGGGAGTTCTATCAAGGCTAGTAGTTGAGCTGAATGTCTGACAAAGACTTGGAACATCAGTTCAATTCATCTATGTGTATTACAACCATTCTTAAGTGTTTTATGAGGATGGAAACACATTTTTAATACATTCCTAGCCTTATACAATGCTTCAAATTCCTTAAAGTAAAAAGAAAACACTCCAGTGGGTTCTCTTAATAGATCTAAGAAGAAAAAAAAAAAAAAAAACTACTCTGTGTCATGCTCAGAGGCATGGAATACGCATATCAGCAGTTTTCTAGAATATTTCATACCCGTAATTCACAGTAGTTTATCTATGTTCATGCAAAAGAAAATCACATGCTAATGCTGGATGAATCTCAGCATTTTAATCAGACAGCCAAGCCCAGGACTTTCAGGAATATGTCTGAAGCTCTCTATTATATAAAAGACAAAGAAAGCACATTTTTCTCCTAAGAAAATGTAGGCCTTTCCTTCCTTTAAATAGGTCTCCAAATGCTTACTACTTAAAAAAAAAAATTCCAGGTGAAGTTTAATTCAAAATAAGCATACAACTAGCTTCAAGTATCACCAGGCTGAACAGATTAAAAATCACCACACCACAGTCATCCTCAAACTTTTCCCAGTCTCCCCTCCCAAGCAAGGTGGTACCCTTTCCAAGGAAGAGAGGAGAAGCCCTAACAGTTTTAAAGAGCCAAAGTTCATGTTATCAAGGGTTCAACATGCAGTCAGATACAATGATGAAAAATGGTAGGGGTGGGGTTGGATGAAGGGGGCAGTAAAGCATATGTTTTTCAGCTGCGACTTAGGCAAAGTCACTCCGGCTGGCAAATCATGCCCTTAGGCTTACTTTAACCTTGAGCATTAAGGTTGCTGCAGACAATTTATTCAAAGGAAAGCTGTTTATGCATATATTTGCATAATTACATCCAGTGTCTGATTACACTCTGTGCGCTGCACACCCTGGTATGTTCTGTATCCATTTCAGGCAGTAGCGTGATCCACCTTCTCTCCTCCTCTATTTCTGAGCTCAGAGTAAACAGTGCAAGAAAGGCACATCCTGCCGCCACGGAAGCCTTCCAAACCCCAGGCTGGCTCCCCTTCAATGCCTCGTTTTTCCTATTCTTTGTTTGGTCTCCTTTGCCCATTTCTGGTGCTTAGAACTACAGCCAGTAAATAAAAGTCAGTCTGTTCCTTACCAGGTTGATTTGCTTTAATATGGCGGAAACCAGCCTGTGGTTTAAATGAGAAAAAAAGAGTGGGGAGGCATCAATGATGGGAACTAGACTTTTATTTTAAAGGGCCAGAGCACTGGGGCTCACTAAAGAACTGAGAGAGAGAGAGAGAGCCATTCTGTGACCTTTAGGAGGTTTTCCTACATTGCCAACATTTAAAAAAAAAAATTCTACTTCAGTATCAAGAACAATTACTAGATAAACTCCAGCTTGTTTAGGTAAATCATGCCAAATTTTATACCTTTCCCGATATCCTACTATGTGCATGAACCTCAAGAACACAGAGAATGACCCAGAGTTGGTAGAACTTTAGAATCAAGTTTTAGAAACAGTACTTGTAGAATATGAAGGGGTGAGAGTACAAATGTTTCACAGAGTTAAAAAGGTAAAGCTTACTGGTGAATTTTTAGAAGTTACTGAATATAAAACAAAAGAAAAAGAGGAGAGGAAGTAGGTTAAAATATTTCAAACAAGAGAAGTTCTTGAATAAAACAAAATACTCATGTATGACAAGGAGTTTAATATAAACGGGATACCTGGGAAGAAAGAAAATTAATATTCACAAGAGTCTCTGCAGTGCAAAGGTAATCTACTGTTAAGAGGTAGGCCAGCGAAGATGGAGAACACTCCAGGCTCCCATGTGGGATGGCTCCTGAGTCACCCTAGTCTTCCATGGAAGACCATGCCAGGTTCTCTGATGGCTTTAGGCTTAGGCATCAGAATAAGTACACAGTCAAAGGTACAGGCGATGTGAAGAATCTGTTTGTAAACCAAGCATGACCCCAGGTTGCAAACAGCATTTATAAATTAAATATTATCCAGCTCTTCCTGTTGACAGAAATGGATAGGGTTTAAAAAAATATATATATAATGTTTAGAAGATTAAAAGACTCAGAGAAATGGACAGGAGTGATAATGCAATTGTTTATCAGGAATTAAATATGTCCAAGCCACTGTGGCACAGAAGGCAATGGCACCCCACTCCAGTACTCTTGCCTGGAAAATCCCATGGACAGAAGAGCCTGGTATGCTGCAGTCCATGGGGTCGCAAAGAGTCGGACACGACTGAGCGACTTCACTTTCACTTTTCACTTTCATGCATTGGAGAAGGAAATGGCAACCCACTCCAGAATTCTTGCCTGGAGAATCCCAGGGACGGGGGAGCCTGGTGGGCTGCCGTCTATGGGGTCGCACAGAGTTGGACACGACTGAAGCAACTTAGCGGCAGCAGCAAGCCACTGTGGTTAGTGAAGTTTTACAAACAGTAAATCACAACTTCCATATTTGATAGGTAGCATGGCTCCAAATGATTGAGATATTATAATCTATATCATGTTCCCTCTTCTAATAAAATCTAATTTAAAGCACATAGGATTACTGAGACATAACAGCTGTACCTGGAAAGAACAACTTATATTTTAATAAGTTAAAGTTAGCTTCATGCAAACTTTCCTACAAAAACATGGTCCCAATGGAAATGGACAATCTCTCTCCACTGCAGGCCTGCTGTCTTCAATAATCTGGTCAAACATAGGCAGCAGAGACACCCATGGCTGAGGCATTGCCCTGCTCAGCTACTGCTGCTAGGCCACGTGTGGGGTGTCACACAGAGGGGAGCTCAATAGGCCAAGGAGCCGGCTGCTCTACGAGCGAAAAGCTGAGACATGGATGGCCAGGAGCGTCCTGATTCTGCATGTTGGAAGATCATGGATGTGCATCACAGGACCAGTCAGGATCCAAATCTCTTTGAGACGAGCACTGGAGTGCCTCTTCTCCCAGGAAGGAAAGAAAACTTCACCCAATGAGAGCAGAGGTGACAGGAGGCTGGAAATCCACCCTGGAGGCTGGAAATTCGATCGTTCTGGCACAGATGTAGCCACCACACTACTGACCTCATTGGACATGAAGCCCCAGCGTGTTCTGGACTAGCTCCCTACTGCCAGTGTCCACAAGCCAAAAAGAACAGATTTTCAGGGTTCCCTGACTTGTTTCCATTTCATAATCCTGGGCATGCCCAAATGCTTTTTCCTACCACGCACACTGAAGTTCACTCAAGGACGAGGTTAATCTTTACTAGAATGTGAAGAAATTTTGGAGTACAAACCAACTGTGTGTGAATAGACTTCAAGGTGCTCACCTTGGTGGGGAGTGAGGCATCACAAACCCACACTGCTTCCTTTTACAGTTGAGTTCCTCTTCTCACTCCAATGAGTTTACAGTTCTCGCTAATATGCATCATCCTATACTCAGACCTAGCCTGCAAGGACCCACTCATAGTCCTGGGCTTTGAGACAAATGGAACTGTTTTCCACCCAGGGGGCTTGTCCTCCACTTCTGGTTAAAACTGCTCCCCAGAAAAGCACTCAATTTGCAGGTGGCTCAATCATGTACACAGCATGTATCAGATTAGTCTTTCCACAGTCCCAAGCTCCTGTTTGGCCTCCATCACCTCTTGTTACCAATGAACAGAAATACTTGGCATAGAATCTATATTCTAGACTCCACTGATCGGCTTAAGCTCCAGCCCCTCCAGGAAGCCTGGTCCCTGATGCCACTGAACTCAATTTACCAGAGTTCACCGGACCTAGTCTGGACATCTCATTGATCTGATCCTTGGTGAACAAGGGTCTCTTTTCAGTTCTCGATTCACACAGTACGGGGCGGCAGGGGGTGGGGTGGGGTGGTCTGTGGATTATCTTGGAGGGCAGGTCCCAGCCATCCCACACTCAGAAAGCTCCACTCTGCTCATGTCTGTCCCACTCCATCCTCATTTTCACTCCCTTGGTAGAAGGGTCACACATTTGGTTACCAGTCCTAATAAAAATCAGAGTCCAGATGTTCTTTTAGGTCCTATAAAGTTCCCACTACATTCTGAAGAGTGCCAGCTTTCTGCCAGACTGTGAAAGGACCCAATCTCAGACCAGCAGGGGTGAGAGAAGGCAGTGTGGGGGCGTGTGAGACGTAACTCCTGTGGCTCCGCAGCAGACAGTGAGTCACCCTTGGAAGCAGTTTTCAAGATGAGTTAATATAAACTTCAGGGACAAAGATATCTTGAAATACTATTTCACTCTTTGAGATGAAATCTTGGGGTAAATTGTAAATAAAAGATTTAAAATGTTTAAGTAATATATTCTCTATTTTCTCACTTTATTTTCTGCCCTTTTACTATCTACTTAAGTATTTTTCTTTTTAATTAACAATTTAAAATTAGCTGTTAAATAAGATGATAAACAGATTAGTTTCTATGTTTATAAACTCCCTCAAAAAAGGAGGGGGGAGGGAACACTTTGCTGATCTCCTGTGAGTCATCCTAAGGAGGCCGACTCATGAAGTGTGACAGTAAGGCAGAGACACTAATTGGCAGGGATGCGGTTTTCCTCGTGGTTCCTCCTCATCACCGAGGGAGCATCTTTTTAGTGAGAAAAGCCGGGTTTGTGCACCACCGAGTCACGCCCCGTCGGGCCAGGGGTCTGAGCCCCATCCCATTGCTGCATTTCTGGGGCACATCTGTCTGCCTTCTTCTCTTCCCAGAACACTCAGAGGAGAGCAGGGGCAGGAAAAGAGTTACGCTGTCCTTTCTAAGTCCACACCCTTTTAGGGCATAGTACCTAAAATACCGGCTTCCCTGGCGGCTCAGCGGTAAAGAATCTACCTGCAATGCAAGAGACATGGATTTGATCCCTGGTTCTGGAAGATCCCCTGGAGAAGGGCATGGCAACCCACTCCAGTATTCTTGCCTAGAGAATCCCCATGGACAGAGGAGCCTGGCAGGCTATCGTCAATGGGTTTGCAAAGCGTCGGACGTGACTGAAGCGACTGAGCACGTGCCTAAAACACTGTATGTGCTACACAAAGATAAAGGGGAAAAGATCAACAGATTAGGAGAGTCAGGAGAACCTATGTCACGTGGTGATGATTCTAAACATGTCCAAACATTCCTGATTCCCCAACAGAGAGGAGCAAAGCTTATGGCCCTTGAACATGGGTGGGCTTGTGACTCTCTTGTCATGACAGATGGAGTGGATATGAAGCTGTTGTGACTACTAAGGAGAGGCCTGAAAAGGCGATGACGTTTCTGCCTTTTTACCAGAACATTCACTTTTGCAGTGCTGAGTCCCCTGAAGCTGCTGTGCTGTGAGAGAGCCTGAGACAAAGCCCACCTAAGCCAGCAGTGACCACCGGACTTGTGAAGAAGGATCCCGCCAGAAGGTTCCAACCCCAGCCAACAAGCCCTCCCCAGCTGAAGCTCCAGAAACTGGAATGCAGAGGAGCTAATTCTCCAGTGCCTTGTCCAAATTCCCAACCCTGAATCCATGAGAAAAGACAAGTGACTGGTTTAACGCACTGAGTTTTGAGGTAATTTGTTATGCAGTATTACACTTATCTATTTTGATGTCCATATATGTTTATAATATGAAGTTTTCTATAAACTTATAAATTCCTCCTGCACTATAAACAGCCAGGAAGTAAGGGAGCAGAAGCGAGTGTGCTTGTATACAGTCAATGTTCAACATCTGTCTGCATAAAGGACCCTCAAAGCCATCCAACAGAGTGAGGCTTCTTTGAATAGATTTTTAAAGTTGTTTCTGTAGAACCTAAAAAATGTAACAAGATTCCTAGATAATAAAGATCACCCAAAATTGTTAATCAATGGCAATGTAGTCACTTCATCTTAGAGTAACATCTTAGAGAATTAAAAAGTTTAATAATGCTATCTCCAGAGTTAAAGACAACCCTGGGGAATATTTTTATATTTAAATACAGATATGAAAAAGTCTTTGGGACACAGTTTAGGTATGGCATAGCCTAAAGCCTCAAGAGTGAGCAAAGTAAATAATCTATCAAAGGACATCCACATGCAATCACATCTCTACCTGTTTGATATCTGTTTACAACACACAATGGAAAAAAGCTCCAGTGAAGAAATCAATTTACAGATATGTCTGCCTATCCGAAAAGTGGTACCTAAGTATATAAAAAGTATTTGATTTATATCATACAACTAATTGTTAAAATCTGTCTAAATGTAGGTGTTAATTTGTAAAACTATGTAACTGGAAACAGATAAAAGTAGCTTTTCCAAATCTGTTTTCCTTCTTTATTAACTTAGTATCTTTATAAAGTGGCTCTGGTACTTGGGAAGAGGAATCCTTAAAATGGGTTCCCTGCTAAGGAATTTAACACAGTCATAACCAATTCTATTCATACAACTTACATATACTCCAACTATTTTAAGCCACAATATTTTCCTGCCAGGAGTGGTTCTGTAGACCATGGGGAATGTGGTTGCTCTGGCTAACGTTTCCAGTTCCCCTGGAGTGTACTAACAATCTAGGAAGCTGGTGTTTCTAACACTGCTACTAAAGTATTGACATATATACATCACCATGTATAACATAGCTAGCTAGTGGGGAGCCTGGTGCTCTGTGATGACTAGAGGTGTGGGATGGGGTGGGAGGGAGGCTCAGGAAGGAGGGGTTTTATGTGTGTGTGTTTATATATATATATGTATACTTATAGCTGATTCATGCTGTTGTATGGAAGAAACCAACACAACATTGTAAAGCAATTATCCTCCAAGTAAAAATAAAGATAAAAAAAAAAAAAACTTGGCTGACATTTTCAATTGCCTTCAAATTAATAGGTTGGAAATGATCCTTCCTGTTCCTCTTCCTGGCACAAGAAAATGAGAATGGCCAACAAGTGTGCTAGAATCCATGGTGAACCAGCAACCGTTATGTGACTTGTACTCCTCCTGATGTTTTCTTGATCTATTGACCTCCTTCTCTTACAGGTAACATGCATGTGGTTTTCAGGCGCCATGTGCTCATGGCCCATGGCTGCTGGATCCGGACATGGGCTGAGTGATTCTGGGCTGGGGACTCTCTGTAACAGCATAGTTCAATCTGTCAGAAACATCAATGATAAATCAAATAAAAAATTAGGCTGCACTGGCCAACTGAACTACTGCCAGGCTCAAAGATTTAGTCTGCTAGTACATCTATATTTAGAAGTTGTTCCAGTGCTGGCGGACCCTAGGCAACATCAAAGATAAATGTTGGCTTGAGAAATCAAAGCTCATAAGTGTTTAGCATAACCATATATAAGAAGGGCTTCAGAACAGGGAGGTGGGTGGATTCCAAAGTTCTTTATGCCAAACCTCACTCTCCCCTCAGTGATGCCTCTTTCACTTCACTGACCACTCTGGCACAGAGGAAATTTTCAAAGGTAAGAAAAGTGGGGAGTTTGTGACTGCATGATACCAAATGAATACTGCAGGCATTTTATTCCCTGGCACACTAGTTTTTTATATTAGTGGGAGGGTCTTGACTTCCTAAAACAGCCAAGGATGATCCTCTGGTTCAAAACCAATAAATGCAATGTTCCTGTATAGCCCTCCAAATGTGGAGGTTCGCCAGATGTCGAGTGCTCTGATAAGATCGATGTGTTGAGACTGTCCCAAAGAGAAAGGAAAGAAGAAGCGAGTGGGTGATTTTAGAATAGGCTGCCTATACAAGAGACGAACCTAGGGATGGCTGGCTTCAGTTTACCACCTAACCAAGGCCCAGGTGGCCATCCTGTAGTTGGACACTAACAAACAGAACAAATGAGCTGATGACTTAGCGCTGAGGACACAGGTGATACAGCCTCAGCTGGAAGTTCTCCAGAGTCTGCTGCCCTAACACGTAACTCCCTCCTTTACACATGCGACACCTGGCAAGAAGCACGGAGAATCTGCTTCTGGTGTGCAGTCGTCTGAGGGGATGAGAGAGCTCCTTTTAACTCAGCTCTGCCTTTGATACTTACGGGCCTCTCCGAATTGCTAAATCCTTCCTTGCCTTGTTTCCTTCCATAGAAGCTGCAGTGAAGGAAGCTATTCCCCTGGCTCTCAGAAACTACCCTTGGATGTGGCAGTGAAGACTTGTGATGTGGCAAAACACTGTCTCTCTGCCAGCTCACTAATCTGGCTCTTATGTAAAAGATGCTTTCTGATGGACAAATGATAAAGGACTTACTCATTCTCACTCTCGAGAATGAGCAGAAGAGCTCATGGGCCTGGGCGAGTGGCACCCTCCCCTGATTTTCGGCCAGGCCTCGGTGATGGACTGGGGAGTGGACACTGGCCTTCCTGGCGTTCTCCACTGGAGCAGCAGGCTATGCGGCCGCGGGCAGCAGGGCTCCCAGAGAGAGTGGCACTCGTGGCAAGGCTCTCTTCATCCATTCTGTAAGTCACTCTGCTGTCAGTGCTATGGTTCCTCCTGGAAAGGCTACTGTCTAACCAGAAACACCATGTGCAAATTCACTTATGGCAAGAAGCCTTTTGAAAGATTACTAATATTAACACCTAAGTTAAACAGGTACCTAAGAATTGATGCTTTTGAACTGCGGTATTGCAGAAGACTCTTCAGAGTCCCTTGGACAGCAAGGAGATCAAACCATTCAATCCTAAAGGAAGTCAACCCTGAATATTCACTGGAAGGGCTGATGACTGAAGCTGAAGCTCCAATACTTTGGCCACTTGATGTGAAGAACCGACTCATCGGAAAAGACCCCAATGCTGGGAAAGATTGAGGGCAGGAGGAGAATCGGGTGACAGAGGATGAGATAATTGGATGGCATCACCAATTCAATGGACACAAGTCTGAACAAACTCCAGGAGATAGTGAAGGACAGCGAAGCTTGGCGTGCTACAGTTCATGGGATCACAAAGAGTCGGACATGACTTAGCAACTGAACAACAAGTTAAATAGGAATCTGATTAATAAATCAGAAACCAAGTACCTCCTTATGAGGCCAGCTCAGTCCCTAAATGATACGATGCATGGCTGGGGCCTGTGGCCTGCTCTGGGTTTCTGCAATGGGGCTGCTGAGCCCAGCCTGGCTGCTTTGTGGGTTCCCGGGGGCTTCTGGGCTCTACCTGCTGCTGGCCTTTTCTGTTCGATTTCAAAGTATCCCTTGATTTCTACAGTATTTATTTCATTCGTGGTCTACTGTTTGACAGCTGTGTTCACTCAGTAGTCACCGGGAAACCCAGATATGACATGCCTGTTCGGATGCGCTGAGTCACATGGGAGGGAGAGATTCTTGAGAACACCACTGGTCACATTCCCACAAAGCTATTTTTCTAGTTCTCTCGAATATTCCCAACATGTCATGTCTGGAAGCAAAGCTAATGGCAAATTAACATCTATATATAGCATTGACATCCGTTTTTGTTTAGTTCAAACCAGAGCCATTAACCTCAGGGCTCCTGTTTAAATTTTTGACAGAAAAATGTTGTATTTCTTTCACACAATCCTTTATAACTGTTGACTTTTCCTATCCCAGATCTGAATGTTAATGTGCTTAGGTGACATGAAATAATCATTACACAGCATCTGTCATTGCCCAAGTTATCTCATTCAATCTTAACCTACTTGTGAGATGACAGACACATTTTCAAATGGAGAAGCTGAGACCCGAGGGGTTAAATTATTTGTTTGACTAGCTTGAGACAAAGCAGAAACAATCCAGTTCTCCTTGGGTGAACGCCACACCACTGAACACATCAACATGAATCCATGCTACGTATTCACGAGATCTTAGGAGACCTGTGTGTGTACTGAGGAACTAGCTGCTAACAGCAACAGTTAGCATTTCTGTAAAGCAGAAGTTAAAACAACATCTAAGAGCAGAACTCACACTATAGTTCATCTGAGTCGTTCCAACAAAGGGAACGTGGCCAAGAAAGGCTACACCTTTCCAAGTTATGAAAACGGATCTATTTCAGGGGAAAATTGAAACCAATGGCTGTGACCAAAAAGCCAGTGACACCTGTGTTCCATTTTCAGCTGCTTATTACCATCTCATAGTTACAGTTACTTCCTGCGTTGATGGAAAAATTAAGAGGGTGTCTAGGCACAATTATTAATGGAGAAAAGTAGGCATGCAACACCCTCTTGCAGAACCATTAGTGAGTAACCTCCAGGTGAGTTCTTCGAGCAGTGATGTGACATTACTGACAATGAACTTAGGAGAGAGGACACGTCAGTCCCCGCCCCCCCGCCCCCCCGTGCTTCATGGTTCTGTTTTCTGTTCCCCAATTAGGGTCACACCTGTCTTCAGAGACCAGCAGGCGGCTAGCTACTGATTGAGGTGGCTTTCCCCAAGGTCAACTCAGCACAGCATTCCCAGGGGTGGCACCCAGTGGCCTCTCTGCTACCGCTCTTTCATTCATGAAGGTCTTTTTCTAGAACCTGACAGCAGCACTTGAAGCCCTGTACTCTTGTTTGCTAACATCTTCAGAATTTTACACTGATTATTTTACTGGAATCGTGATTAAAAACTGAGTCAAAGAATAAAGTATTCTGGGAACTTTAGCCAGTGCTGATATGATAAAAATATGGGGACACCCAGACATCCATGGTGGCATGTATGTGGATGGGGTCACCTCACCTAAGCTGGGATTTTCAGACCAGGTGCTCCAGCAGGAAACGGGCAGGTGTGACTCCTGAACACAAGTTTCTTCGAGACTGAAGGACACCTGCTTGCCCTCAGGTGGGGATCTGCTCCTCTGCACACCCTACCTCCTTCCTGCCCATTAAGCTTGTTTCTACAGCCCCCTGGGTGCCAGAGAGGCCAGGGGTGTGTGGCTGGAAGAGGCAAACTCTGGCTCTGGAGAGGGCTGGGTGTGGGGGGAGTGACTCCAGCCTAAGGCTGCTCTGTTCTCCTGCCCCGATGCACCCCCCCACCAACTGCTGCGGTCTGGAAGGAGACCTGGTAGCAGCTGCACTTGGCTCAGAAACCACCAGCAGAAGCTTTCGGAGGGAGAGTCAGAGCCTTGTGCACTCACACTTCCTGCAGGTGAGACGGTGTGCTGTGTGTACACATTTGATTTTCTTCTTTGAAGAATTATTAAGCCACAGGTCATAAAAGGATTCCTGTGATGATCTATAGTCAATTAGCCTGAAATCTCCAGGAAAGCCCATCAGAGCTGACACTAGTAGAAATTCAAAGGTGGGAGGGTATATAAAGAGGAAAGGGAAAGAACTAGGAGGGAAGTGAGTACAGGATGGAAGGAGAGCAAGGAGGGAAAAGGTGGGAGAAGGCCCCAGATAAACAACTTCACACTTTGTAGTCACTAGTTAAGAGTGGGTCCTATTGATTATAAATGGTCATTAGACAGAGCTTCTCCATTTCATCTGAGGCTGTAGTATGTTCCTCCCAGAATCGTGCCAGGACACTTTCAATTCAAATTCGAAGGGAAGATAGCCAACGACTGAGTCACCATTACCATTTCCTGTAGCACCTGAGTTTTCCTTGGAGGTTTCCCATTCAAGCACTCCACTTCTCTGACCTTACTTAACTTATGAAGCCATGGTCCAAGGCAGAGAAGAGGAAAAACACAGGCGCACTCCACCCCCCACCCTCCCCCAACACACGTGCTGTGCTCTGAGAAGGCATGTGAGAGGAAAAAAGCCTCCTTTCCCGAACCTCTATCTCCATGTAAAACCTCAACCACCAGGGCCATAGGGGATGGTTTCACCTTCCAATCAAGCCGCCTTAAAACGAAATCCATCTAATCTGTAAAATATACCAGTTAAGCCTGAGATTTCACCAATCTGTACATAGGAGCCATTCACAAGGATCCTAGAAACAATAGATCATTGTCTTTGGTAACTTGGAACTCTAGCTGTTCAGACGCAACCCAGATGGGAAAATATGCTTCTGCAAAAAGTGATAAGGAGCCCCCTCTCCACATCAAGATTTCATCATGAGAATTTCACCCGTTTTCATTTAACATTGGGTTAAAATATTTTTTTCTACTCTCGACAAGTTGACTTTTTGCCTAAGCTTGTGTGCTGAATTTTTCAGTGCCTTTAAAATTTAAGTCACAAAGACTAGTTAACTTGGATGGCACCCCAAATCCCACATTTCCTGTATTTCAAATCCTTAGTCCATTTGCTCTACCACAGAAAGAGAATAAAATGTGGGTAAATGAATGAACAGAATAAAGATTTAAAGGAATAGTATTGTTGCTTTTTAGAAAGAGAAGATTTCTGCATCCAATGTTTCCAGCCTGAGAGTCTGTGCAGTGTGAGTGAGGCTAGAAAAGCACCGGGTCACTGTTCAGCAGAGAGCGGCCTTGACTGTAAGAAGACTTCACCATGGATACTATACAAGGTCTCTGGTGAGACAGACACAAAAGGTGACACTGTTCTAGGATGGTCTAGCCGGTAGGGTGAACGCACGTGGGTAGGTGAGACCTTCAGTGCAGCCCACCCTCCATGCCCCAGTCCCAGACAGTATTCAACAGGGCAGAGTTAGCACACAGCACTGAAAGCAAAGACACAAACCAGGCTTCTCAGGCCACAGTGTGGTCTACCTGATGGAAACCACTGATTCAGGCTGACCCTTGGCAGTCAAGATAACAAAGAAGTCAGTTCCAAATACTCATTAAAGTGAAGTGAAAGTCCCTCAGTCATGTCCACCTCTTTGCGACCCCATGGAATTCTCCAGGCCAGAATACTGGAGTGGGTAGCCTTTCCCTTCTGCAGCGGATCTTCCCAACCCAGGGATTGAATCCAGGTCTCCCCCATTGCAGGTGGGTTCTTTACCAGCTGAGCCACCAGGGAAGCCACATGGGTAGCCTATCCTTTCTCCAGCAGATCTTCCTGACCCAGGAATAGAACTGGGGTCTCCTGCATTACAGGTAGATTCTATACCACCTGAGCTATCAGGGAAGCCCTTAAAATACTCATTAATGTCTGGCCAGATAGTAAGGCCTTCAGAGCAGTTAGACCCTGTCTTTTCTTTCTGTGGCATTTCTTGCAAACAAGCCAAGTAAATATATTTTAATGCACAATTCACTATATTTCAGTCATTTTCATTTTCCATAGTCAATAACTATTGGTTTAAATTTTTCTCTCCTTACATTATTTTTTCCATGTGTTTAGCATATCTTCAAAAAAGAATAAAATGGCATTTGTTCAGCAGTTTCATTTTTGAAAGGTGTTTTAGATGGATGAACATGAAAATATGATTACCTCATCCCACTCTAAAAGGTAGTTGGTGATTTTTGAACCATTGTCAATTGGTGCCTAAAAAAAAAGAAAAAAAGAGATTACAGAAAACTGTTTTACAGACAAAAGTTTTGAGCTCTCCACCTTGGTTCAAATCCACTGTCTGTACTAGTCCTAGGCTCTCCCCATAGCGCAACAACCCTCCGTATCACCTCCATTTCTTTGGTCAAACGTTTCCACAAACCAATTTTAACACAAGTCAACCAGTAGGGAGAGCCCTCACTATTAATAAATCATACCCCACAAACAGCCGAGCCTGCCTTCCCCACCACCCCTACCTCCACACCCACACGGTACCCTAGTTCCTTGGCAGATAAAACTTTTAAGAGGACCCTTAAAAATTCAAGGATATAGGGAGAAAAATGCAGAGAAACAGGTACGACACGTTGGAATCTGATAGGGTAAAGCTGACCCACCTATGTTTAAGAGTTCAGAGTCTATATTTTTGTAACTTTCCCCATATAGTTTTTGTTTGTTTTAAAGAGGTTAAGATTAGAAAGGCTTCTGTGGCATTAAGATTGGCCTTTTTTTAAAAAAATGAGAAAACCTGGGATCTCCTGGAGAGATTACTAGGGCAATTAGCCCTTAGCACATTAGCCAAAAGATGTTTCATCATTTGCTTTCCTCCAAAAAGCACAATACTGAGATCTCCCTCACTGAGAAAACAGGCTTTGGACAATGGGAAGAGGAGTAAAAGACTCTGGAGAAAAGACAGCTTTGTAAGGTCAGACCTGCCCACAGCAGGGGCTATACTGGGGTCCCTCACAGCACTAGTAAGACCACGTCTCCACGCACAAACACACCTGCACCTGGATTTCCCCAGGACAAGAGCCAGGGCTCCACAGACTGTGGTGAGCTGCCCCTAGCAAAAGGTAGCCGAGTCACCAGAACTACCCAAAGCCCAGCGTGCTTGGCTGTCACAGGTGGTCTAACATAAGTGGCTCAGTATCAGTGCTTAGTTTCTTTTTCCAAGAATGCATGGGTGTTTTGAGGGATTGGGAGAGCATATGTAAATCCCTTACTAAACCGTCCTGGTCTTATACAGGAAGCACCCAAAAAACAATAGCTGTTGCTTCATTGTTCTTAATAATAAAACATCCAGGGCTCAGTAAATATGAGTTAATTAACAAACTCTTATCCCTCGCCTCTCCTTCCCTCTTTTCCTTCTTTCTTCTGAGTCCTAAAATCTGGGAGTTCCAGATTTTTTACTCCCACTCATTGACTCCAATTACAAATGAGTGTTGCATATTCTACTACACTGTAAGTTCAGGCTTTTGTGGGCTCAATTTGGGAGAAAACATAGGGATGTATTTAGAGTGTAAATAACGTACAAAATCAAAGCTTTAGCTGAGAACCCATTTCTCAGGTAAGGACTATATTTATGATGCTCATATATTCCTCTGTGATGCTCTGCCCCACCACTGAGTCTCTGATTCCTTGAGGGTGGGGACACAGACTCAGTATTTGTGCAGCCCTATGTCCTGGTGCTAACAAAGTGACATTAGAGGACCCCGAGCTCTCAGTGTCCCGATGGCTTCAAGGACAGGTGGGCAGCCAGCGCATGGTCCACCTGTCCTTGCACCCCCAGCTGGAGCTCCCAGCTGGAGTCCCTGGAGAACAGCAAACCTGTTCTAAGGACAAGAAAACTGAACTGAATCCAGAACTTTCAACTTTGCACATAACTGAATGGAACAAAAATATGCTTCTGATTTACAACTAAATAAAGGGAGAAAGAAAATGTGAAACATTTTCCTCCTAGTAAAAAACCTTTTTCTTGAAGTTGTTGGTCTGCCTAAGACCTGAATTACATCCAGGTTTTAAGCAGAATGTATGTATCAGTGATTCCCAACTTAAGGTTTGTAAGACCCCATGGTCCCTCTGGGAATCTTAAAGAAAATTATCTTATATTCTCCAAACAAAAATGGATTTTGATTCTTTCCTTAAGATGTATTTACATATGTATATGTGTAAATAATGAACACATTTTAAAGGGGATGTGTATGCTTCAAGAACTTAAACAGTGATGATCAGTTGGGTGTTAAAACTGGAAAGGTGGGGAATCACTGACCTGGACTATCCCTGGAAGCCAGGAAGGAAAATAAAATAGTTCAGATTCTACAACTTTGCCTTTGTCCAAATAACATGCTCAGTGTTGACCACTGGCTACCAGAGGGGTCTATGGAAGTCCATGCTCTGTTGCTAACGACTACGCTCAACTGTTTTTAACAGCTCCCAGGATAAACTGGATCCTCTGGTCTAAGAACAAAAGGACAATGTATTTCTTCACCAATAACGCATCTCCCTAGTCATCCTATTTGCACATTTGTGTTCTTTCCCAGTACTATAAGTCTTTATTATCTCGACTTCTATTAATTTTACATTTTGAACTATATTTTAAAGTATAAGTAAGTACATAGAAATAATCGCTATAGAGATTGATACCAGTCTGTTTTCTTACAAATACACAATTGTGACTGGTAAGTTAATAATACACTTTAAGGGGCTCTCTTTCTCAAGAGTTATTGGTAGCCCAAAAGTTGTATTTCATGAAAACTACTACATAATTCGGATGTTAAAAAATAATTAGTAATCCTAACTGATATAAGGTCTAACTGGCAAAAATTTAATGAAACCTTAATGTAGTTTAGAACACTAAACATTCTAGGCAGATTTAAGTATTAGACATTTCAGAGTCACCACTGAAAGAAGCCAATAGACCATAAATCTACTTTAGCTCTAAATCTTTCTTCACAAAATTTTTATTCAAGTCTTCAAATGTCTGTTGAATTAAACTATTAGAAAGTGATGACATTTAGGTATCTTAAGTATTTTTACCACTTGTAAAGAATTGCTCATGACCCTAAGAGACACCCCTGCAAAGAAAGCTAAAACTTGATTTCACAGTTCTCTCTCTCATTCTTGTGCCCAATTTTTACAGAGATGGTAACTTTTGATATTACAATAATTTGTTTCACAGTCAAAATGCAGAAAATGCCAACACCAAAGTAGAATATTGCTAAATAAATGTTTCAAACAGCCACAGACTTCAGAATGTTCTCGACACGCTGCATTACCCACCTTCCACTGCAAGGTTAGTGAACTTTTGCTCCTGTGTGCCAGCTTAGGTGGGAAGGGACACTCAGGCGCACAGCTGTGGGTGGTGAAGCTAACCGGCTCAGAGCAGGAACCCTTTACGGAATTGTACATAGCGTATACCCTGGAAACGGAAACACACACACAGTCAGTGGCAGAGGCCTATCACACCATACTGGGGTGTTAATCTCAGCTTTGCCCCAGGGTTT
This sequence comes from Bos taurus, assembly GCF_002263795.3. Lineage (NCBI taxonomy): Eukaryota > Metazoa > Chordata > Mammalia > Artiodactyla > Bovidae > Bos > Bos taurus. Next base: position 95,206,052 of record NC_037328.1, read on the forward strand.
CCCTATAGGAACAGAATTTATGGAATACACACTGTGACCCTTATTCTTATTTGCTAGTCTTGTTCTCACCTGACATGGTCACCATTTTCAGGGGAAAATAATTCCAGCAGGCCACGTGCCTCAGTGCATTCTCTCCTCCCTCTAGTTGTCAGAACCACCCAGCCTCCTTTAAGACAGGCAGAGTCTACAGACCCGAAAAGAATATGCTAAATAAGGACATATCCTTATTCCCCGAAATGGTCTCCAAATATATATTCTAAAATCCATCAAGGCCCTCTCTAGTTGACTTTCTCTGGAATAAGGCTAGAGGCGCAGTTAAGGGTTGGGTGGAAGGAAACAAGAAATGGTGGGGAGAGTCCACAACCTGAGAGAGAGAGGTGGAAATACAAACAATAAGGTAGATACCATCTTTGAACTGTTTATCATCTTGCAGATATTTCAATAGAAATATGGACATTTCACACAGAAACAGGCTTGCTTCTGCCAGGTGCATCTTTCTTTAATTCAATAACAACATTGTTCAGGTACACTTTATCCATGTGAACATCTAACTCTTACACCTGGAGTCAAGATTAAAAATGTGCACTCTGAACATTAAAATGCCTGGCTCAACACTCGACATATGGACCTGATTTCTCAGAGAAGCTGTGAAGAAAAGGCATGTAACACACTATTATAAAACGACACTCCTTGCAAATAGCATAAAATAGGATTATGCTGATTTTTATCATCTTCCTTTCTACTTAACCTTTTTTTAAAAAAATATTGGGGATTAAAAAAAAAAAGCTTGAAAACATACTCTTTCAAAAAGACAACAAAGAAACCTGTGCTGCCAAAAAAGATGCATGAATTAAGCTATTCAGAATTGGTAAATACATCAAGCCCTTAGTTCTTAACAATTCTTTGTGAGGTGCCATTAAAGACAGAAGAAAACTCAGACTGGAGAAGTGAAGTAAACTTCCCAAAGCTACACAGCTGGAAAGTTGGATCAACTGTACTCAGTCATGGAGATCTAACTGCTATCCTGTATTCCCCAATGTCCTGACTCATCCTGCAATTATGTTTTTCTAAACACCCACAATCCACTTCCCCTCACTCTGCTCAATGAATAAACAACAGCTAAAGATAACATTATGGAAAATAGGAGCTACCTAGGTATATGATTTTTAAAATCCTTTCTCCTCAAAGTCCACCACAAAAATTTTACAAAGGCCATACAAGTCAAAAGTACTAACAGACATGCCTCCCTTCCATTCTAAAAGGTAAAACACATATTTACTGGCTATTTGACTTGTTTGCCTTAGGGGAGCATACCATGACACGTGATCCAAACAAAAGATGCTTTATCGTTAGGTTCACCCAACCTGATGAAAGAAATGCTCCTTTTTGCATTCTCTGTAAATAGGCAAATGATAATAGAAAATGGAATGGCAGATTTGGCAGGATCATTTCCGTGCATCAGGACAGGCTTGTTGGGAGTAAGTTGCTTAAAATGAATCACAGAATGTTCCAGACATGGGCAGGGTTCCAGCTTGAACTTTAATAGATCAGTTGAATTCTCCCGCTGATCACTCATGGGTTTTATTTGGCCCAAAATATGTGTCGGGGGAAGGAAGACAGATAGTGTTAAAATATTACCTCCACCTATGAATTAAAGGACATTGGCAACGACCACCAGAAAAGAGATGAGCAGACATCACGCACTCCTAAGGAGAGATCATGCCACTATCTACAAAATCCCTGCCAGAAAAACGGACCCTGTATCTGTTTAAGCCTCTTCACTGCTTTATAGGAAATGTGGAAAGAACACCATTAAGCAACACTACAGGGATGCAATCAGCCTAATTCACAATGTGGAAAATTCTACAGACAGAATTTTATTTATTATTTCAACAAATAATTGCAAGAAGAGAAAAAAGGATGGAGGGAAAACCTATAGCTTAAGAAAAATTTAAGAGCTATCAGCCAAACATAATATGCAGACCATGTCTGAATTCCAATTACAACAAACTGAAGAAACAAAACCTTCATTTTTAGGACAGTTGAGGAAATGGGAACAGTCTCTGGACTTTAAAGACATTAAGGAATTTACAATTTTTGTTTGTTGGATGGGCGTAGGGTGTGTGATGATGGTAATGTGGTTCACAGGTGCAAGAGTATGTCTGGACTTTACTTCAAAATAACTGTTGGGGGAGCGGGCTGGTGAAGGCACCAAGGAAATAAAAAGTTGGGTGGTGGGCTTATGAGAGTTCATTAGTCCACTTTGACTACTGAAATCTTCAGAAATAAAAAGTCAAAAATTAAGCCAATGTTGGAAAAAAATGGAGATCTCATTTTAAAAAGTGAATCTCTGGCTTCTCTTGAAAAGTGTAAGTTCTAACAACACTGAGCTGCAGAGCTGAATGACAGACACTGAATTATTTTGATTTATTTATTTATGGCTGCGGTGGGTCTGGGTTGCTGTGCATGGGCTTTCTCTAGCTTCAGCCAGTGGGAGCTTCTCTCCAGTTGTGGTATACCAGCTTCTCATTGGGGTGGCTTCTTCTGTTGCTGAACACAGACTCTAGTGCCTGGGTTTCACTGGCTGTGGTACGTAGACTCCAAGGGCTCTAGAACACAGGCCCAGTAGCTGTGGCGCAAGGGCTTAGTTGCCCTGCAGCGTGTGGGACCTTCCCAGACCAAGGATCAAACCCATGTCCCCTGCAATGGCAGGCAGGTTCTTAACCACTGGACCAAAGTCCAAAATGATAAAAAATAAATGAAATTGAGAGCAGCTCCTCTATAGATGGGGCAGGCGCTGTCCAGTTCAGAGTCCCTATCACTCCCTACTGTCTACCTGGCACTGAGATGGCTTTTTAGCTGCCTTTTACCCAATCCTCTTTACCCACTTTCATTACCAGAAGACATCTCATGCTGTGATCAGTAGGCACTTGCTTATGAGTTCAGACTGTACTCGGGGAGACCAAGTCCTAAACATCCACAAGCACATTCAGCACCAGAACTCCACGTGGGTAACAGGGCAGGGGAAAGGAGGGCGGGGACGGGCCTGCCGAGAACCGGCAGACCACAGGTAGTTACATGGGAAGACCTGGACTCAGTCCTAAGTTCATTCTCTGTTTGTAATGAGATTCTTGGAGTCCCAAATCCATACTCAGGCTAGCGAAACATGAATAAAGGAGGCACTGACAGCCAGACTGGGAGGATGACAGCAGAATGAAGGGACCTGATAAAAATCTGAGGTAGGTAAGGAGGCACAGTTGTGTGGGCCGCCAGGAGTTATTCCCCTTGTCTTTACACTCAGAGAATATCACAGTTTGTCTAAATGAGGAGTCAGTGCTCTGCACTGATAAAAATCTGTCTGCAAAGGAAACAAGATCCATTTTATGTGGCATTTTATAAATGCGATGCACACAGGATCTAAAACTTGACATGATTATCTAAGTGCCTTATGATTACATCTATCAATTCAAATGGTTTAATGAATAGATAGCAACTAATTGCAATAATTACCAGCTCCATTTTTACCAGCAACTTTCACAGAAAAGTCTCGGGAAATGGCATTACATTTTCAAGAATGCTGCAGTAATGTTTCTCACATGACGGTGTGTTTTGTCTACTAACGACCATGTGATAGGAGGATCTGTGGAGTTGGACCAAAGTCCTAGGTTAAATATATCAGCAAACAATTCAGTTCTTTAAGCATTTATACTAGCAGAAAGGAGGACACTTTTCTAATTAATCTTGTGCTGGGTTTTTACATTTGCTTCAGTTTAAATACTAAGTGCTTATGAAACAGGTGCTCCAAGAATTTCAGAAATTTGCCTCCAACTTCCTCCGGCACATCTGTAACATACTAGGAGCCACAATTTCTAGTCAATAACACCTATTTCATAACCCTACTCTGAGCTAGTCAAGCCCATATTTTTGGAAATGTTTCATCACATAATTTTTCTGGGAAATGTTATTACATGATATCATCTCTGGGCAACTTCTTTGCCAAATTGTTTATGCCAGTGACTGGAAAACAGCTTCACATTTTGTCATGAAATTGCTATCAATTCCATCACTCAAATTTTTGATTATCCTATCATTTATAAAAATATAAATTCTTGACTTCCACAGTAAAATGATGGCTTCAATGTCAGTACTAATTATAAAACTACCAATTAAAAAAGGGATGTACTTTTCTTTGTATATGTGCAAATAAATGAATATATAAATGTTTTTGATTATAAAAGTTACAAACTTATGCATAAGTATTATAAAATAGAATGTGGCTTATTTATGTGTATATATGTACTAGATTTTTCTTATTCCTTTTTATTCCTCAACATACACACACACATATATACATACACACACACGGGAAATTTTGCACTGGTGGTGTTATACAATACATAACACAATGCCTTATATGGAAGCACTGAATAAATACACTTTGACAATAACAAATTGACTTCTTTTAAACCAAAATAAGCAATTTGTGTAAGAACTGGGTAATTAAAGTGATGACTTTAATAAAAATAACTCAGGACTTAAAGTGATGACTTTAATAAAAATAACTCAGGACTCAGCACCTAGATTTTTTAAATCAACGTAATAGAGGAATTATTGAGGAATTACTTTCCTCAATCACTAGGAGAAAAAAAAAGTGGTTGAATATGTGGAGTAATGACACAAAAATACAAAGCAAAAACTGAGGGAAAAAACCTTTAAAGCCTGGAATGTCTCAGGATACAATTTTCAACGTGGAATTTGGCGTGGAGGGCATGGCAAGTGCCAGTCTAAACAGCCACAGACACATGATCTATAGCACAGTCTCAAAGATGCCACTGGTCTCTTAATAAATTATTCCCAATAACAGTGAGGTGACGGCAAGTAGAAGTCAAGAGCGACTCTTGCCTGGAGACTGATGCCAAGCCCCACACAGCTCAATGACAGAGCTCCACGACCGAGAGACTGCTACTCTGGAAGTTCAATGTGCTATCCATTGCTCCACTGAGCCATGACAGCCACTTTAAAAAATGGTTGTGTATCTGGCTGATGAACTCAGACAATATTCACTAACAGGAGGGAGGAAAAAGTTGGAAAAGAACTCACAGAGATAACAAGCAACGTGAAGGGGATGGGATCAGAGTAGCAAAATCAGAAGCAACAAAAAAAGGAGCCCCAGGTGAGACGTCGGTACCTGAGAAAGAAACTCGTTACTCTACGGAAGAGTTATCTGGACAGAGATTTCTGTCGGCCCTTGTCAAAATGTTTACTATTAAGAACTGGAAGAGGAATACAGTTGGCTCAGTGCTGCTAAAAGAAGCATCCTTGTTTTCATCATCAGCACGCCACACTTCCTCCAAGGCAACACTCTCTAAATTGGTAATGTACAAATAAATAAAAATGGCAACAAATATAATGGCTCATTTTGCAGCTATATAGTAATGGAATTCTTTTGGAGTTTCTGTTGTGGAAAAGGGAGGAAACGTTTCCACACAGCCTTTGAGGCCTTATAGGTGACTATTAAATTTAAAATTATATTTGAGGCCACCATGTTGATAAAAACTTACATTTTTGGAACCAAGATTCTGAGAATGTTACTATTACATCATAAAAAGAGATTTTGTTCCTTTTTTCAGCAACAATTATGATACATCTTTATCTCAATAAAATAGTGAGTGGTATGGTCAAACTATACATAGGTTCAAAGAACCTGAATCACAAAGGTCCTTTTTATTTTTAGAACAACTTAGGAACAATAAAACAAAAACAACATCTGCACATGTTACAGGTTTATAATAGATTTGCACATATATATCATTTGCTCTCACGCCATCTTTCTGAGGCTAATATCATTATCCTCATTTTATGAATGAGAAAACATGGTCATTGAAGTTTACATGGCTTGCCTAATCACACACCTACAGTAAGTGACTGAGCCATTAACTCCATATTCGAAGCTCTGTCTACAGTGTCATCAAGCTGCCTCTGAACACAATCCAGGGCAGAGGAAACTGACTCTAAGCAGGGGTTGAGAGTCTTCTCTAGTTTGAAAAATGAAAGGCTGTACAGTATAAGGAAAGAGAAGGAATGGTCCACACAGCCAGATCAAAGTGACTACAATTTGGACTGTATATACTTTTCTTAGTCAAGAATTTTTTAAAATTCTAGAAGAGATTATGACCAAAGAGAGGGAGAATTTTCCATCTCTCTGGCCAATACAGTGCTAGGCTAAATAATAGTTGGTGGTGCCTTAGGCTGTATATGTGTGGTGTCACATATGTGTCAAATATGTCACTAAGGTGCGATCCTTGATGTGTCAGGAGGAAGTCTGGGTCCAAGGCCTGGGAGGTAACCACCTCATGCTTCTATTTCTTTGGGGGATTCCATTAATTACTCCTTTTATCTGCCCAGAAGTTGAAGGTGTTCAAAAGTCATGTAAGAAGAATTCATGTGCAAGTAAACTCTAAAGTTTACCCTTTGTAAGAGGGGTTTAAAAGAAACTAAGGGAAACAAGAGACAGGATAGTAAATAAAGGGCAGACTGTGGCATTTAAATCTTTTCAAAAAAGATGTCATCAGCTCATGGATGAGCAGAAAATTAATAAAGTAAACCTTCAGTAAAACAATGGCAGTGAACATTAAAAGACAGAGAAAAAAAGAAACACATGTTAACAATGTCTCATGGAAAACATTTACATGACTCCCTATATGGTGCTGCATTTTCTGTTGTTTTTTGTTGTTAAATCCACCATTTGAAAGAATGGTTAAACTATTATCATCTCTGCTTCACAAGTTACACAAATCTTTTTGTTTGTAGATGGTGTGAAAAGTTCAATATGTTTGGGCTAAAGTTAACTGACTCAAAAGGGAAAAGATGGTTGCCATAGAGTTCATCTGAACAGTGCGGTAGCTAAGCAGATTACACTTTATGACTGAATGTAAAAACCATTTATGACTGAATGAAAATACTCTTTCATGTATAGCTTTAAACACAGCTTTAAACACTTGTGCAGCTAATAAGATATTACTACCTGAACACACCCCAACTTGCCCTACTTTTGTTACCGAGAAAATTTTGGCATGGAATCTCTGTGATTGACCAAAGTTGAAACAGTCAATTCACGGTAGAACAAGACTAGAATTCAAGCCTACTGATAATTAACATAATGCTCTTCCTATTAGGCTATGCCGCCTCTACACCACCACCACAGAACATGTTGTGTGAACTAACCATTGTAAAGTATAACAAAGGATGCTTGCAATTTTATTACATCATCTTGATATACACATGCACAATTGAAGAAAGGAGAGAGAATTTGTTGTTGTTCACCAGGTTAGATAAAATAAGAATTTCTGGATAAATTAAAAATTATACAAAATGAAAGTTTTAATGAAAACTTAAAAGATATTATGGATCACATTCAGATTAATAAATCTGCCTGTTCGCAAATTGATATATCTTTGGATAATCAGATGAGCTCTGATACTTTTCTCTTTGCAGGTTGGTGGTTGGCTGGGTTTCTTCCTAAAATTAGCAGGCCCTGCCTTCCAGAGCAGTCATGGAAGAGATTGAAAAAAAATCACAGAAGAGATTTCAGACTACAAACCAAACTATGTGAGTTGCTTTGGCAAACTGCATTAGCTCTTGTTAGAGATAATTTTCATATTTGCATTACTAGACTTCAAATTCAAAACCTATTGCCTTTTATGGTCCAAACTTGAAACATGGGAAGGACTTTATTTAGTCATTCGTGCTGAACATATGGTTTGCATGGAAGGTCTATAATGAAATAACTGATAGAAAATATCATACATTAAGCCACATGTTCCAATAGATCTTAGAAGAATATGTGAAATAAAAGTTACTTTATAAAAATAATTTTAAAATTCTGTTCAGGGTATCATCTACTTTTCTATGACCAGAAGCACTTCTGTGGACTCCCAATCTTGATGCCAGAAAGTGTAGGGCACTGAGGAATGGCCAATGAGCAAAGGTGCTGAAACTTTTAGCTAGGCAAGTGCTGTTAACCAAATACTTTTAAAAAGGAGCAAACCATTTATTTTAGCAATCCGAGGTCCCCAATACTCACCTCACATGATAATCGGTTGCTGGCCTAAGATCTTTCAGGTTACATTCTAATTCTTCTCCACTGCAAAGAAAAATCACGTATTAGTCAACAACACCAGTTTCAAAAATAAAACAGGTTTTGGATTTGGGTCTCATAGTCATGTACAAACAACAATTCAAGAATTATTATGTCTACTTCCACCATAAATCAGAAATAAACTTTCCTATTTGGCATTATCATTTTTTCTGGACTAGCAAATTAGATTCCTTTAAATCATGTCATTCAGGATCTGGAAAATGGTAAGGTTAACTTACAAATAAAATTCCAAAATATCTTATCACTTCTTCAAAGTAATTACATAAAAGTAAGTAAAGAAGCAAGCAAACTGAATAGATAGATACACAGATAAATGTGTACATAACAGTACCAACTGTCAACTGAAGGGGACTCTCAGACTCAGCCTGGAGAGAACCCCAACCATCTCAACTTCTCAGCTTTCTTCAAGAAATCTAATCTGTTTCCCTCACATATCAATATTAATAAACAGCTCTCTTATAGATACATTCCAATAAATAGTTCTCTTACACAAAATAAAACCACTTATTTGACCAGAAACTGCAAATGAACCTTGACTTAATCATGAGGAAACAACTAACATAAAATATGGAATGTTCCCATTAAATTTTTTTTTAAAGGTAAGAGGGGTATGTAGGGGCATAACTGTGTTCTTCAAAAATGTCAGTGTCTGCTCAACCACAAATAAGAATGAAATTCTGCCATTTGTAACAACATTGGATGGACCTGGAGGGTATTATGCTTGGTAAAGTAAGTCAGACAAAAATACTGTATGTTATTACTTATATGTGGAATCTAAAAAAATCAAACAAATGAATATAAGGAAACAGAAACAGGCTCACAGATATAGAGAACAAACTAGGGGTTACCAGTGGGGAGAGCAAAGTGGGGAAGGGCAAGACAGGGGCAAGGTAATAAGAAGTACAGACTCCTTTGTATCAAGTAAATAAGCTACAAGGATATCTCGTATAGCACAGGAAACATAGCGAGTACTTCATAATAACTTAAAATGGAGTATCAGCTATAAAAATTTCGAATCACTATGTAGTATACCTGAAACTAATGTAATACTGTATGCGAACTATATTTCAAAGTAGTAAATAAGTGAGTTAAAAAAAAAATTAATGGGCTGTTCCTAAACATGATTTAATCACATTGAGGCCAGCAAGCTCCAGTGCTTCCCAGTGTGCTGGAATAGGAAGGACATAGAGCCACCCTGATGAAAACCTCCCACAAATGTTAAAAGGCTGCATCTGATCAAGCTCCAGAGCTAACAATCAATTAATAAGAAATACAGGAAAGGAAGATTAAACTAAATTCAGAGTGGCAAAAAAAAAAAAAAAGTGATCCACTCTTTGCAGCTGGTCAAGAATTTTAAAAAAGGATGAGAGATACACCTGAAACCAATACTGTAGATCAACTATACATTAATTAAAAAATTTTAAAGTTACATTTTAAAATTAAATATATTTATTTATAAAAATACATTTTAAAATATAAAATGTATTACAGAAAAGAAAAAGGATGAGGACACTATTCTAGATTAAAATGGATTTATGAGAAAACGAAGATCATGGCATCCAGTCCCACCACTTCATGGGAAATAGATGGGGAAACAGTGGAAACAGTGTCAGACTTTATTTTTCTGGGCTCCAAAATCACTACAGATGGTGGCTGCAGCCATGAAATTAAAAGACACTTACTCCTTGGAAGGAAAGTTATGACCAACCTAGATAGCATATTCAAAAGCAGAGACATTACTTCGCCAACAAAGGTTCGTCTAGTCAAGGCTATGGTTTTTCCTGTAGTCATGTATGGATGTGAGAGTTGGACTGTGAAGAAGGCTGAGCGCCAAAGAATTGATGCTTTTGAACTGTGGTGTTGGAGAAGACTCTTGAGAGTCCCTTGGACTGCAAGGAGATCTGACCAGTCCATTCTGAAGGAGATCAGCCCTGGGATTTCTTTGGAAGGAATGATGCTAAAGCTGAAACTCCAATGCTTTGGCCACCTCATGTGAAGAGTTGACTCATTGGAAAAGACTCTGATGCTGGGAGGGATTGGGGTCAGGAAGAGAAGGGGATGACAGAGGATGAGATGGCTGGATGGCATAACTGACTCGATGGACGTGAATCTCAGTGAACTCCAGGAGTTGGTGATGGACAGGGAGGCCTGGCGTGCTGCGATTCATGGGGTCGCAAAGAGTCGGACATGACTGAGCGACTGATCTTATCTGATGAGACCTAATAATCCCAAGCAGTAAGTAAACTCCATTTGGATTCCAAGGGGAAGAAATCAATATTAAAACGTATTTTTGAGACAGTTGGGGAAATCTGAACATGGTCTAGGTATTAAATGATGCCAAGCATTATTGTTAGCTTTTCTAGATGTTAATGAGATTGTGTGTTACTCAGTCAGGGTTGATTCTTTGCGACCCTATGGAGTGTAGCCCACCAGGCTCTTCTGCCCGTGGAATTCTCCAGGAAAGAATACTGGAGTAGGTAGCCATTTCCTTCTCCAGGAGATCTTCCTAACCCAAGGACTGAACCCGGGTCTCCTGCTTTGCAGGCAGATTCTTTATTGTCTGAGCCACCAGAAAATCACTGCAGTTATGTAAAAAATGTCTATGTTTATCTATATTGAACTATGCAGGAATAAATTTGACTTGTTATCTGTGAGCTGCTACCAAATCCTTCAATCATAATAACAATAATAAAGATAAAGGGGACATGAGTCAAATGTGGCAAAATCTTGAAAATTTGTTAAATCTGAGTAATGATTACCTGGAGTTCACTGTATTACTTTTTCTACTTTTCTGTATGTTTGAAATTTAACCATAATTTTAAACATATTTTAAACCTCTTGCCCTGCTAGGTTTAACATTTTTGTTTTTGAAAAAGCATGTATATGTGTCAGTTTTCTTTATTAAAGCAGAAGATTAAAAAAAAAATTCAGGGTAATAGAAGACAATGAAATACGGTAGAAGTGTTCCAAATTAAAGAAGGTTACTGAGACATGACAACTAACCGCTGTATTTGACCCTAGAATGCATCTTGTCTTAGAGGGGAAGAAAAATGCTACCAGACATTATTTAACCAACCAACAAAATGAGAATGTAGATGATGGACTGGATAAAAATACGGTATTGATGTAAAGGCATGAAGTTGGTAACTGCATTATAGCTATTCAAGAAAATATTTTAGGAAACACACTGCAATATTTGGCAGTAAAGGACCACGATATTTAAAACTAATAGGAAAAAACAGATTTAGAGAGAAAGGCAGGAGAGAAAATCAAATAGTAAAGCAAATAGAGTAAAAAGCTAATAACAGGTGAATCTGAGTAAAGGATATGCACATATTCCTCAATCTCTTTATTTTTGCAACATTTTGTAAATTTGAAAATTATTCAAATAAAAATGCTTTTTAAAAGTTGCAAACTGAAGGCCAATGTCTACACCTTGCCTACAGCTCTGTTGTTTGACTTGACTTTATCTTTAAAGTTTTTAAAATTTGCTCAATAATTAATAGTGTAAAATTAGGAGCGTTTACAAAACAACTTAGATTTCCAGCATTTCCTTTAAAAAAAAAATCCAAGGAGTTCACAAATCCAGACCTATAAAGCCTTATGCAACAACCTATTTCAGGTGAGTTGCAGCTGCTGCTTTCTCAAGGAAGACAGAATGTTCCCATTCACTTCATTCCCAAGCTTCCTACTTTCTCACTTATGGGCACCTGGGACTGTAGGTCCTGCCACCAAGAACCATCATGCATTGATAGAATCTGTTTCCTGGCAGGCTGGGGGAAATGGCGCTCTTTATTTTGTTAAGGTCACTACCAATTCTGAGTTTTCAAAACAGTACCCAATAGAGTTAAGGGGATAGGACTACATTCTGAGGACAGTGAAAAAAGCACCACAGAGTTCTCTCACAGGGCAGTAACACGGCCTGATTTTTGTTTCTGCAGGGTGGAGGCTGGATGCAAAGACAGCTTGCCAGAGCGGATGCTGGAGGGGCCTGAGAAGACTCTTGCAGGAGTCCAGGAAGAGATGACAGAGCTCTATGGGCAGTCACAGGCGGACAGGGTGACTGAAGAGCTGCCTTCCCTCTCTTCCCCCCTTTTCTTTGTCCAGGGGACAAATCCCCAGAGCAACTTAATAATAAGGAACGGGGCTGGGGTAGGGGGGGGGTCAGTGGGGCGAGGTGGGGATGCAAGGTCTGTAGCAGGGAAACAGGAGAGAAAAGCAGTCTGGCTGGTAGAGGAAGAAGTGGACTTTTGTGACCTCACGACCCTGGGCCCGCGCAGTACTTCCTGGGGCCAGTCATAGAGAGGTCAAACAGACTGCCTCCATTTCCTGCTCTGCAAATCTGAGCAGTACCCAGCAATCACAAAAGAGAAAACACTTGACCCTAAAAAATATTTTATCTCATTTAGAACACAACTATAAATCGTGTGAATGGTTAATATCCGGGAGTTCATAAAGTGGAAGAGGATAATCCCTTATTCTGTGTGCTAATAAACTTCTGACTATTTAAGATAGCCTCCAAATAAAATGGTTCACTACACACTGGAAAACTATCGTAGAGGATAAGAAGTAGGGTGAATACAAAACTACACTGTAGACTAGCAAAAGGTCTGGGCCTAAAAGGTGACCACAGGAGGGCATGATAAATGGCATACTCACTCTTTGCCCTGCCAACATTAATGGAAAATCTTTAGTCCTATGCTGGCAAGCTAACGTAACCAAGTGACACATCTGACCACCACCAAATGGCTCTATACAAGTAATTTCTGATCAGTAATTACTTGAACAAAATTAACTCTTGACATTGTAATTATCACTAATTCTTTAAGAGAACTATTTAAAGGAAAATTTACAAAGCCATTAAATTCTTCTTTTTTTTTAATTCTCCTTAAGAATGCCAATTTCACAGTTTAGCAGCTGGAGAAAAACACATGGAAATATACATTACCTGTAAATTATCTTGTATTTTCCATCTCGTCCTTTGTCTGACAAAGCCACCTCATAACTGTAGGGAAAGGAAAGACCACTGTGGGGTCCACACGAAAGTCCAACAGGGGGCGTCCAGGACAACACAACTGTTCTTGCCTGAATATTAGAAACCTGAGGAAGAGAAATAAGAATCACACACGACACTTCTCAGAACATTTTGTGATTATCAGCAGTAGCATAAAAATGGCTCAGATTTAACTCAAAAAAAAAAATGATTTTAATTTACAAATTCATTTTAATTGCAAAGAAAACCCATCCTATATTGTTTTCTCTTGCCAAGATCCTGATGTCCAAACTGTAACTCCTGAAATGTCTGTCCTTATTATGAAAACTTATGTGCAAGTCTGGTGTAATTCACACTTGGTCCTCCAGAAAGTAAAAATAATGTCATGTCTGATAATTTTTCTAAAGGTAAAAAGTTGAACGTGATAAATCTCCATGATAGTACTTTCTGGCAGACTCCAAGGCTTGCTTGATGTCGAATTATCCTGCAAAGCCAAGATCTTCCAAACCATGTTCCTCAAAGTCCTGCAGGTTCCTGGGAAAACCCTCAGGGTGCGGGAGGATGGGGGGAGGTAGGGCTGGGAGTGGTGGCAAAAATAGAGCCAAGGCCCAGGCTGACAGCTGGCAGAAATAAGTGCAGAAATGTTCCACCTCTCTAGGCTCTGCTTTTATCTTTTGCTTTGGCCTCCACTTAAGACTTCATTTGAAAAAAGGAGTCTGGGACTCTAAACGCCCCAACTTTTTCCCTTGAGCTAGCACTTACACTGTCTCTTGGGCATCCTCAGCAGGACTGAGACCCAGCTGCCCGCAGCCGTAACCTGCTCCTTAACAGGTTAACCTGTTACCTTAACAGTTAAGTGGCTTCTCCTCTGCAATTTGATGTTTCATCTCTAACTGTGCTTCCTGGGGAACCTCCCCCCACACACTATTTGCCTTCCAATCTTTGTTTCAGAGTCTGTTTCTGGAGAAACCAAAAATCTAGTGCACAATCTAATTCTTTAAAATAAATCTGTTTTTTAAGGTTCTGATCTTCTAAAGTTCATTTTGTTGCTCTCCAAATAATATATTAAAAATATAAGAATTAAAACATACACTGAAGTTTAATGTCCATACAAGACTTTATAGCCATAGATTGGTAGGCTATGGATGGAGATGTCTAAACTACATTCTTTTCTTCTATTTTTTTGGTCACTATCTGACCTAAATAAAGAGTATTAAAATACAAAATAATATAAAAGCATGAATAATAAATATGGAAATGAATACCAACTTTCCCTTTTCAGTCTATCATTCATTCCATTTTGAGCAGAGCCCTCCACATCATTTCTATTCCAAATAGACATAGCATCATATATGATTTAGTCAAACTCCTACTCATCCTTTAAGACCCTAAGCCTAGGGCTCACTACCCCCAAGTAGCATTCCCTGAAGTACCCTATCGGGTCTCTGTTCCACAGCACCTTGTTGCTATCTCTACCCATTGCTAATCATGTTTATAGCATTTGCCTGCCTTTCTCACTGGACTGTGGGACTCCCTAAGCAGAAGGCCCAAGGCATATTCAACCATGAGTAGTGATTGTTTGGTAAACATTGAATGAAAAATAAAAAAAGAGGAAGACAGCCTGAGTTTCTGATACAGGTAACAAGGAGGATGGCAGGCCAGCATTATACACATCTTTTAAATACAGGATGCTTGGGGCTGGTGCACTGGGATGACCCAGAGGGATGGTACGGGGAGGGAGGTGGGAGGGGGGTTCAGGATGGGGAACATGTGTATACCTATGGCAGATTCAAGGTGATGTATGGCAAAACCAATACAATATTGTAAAGTAATTAACCTCCAATTAAATAAATTTATATTTTAAAAAAATCCCAAAAAGACACTGTTACAGAACTGAACTCTACCCTTCTTGCTTCGACTCCAGACTAAGTAAGAGCTCCTCTTCTGCCTACCGCTGCCCCTTCAGCATGCCATCTCCTCTCACACCCTGAGACTTAGCTCCGGACTTTCCTGTTTTCCTGCCTTTAACATACCTTACTTGGTGAGGGGCTATGGACACAGAGATGATGACGATATGACCTCTGCCTGATGAAGACAGAGAGATGCATGAGGGGGCTCATGGCAGACCCACTGAGCACACAGGGCCCCACAGCAGCTTGAGACCAATTCATGAAAAACTTCTATCCAGTGCTACCTGACCCTCTGCTCAGGATCTGTCGCTGTTTCCTCTGTGCTCCAACCACCTTGTGTGGGCGCTGACATGTAACACTCACTTCATGACGCTCTGCTCTGTGTGTTGTTCCCTTGACTGAATTTTAAGGCAGTATTTCTACCACATACACCACTATATTTGCTGAATTACTCACATCATTAATGACTAACCTAGGGATACTGGATAATATATTTGATTCTTAACTTACAAAGAGAGATTTTTGCTATGAGGAGTTCAGTTTATAACTTTAAAGGATGCTGATTAGGTACCGAGAAACATTCAACTGAGATGATAAATAGCCCAATTCCAAGAGCACAGAGGATAGTAACACTGACTCTATGAATGGTGGTGTGAAATAACATCACATCTTAAAATAGCTCAAATGCTAGCACTTTAGATACTGAACACACACACAGAAGTCGCTCAGTCATGTCCAACTCTTTGCGACCCCATGGATTGTAGCCCATCAGGCTCCTCAGTCCATGGGATTTTCCAGGCATGAATACTGGAGTGGGTTGCCATTTCCTTCTCCAGATACTGAACAGGTACCCATAAATTCACATCCCTTTAAACTCTACCGTTTTCACCAGCTATTAAGAATGTAAGCCTAAGAGCTTTTACCACAAGAAGAAAACATTTTTCTTCCTTTATATTGTATCTATATGAGATGATGGATATTAGCTGAACTTATTGTGATAATCAATTAACAATATATGTAAATCAAACAAAAAAAATTACTTTCTTTCCTTTTGTTGTTTAGTCACTCAGTTGTGTCCAATTCTGCAACTCCATGGACTGCAGCCCATCAGGCTCCTCTGTCTGTGGAGTTTTCCCAGTAAGACTACTGGGGTGAGTCCTACTCCAGGGGATCTTCTCAACCCAAGGATCAAACCCATATTTCCTGCATTGCCAGCATTCTTTACCACTGAGCCACGGGGGGAAGCCCTTTAGGACTTGGTTAAACTATTACTTAACTGAACAGTGATGTACAACACCTGAAGTATCAACTAAAAAAACACACCCTTTCCCGAGGTTCCCTTAGCAAGCCTTAGGAAGGCCAACTGTCATCTGAACACAGACCTCTGCATCCTTCCCACTGGCCAGCCTAACGGAAGTACACTTGGAGAACTCAGCATCATTTTCAAAGGTTGGCGGCTTCTGGGAATTCTTCCCTGGATATGAGCAGCCTGCCACCTAGATTACTACCAGACTTGTAAGGCCTAGTCCCTTCTGTGCTCCCCCTGCCCTGCCTTTCACTGAGCCTTTCTGGGTCTCAGGTTTCCTTTCTTCAGGCATTAGAGTCCTGAGAGAAAGAGTGCTTTGTCTCTGTTAGAACTTGGAACTCACTTCCATCCCAGGTTTGATGCCAGGGAATTACACAGTGCCTTTCAGGAGAATGTCATGTAAAGGGGTCATCAGCAGTGGAGGCCTTTACTCCAAGCATCCAGGGAGCTGATAACCTTAATGAGAGATTCAGAACTCTAAGAACTAGGCTGGGTTCAAGTCTACTTTGGAGTGACAGCATTCTTAAACAAGCTTCCCCTTCATTCATTTAGGGTCTCTCTCTCTCTCTGGTGAAACTTTCTCACCTGCAGTGACCACTGAACTGAACTAGGGCATGGCTAATCTGATCATCACAATGACTGTCATGGCAGTGATCCAAAAAAAGAAGTTTAGAAGCCATAAAACTAACTGACTTTATGATGTTTAACTATTCTACCATAAACAGAAGTCAATCTCCTTTGAATGGTGATACAAGTGGTGATTGCCAGTTACAAAATTATTGGACAAGGCCCAATGTGACATTTGTTTCAGCGCTAGAGATATAAAAGAGTCTACTGTGAAGGTTACTATTGTAAGTCTGTATAGAAATTACTTAAACCGCTTTGAAGTATCTCTGAAGGACTCATAAAAACCACTATTTACTTCTCAATGATTACACACTGATTAGAGATCATTTCTGTTATGTATTTATTAAATATAGATGTGAACTTGAGAACAGCTGCTAGCTAAAGGCATATATATATTTATACTCATGTTCACAAATGATAAGATTGCATTATCTTGCAGCTATTTCATATGTAATCCTCAGTGTTCTCTTTCTCCCTTTAACCTCCTGTTCATCCTGGTATTTTTATTCTGTGAAAGTTTACTGTCTTAATTTTCAGACTATCTTATATGCAAATGATATTCATTATTTGGATCCAAAACACCACTTACTCTCATAAAGTTACTACACTGTTACTCCCATGTTCAAAAATATTCTGTGTAAGTTAATAGCTTCTAAATTTGGTCTGGTCTTTGGATTTAACTATGCGGGAGGCCTGCTGATCCAATCTAGGGAGTATGTTAAGAAAATATTTCCATAGCAATACTGGCTTCACTTCTAAAGTACCATCACAAAAAATACAAACATAAAGGAAAATTTAAAAGGAAAAGGTCAAAGAGATCATTATTCACAGAAAAAGGATATTCAAATTTAGGGATTTCAGAATCATCTGTTACTATAATTCCTTAAGTGCGAAGACCCTTGAATCTGTCTCCAGATCTATGGCTATTTATCTGTCAACGGATTGTTTCTTGTAGGGACTGTTGTTCTCCTTAGGTCGTTTACTCATGTCTGGAGCCAACAAATCCATTGTTTCTACAAGCTAAACATTAGCGGATAGAAACGATGCAGAACCTCAATTCCTGGTTACATTTATTTACATACTGAAAACGAACTGTCCAGCAGTTCAGGGGAGACTTCATCGAGCATCACCATCAGAGCAGACTAAACCATGTCAGGTTGGAACTGGCTGGGACTGCAGAAGTTAATTCCTAAAACACTTAGAATAGTATCCAGCTTATCTCTCTGGTATAGCAGTGGTTTATGAGTATAGTCCCCAAGACACCTAATTGTTACAGTCTTGGGACAAACACGTAGTATATTTGTACCCTCTTTTATTTAATGATAAGTACTTGGATTTTTATAGTATCTGGGTTTCTGAAGCATAAATGACTTGCTTAATTCAGGGTGCCCAAAGTTCTAGAAAGACGACTAGACTCTACAGGTCCTCGATAATGCTCCTATACCTAAAACAAATCATCTGCAAAACTTTGAAGAAAAATACATGAGTATTATTTGGAAGTGTTACCAGATGCGGCTGCAAGAAAAAAACAAGAACAACAATCCTTTAGACAACTGTGTGCTGAACTTTCTGCAGCTGTTTCTTTTCCTAGAAGGTGAACAGCCCTCCTTCCCACTTCAGCATGTTGCAGAGAGTCTCGCCTTTGCCTAATGATATGCTATAAACTATAGGAAAATACTCCGTTCCAAGGACTCTATAAATAGCATATAATTTACTTCTCAGATAATCCAATGTGGTATTTATTATTCAACCTTCCAAAGATAAGGAAACCTTGGCTCAGGGTCACAAAGACAGCTAATGGCCACGCTGGGCCCCAACTCACAGGACCCCCCACCGCCCCTCCATGCTGCTGCCTCCCACCCTGGCTCCCAGCCGTCCCTACATCCCACCAGGCTGGCTGAGCCTCATCTGAGCTGGCCAGGCTACCAGCATCTGTCTCACCTGGCAGAGCCTCACTACAGCCACTGCAGTCTGCCACACATTTATTTACCAAATATTTGTTAAGGGCTCACACTGTGCCAAGGACAGTGCGAGGTACCAGGGGCACAAAGATGAATAAGACACAACCATGGACATGAACTTCAGACAGAGGGGAGAGAAGAGGAAGGAAGGGAGAATAATGGTATAAACAATTCATGGGGATCAGAAGGATGGGTGGACTGTCACTCAGCAGAGGTTTATCTGGGGACCAGTGGTGGGTGTGGTGGTCAGAAGAACAACATGCCTCCCTCAAGATGTCTGAATTCTAATCCCTGGGACCTAAAAGGTAAAAAGAGACTCTGCAGAGGTGATTAAGTGAAGGACCTTGAGAGGATGGGACTACCCTGGCTTATCTGAGTGGGCCTGAGGTAATAATAAGTGTCTTTGTAGGTAAAAAAGGGAGGCAGGAAAGTCAGAGTCAGGAGAAGGAAGTATGAGAATGGAACGGGTGTGAGCAAGCAACACGGGCAGCCTCTAGATACTGGAAGGGGAGAGGAAACAGATTTGCCCCAGAGAGGAGTATAGCCCTAGCTGATACCTTGATTTTAGCCAAATGAGACCCACTTGGGACTTTTTGACCTCTCAGATAAGAATCTGATTATAAGTACACTGAACTTATATCATGGCCATTTACACAAAAACCTGTCTACCTTGCTGTAAAACCTGAAAAGATTTTAGCACTTAATAAACACTGAATCGGGGTAAGGACCAATGCATATAAATACTGTTTTTATCTTGCTAGAGCCACATGATCCTCAGAAATAGACTCCATCATCTGCAGTAAAGAAATGACCAGGTATAACTCAAGAAAAACACGGTGTGTGTGTACACGTGACAGAGACCAGAGGAAGCTGTCTGAGTACAACTGGGACATCAACTAAACTGTCACTCTGCCTTCTCACGCTGATTATGACTTCTGAGTCCTAACGTACACATATGCCTGTTTTATGACTCTGCCCTCAAGCCTTCTGTAATCTCTCCCTACATTTGGCCCCATCCACAAAGCTATCATCCATTCCTCTCACTCCCTCGCACGTGTTCTCCCATGGCTCTCTCATTGCCCTCTCTCTACAGCACTGATCTACCAGATCCTTTTGACTGCCCACTTACTCGTCTTCCTGGATACCCTACTTGCGAAACAAATTCCACATGTCTAAGAATGGCACTGAAGATACAAAAAGGACACAGACATGAACTTTTCTAGAGGAACTCATAGACGACTGGGAAAGACACAAAAACAAGGAAACAGAGCACAATATATCACATACACACAGTGAAGCTGAAGAAAGACCAGTGGTACCAAACATCGAGTGGAGCATCGCAGTTGATGGGACAAAGTCAGGGCAGCCAGCTCAGAGGAAGCAACTCCTGAAAGGAGGCATCTAAGCCTGAAAGCCCAGCTATCCATGACACCTGATATCTAACAGGTTGTCGCGCCTGATGGATTTCTCTAGAATGGCTCTCATGTCTGTCCTCTCCTTGCCACACCTGATGTATCACCCTAACTTTGACTCCCACGGTCTCTCATCAGCACTACAGTAACACATTCCTAACACTTGTCTCGTCTCCCTGGGTCCATCCTCTCTGCTCACTGCACTGCACTTGCCCACTGTTTGATACTCCTTAAAGTACAGTCCTGATTATATAACTTCTTTGCTCGCAAACTCTCAACGGCAACCTGCTCCTTACTGGATTAAGTGCAGACTCCCCAACCCAGCATCAACACCCTGCTCCTCCACAAGTGCCCTATTGTGCCCAGAGTCCGGCACACCTCATGTTTTTAGGTTTAGTCAAACTCAACTATGTGCCCTGAGGCATGTTTGGACCCTTCTGTTAAAAGTCTCAGTATTTGAAACACATGAAGAAGTAAGGTTTTCCAATTCAGCTAGAAAACCCTCCAAAGAACTTTGGCTCTCTAAACTCAGATGAAAGGCTGAATCAACATTTTGAATTTTTCACTTGAATTTCAAAGCATCTGGCAAAATCAAACTGAACTCTCACAATATCACTACTCCCACCAGTTTTTTTTTTCCTTGCCATTACAGTTTGGACTTATTTTACTCAGTTCATATTTAAGTATCTTTTGAAATTTACCTGGAAAAATACTTTGAATTACTGAGGTTTTCAAAAAATTATTATTACTACATTTACACAGGTAAAGGGAAATTACCAAAAGAAAACTTTACTGTAGACCTTGTATGTGTGTGGGGGGGGTGGTGGCGGTGGTGGTGTATCCTTGGATGTTGGGATGAATACCTAATTGCATTCAGAATATCTAAATAAAGAAGACATTTTAGTGGATGATGACTAAACAGAAGACTGCTGTTTTATATTTTCATGCTCCATTAATAACAGCTCTATTTCATAGTTTATGAATAATCTGCAATGGGAAGGGGCCCTTTTGCTTACCTACTGTGTGGTAAAAGAAAAGCATGTTTGAAATACTTAAAAGAGCACCATTTATGCTGAGAAATCCAGAAGACATACCTGTGGCTTCTCTATTCCCGAAAGAATGTCTTGCACCCTCTTTACTTCCAGCTCATACTCTGCATGGCAAAAAGAGGGAGAAAAAGAGAAATCAGTTAACACCATTAGAAGTCAGCAAGGTTGTCAACTTCCTTTCCCAAGGCCTTTAGCAAGGGTTATCATTAAGTCAGTTGCCTGTTACCATGAACTTCTGGTACCACAAGCATGATGATAAAAACCAGGAATGGGGATGTCTTTGGGGGTACGGATTTCACTGTGATTGTGCTAACTTGACACTACTATTGGTTTACATATTCACAGAGCTGACTAGATTAACATGGAATTGCACCTAATAATTCAACAGGCAACAGGGAATAGAGAACCCTGACGAGGAGACAGGGGAGACCAGTGCAGCCAGAAGCTGAGAGCAATAAGGAGATGAGGTTGAAGATAGGGGCCAGTTCATGTAGGGCTGTGAGTTCAGATTTTTTAACTCAGTTTTTATTCTAAGTTCAATAAGAAACCACTGGTGTGTTTTAGTGGAGGGACTGACACAATATTATTTTGAGTTTGAAAATATCTGCTTGTCTGCATGAATAATGGATATATGGAAGCTAAGAGTGGGAGCAGAAAGACCAGTCAGCACACTGCTGAACTGGTCCAGGTGAAGGATGGAACTGGCCGGAGCAGGGGGTGGTAGTAAAGATGCTAAAAACAGATATGGTTCTGGAGGTACAGGTGCTAAAGGAAAGGGCATGATAGGCAAGGATGAGGGAATGTGAAGAATCAAAGAGAATCCCTAGTTTGGGGCTGGATCAACTGAAAGGATAGTGTTTTTAAATAAGATGGGGAGACAGGCAAGTTTTGGGGTGGAGCAAGAATTGTTTTTGAAATGAAAGGGGAGAATTGCTTGGAGGAGCGAGGATGGGATGGGAAGGATATGTATAAATAGGATAAATGACAGAATTTAAACTTAAGAACCTGTTTTGCTAAAGGAAACATCTGACTTTCACAACCTGCTTGATGGAATCTAATTTTGAGTCTACAGATTAACTTAACTGTTCAACTAGTTTATGAGCTATATACCTAGGGATACATGATTACCAAGACATGTCCTTGACCCCAAGATATTTCAAGTCTAGCGAGGGGTGGGGTTAGGGGTGAGGAATGGAAGCAAATAGGTGATGACAGAGTGACAGGTGTCATGGTAAAGGCTCTCCAAGTGAGAGAAGTTCTAGAAGTTTCCTACGAACCAACATCCAGCTGCATACTACGGGCAAGCAGACATTTGGAGGAGGAGGGAGGAATGGACTAGGGGTGAGAACAGGTTAGTAAGCCCAGCTCTTCACAGACTGTGCATTCACGATGTTCAGGTCTAATTTCAAAGAATCCCATCTCAACCCCTATCCACTTGCCCCAGGTTTCCTCCAGTCATTCTCCTATCCTACCAATTCTCCTGCAGCAGTCATCAAAATCAGACATTAATTCTCCTGTTTAATTGTTCCCTCATTTATTACTTCTTTTCTGCTAAAATAAAAGCTTTAGGAAGGAAGTTAAACTACAGATCTGGAGCAGATATATTTTTTCTGTCAATAATTTGAAAAAGTCAAAGTGTTAGTCACTCAGTTGTGTCCAGCTCTTTGCGACCCCACGGACTGTAGCCTGCCAGGCTCCTCTGTCCATGGAATTCTCCAGGCGAGAATACTCGAGTGGGTAGCCATTCCCTTCTCCAGAGGATCTTCCCCACCCCAGGATCGAACCTGTGTCTCCTGCATCTCCTGCTTTGGCAGGTGGATTCTTTACCACTGTGCCACCTGGGAAAGCCCATACATTTCTGTTGATAACCAGACAGTTAAATATTTTAAACCTTGTGGGTCACACAAAGACCTCTGGCACACATTCTTTTTTTCTAGCACTTAAAAATGCCACCCCTAGTTTCACGTGTGGGGGACACTAGAAGAGGCCACAGCGTATACTTCAGCTCCAGGCCCCACTGCAGGATACGCTCACAATGCAGCCCAGAGTGCCTCTAATAGATCCTGCAGGGTCAGAGCCCAATGCATACTTGTTGACTCAGTAAATAAACCAAGCCTACATAAAAAATAACAAGAACTTCTAGTTGGCTCCACCTTAAAGGAATCAGTTCTTTTTTTCCCCCCATTGCATTCTGCTTGGCATAACATGTTTACCTTTATTTTGGTGAGAAAAATAAATGGGTTGGTGGCAATATAATATTTTTTTAAATTGTAACTAAAAGAAAATTCACCTTCAAAAGACTGAATGTCCTAAGCTCATTTATGATCATGTATTTGTGTTAAGATATAGACAATGGACTACACCCATAACTCAAAACATATCCTCACGTTTTCTGGGAACTCCTACTGAGTCAACTGTAAATACTGTGTATCTCAGAAGTTAATTGTCAGTAAAAAACACATGAGCACAGCTGCAATAAAGGAACTAGTTCAGTTGTTAAAGACAAAACTTTCTGAATCACTGGTTATTCCAGAGTTTGAAGGACCCTATGATTTCAAACACTCAACAGAGATACAATTCAAACACTAGATACATTCAAACAGCTAGCTGTTCTGACAGACATTTAAAATGTTTCAGGATAAGAAGCCAAACCTTATTTTTGAGGTAATAAAGCAGGGGTCCCCAACCACCACCAACCTTCCCCGCCCCATGACCTGTTAGCAACCAGACCGCACAGCAGGAAGTGAAGGTGGGCGGGTACATCTCAGATCCCCATCACTCCCATTACTACCTGAACCACCCTCCACACCCCATCTGTGGAAAAATTAGCTTCCACAAAACCAGTCCCTGGTGCCAAAAAGGTTGGGGACCACTTAATAAAGTTTTAGATGAGAAGAAAGATGATCGCCTATCCAACAAAGAAAGGATTGAAGAGCTCTGCAAAGGAAGAATCCTCTGGACTATGACTAGACATAGGGCATGAAAGAGTGTTTAAAAAAAAAAAAAATTGAAGACCTCCTACCCCCAGCCAGCTTTCAAACACACACAGGTGAGAGAAAAAGGAAAAATGGGAAAGGAGGTTGAGTTAGAAGGAGGTGTGGGGTGGGCGGGGTGGGGAGAAAGATCTGCTTAAGACTGGAAAAAAAAAAATGGGTTTCAGGTAAGAACCAGACATACAAATGAAAGGCTGACTGAGAGAAAAACAACTAAACAACTTCCAGAGAGAGGTCAGGACTCCTCGTGTCTGCCTTATAATAAGGAAAGCTGGCATTTCCTGAGCATGTAGACATGTGCTGGTCGGGCACCGTCGCCGTGCTGATCTTTACAACCTCCTTGGCAAGATGGACCTTCTCCACTTCGTTTTACAGCAGGAGGCAGGACTGCAGTCTTTCCTGCACATCACAGTTTTCGCCTTCAGTTTGGAGCACAGTACCTGCACCGTGTCTTTGTTGACTGAGGAGTGAGGCTGAGGGACAAACAAGGAGGATTCACTTCTCCAGGAGGACAAGTGAAGTCAGGTAACGTGTCCCAGAGCAAGCTGGAGCCTCTGGCTGCATCACCAGGAATGAGGAGTCCTGAGGGACAGGGTGTGGAGAGGGTAGAGCAGGGGGCTGGGACTGCCGGGTGAGCGCACTGACGTGGATGGGAGAATGGAGCTGGCAGCAGAGACACCCCCACAAGTCCCATGAGAGTGTTTGTGTTTTGGGATTTCTTTCTTAAACTCTGAAAAAGCTGTCGAATGATTAGAGCAAAGGCCTTTGGGGGACAAGCCATGTGAGGAAAGGAAGAATAAGAAAAAGTAGGTCATGGATGGAGCCAAATAAACAAAGGATTCTGCTGCTGCTGCTGCTAAGTCGCTTCAGTTGTGTCCGACTCTGTGCAACCCCACAGACGGCAGCCCATCAGGCTCCCCCGTCCCCGGGATTCTTCAGGCAAGAACACTGGAGTGGGTTGTCATTTCCTTCTCCAATGCATGAAAGTGAAAAGTGAAAGTGAAGTCGCTCAGTTGTGTCCGACTCTTTGCGACCCCATGGACTGCAGCCTACCAGGCTCCTCTGTCCATGGGACTTTCCAGGCAAGAGTACTGGAGTGGGTGCCATTGCCTTCTCAAAGATCAAAAATACAAAGGGCAGGGCGTGAGGAGGAAAGGCAGTGACAGGACGATCATTACCCTATTATATCAGGAGAAATGTGGTATCAAAGCTAGACTGGATGCCTTCTTTCTTTCAAGATTCTGAATTGTGAATAAGGAAAAAAGAAGAAAATGCATTCACGCTACATTTATTTCATGCTTTTCCATTTGTGTTGCCACAGACTAAGAGAAAAAAGTAAATGCCAGGCACACAATCTGCACAAACAAGAGTGAAAATGAAATTTGTTTAAATGAGCTAAAGTGACAGTTACTTACCACATATAAAATAAACTCTAGTGTGAAAGCCAACTTTCTGGCATATAAATCCCCAAATCCAGGATTCTACCACCTAAATAACTCAATTAACTCAGACCTCTTCCTAAGCAAGATTTAACAGTGCCTGGGAGTAGTCTATGCATTATTACCCTTCCCATTGAACAGCCTAGGAGACCAGCTCTACAGAATCCGTTTTAGAGCTGGATCTTGCTTCTGCTTGCTTACGTGATGTCTTTTTCTCTACCTCTGTTGCTCACTCTCGCACACACCATGAGTGTGAGAGAAAGGAGAAAAAAAATAAGTAATCCCCTCACAAAAATTAACAAAACAAGGAAGAACAGTTCTGGTGATTTTGCCATTAGGATACCTTTCATACCAAGTTTAAAGAGGAAACTATGTCTTGTGTGTTTATGTCCTCCCGGGACCCCCAAGAATTTGGTGTGTGTCAATGTGAGCAAGAGATTGTCTGGAAGAGGCAGACGGGTAAGGCTGTGGGAAAAAAGGGGCTCTTTCTCCATTATCAGGGCTGCCTTCTGCCCTCTGGTTTTGCAACAAGTAAATTTATCCAGAGGCAAATCTTATAAGCCAATTTTGTGTTTGTTTCTCCCCATACTGAAGCTGCCATAAGGCAAGAAAACAGATTAAAACCACCTGCTTCAATTTTGATTGTGACCATGGCTGAAGTGGGCAGACACAATAACTCACCTTTTATATCATCACCTTCTTAATATTTAAGTCTTTTCCCTGCAGTAAAGGCTGTGATCAGTAAAAAAGATTACGGGGCATTCTCAGCTTGCCAAAGGATTGGGGGGCGGTGGCACTGAGTGAGTGTGGGTGTGTTAGTCACTTCAGTCGAGTCTGACTCTTTGCAACTCCATGGACTGTAGCCTGCCAGGCTCCTCTATCCATGGAATTCTCAAGGCAAGAATACTGGAGTGGGTTGCCATGTCCTGCTGCAGGGGATCTTCCCAACCTAGGGACTGAACCCAGGTCTCCTGCATTGCAAGTGGATTCTTTACCATTTGAGCCACCAGGGAAGCCTCAACAGAGAGGGTGGGGAGCATTTCATTTTGTAGATATGGACACTTTGGGGGTAGGGAATCTCTTAAAAAGGAATTAAGATGGAAGCCTCTAGTTCAAACATGCCCCAGTGAGGTAAAAACTACCCTATTTGGAAAGGCCAAAAAAAGGGAAGGAGAACTTCAACTAAGCAACTTATACCCTTCTTCCCTCCTCTCCACCCAAGAAAATAAAGCATTTTTAGCAAAGGGAAGCTTAAAATAAAAATACACTAGCAAAGCAAATACATTTTTCTGAAAAAGGACACAAACAAAACAAAAAACAACCCCACACACAGAGGGAATGTGTGTCATGTGAAATTTAAACTTTCCACAAATAATGGTTTTCATGTTTGTTCCAAAAAGAGCTGTAAGTTCAGACTGTTTGTATAACTGTAAGACCTAAATTAATTAAAATATCCCACTTTATAAATACAATTTTTTTCTCTGGCTTGTTTCACATTTTTTTCCCTTCTTAGAAAAGGAATAGAGCTAGACACTTAGCTGCTAGCTATAGAATGTATTTATGGTTGTAACAGCAGCCCCTTCATTCCAAAGAAATGACATCAGCATTATTTCTCTGTAACCCTTCTGTCTAGTTCTCATCCACAGGGCTCATTTACAGATATGCCCAGCATAACATAATATGCTCTCTCAGATTTGCCAAGGAGCTGACTTAGCTACTCTCTTTAACAATTATATATAATAAACTAAGGGCATGGAAAATATGCAACTTCTGGTCATGCCCATTTTTAGGATAAGAGGCTTAAAATCAAAAGCAAACATTCAATATAATAACTAAATGAACAGAAATAAACAGTACTTCTGGATGAAAAAGAGAAAAATTGACTCAATAACAGGGACACACTGGCTATCTAGTCAATGCCTACTAATGCTGATGAGAATAAATGAGGGTGAAGGAATGACAGTTTACAGTTTACAAATGCTTACTGAATTGCTTTACTAATCAGAAAAATGAATCTGCATCTTCATGTTTTAAAATATTACTTATCCTATATGGAAAAAGGAGGAATCAATAACTGCATACAAGTGAAAGTGAAATCACTGTCATGTCCAGCTCTTTGCGACCCCATGGACTGTAGCCTACGAGACTCCTCCATCCATGAAATTTTTCAGGCAAGAGAACTGGAGTGGGTTGCCATTTCCTTCTCCAGGGGATCTTCCCAACCCAGGGATCGAACTTGTGTCTCCTGCATTGCAAGCAGATGCTTTTATCACCTGAGCCACCAGGGAAGCTAACTGCATACAAAAGTAAGGTTAAATACCTAAGAATCTCCATTTAGTAATTATGATCCACAGTGGTGTTAAATACAAATATTAAAAATGTGCAAAATTAAAAGGAATAAATTCATGTAACATAAAGACAATGCAGTTAAGACCTCAAAGACAAATGTGCCAGAAATATCTTCAGCTGTCAATCATCCTGATGCTACAAATGCAAAGACAAACAGCTTTCCAGCCATTTAGCTGGTTCAGTGGTTACTTCATGTGAAATCCTGACAGACAGACAAGGGAACATCAGACTCTCAACAGTGGACAAGAAAGCAGCAGACAGGTGAACATATGTTGTGGGAAGTTGCCTTTCAGTCTAGGAAAACATTTTCAAGAGCAACTTGGGTTCCAGATAGAGCCTGGAACCTTAGAGAAAGCAGAAGATGACAGATGAATTCCTTCTGCAGCTGGTATGACCCGCTGGATGGGAGGGAAGACTGGAGAAGGTAAATGGGGCAAGGGAGGCTAATGTCCTCTGAGCTTTTGTTGCTACTTCTGGAATTCAGGAGAAAGAGTGATTTTCTGTCCTAGCCCAAGATTTGAGCAAAGCCCTACTTGGAATATTCACATCAGTCTATCTGCAGGCAAAATGGGTCTCTTTGGGCAAAAGCTGTACTACAATTTAGTTAATCAGCCACGGAAGTGTGAGATCTGGGGCTTTAATGAAAGGGGAAAGCCCCAGATACGTTACTCTTGCTGAACCCCAGGTCAACTCAAGTTTCTCTCTCAAACACATCCTGTGATGCCAAAGAAAATGGATGGATGAAACTAGATGGATTCTGCCTAAAATACCAGGAGAGTCTATGTTCACTTCTGTCAAATTCTCTAAGAAAAATTCTCACCGTTTACTTCCCAAGGCAGAAATCTTATAAATGCATGGAACTGTAGAGATGCTGCTAGCGTTTTCAAGAACAGCAAATTTCATAGGGTTGAAAACCCCACAAAAATGGATCAAGTATGAGGTAGATACGCTTTCCTGGCAAGCCTGACGCTAGCATTAGTCCTTTCCTTCCCTCTGTGTGTTTGAACCATGTCACTGGCTAACTGAGCCCTAACCTGTACCACATATAGCTCTTTTATTTTGGGGGAAGGCTCATGATTACCCAGAAAGACTCAGTGCCCTCCCTGGGTGTGGAACCGGAAAGCAATCACTTAAACATAGGATAGAACGACTTACAAAGGTAATTGAAGCTTATACCCTACTTTCTGCACTGGCATCTATAAACATTTCCACAAAATGTTTTTTTGTTAAAAGATTCGGCACGTCACACTGAAAACCTTTTAAGTAGTGTATTCAGTAATATTGCAAGACTGTTCAACTGACTTTGCAAGACAGAATCCAGAGAGCCCAATTTTGTGACACATTAAATCTGAAAGAGAATTTTAATATTTATACTACCTATCAAGCAAGTTTTTAACAGTGTTTACAAACACATTTTAAAATTTGATGTCTCTCATGACAAAATTATATGCATTTGGGATGACAGATACTCAGTCTATAACCAAAGAACCAGTGAAGATGAGAACCATGTCAAGTGCTACCCAGATCCAGTGTTAACCTCTTGTGCTAGGGCTCTAAATAACTTACCAGAGTTCTGGCATATGGAAATAGCCTTATCATCCAATGGTACAACCTACCTCACTGAGGAAATCAACAAATGCATATAGTCACCAGGCAGGTAATGTCAAGAGTTAGTGGACATGTATCAGGCAAAAGGGAAGGGTAAAGACTACGAAAAACTGAAAAATGCTTCACCCTTTCTAACGGAGGCAGCTGTTATGTATCCAATTATCGCCAAGCAGGATCTAAGCAATCTCGGGTGACTGCCATTTTCCCAGAAAATCTGGAAATGGAAAATTTTCTGTGAAATTGCCTGATCTGCACAAATATATATTTTGAAACATTTCCAATCTATAGAAAAGTAAAGGGACAGTACTATGAGCCGCCACATGCCCTTCACCTCACTGACCAATCATTAACATTTTGCCATACCTGTATGTTCATGTTTTGTCCCTATACATACACACACTTAAAAAACCAAAAATGAGGTTTTTTTCCCCCAGAACTATTTGAAAGGAAGTTATTGATTTTATGACATTTTACCCCCAAAACTTCAGCACGTATTTCCTAAAAACAAGGACCTTCTTGTATATAACCACAATAACATCACAACCAAGAGATTTAACACTGAGAGAATAAAATCTAATCTGTATTCCATACTCAAACTTCCCCAGTCATTCCAGTATGTCTGTAACGTCCTCCCCATACAAGGATCCAATCAAGGAACACGTGCTGCATTAGTCTCCTTTAATCTAGAACAAAAGTCTCCTATAATTTTTGTCTTGTTAAAGTAAATATTTTTGAATTGTTCAGACCAGTTTTCTTATAGCATATAAAACTATCTGGATTGTGTGACTATTCCCTCATAGTTAGATTCATGCTAAAAATGTTTGTCAAGAGCTCTATATGAATGCACCTCCCATTCCATCACATAAGGAAGCAGACATGTCAGTGGGAACCTTCTGGTGATGTTCAGCACTGAGGCCACTTAGTTCCAGTGTTATGTGACATACTCCCTGTTGCCAAGGGCACCCTCTTCCCCTTTTACCTGATGGTTAGAGTAAATATTAACGATCACTGTCAGAAGATATTACTGTATTGATAGCTGTAAGATGGTGACATTCCTAATTCTATCATTCCTTCTATTAATTAGTTTCCTCTCCCACATCTTTATGCATCTATGAAGTCATGGATTTTTTTTTTTTTTAATTACTTTTCCACTCAAAAAAACTTGTCATACTCTTTTCCATCATTCTTTTGGATGCTAAAACTGTCTCAAATACAGCCAGTAGGAGATCCTTTAAGCTGTTTTCTGTGACCCTTTGTTCATTTCCTTGAGACTTCTGTTTTGAATACCTGTTAAATATTCTGGATTAAGATCACTTGGCTAACTGTGAGAAAATGTGCAGACTGCACATTTATTAACATTAAGTAGAATTCACCCCAAAATTCTGGACTTGTCAAAAGCCACTATTACTCAAGAACTTTTTTAAATGTGAATAGGAAGGGAAAAAAATCATCTAAGTATTTCTTGTTTCTGTATCTTTTAGAAATTGAAGTTAAAACAAACCAATAACACAAGAACCATCCTAAATGACATTTTAAAATACAGTGACCTTGAAGTCTAGAAACAAACATGAATCATGGTAAACTTTGAGTGGAAAAACATAGAATACATTTGGGTCTTCTTGGATTATATAATTTCTGCTCTCAGTTTCGTTTGATCCTGTTTTATTTCTCTTTCTTCGTAATCAACATTTCCTTTAAAAAAAACCGATAATCAAGAGAGACAGCAATATCTGCCCCAATCCAGAAAAGAAAACAGACTGTATTCTAAACGCATCAAACTGAGAAATAAACTAAAATGAAAAGTTAGATTAGGCCAGTGAGCAGGAAACATCTCCAGTGAGAATACTATCTATGAGAGATTTTTCTCCAGAATTGGAACCATTGTGATGACCAGAAGTGCTCTATTCTTAAAGGTTTTCTTTTTACCCTTCAAAACATATATAACAGAGCAGACAAATCTAAGGTCAGTGTGAAAGAAGTCTTAAGCTGTTTACAAGCAAACTACTCTATACCAAAGTCATATGGCACTGATTTTGCTGTCTCATTCTAAATCTTTCATAAAATTGAATTACTTGAAATTTAAAATTTTCAGTTTCCTGTCTAAAATAAAGGACTCTCTTGAGACATGCAGCTGGCATCTCTCTTGTCCAAATGGGATGCCCTGTTGTTCAAAACAGGAAAGTTGTAGGTCTATTAATAATGTCTTTTGAATGCATGTATATTTAAAAATTCAGTTAAAAGGTCTGAGAATTACATTTCTACCCCAAACCAGCTCAATAAATGGCACACTTTACCAGCCAGCCACATTTTCAAGTCTACAGGTGATAAATCGTGCTCACCTGGGCAATAGCTGAGATATGTAACTCCTGGTCTACAGTGAGCTCCTCAGGCCCCGGGGAAAACCCACGAGCAAAAGTACCATTTGGGTCATGAATCAAAGGGCCAAAGAAAAACTGCTCAAGACGAAAATATAAAAGATAGCACAGAAGAAAAAAAACAAAACAGATGACCAAAAAAAGAGGGTTAGGACAAGGCAGTGGCACCCCACTCCAGTACTCTTGCCTGGAAAATCCCATGGACGGAGGAGTCTGGTGGGCTGCAGTCCATGGGGTCGCTAAGAGTCGGACACGGGGTTCACTTTCACTTTTCACTTTCATGCATTGGAGAAGGAAATGACAACTGACTCCAGTGTTCTTGCCTGGAGAATCCCAGGGACGGGGGAGCCTGGTGAGCTGCCTACTATGGTGTCACATATAGTCAGACATGACTGAAGCGACTTAGCAGCAGCAGCAGCAGCAGCGAGAAAGGAATGAGTGAGAGATAAAAAAAGATTTCAAACATGGTTCTCAGAAATTACACTGACAATTTTTTATCTAGGTAATTACTCTATCTAAATACGTTCTAGAAATTAGAGTGATAAAATTTCCATTACAAGACACCAAAATGTAAAATGTTAATTTTTGACAAAGCTTGAAGTTACCCAAGGGTGACAGGACAGTACAGAATATGCATGTGAGTCTATCCCTCCCTTCCTGGTCCAGTTCCCTTTTCTCATCCTTCATGCCTCTGCTGAGAAATCCATTCTTTCAGGCAGTACTGCCTTTATCACCCTCCTGCAATGGTTCTCTTTGTAGGGTCTCCCCTAACATCCCATCCTCCTCTCGATATTTAAGTATATATTCTACTGCATGCTCTTCTTCACAGTACAGCTGGCCCTTGAACTACATAGGGATTAGCAGGGCCGACCTCTCCTTTAGTTGAAAATCCATGTATAAATAGGCTTTCCATAAATGCAGTCTCTCCACATATGCAGATTCAACCAACCACAGATCGTGTAATACTATAGTATTTACTACTGAAAAAAAAATCCAGACCTGCAAAGTTCAAACCCATATAGTTTAACGGTCAGCTGTGTAGCCTCCACTTCTCCAAAAACAGTAAAGGTGGGCTGCCCTGGTGGCTCAGATGGTAAAGCGCCTGCCTACCATGTGGGAGACTCAGGTTCCATTCCTTGGGTTGGGAAGATCCCCTGGAGAAGGAAATGGCAACCCACTCCAGTACCCTTGACTGGAAAATCCCATGGAAGGGGGAACGTGGTAGGCTACAGGCCATGGGGTCACAAAGAGTCGGACACGACTGAGTGACTTCACTTTCACTTTCTTGAGTACAGGAATCATGTGTCATTGATGTCATGCTATGTGTCACTGATCACAGGAATAGGTGTAGAATGCGTGACTGAATAAATGGTCAGAGACCATTTATGAACAAATGCACATACTCTGCTTTTATTCTCTGAATATTTAGAAACAAGCATACGAGAGATGCCATGGCAGAGATACTTATAAAGGACAACACCTTTTAGATCATGATATTACATCAAATAACACATTATGATAAACCTGTGTCAAAAAATCTGTACATTTCTATTTCTGCATTGGAAACCAGTATGCACATGCTAGATTAATTCAGTAAGAATCCTACATGTGATGTGGATCAGAAATATATCTATAGCCAAAGCTAACAGTCTTCCTGGCAGAAAAAATAAAAATAAAAAGAACTCAATAAAGTCATCAAGCTTTCTGTGATGATAAAAATGCAACTGAGCACATTACTAATTAAGCAACTGAGAATTCTTAGATTTCACTCTGGATAGTATCCTGGAGAAGAATGGAGCATTTTATCTACTAGTGGTAACCTTTCAATCTGCTACATACTAATCTCATTTCAGAAAATTAAATCAGAATGCACAAAGTTGTTTTTAGAGGCTAAAATGCCTTGGTTTTGTTTAGCCAAGTTAGTTGTTTTCCAGTTTTCCTGTTACACAATAGTTTTTTTGTAGACACAAATCATGCATCTCTAAAGGACCATTTAAGATGACTCTATTATGCCTATTTAGCAGTTAATTATTCAACCAAATAGGAAAATCTGAACTACAAAAGTATTTGCAAGTCTTTCTTTTTTGCAATATTAATGCATGCTTCCAACTGCCCTGACTACCCATTCTCCTTTCTGCCTTATAGTATGTGACTGTCTGGTTGCCTTTCTTTCCATAATTAACAGTCCTCCAACTGCAATCCCAGTGAATGAAAAACTTGGCACTTTCCATGAAGGGATCCCCTTCTTTGCCTTCCCCTCTATCCTAGGGCCACAAAGTTGCATTTGGAGTTTACTGCACAGCCAGTATTTATGGCTTACTAACTATTGTAAGCAATCTAGCAGTTACACACTTTGAGAAAAACACCACCATTGGCAAAAACTTCCAAGTTGGAAAGTATTTACCCTTCAACAAAAGACTAATTTAGAATTCTTTGATCCTGGCAGTAAGCTAGTCACCCACTCCTGTGAAACTTCCCTAATAACCTCCCAAACAACCGTCTACAACTAACAGTCAAACAAAGAGATGCCCTAAGAGATAGGAACCGGAATAGTGTGTACACAACAGTTATACCTTATTCCTCCAGAGTAAAAGATGTTACCTTTGACTTACAAATTCACCATATGGAATGAAAACACAGTTGTGTATTAAATTTTAGGTTTTAAAGAAGGAAAGTATAGTGCTTTTATTCCTATCAATGTGCCCACCAGAATAAAACTTTATTACAATATTTTGAATACATATAGTACAATGTGAAGAATTACAAACTATAGTTTATCACTCATTTATTAGATAGCCCTTTGTAATGCATTGTTATGGGGTGAATTGTATTCCACTCAAAATCCATACACTTAAGTCCTAACCCCAAGTATCTCACAATATGGCTGTATTTGAAGATAGTGTCTTTACACAGGTAATTAAGTTAAAAGAAGCTCATTATGGTGGGCCCTATGTGACTAATGTCTTTATAAGAGGAGGAAATTTAGATATAGACACATACAGAGGGAAGATGATGTGAAGATAAAGGGCAAAACCAGTCATCTATAAGCCACGGAGAGAAACCTAAAACAGATCCTTCCCTTGTGATCCTCAAAAGGAATCAACCTTGCAGACACTCTGATCTCAGATTTCTAGCTCCAGAAACTATGAGAAAGTTACATATCTGTTACTTAGGCCGCCCAGTTTGTGGTACTTTGTTATGGCAATCCTAGTAATCTCATTCATGTATCATATACATATTTGTATTATTATATCCATCTACTAGATATGAATCCTACAAGCTAAGAATTTTCAGAATTTGCTCAAGATCACACTAGGCAAACCAGAAAGACCCAGTATTAACCCCAGGCTTTCTAATTCTCAGTCTTGTTTTCTTCTTAGGGGACCTCCGGACTTCCTTTTGCCCTGCCATCCCCACTGCCTAACGGAACAAGAAAAGGGTAGGGAGAACAATTGTACTTATGATACATAAGCAAATCTATTAGTTTGAATGGATTGCTAAACTACGTGATTCAATACAAAATAATTACAGTGGAAGTTAAAATGTGTTTATACTACTGCTTCCATAAGAGGTCATATTCACAGAAGCCAATTTAGAGGTCCAAAAACAAAGTGACTGAAAATCATTTGAAAAGCTGATCCCCAAAACCCCACTTCCTATGATAATTCTACTGACTATTCTATGCCAATGCATCAGTAACTCAATATGTTCTCCCCTTTCTCCCCATGTATAGAAATATATCATTCAGGATGTTTTGAGGCTAGAATACTATTATGCGGTAATTGTTTCCAAAACACATGTTAAAATATTTTTGCAGCTGACTGTGGCTTTAGAGAAGAAGCACATACTGGCTCCAAAAGAATAGAGACTATGTTGGACCATAAACTACAGCTGTTTGCTGTGCAGTGCGCCACCTGAAATATCTGCGTGTTGTGTTCTCCCTAACCAGCTAGTACAGAGTGTATTCAGACTACTCAACTTATTTACAGCTCCAGCTGTTTTTCTGTATTTTCAGACATTCCACAAGGATTGAAGTATGGCAGCCATTTCGCTGAAGTCTTTCAGTAAGGAAAGTGTACAGTGGGTACTAATTTCTGTTCTTAGATAAAGTAACTGCCATTAGAGTATAGGTTAATATCTTTATCTTAGTAGAATAAAGACCCTAGTTTGAACTTCTTAACAGTCACTGAGCGAAAGTCTCACAAACACTTTCCTTTGTGTAGGAGACACCAACATGCCAGGAAGTACAGGGAAGTGCATTTCTAGGGAGCTAACGGTTTATTTCTGCACATATACTGCTGCTGCTACTAAGTCGCTTCAGTCGTGTCCGACTCTGTGCGACCCCATAGATGGCAGCCCACCAGGCTCCCCCGTCCCTGGGATTCTCCAGGTAAGAACACTGGAGTGGGTTGCCATTTCCTTCTCCCATGCATGAAAGTGAAAAGTGAAAGTGAAGTCGCTCAGTCGTGTCCAACTCTTAGCGACCCCAGGGACTGCAGCCTACCAGGCTCCTCAGTCCATGGGATTTTCCAGGCAAGAGTACTGGAGTGGGGTGCCATTGCCTTCTCTGTGTGCACATATAAGACCCTCATAATGAGCCAGAACAAAGAGGTGAGAAGACATGGGAAGTAGAGCAGTGGCCTGTGATTAGGTGGTACAGGAGTTGCAGGCAGCTGATGCAGGTGACTTGTTCGATTGCATAACACAAAATTTCTAACAAATGGACACATAAAAGAGCTGTTGAAACTGATTCACAAGTTTCCTTAAGCAGCAAGCAGTTGGACTGTTTAGCTGTAATTACTGTGATCTTCATGTCTACATTTTGAATGAAATTTACAAGTCTTACTCCTCCTCCCTACCTATTGAGCTTCTCACAGTACATTATTTAACAGTGGTTACTGAAATGCAATTGAGTAAGAAATTGCACAACCAGAATTATAAATGATTCCATCAAGTGAGTGACCTATGAAGGCTCATCATTCACAACAATTAAAGTATCACACTGACCAGTGCTATATTCCAGGAGGATAAAGTGAAATGAACTAGAGAAAACGCAAATAGGTTTTGTGCAGATTTAGGTTTAAAGCTACCTAAGATTGTGAAATTATATGCATTCCATCTGCTCACCAGCTGTGGTCTCTAATCCTCTTTAATAACTTCAGCTTGCACGACTCCATGAGAATCCAGGCGTCTTCCAAATTTCACTTTACATTAGTTGCCAGGATTGATTTTTAGACACCAGTCTCCAGTGAAAGCAGCATAAAGTTGATTTCACTGGCAGGTGTTAATTTTCAGAGGAGTGAAAGCAAGTGGGAAGAGAGACTGAGAATGGTAAGAAAGAAATTAGGGAGGTTCCAAGACCATTGCATTGAATTTTTAGGGT
Organism: Bos taurus; assembly: GCF_002263795.3. Lineage (NCBI taxonomy): Eukaryota > Metazoa > Chordata > Mammalia > Artiodactyla > Bovidae > Bos > Bos taurus. Next base: position 95,243,615 of record NC_037328.1, read on the forward strand.
TGTATGCTCTTTAGTAATGCCCAAAGGCTCAAATGAAGAATATTCACCTGAAAAGTGAACTAAATTAAAAGTCCCTAAAGCCTGTAAAAGGCCACATCTAAAATAAAGATTATATCCGGCTGTGCCTAGAATGACGCTCTGTCTTCTGGAGAAGTCAGCCCTTTCCCCAGTGCAATCCATAACCTCTGCCTTTCACCAATCAGAGACAGGGTTACAGCACTGTGAAACGTTCCCCATTGTGACAAAGCTAGCTACTTTTTCCTAAGAGTATCTTTTTGCTTTTACTGAAGTACAGCTGATTTACAATAGTATATTAATTTTGGGTGCATAGCATAGTGAGTCAGTATTTTTACAGATTATACTCCATTAAAAGTTTTTACAAGATAATGCCTATAATTCTCTGTGCTATACATTATATCCTTCTTATCTATTTTATACACAGAAGTCTTTATCTCTTAACCCCATACCCCTAATTTGTCCCTCCTCACTTTCTCTCCTCACTGGTAACCATTAGTTTCTTTTTTTCCTCAAGGTATTCATAAGGCAGTTTCTAGCTAGGTTCCATAAAGGTGGTCACCATAGCTTAATTCAAGAATAGTAAAAGTATGTTATTAAAGAAAATACCCATATGTAACTAAAGTTGCAAGCAGGGCTCATGGTAATATGCTTTATTACTTTTACATTCAAGTATCTTTCCAACCCAGCATCCTCACAGAGTTATTGCAGAGAAAGTAAGAGAAGAAAGGATTCCTTTTCTCACTCAAGGTTGGCAACAACCTAAGTTCCAGGCAAACTCTGGTTTATAACACCTCCTATACCTCTAGTTCAGACTGCTGGAGTTAGAGGTCTATGCTTAAGCCCAGTGGTGATCTGTCCCTCACTGACAATATCATGAACACTAGGATTTGCTTCCTACTCAGATGTGTTCTACCATAACAAGCTTATCTTCCAGGCTATGAATCATAGAGGCTTCCTTTCCTAGCATGCTATCTTTAGGGGGTTCTCTGAACCAAGATGGTTCCAACCTTGTTCCAAAATGTCAATGCATTATCTTCTAGAGCATGCTTTCATATGTGGATGGGATTTCCACTAATAATTCTCAAAAAAAGAATCTGTTGTTCTTTCTCTCAGTCTATTAACATTTAGAAGGTGATGGATCCCCATTTTTGTTTCTGGCACCAACCTGAAGTTTACTTAGGAATTCCCTCCTAAGAGCATGCTGACCTGTTGAGTTAGCCCTAGATGGAAGAGCCAATTGGGAGCAAATAGGCAAACAGTCTCTAGTCCTAGTACAAAGTGGTCAGAAAGTAAGGTTTCATGTTTCCCAACAATCAGAAAAGAAAATTTTCATCTAATCTTCCAACAAAATAAGAGCAAACAAAACTATCCTGAGTGCCAAAGGTAATGAGTAACACAAAAGCTATCATACCATTTTTTTCAATGCTCTAATATAAAAGTGCTAAGAGAATGAGACTACTAAGAGCTACTGTCAGCAAAACATCTCCAAGCTATGAGAGAAATCAATAGTTCAAAACTAAAGATTGAATCAGATTCCACATTAAAATCTGTTCTAATATTGCAAAATGTCTTTACTGCATGCAATCAAAAGTATCTGAGTGAAGTTTTAATTCTTATGAATTACACAAAACTCAGTGTAAACGAGGGCTTCCCTGATAACTCAGTTGGCAAAGAATCCGCCTGCAATGCAGGAGACCCCAGTTCAATTCCTGGATCAGGAAGATATACGCTGGAGAAGGGATAGGCTACCCACTCCAGTATTCCTGGGCTTCCCTTGTGGCTCAGCTGGTAAAGAATCCACCTGCAAGGTGGGAGACCTGTGTTCAATTCCTGGGTTGGGAAGATCCCCTGGAGAAGGGAAAAGCTACCCACTCCAGTATTCTGGCCTGGAGAATTCCATGGACTGTATAGTCTATGGGGTCACAAAGAGTCGGACATGACTAAGTGACTTCCACTTTCAGCGTAAACTGGATAGAAGAATACACAAAGTCCAGATTCTGCCTAAGGGTAAAAAAGCTAATGGTAACAGAAATAATTCTGAACTGCCAAAAATGACTCTGCCGCTACCAAAGGTGGTGAACTCTTCCTGAACAAAAATGGCGAAAGCAGTGATGGACGTTTATTACATTTATTTGGGGGAAGGAAATAAAAGACTTCATCTGTAGGGAAGTCCTTCGTCTTTGAGGATGAAATGGGCTCAGCAAAAACTTCTAACCTGGCAATTCAGTTAGTTCCTCAAAAAAAATCTCTTGTGCTTCATGCTGTGCAATTCTGGCACACAAACATGCATTATAACCATCTGGTTAACTCTTTCCAGCTGCAATGGAATTCTGTATTTTAAACTAAGCCTTATAAAATGAAAATTTTTAAATACAATAACAAATTCAGCAATTCATATTATCTACAAAAATGTTTGGAAGTTCCTTTGAATGAGCTCTGCACTTGAACCTCTGACAAGTCCAATCTGTTTCAAATACATTCAAGGGGTGAACTCTGGTGGGAGAAAACAGACAGTATCCCTGAACACAGGAGAAAACATCCCCAAACACAGGATGAGGTCAGCTAGTGCCACAAAGAACGCGTTCTAAAGGGTGATAACAATAGTTTGAGAAGGCTTCTCAGACTGAAGCATTTGGGCTACTGGAGGAAGGACGGGGAGGACCCAATCATACAAAGAGCAAGAGAACTTTGGAGGTAGCGGTAACAGAACAGACTGAAGGTGGGAAGGGTCTGGCATCTTTGAAGATTGGAAAGGAAGCACAGAGAGCTGCAACAAGGCTGGGAGGAGCTGAGGCAGCGGGTGGCTGCAACAGATACTGTCACTGGGGTTAAGAGACTGCGCTGCATGCTTGTTCGAAGACTGTCAAGTTGGAAAGGAAAACAGAGAGCATTTTAATGAGATCTCCTGGTTGCTGGGTGGAGAATGAACAGCGAGGGAACAAAAGTTAAAGCAGACAGACTAGCTCAGGGAATAAAATCTCTGTGAAAGTATACATGCATGCACACAGATTAAAAACTACACACTGATTTCTCATATGGAAATATGAGAGATTTCCATATCATGGCATATATACCTGCTGTCTTCTTTCATTTACCATCCTGGCTGATACTATATAACCCAGCTGAGTTCTCATGTTTGGCTAAAACTTTTTCCCTCTACTTTTTCTTTCATCTTCACTTACACATCCTTTGATATTCTCTCAATTTTGCCATGAACCTAGAACTGCTCTAAAAAAAATTATCTAAAAAAAAAAGCACTACAATAATACTGCAAATTTAGAGAAGAGTCATCACACTTAGTAAAATATATTTTGGATATACAGAAACTTATTGTTTCACGATAATCAATGTAATTTTATATTAACAGATCTAGGTTTTAGTACATGATATTAATATCCAAGAAGAGTTGCAATTCAAGTGACCAAGAACATGTATTCAATGAAATGTCTAATGGAAAAGCAGAGGTTTGAGCCATACTTGCTCTACAATCTGAAGAATCCAGAACATGAGGTTGTGGATCCTGATATGTACGCTTCCATGTAGTTTGAAGCTATCCCTCCTTTCGAACACTGCTGATCAGCATAATGTTGTAATGCAGACTGTAACACCATTCTAGACAGCAAGTAATACCAAAAGCAATAAGTCATTTTCTCATTTAAGATTTCAACATATTTCCACGAATGTTGTGACTCACAAAAAAAAAAAAAAGCCAAATTCTACACTAAATGGAAAATTTATTTCAGTCTCCAGAGCTATTCTCAAATAGTAAAACAATTTACCAGACATACTTAAATAGTTCTTCCTGAAGTCCTTTATTTCTCTCATTTAAATTGGTTCCAAAAGGAACTGGCAAAGGCAAAGCACATGCAGTAAGTGATTGATACCATTATGGAAAAAACACGTACGTTGCTAAAACTGAAGGCTCAGATTATGCGTACAGTTAAGTGGCTTAAATTAGACTGTGTGTGTGTTAGTTGCTCAGTTGTGTCCGACTCTTTGCAACCCCATGGGCTATAGCCCTCCAGGCTCCGCTGTACGTGGAATTCTCCTGGCAAGAATACTGGAGTGGGTTGCCACTTCCTTCCCTAGGGCATCTTTCTGACCCAGGGATTGAACCAGGTCTCCTGCATTGCAGGCAGATTCTTTACCACCAGGAAAGCACTAAATTGGACAGATTTAATATTTAAAATCTATTGAAAATAAGACTGGGAAAGCTATTCAAGGAAGGTAACATGATGTGATCCCCTCAGTTTCTTTCTCCCCTTATTAAGGGTCTCAGCAACATCACTAGAGTTGTCTATACAACCAAATAAGAACATCTAGTGGCTTGACACAGGGAAGACTGTGAGCCACATGACTAGTACTTTATGCTTCATACCACAACATCTGTACCTGCTGAATTCTGTCATTTACCCTCTTGGCTGACACTATATGATCCAGCTGAGTTCCTGTGTTTGGCTAAAACATCCCCCCTACTTTTTCTTTCATCTTCACTTACACAACCTAGGCTCTGTACCTCAGCTTCATTAGTCTCATCAATGAAATATGAACAGATGCAGAGCTCTGACTAATTTGTTCATCCAAGCAATGATTTGTTGATGTGGTTGCTCAGTTGGTAAAAAATATGCCTGAAATACAGGAGACCCAGGTTCAATCCCTGGGTAGGGAACATCCCTTGAAGAAGGAAATGGAAACCCACCATTTCTTGCCTGGAAATCCCATGGACAGAGGAGCCTGGGGTCACAAACAGTCGGAGACAATTGAGCATCTGAGCATATATAAACTTAACTTTGATAAATATATATTTCATATCAAGTTTCACACAATCACAGAATTCTAATAGAGGAAAAAATCTAAATTGATTTCAAATACTATCATGTATGTACTTAAAATCTTCTATGTCTATTTTCTAGGTATAACACATGAGGAAATCTGCAAGACATAAGTTTCATTATATGGGCAGTAATTATTAAAAAACATAGCAAGGTAGATAACAGGGTTTATCACTCATATGACATATTGGGGTCCATATAACTCTTCTTCAAAATTAAACTAAATATTAGACCCCACCTAGATAAAAAGAATCAAGGAAAGGACATAGTTAATCAATCTACAGTATTAGTCATCCAGTCAATATTGTAACAAGCATCAGCTTTTATGCCATTTTCTTGGGGGAGTTTTATAATGATTAATCATTAATCACTATAGAATCATTAGATTCATTAGAAGTAATTATTCTTACAGCCTTGTCAGTCTTATCTCACACTAGGTGAACACTACCTCAGGTTCTTTTTTGAAGAAAACATATGTTCCAAACTGGATAGGTTCCTTTCCCTTCTTTTTGGAAAATGCCATTAACTCTAAAAGAAATTATACAGATCCTGATATTTAACTACGGTTTTTCCAGTGGTCATGTATGGATGTGAGAGTTGGACTATGAAGAAGGCTGAGTGCCAAAGAATTGATGCTTTTGAACTGTGGTGTTGGAGAAGACTCTTGAGAGCCCCTTAGACTGCAAGGAGATCCAACCTGTCCATCCTAAAGGAGATGAGTCCTGGTGTTCATTGGAAGGACTAATGCTGAAGCTGAAACTCCAATACTTTGGCTACCTGATGCGAAGAGCTGACTCGTTTGAAAAGACATTGATGCTGGGAAAGATTGAGGGCAGAAGGAGAAGGGGACGACAGAGGATGTCAGTGTGGCATCACTGACTCAATGGACATGAGTTTGAATGAACTCTGGGAGTTGCTGATGGACAGGGAGGCCTGGCGTGCTGTGGTTCACGGGGTCGCAAAGAGTCAGACACGACTTAGCGACTGAACTGAACTGTAACTTTCATTAAATATGTTCTGAAAATACATATTCACCATTTACATACATATATACATACATATCCACATGACAACTCACTTCAATTTACAGAGTTCAAGTGAGCAGTTGTAGCATTCAGCTTTGTGACTTGCCCCAGCTAGCTTAATTACCTGTGCAGAGACTTCCTTGGTGCTGACCACTGCCATAACAAGAAGACACAGCTCTGCTAAGTGATTCCTGGTCTATGTTATCAGAGACAGATACTCGGAGCTGCTATTAGACATTTATACTAACTGTAACACACCAGAAAAGTCATGGTGGGTGCTGAGGAAGGTGAGCCAGTACTTCAATCAGACCTAAAAGTGTTTAGGTAATAAGCTGGTTCCATCTTAGTCACTGGAATGGGGACACTGGGAGTAGTTTGTGATAGGCAGAAAATGGCTCCCAAAGGATATCCATTCCCCACTGTCTGGAACCTGTGAATGTTATCTCTCCTAGCAAAGACTATGGAAATGTGATTAGGCTAAGGATTCTGAGATGGAAAGATCACCCTGAATTACCTGAGTGAGACCCACATGAAATCACATGCATTCTTACAAGAAGGAAGCAGAATAAGATGTTTCATGCACAGAGAACAGAACAATGTGAAGCTGGAGCAGAGACAGACTTGCAGACTGCACTTTAGACTGCACTTGAAGATCAGAGTGATGCAGCCACAAGCAAAGGAATGCTGTCATCCACGGGCTGAAAGAGGTGAGAAACAGGTGCTTCTCTGGAGCCTCTGGAGGGAGCATCACCCTGCCAACTCCTTGAATTCAACCCAGTGACATTTGATTTCAGCTTCTTCAGCATTACTGGTCAGGGTACAGATTTGGATTACTGTGATATTGAATGGTTTGCCTTGCAAATGAACAGAGATAATTTTGTCATTTTTGAGATTGCATCCAAGTACTGCATTTGGGACTCTTTTGTTGACTATGATGGCTACTCCATTTCTTCTAAGGGATTCTTGCACACAGTAGTAGATATAATGGTCATCTGAGTTAAATTCACCCATTCCAGTCCATTTTAGTTTACTGATTTCTAAAATGTCAATGTTCAATGCCATCTCCTGTTTGACCACTTCCAATTTGCCTTGATTCACGGACCTAGCATTCTATGTTCCTATACAATATTGCTCTTTACAGCACTGGACTTTACTTCCATCACCAGTCACATCCACAACTGGGTGTTGTTTTTGCTTTGGCTCTGTCTCTTCATTCTTTCTGGAGTTCTTTCTCCACTGATCTCCTGTAGCATACTGGGAACCTACCGACCTGGGGAGTTCATCTTTCAGTGTCCTATCTTTTTGCCTTTTCACACTGTTCATGGGGTTCTCAAGGCAAGAATACTGAAGTGGTTTGCCATTCCCTTGAATGAAGCCATGAAATTAAAAGATGCTTGGTCCTTAGAAGAAAAATTATGACCACCCTAGAAGGCATATTAAAAAGCAGAGATATTACTTTGCCAACAAAGGTCCATCTAGTCAAAGCTATGGTTTTTCCAGTAGTCATGTTGTGAGAGTTGGACTATAAAGAAAGCTGAGTGCTGAAGAATTGATGCTTTTGAACTGTGGTGTTGGAGAAGACTCTTGAGAGTCCCTTGGACAGCAAGGAGATCTAACCAGTCCATCCTAAAGGAAATCAGTCCTGAATATTCATTGGAAGGACTGATGTTGAAGTGAAACTCCAATACTTTGGCCACCTGATGCAAAAAACTGACTCATTGGAAAAGACCCTGATGCTGGGAAAGACTGAAGTCAGGAGGAGAAGGGGGCGACAGAGGATGAGATGGTTGGATGGCATCACCAACTCAATGGACGTGAGTTTGAGTAGGCTCTGGGAGTTGATGATGAACAGGGAAGCCTGGCGTGCTGCAGTCCATGGGGGTCGCAAAAAGTCAGACATGACTGAGCAACTGAACTGACACTTGATTTCAAACTTCTGACCTCTGAAATTGTATTCTTCAGATTCCCTCCAGAGTCACAAAAGAATAAAATTCTACTATTTTAAATCACCGAGTCTGTGGTAATTTGTTAGTTACAGTCCATCAGAGCTGCGCTTCACTGAGCTAACCTCTTCGTGGACAACAGTAACTTCAATACAAACAGAAAGAGCAACAAAAATAAAGTCAAATTAGATTAACTGAGTTCATACTACATGCCAGGACTGTGGCTAGAGTTTATCATAAACTTTTATTTTTAATCCATTCTCCTACTAACATAGAACTGAAATTTGCTGAATTTGGGGGATCTGACAACAACAGATGAGGTACTATCTGAAATTTAGCTTAGGGATAAAAAAGATTGAGCATATGGCATTTACCCCTGCTCAGATGCATTTTCGTTTTTCTTTTGATTTCCAGTTTTTCCCATTCTGTGCATTAAAATGATTTTAAAAACGCAGAGGGAACATCTGCTCACAACAGTGGAGCAAAAAGATAGACAATATGCTTTCCAGTACGCCTGGTGGGAGAATGTTTTTCTTGGTAGCAGATGCCATAAACAGTGTCCATAAATCTAGGCCTGAAAATATTCTTGGAGACTTATCAAATTGAATAAAAGTGAAAAACTACACTCAAGAGCTTCTACGGAACATCCAATTCTTAAATGCCTCAACTTTCTCTTAAACAAAAGCCATCTTTCAGGAAGAAAAACACCACCTAAATAAAGTATAATTAACATAATAGTCACCTATGATTACCACTTGTCTTGGGATGGTTTATTTTCCATTTTGGTGTCTCATTCACCAGCATTAATCAATAGGACTCTAGACACCATTTTGAGTAACATCTTGGACATTGCAACCTTATTCCAGTTTACTCCTTGGTATCTTTATAAAATCCAATATATCCCACCTTAAACAGTTAACTGATTCATTGCTCCCCCAAAATACTGCTTTTAATATGCTGCCTGCAAAAATAACCTATCAGTGAATAAATCATCTATACTCCTTGATGTTGACTGTTTTCTCTTCTTCTTTCTCAACAATGAGAAAGAGGAAAAATTAACTCTGGCATAGCAACAGGTGAAAATAGAATTATAAATATATAATATTGTCAGTTACCAGTAAATATTTAAATATATTTTATTATTAAACACTAAATATATTATCAGTTACCAGTCATATTAGGGGTCTGGACTATTAGACTAAATCATATAAAATTTCTACTAATCAACTGTTTTCGACCTTAAGAAAACAGCAATTTTCTATGGACCTACCCAACATGATGAATCAACCCTATAGGTAATTTCTGAGCATCATTTTAAATTTCAGGTTCTCCTCACACACCAAAGCTTTACCAGCTATTAACAGCAGTAATCTGGACACATTCTCCCTTATCCACTGATCTAGAACTTGTTACCACTAGTGAGGAGATCACTGAAGATAAACACATACAAGAGTGGTGAGCAGAAAGGAAATGGACAAAGAGAACCTACCAAGTAGATCATGCACCTTTAAAGAAGGGTCATAAACTTATCTCAAGTGCTATCTTTTCCTCCAATGTGCTCAGTTAGCTTTAACATAGTTTTTAAAATAAGAGCAAGTCTTGAACCTTCCTTCTTCAAAAAGCAAAACAAAAATATCCCAGTAGTAAATGAGTGAACAAATGAATGAATAAAGAAATAATTCTGAATAAAAGTCTATTCATAGTATTAGTGATGACATATATGACAGGTCATGGAAACCAGGTATTCAGAATGGGGAAGGCAAGGGAGAGAATTCATAGAATTTTAAAATTCAAGGAATAAAGAAAAGTATAAAACAGAAGAAAAGGAGAAGCAAAAATGGACGAGAACCTTAATTTCTGGGTACAAATATTCCACAAATTACCAAGTTCAAAAAACTGAAGTTCTGAAAGCTTAAGTAATAAAGGATAATGTATAAAAGATAACTAGTATATCCCATTACAACTAAAAGGTGCATGACCATAGAATGGTAACCAACTGGCCCTTAAATAATTTAAAAGAAATGGTGCAGAAAACAGGCATTTTTCAATTGTAGAATCAAGCAGATCAGTAGAAAATTTTAGTGATTTTACAATGCATGTGTCTTCACTACCAAAAGATAATCTTCCTTCTATAAAATACTAAATAATAGAGACTTATCAAACTTTAATAGAGATATCTTTGGCTTTATACATGATATTCTAGATGGTGTTGAGTCCACTAAATCCAGAGACTGAAATCTGTGGAGAATAATACTTCATGGACGGAAATCTTCAATGAAAAGGAAATACAGTTTCAAATTGAAAACTGTCTACAATCAAATTTGAGCCACCTTCTAATGCACAATAGTGTGAATAGTAAATATTAATGGTGTCAGTGTTTCAAAGTATAAAATAACTTGACAGCTCAAGCATTAAAGCACCAACAAGCATTTTAATTTTTAAGTAGCACATGATTTTTAACCAGAGTTTTCAAGAGATGCTGGTATCTTATGGAGCTTCTAGGAACAACATTCCACCAAGAAATAAATCTTCCTGAAAGACTAAATATTATTTTTTAATGAGCTTGGCAATATACTTAAATAGTTTTGAAGAACTCTGTGAACCTAAAATATAGCAGTTTCTCCATCCCTTTGGACTGTAAAGATCTTACTGTTCCATATAATATCTTGTGTCTTTTCAAATCATAGGAAAAAGGAGGTCAATCTAAGTTCACCATGTGAATAAGAACAGCAGTAACAAATGCACTTATGAAAATCTTTTAAAATTGTTTGTAGACTGAGTTTTTCCCTCTCACTTCCTCATGTTGCTCTCTTGGGGTAGATCTAATAACTCTAGAAAGCAAGATCTGAGCATTTACCAGAAATGCCATCAATATTCTTTTTTACTGCATATAAATGTAAACTTAAGAATGAACTTCCTTTTTTTCACTCCAGAAAGTACTGATTACATTTTAAAGTAACCTGGGCTTGTTAGAGGACCTAAAAATAATGACATTTGATTAAAGGAGGCTGCTTTTAACAAAGGCACACTAACCCAAGGGTAAAGGTTCCTTTCTTGTCCTTAATTTCTGATTTAAAATTTAAAAAGGATATTTTTTTCCCAAAATTTCCCAAAGTTTTTAGGTATATCAAAATTCTGTCATGTTAACAACTACAGAGCACTATTCAAAAACCCAATATTCACCTCGTGTACTGCTAATGCCACTTAAGTTCTATATAAGGTTTCCTTCTAATTTGCTTATCAAATCAATGTACACCAGCAGTGAATGCTGTAACCCACCACAGGAGGAAGACAGAAGCTTCAGGAAAGCCCAAAGAGGAAAGAGTAAGAGATTTACTAACATGGAGATATGTTCAAAGTGGAGCCGCCCAAAGTGGAGCTGCCAATAAAAGGGCTGTTAGACTACAACAGGGCAAACGGGCTGTGTCCTACTCCTCTGGAAAATGCTGGGAGGAATGCAAGCTATGAAAATGGAACCATGAAACCTCTCTTCTTTCTGCCTCTTGTTTTTCTCCAAATTATCTCTACTCCACTATCCAACTCATCTCCCGTCCGCCACATCCGCCCCTTTTACTCTACTTGTTTTCCTTTTGCCCTGTCCTCTTGTTTCAACGTGCCCTTCCTCTGAGGCCCTTCACCTTTCACTCCTGCCGCCATTTTCCAACTTTCCTGAATATCACAATTTCCTTTTGTGCCTGGAGCAAGTCACTCCACCTGCTCTTTCCTACCCTGTGAGCTCAGCACCTACATGGAAAGCATCATTCTTCTGATGCAGCTGGGGAAGTAGTAGCTATAGTTGGGTGGGGGTGGGTGAGCATGTATAAAAAGTATTTTTTTCACAATGCACATTCAGCACCAGAAAAAAAAAAAAAAAAAAGAGGAGATTTTTATAGTCAACTACAGGGACAATTTGCACTCTCTACCTTGCAAATCTTAAATCTCAAGCATTCAGCTAATGTCACTATTATTTCGCATGGACCTTTCCCAATTTACCTTTGTGTTCTCTATTTCATTCTTAATAGAATTTCAAGGTCTCATGATAGTTCCAAAAACTGGAACAGCATGATACAGTCTGCTACACTGTGGTGTGTGTGATTGGGCAAATGAAATTTAAAATAAAAGCCAAGACTGGTCACAGCAGAGAGGACGACCTGTCATTAGCACATCTGCAATACTGACTGTAATTGTCATGTTACAAGAAACTGACCCTGTGAAACCAGACATTCATACCATGCCTCTCCAAACAGCAGTTACATACAGGAATCCCAGAGGACCATTCCACAGGAGACGCAGCGACAAAATCAATGCTGACATAACAGCTGGAAAGTTGCCAAAATTCTATCACAAACGCTAAGTCTATTTTAGATAGAGTATTTACAGGAATGGTTTCTGACTACACACACCATGTGGTGGTCAGCTTCTGTGAAGCTCCCTGCCCTGCAATCATCCTTTCCTGGTATTCACACCTTCCACACTACATCAACAGATACAATATGTGACAACATAATATGACCAACAGAAGGTACACATGGATGGCTTCTGAGGTATAAGGAAAAAGTGTGAAAACTTAATGGTGTTCCTAGCTAGCTTGGGATTCCTTGGTGGCTCAGATGGTAAAGAATCTGCCTGCAATGTGGGAGACTCAGGTTTGATCCCTGGGTCAGGAAGATCTCCTGGAGAAGGAAATGGCAACTCACCCCAATACTCTTATTTGGAGAATTCCATGGATGGAGGAGCCTGGCAGGGGTCCAGTGGGGTCGCAAAGACTTGGACATGACTGAGCGACTTCACTAGTTAGCTTATCCACATGGGTTAACTAACGGTCTTACAGCAAGTAATATGAGTGACAGCAAAATAAATATAGAGAAGCCCCTGCTTGCCCAAGTCATCTTCAGCCATCTCCCGCTTTTTTCAACACTTCTAATATCTAGCAAAGTAATTTGAAGTAGTGTGTTGAGGAGGTCCAGACACAGAATCAGGCTGGCCTACGCCTCAGCCTTACAGGAGAGTCCGGACCAGACAGGGGGCAGAGGAAAGACAGAGGCAGACTGTTATTCTTGCCCAGAATTCACCAGGCTGTCTGTGGGTAGCAACTGTCATAGTCTTTTCTGGGGACTGGATGCCCCCTGACTCCCCTCATATCTCAAGTCCTTGGCACTGAAAGTTACTCAGCGGTGACTCAGAACACAGGACTTGGTGACCTTCAGCTCTCCAAGGGGCATGTTCCCAGGCCCAGGGTTCTGTTAACATGATCCCCACAAGGCGGTCCTCTTAAGCAGAAAAATGCCATGGTCTGTCTTTATCCATGTTCTGAAACATTTACAAAGTACTGAGTGACTCTAAAATTGTATTAAGAACTCATGACAGCCCTCTGAAGTAGGTGCTATTAGTGCTCCCCAATTTATACAGACATGAAGAAACTGGAGTTTAGAGAGGGTAACTATCTTGCCCAAAGGCACAAGGTTCACGAGGGGCAGAAAGGGAGACTAAACCCAGATCTGCACGGACCCGACTAGTATGCCACTCTGCTTCTAAGTATGGCACATTTGTGATGATGCCCTCTGACCCAGTTAAATTCAGAATTCAACTCAGCTAAATGAGAGAATAACATGCAGAAGTTTCAATTCAATAAAATTGAAGGTTATATATGTACCAGCAACAAACCATGTCATCACTTATACTTGCTATTTAAAGTGTTCTTTGGGATGACATGTATTTTACCAATGTGGGATGTCATCTAAATGCCTCTATGATCAGTTCCCAAGAAAGCAAAAAAGGCAGAGAAAATAATATGGGTTCACAGAGTTAAGTACTACATATGGTAGAAACTAATCAAAATTCTGCCCTCAATCTTCTGGTGAACATTCACTGCAAGAGAAAATTTTTTAAAAAATTTTTGCATATTATTTTGTCATTTTATATGTAAGTGAAAAATGGGAAGTTTCAAGTATGATTTAATGGGTTAAGACTTCTTAAACTGACATGACAAAAATATCTCATCCTGCCTGTTGAAAGAACCATGTAGTTAACATCTTTAAAACATTCCAGACTGCATCAAAAACATAAGGGGATTAAAAAAAAACACAGGGGGGAAAGGGCAAAAGACAAAAGGTAAGCGATGGAACTTGATAAAGACAACTACACACCCTATTCATTAGCAAAAATGTGGGCCACCACAGTTTCCAGATTTTTTTCCTCAAAAATCTGAGCTGCAGATTTTGCCTCTGCCCCAGGAAAGTCAATGCCTCTAGAAGGGGAAAAAAAAATAGATCAGCACACTGGGATCTTACCGAAAAAGTGACTCATGGCTGGATTTCTCTGGTCCCTAGAGGATAGTGCCCAGGTCAGAAAGCATACGTCAGTGAGCAGCACCCTCTTTCTGAAAACAGCCGTTTGTCCCCCAGACTGCCTGCCTTCCAGCCAACACGTAGGCAGTTGTTGCAAGGCCTGAAAACCTGCTCAGACCTCTCCCAGCATCACTCAGGGGCCTTTGAGACTAGGGGATAGATCTGGCAGCCTATGTCTAAAATGGAAGTAAGGGTGTTAATTGCCCAGTTTCTTGCCAAAATGAGTGTATCTCACATTTTGATCCAAGGGTCCACATTGTCCCTTTAAAAAAAAGAAAAGTTATTTGGGTTTCCTTGGACTATTTTCACTTTTCAGACTGTACTTGGCAGAAGAATGGATGAATTCCACTGACCTGAGCTCATTTAAAAATTTTTTTTTCATGTTTTCTTGATATATTTGCCATACACAGGATTCAAATGCAGCTGCAGACAGGTGAAAACACATGGGATTTATCATCACCAGAGACTTGAGAGATGAAGCAATCATGAAAAGCCAGCTAGAAACTGTACATTTTTAAATGCAGTGCAGAAAGTACCCACAATGGGAGAAAGGACCCCTGCTCCCTCCACGGGCAAACTCTCTTCCAATACACCCAGTCTGAGTACGCCTAAGAGGTATGTGCTCATGAGATAAAAAGGCTACAAGTGAAAGAAGAAATCAGCCACTCATGAAATGCAAAAGCCCCACTAAACATCTCAAACAGAAAAGCACCAGTGCTATCTCTTAAGGGGAGCCAGGACCAAAAAAATTCCAAAAGAAAAATCTGCCTGGACTCCCCACATTCCAGACCTTATTAACATCAGGCTCCTCCTTCCAGACAAAGGGAACCACTGTCAGCCCTGCACAGGTGGATGCAGCCCCCTCCTCCCAGAGCGAAGCCACCCGGCAAGACAGAGCCTCCAAGAACCCAGAGATGCTCATCATCTCAGAGCTCCAGAGGGAAAGGCTGTTCACAGCCTTACAACAGCAGTTCTTATCTGCAGAATGAATGAGCATTCGTGCTAATTATCAGTAAAGAGATATTGGGGTCAGATTCTGTTGTCTGAACAGTAATAGCCAAATGTAGGAAAAGAAGAAAATGTCAGGGAGGGCCATCTGAGAAGGGATCAGGATACAAAAACTTGGTATACTGCTCCTGGGGATGAGAAGACAGTTCATGACCTTGAAGGAGAAAAGCACAAGAATGATGCTTTTGTCACCAGCTTTCAATGTTATGATTAGAAATTATGATTCTATGTGATGGAATTTTATCAAATGTGTAGCTGAATCTCTGGATTATCAACAATTCCAAAGGTCAAATGCCAAAAGTACACTGTATCTTCATCTTCTTCTATATTAGACATTCTTACCATTTTGTTTCAGTTTCTCCCCATATGGCCCTGTAAGTTCTAGAGGTTTTGCCATAAGTTACTATTTACATGCTAGAGACAAAAAAGGAACTTCCCCTCACTACCCCTCACATATATATATATATACACAGGTACCACAAAAGGAATATGCTTCAGCTTAAGTTCAGTGTTTTAATGGAATGCCTCCCATACTGCTCATTTAAAATCTTCCTTAAACATTGTTTGGCATTCACAGGGTCAGTTGGTTTTCAAACATTACTGCACCCGATCACCACCTGGAGAGCCCAATGAAACACAGGTTGCTGGGCCTCATGTCCATCAACTGTAATCCCGTAGGCCTGGGCTGGCCAGGGGGGCACAGGTCTTAGAAGTTCCAAGATGGTGAGAAAGCAGGAGCCTGGGACTGAATAGCCAGAGTTCAGGTGAGAATGAGAAAAGCCATGTGGATGACAAGTGCCTGTATCTCCCACCCCAAGCACAGCAGCACACTAATTCTACCTGCTCTCACGGTGCACACGCTCGTGTGTGTGTGCTTGTACGTAACAGAGAGAGACAGAGGGAGAGAGAGGGAGATGGTGGCAGGGGAGGAAGGTTACTGTATTTAACTGTGGATCCACAGAAGATATTTTGACAAACGAAGATATGCTCCTCGATAAGATTTTGAAAATCACTGACTTTAACTCACCCATTCATTTTACCAAAAGGGAAATTGAGTTCCAGCGAGATGACCTGTTATGCATCACACAGTCCAAAACACAACCAATTGCTATCTTACAATTCCATTAAGGTTTTAAAATGTTCAAGTAATGAGTGAGAAAGATAAGCCCAGGATGAGGTAAATGTCAGCAGTATCAACTGCACACATGAAATACTTTTATACACACACACACATACACACAAGTAGCGATTTTGACTTATAAACACTCTTGATGTTCTTTCTCTCTCTCCCTCCCCCTACCCAAACCATCCACCCACCCCATTATTAACGAGATTGCACAAATCTTTTCATATTATCAGACAGTGAATCCTCATCATAGTTTTTCTTTTTTCATTCTGGCTTCACATCAACACTTCTAAAACAATACCAACAGACAACCTTACTTTCCTACTCAGAATATATGATGAAGAGGCTACAATACTGGTTAAAAACAAGGGGATTTCAGTTACAAAATTACATCCCTCTGAGTAACTTCCTTTATACCATGCACTTTGGTTTTTACCAAGGATAAAATAAAAGGATGAAACTTACCTCTCACTCAATGAAGAGCAACAGAAACTTCTTTAGTTTCTGTGATAAAAGGAACATGACAATTTTAACTGGGTTTGGACCACAGAAGAAGCTGAGCTCTTCTTGTACAACTCTCTGCACACAAGGACAGCTTGTTTCATTCCTGTTCTGGACCAACTATGGACATGGAACCCAAGCACTGATCTAAAATCAAATGTTAGTTAAGGAAAAGAAAAAGGAGGGGAAAATTCTTGAAATACTTTCTCCTAGTCAATTTGCCCTTGCTATGCCTTGGGAGACAGGCAGGCTTAACAGAAGAGGTGATATTTGACCTAGCTCTTGAAGATCTGAGTTGGAGTACGCTAGGCAGAAGGACTGGAAGAAAAAGAAGAGAGAATGAGGCATATTCTTGAAATAGGGCAAAAACTTGGACATCTGGTGAGGAAATCTAAAGTACTTGGGAAGGCGAGAATCAAGCAGCTTAGACAATGGGGATCACCACAGAGGTTCCATAAGGAGAGGGGCAGGGCATGTTCAAATCTGATGGACCTGCAGCCATAATCAGAGGATGGGATGGAGAGGAAGCTGGATAAGGACGTATCTTAAAATATAAGGTGGTCCTTCTCAGGCTGAGCGCAGGGACTCCTAACTCAGGTGTCTAAAAAATGTATGAGGAGATGCCAAAGACAGGGCCCATTAGAAAGGATTCCCCAGGAGGGAGCCGAGAGTTCTCACTCACTTGGAACTTTAGGTGTTCCTAGTGGGGCAAAGCCTTTGACTGAGTGGATCCCAATAAACTATGGAAAATTCTGAAAGAGATGGGAATACCACACCACCTGACCTGCCTCTTGAGAAACCTATATGTAGGTCAGGAAGCAACAATTAGAACTGGACATGGAACAACAGACTGGTTCCAAATAGGAAAAGGAGTATGTCAAGGCTGTATATTGTCACTCTGCTTATTTAACTTCTATGCAGAGTACAGTATGAGAAATGCTGGGCTGGAAGGAGCACAAGCTGGAATCAAGATTGCCAGGAGAAATATCAATAACCTCAGATATGCAGATGACACCACCCTTATGGCAGAAAGTGAAGAGGAACTAAAAAGCCTCTTGATGAAAGCTCAACATTCAGAAAACTAAGATCATGGCATCCGGTCCCATCACTTCATGGCAAATAGATGGGGAAACAGTGGAAACAGTGTCAGACTTTATTTTTGGGGGCTCCAAAATCACTGCAGATGGTGACTGCAGCCATGAAATTAAAAGACGCTTACTCCACGGAAGGAAAGTTATGACCAACCCAGACAGCATATTCAAAAGCAGAGACATTACTTTGCCAACAAAGGTCCGTCTAGTCAAGGCTATGGTTTTTCCAGTAGTCATGTATGGATGTGAGAGTTGGACTGTGAAGAAACCTGAGCGCCAAAGAATTGATGCTTTAGAACTGTGGTGTTGGAGAAGACTCTTGAGAGTTCCATGGACTGCAAGGAGATCCAACCAGTCCATTCTAAAGGAGATCAGTCCTGGGTGTTCTTTGGAAGGACTGATGCTAAAGCTGAAAACCCAGTACTTTGGCCACCTCATACAAGGAGTTGACTCATTGGAAAAGACTCTGATGCTGGAGGGATTGGGGGCAGGAGGAGAAGGGGACGACAGAGGATGAGATGGTTGGATGGCATCACCAACTGGATGGACGTGAGTCTGAGTGAACTGGGAGTTGGTGATGGACAGGGAGGCCTGGCGTGCTGCAATTCATGGGGTCGCAAAGAGTCGGACATGACTGAGCAACTGAACTGAACTGAATGGGGCAATGAGAAGCTATGTGAAATCTGGCACCTCTGGGCAGGAGGCACATTTCTGCCCCTGCAGAGATTCAGTAGCAACCTCTCCAAGAGAGCCTGGATGGGACTTCCAGAGGTAGAGGTCCAGGAGTACCAGGTTTAGCTTTCAAAATGAAGATAGCATAAGCAGAAAGAAGCCACTTCTGGCTTCCAGCGGAAGAACCTGCAGGGAAAGGGCACGATTGCAAGAGAGAGGGCATCATATGGGGGTGCAGGGGCATACGGAGGTACTTGTTTTGAGAAGACATAACTTGATGAGAGTTGACCCTAAGATTACAGGAGGGAGATGATAAGAACAGTCAAGTAAAAAAGATGACCATTATACAGAGGTGTTAAGAATCGAGCTAGACTACTTTTAATATTTCACACTGGGGAATTAAGATACCCATTTTATAGATCAGTATACAGAGATTCAGGGAATATGAAAAGCAAATAGTCAACAAGTGACAAAACCCAATTCTAAGCCAAGTATGTCTGATACCAAAGCCCCAACTTTTCTCTGCCCAGACCAAGGTGTGCAAAAAAACAGGAATCCTACGTTTCCCTGATGATACTGTGCTACTTTGTCCTAAGCTGTTTTCCCAAAAGTACCAGTAAATGAACAGAGGGGTTGGCTGCAGAGTAGAAGCCAACAGAGCAGTTAAGTACACAGGACTCTTTCCACAAATATTTACTAAGTAAGTACTATGTGCCATACGTACTTTCAGTGGGTGGTACAAGCATGCTGAATTAAAGTTGCTACTTCATATCATGTACAACATAGCAAACCACACTTTCTATAACCATCCTTGATATCAGAACAGTAGTTCTCTATCTTGCTGGTCACCATTCTCAGTGGAGGTTTGATCAAAACCATCAAGCCAGATCAAGTGAAGAAATTCTGGCTGAGCAAGTCTGAAATGAGGTTGAGGGGGTCTGCATTTTTTCAAAGTTCCATTGGTGTTTCTGAAGTACAGTCAACCAAGAGAACCAGGATTCAAGAGAGTAATTAATGTACCTCTGTCTTTTTAATGTGTTGATTTCTTTAGGTTAATAAAATTTGTTGGCTTCTGTATCACAGGACCAAGTAGAAATTTGAAGTTTGCCCTTTTCCTTTCACATCTGTTATTTCCTAAGTGGTAGAAAGCTGCAAACTAACTTTAGCAGATTCCCTCAAAAGCTAGGGAATTCTGTGGAAAAAAGCTTGGGCTTCTCTGGCAATGTGGGCATCTTAAGTAGAATGTAGAAAAAATACTACCACAAGCCGTGCTTCAAGCCTAAGTATAAAACCTAATCATGTGCAAATGACACATGAATGTAAACAGGTCAATGTACCAGAATTAACATATAATTTAATATTAATAAATTTCAGTCTAAATTTGGCAATAAGTAGTTCATGATCTGAGCCACAGTCAGCTCCTGGTCTTGCTTTGCTGACTGTATAGAGCTTCTCCATCTTTGGCTGCAAAGAATATAATCAATCAGATTTCAGGGTCAACCATCTGGTGATGTCCACATGTTGAGTCTTCTCTTGTGTTTTGGGAAGAGGGTGTTTGCTATGACCAGTGTGTTCTCTTGGCAGAACTCTATTAGCCTTTGTCCTGGTTCATTCCATATTCCAAGGCCAAATATGCCTGTTACTCCAGGTGTTTCTTGACTTCCTACTTTTGCATTCCAGTCCCCTAAAATGAAAAGGACATCTTTTTTGGGTGTTAGTTCTAGAAGTTCTTGTAGGTCTTCATAGAACTGTTCAATTTCAGCTTCTTCAGCATTACTGGTCAGGGCATAGACTAGGATTAATGTGATACTGAATGGTTTGCATTGGAAATGAACAGAGATCATTAAGTCATTTTTGAGATTGCATCCAAGTACTGCATTTCGGACTCTCTTGTTGACTGTGATGGCTACTCCATTTCTTCTAAGTGATTGTTGCCCACAGTAGTAAACATAATGGTCATCTGAATTTAATTCACCCATTCCAGTCCATCTGAGTTCGCTGATTCCTAGAATGTTGATGTTCACTCTTGTCATTTCCTGTTTGACCACTTCCAATTTGCCTTGATTCATGGACCTAACATTCCAGGTTCCTATGCAATATTGCTCTTTACAGCATCGGACCTTGCTTCTATCACCAGACCCATCAACAACTGGGTGTTATTTTTGCTTTGGCTCCATCGCTTCATTCTTTCTGGAGTTCTTTCTCCACTGATCTCCAGTAGCATATTGGGCACCTACCGGCCTGGTGTTCATCTTTCAGTGTCCTATTTTTTTGCCTTTTCATACTGTTCATGGGGTTCTCAAGGCAAGAATACTGAAGTGGTTTGCCATCCCTTCTCCAGTGCACCACATTCTGTCAGACCTCTCTGTCTTGGGTGGCCCCATACGGCATGGCTTAGTTTCATTGAGTGAGACAAGGCTGTTGTCCATGTGATCAGATTGGCTAGCTATCTGTGATTGTGGTTTCAGTCTGTCTGCCCTCTGATGCCCTCTCTCAGTGCCTACCATCTTACTTGGGTTTCCCTTACCTTGGACTTGGGGTATCTCTTCACGGCTGCTCCAGAAAAGCACAGCCGCTGCTCCTTACCTGGGACATGGGGTAGCTCCTTCCTAAGAAAGCCTTCCTCAGTAATCAGTGCAAAGAAATAGAGGAAAACAACAGAATGGGAAAGACTAGAGATCTCTTCAAGAAAATTAGAGATACCAAGGGAACATTTCATGCAAAGATGGGCTCAATAAAGGACAGAAATGTTAGGGACCTAACAGAAGCGGAAAACATTAAGAAGAGGTGGCAAGAATACACAGAAGAACTGTACAAAAAAGAGCTTCATGACCCAGATAATCACAATGGTGTGATCACTCACCTAGAGCCAGACATCCTGGAATGTAAAGTCAAGTGGGCCTTAGGAAGCATCACTATGAACAAAGCTAGTGGAGGTGATGGAATTCTAGTGGAGCTATTTCAAATCCTGAAAGATGATGCTGTGAAAGTGCTGCACTTAATATGCCAGCAAATTTGGAAAACTCAGCAGTGGCCACAGGACTGGAAAAGGTCAGTTTTCATTCCAATCCCAAGGAAAGGCAATGCCAAAGAATGCTCAAACTACTGCACAATTGCACTCATCTCACACACTAGTAAAGTGAAGCTTTAATTTCTCCAAGCCAGGTTTCAGCAATATGTGAACCGTGAACTTCCAGATGTTCAAGCTGCTTTTAGAAAAGGCAGAGGAACCAGAGATCAAACTGCCAACATCCGATGGGTCATCGAAAAAGCAAGAGAGTTCCAGAAAAACATCTATTTCTGCTTTATTGACTATGCCAAAGCCTTTAACTGTGTGGATCACAATAAACTGTGGAAAATTCTGAAAGACATGGGAATACCAGACCACCTGACCTGCCTCTTGAGAAATCTGTATGCAGTTCAGGAAGCAACAGTTAGAACTGGACATGGAACAACAGACTGGTTCCAAATAGGAAAAGGAGTACGTCAAGGCTGTTTACTGTCACCCTGCTTATTTAATGTCTATGCAGAGTACATCATGAGAAACGCTGGGCTGGAGGAAGCACAAGCTGGAATCAAGATTGCCAGGAGAAATATCAATAACCTCAGATACGCAGATGACACCACCCTTATGGCAGAAAGTGAAGAAGAACTAAACAGCCTCTTGATGAAAGTGAAAGACGAGAGTGGAAAAGTTGGCTTAAAGCTCGACATTCAGAAAACGAAGATCATGGCATCTGGTCCCACCACTTCATGGCAAATAGATGGGGAAACAGTGTCAGACTTTATTTTTCTTGGCTCCAAAATCACTGCAGATGGTGACTGCAGCCATGAAATTAAAAGACGCTTACTCCATGGAAGGAAAGTTATGACCTACCTAGATAGCATATTCAAAAGCAGAGACATTACTTTGCCAACAAAGGTCCATCTATTCAAGGCTATGGTTTTTCCAGTGGTCATGTATGGATGTGACAGTTGGACTATAAAGAAAGCTGAGCGCCAAAGAATTGATGCTTTTGAACTGTGATGTTGGAGAAGACTCTTGAGAGTCCCTTGGACTGCAAGGAGATCCAACCAGTCCATCCTAAAGGAGATCAGTCCTGGGTGTTCATTGGAAGAACTGATGTTGAAGCTGAAACTCCAGTACTTTGGCCACCTGATGCGAAGAGCTGACTCATTGGAAAAGACCCTGATGCTGGGAAAGATTGAGGGCAGGAGGAGAAGGGGACGACAGAGGATGAGATGGCTGGATGGCATCACTGACTCAATGGACGTGAGTCTGAGTGAACTCCGGGAGTTGGTGATGGACAGGGAGGCCTGGCGTGCTGTGGGTCACAAAGTGTCGGACATGACTGAGTGACTGAACTGAAGTAATATTAATCAGATGGTATTGTAAACTTATGAATTATCTGAAAGATGTATTTCCCAGGTACAGAAGTCAATTGCTGTATATTCAAGGAAAAAGATGCTCTGGGAGAATGTTCTCACTTAAAAGAAGGCAGAAGAAGAATTGTGTGATCCATTTAGCCAACAACCCACATTTTGAGGCCCACAGGGCTGAACCATTATAATCAACATAATGGACTCCACAAACAAGAGGAGCTTTTGTTCACTCCCTCCACCTGATTCATGATTCCCTCTTTGCTTGGACAACCTGGAGGCTCAAAGCCAAAGAGATGACATATAAAATCGTTCAAGCTAGTGTTCGACAGTATGTGAACTGAGAACTTCCAGATATACAAGCTGGATTTAGAAAAGGCAGAGGAATCAGAGATCAAATTGCCAACATCTGCTAGATCATAGAAAAAGCAAGAGAATTCCAGAAAAATATCTACTTCTGCTTCATTGACTACTCTAGAGCCTAACTGGTTTTTCCAGTAGTCATGTTCGGATGTAAGAGCTGGACCATAAAGAAGGCTGAGCGCTGAAGAATTGATGCTTTTGAACTGTGGTGTTGGAGAAGACTCTTGAGAGTCCCTTGGACTGCAAGGAGATCGAACCAGTTAATCCTGAAAGAAATCAACCCTTAATATTCACTGGAAGGACAGATGCTGAAGCTCCAATACTTTGGCCACCTGATGGGAAGAGATGACTCACTGGAAAAGACCCTGATGCTGGGAAAGATTGAAAGCAGGAGGAAAAGGGGACAACAGAGGACGATATGGATGGATGGCATCACTGACTCAGTGGACATGAGTTTGAACAAATTCTGGGGATAGTGATGAACAGGGAAGCCTGGTGTGCTGCAGTCCATAGAGTCACAAAGAGTCAACAGGACTGAGCGACTAAACAACAGCATCAGGCAACTCTGCGGGATTCTTTTATACACAACATTACTCATGTCTTCCTTTTATTTGTCCTCAGTTTCCTTAGATTTTTTTTTATACACTACTTTTTACAGAAGACTTAGTTGCAGAGCAAAACTGAGCAGTTACAAAGAACACCCAGATACACCCCATCCCCACATACATGTATTCTCTCCCACCTATCAAAATCCACACCAGAGCAGTACACTTGTTACAAGTGATGTATACTGACACACCACCAGGTCCACAGTTTACATTCGCCTACATGTAGCTCTTAGTGTTGCACACTGTATGGGTTTTGACAAATGTGTATGATATAAGCCTACCATTACAGTACCAGACAGAGTCGTTTCACTGCCCTCAAATCCTCTGTGCTTGGCTTATTCATCCCTCCCTCCCCCAATCTCTGACAACTGTAGGTCTTTTTGCCATTTCCATAATTTTGTCTTTTCCTATTAGGTAGTTGGAATCACACATTATGTAGCCCCTTCAGACTGACTTGTTTTACTTAATAATGCATATTTAAGGTGGCTCCATGTCATTCATAGCTAGACAGCACATTCCTTTTTGGTGCAGAGTAATATTTCTTATATGGATATACCAGTTTATTTATCCATTTACTTACTGAAGGACATTCTGGTTGCTTTCAAGTTTTTGCACTTATGAGTAAAGCTGCTCTAAACATACATGTGCATTTTTGGGGATCAGGGTATAAATTTTCAATTCATTTGGGTAAATACATATTTTTTATCCAACATGTAAACTCCTGCAGATCGTTACTGGAATGAGCAAGAGTACATAAGATAATACTCCATCTGATTTTATGTTTCATGGCTAAACCCCCTGGAGAGTAGCACTTGGAGTGATTCTGAGGAGGCAAATAGTATGATGAGAACAGGAGTAACATACTGAGCTTGAACTGAAGGTGAGAGAAAAATATTTTCTATTTTCATTGTGAAACACACACTTCTAAAAGGCCATAGCAAAAGTAATCTCATTGTTACCAACACAGTAACATGTTTTCTACACAAAAGCAAAGAGTTTGAGGTGCTCAGAATAATTATATTCTCTGTCATAAGGTAAAATGACAGAATGCCTGTAAACATATGTACATTAACAAGCATTTCAGTGTTGATTTCAATGCAAATCCATTTCCTCTCTGATAGCTATGACAGGATATTAAAATATAGGGTAGCTTACATATTTAAATATATACAAAAAGAAATAATTGCATTTTTAAGGAAGGTACTTAGTTTTGCAGAAGTTAATTCATAATACATTAATTTTGTATGCTAACTTCAACCCTGCTTCATCTTATTTACCTTCTCTTATAATCTCTCAGCCTCTTAGATCCTCCTAAATTTATTTTATTTGCCTGTATTATATTTATCTATGTTCTGTCTCAAATCTTTTCTGATACAAGGCAGGGCAAAAATTATTAAAGAATCAATCAAGTAGTCAAGGTATTCAGACTTGGTAAGCTCTCTGAAGACAGCTAATACATTCTTTTTCTCTTTTCTATAGATGAAAATTCTCCCAGGGAAACCTATTTCTAATCTTGTGTGTTTGTGTATATGTGTATAAATTATTTTATATACCATGATTTAAATTTACAACATTGTTAATACCTTAATTTCAAACTTTGAAATTGTAGTATCATTTAACTAAAATTTATTCTATATAACAGACATAGTACTTTCCTCTAGGAGCTATTTAAAAGCCTCTTAAATCTTGGGTTTCTCATATATACTTATTTATGCTTTAATAACTGTAATAATAATGCATGATAATTAAATATAACTTGGAAAATACAGAAAAGAATAAAGAACAAAATGAAACGCATCTATAGTTCATTTCACTTAGAGAAATTACTGTTCACTTTTCACTATATCTTATTATTACTCTTTTTCATGCCACAGTTCACTCATGTAAATAACATGGGGCGAAATGCTGATACTGAAGTCTGGTTTTACCTAATTTTCCTCAGCCTTGACAGAAGCCATTCTTCCCTACACAATCAACCACACACTAAATAGTTTTCATTCACAAACATATTCTCACATACACAGTGACTTTTTCTACCTGGTTGAAGTCCAAAAAGGAAGGAATATATTTAACCATATTATAATCAGTTCTGACCTTGTCTCTTACATGTCTTTGTTTTATCTACATCTGTAAGAATTGATGCTTTTGAACTGTGGTGTTGGAGAAGACTCTTGAGAGTCCCTTGGACTGCAAGGAGATCCAACCAGTCCATTCTAAAGATCAGCCCTGGGATTTCTTTGGAAGGAATGATGCAAACGCTGAAACTCCAGTACTTTGGCCACCTCATGCGAAGAGTTGACTCATTGGAAAAGACTCTGATGCTGGGAGAGATTGGGGTCAGGAGGAGAAGGGGACGACAGAGGATGAGATGGCTGGATGGCATCACTGACTCGATGGATGTGAGTCTGAGTGAACTCCAGGAGTTGTTGATGGACAGGGAGGCCTGGCATGCTGCGATTCATGGGGTCACAAAGAGTCGGACACGACTGAGCGACTGAACTGAACTGAACTGAACTGAATCTCACCTAACTTATCAAAATGTTCTTCTTTGGCTTCCCTTAAGTCAATCTTCTACATATACTCATATAAAAAGCTTGTTTTTAATTCCTGTGGTGTAAGAACAGATTGTGTCTAAATCTCATCTAAAAACTTCATTTACAACATACATACCTTCTTTCCAAATTAACTGATCTTACAGTCACAAAATTAATCTACCAAAAAAAAAAAACCAAAAACCCCAACATGCCCTTTAAGCTGATATCTCTCTATCTGGATGTGGTGACACTATTTCTTCCTTCTCATTCTTGGTCTATGAATACTTCATTCAAGATGCCAAAGGTGGCATTAAACAATGACTGATGAGGGAGCCAGAAATATACTGCCTTACAAGATGATAAATTTTACTACAGTATAGAATTAATTACATCTGGTTTTATGAGGTATAGTTATGTTGAGATTTAAACTACCCCTACACTTGGTTTTACTTAGACTCCCTCCTACATCTGTCTAGTTAATGAAACAACAGAAGTAAGCCAATGTGAAAACATTTTCAGATAGTTGTTACTGATATCAAGTAGACTGTTACACAGCCCAAGTGACCAAAGAAATAATATTTCTGCCATGAAGGAGTAATTAAAAAGAGAGATACAATATCCTGTTCTTGCTAAGCAAAGATAAGAGAAGGTCTACCCTATCATTCTGAGCAAGACCAACGGCCATGATATAAACTTCTTCTGTAAAACTCGTAATTCACTCTTCGTGGCAAACTTCTTTGAACATTACCTTGCAAGTCTGCATCATTTGACTTTGGACTGCTTCTTGCTCGCCGCTCTGTTTTCTTAATGCCCGGCCCACCGCCGCTGCCACCTCCCCCGCCTCCACCACCGCCACCGCTGTGGCCCTTGCCATAGCCATTGTACACGGTGGTGCAGTTACTCTTGTAGATTGAAGAAGGAGGGCTGTTGAGGCGATTCTGGCGGTCAATCTGGCGGTCTTTCAGCTTTTTGTGCGGAGGTTTGCTATACTGGTCTTCTCGGGTGATGTAACTCGACATTCCATAGAGTGGTATAATTTCTAAAAGAACGGTTAGGAGAAATGCAAACTCAGTCTACATCTTCAATAATAAAGTCTTAGATGGTCAAATGATCTGTCTCCTGAAGGAAGAAGTTAACATTTTACAGTAAATACAGTATAAAATATTTTTAAGAGAGTGGTATGCATGTTATACATGTTTAAAATACTCCCATTCATTTCTAACCAATAAAGGAATAATTAATAATTAAAAAAATTATACTGTGTGTTCACAAATGTTCAAGAGATTGTGGAAAATATTAAAGAGTCTCTTCTATCAAGAGTTCATATTCTAGTTGAATATAAAATTAAGCTTGAATTTGCCTGTCAATTGTTCTTAGTAGTTGCAATCTAGAAAAAAAGAATTAACAAACAAATACCTCCTTAAGTAATAAGCCCTCAGAATCAAAACATTTAAATGTATGCTTATCCTTATAGACAGAATATTTCTACTGGAAAATATACAGCAACAAGAATATAAGAGGTTATTTGTGCCATCTAGAAGAGCCAACAACATTTGAACAAAATCTATTAAAATGAAGAGATGAAAAATTTCCATTAAAAATAATCAAAGCTCACAGAATTAAGGGAAATGTTCAAGAGATTACAGTATTACATATAAGCCACCTTCGCAACCTGGTGCCAGACATAACCATCTATTGTCTAAACTTGTATTCTGGGGTAATCAGAAAACACACTGACTGACTAGTAGAATGCCATCTGGCTTCACCATCCATATTTTTACATGGCTCAAAAGAAAACGGAAGCCTGTGAAATAATCTTATGATCTGAGGTGAAAACACATATTTTAAATTGAACTTTTTTAAGCAATTAAAAAATTATATTTAAATACTAATAAAAATGATAATATAGAACACAGACACTGGGTCCTTATATGTTTATAACAAAAAAAAAAAAAGGTCTCACATGCACAGAGTGATCCAAATCCGGGTACTTCTTCTGAGGGTAACTAGGAAACACTTCTAATTATTTATCTGGACACAAGACCTAAACCAGCACTGTTCTAGGCACATCAGCAATGTAAAGTCACCCTACATAACTGAACAACCATGTTTCAACTGTTGAATGGTAAAACTCCACTTTTCATTTTCTTTCTGTTCACATAGCTTGAGGAAGATCTTTAAAAAGCAAATCTTCCCTTGGACGACAAGGAGATCCAACCAGTCCATCCTAAAGGAAATCAGTCCTGGGTGTTCATTGGAAGGACTGATGTTGAAGCTGAAACTCCAATACTTTGGCCACCTGATGTGAAGAGCTGACTCATTGGAAAAGACCCTGATGCTGGGAAAGATTGAGGGCAGGAGGAGAAGGGGACGACAGAGGATGAGATGGTTGGACGGCATCACCGACTCTATGGACATGGGTTTGGGTGGACTCCAGGAGTTGGTGATGGACAGGGAGGCGTGGTGTGCTGTGGTTCATGGAGTCACAAAGAGTCAGACATGACTGAGCAATTGAACTGAACTTACAAGATAACCAGTTTTCACTAGAGAAACACAATTCTATTCACAGAGTGCATGCCCAAGTAAATCATGTCTAAACACAGAAAAAGAATGGTAAAGATTTTAAATATCACAAGATATTACACGTGAGACTTAAAAATTCACCATGGGTACTGATAGAGTAATATTTAAAACCATCAATAACATTTAAAATGCATACAGTTTGGGAAACTAAATGTCTGAATTACTTTTAGGTGCATATACATTGAGAACTAAGGTACAAGAATATATAAAAGGCTTTTTATTTATAAAGCAAAAGATTTTTGTTTTCTGTTTAATTAGGAATCAATGAAGACAGCACTTTCATTTATTTTACATTATTGTTCTGTGTTAATGAAAACAGATCAAAACACCCTAATTCAATGAAGACAAGTGTTTTTTTTTTTTTTGCTTAATTCTAATAACTTAAATCATACTATTGTGTAAATTATAAAAGACACCATTCACAAAACAGTAATTGTGTGGTATCCTACTGCTGCTGCTGCTGCTGCTAAGTCGCTTCAGTTGTGTCCGACTCTGTGCGACCCCATAGACGGCAGCCCACCAGGCTCCCCCGTCCCTGGGATTCTCCAGGCAAGAACACTGGAGTGGGTTGCCATTTTTTTCTCCAATGCATGAAAGTGAAAAGTGAAAGTGAAATTGCTCAGTCGTGTCAGACTCATAGGGACCTACTAAAGACTGCTAAAATAAGGCAGGTCATACACTCTTCATCGAGTAATGAGTCAACAGCCAAGGCTTTTCACACTGTCATTAAGCTCAGACCCAACTAGAAAACTGAAAAGTACTCAAATATTTAATGTGTCTTGTATGAGTACTGAATATGTTTTTAAAAACTATTCTCAACTAACTGAAATTGTTCAGTTTTTATCAAAATATTTTCATGGAATATGCCCAGTGTCTGATGTTCTGGAGTGTTATGTTACTAGGCAAGAAGACTACAGCAATAAGAAGTTATTGATGCCTCTATGCATTTAAAGTATGAATTTCGTCTTTTGCTGTCACCTCTCTATACCCTATTATAATAGTGTTTAAGCTTTTTGAATTATATTAAATTTCTTTCTAAATGCTACTACAAAAAAAAATTAAATTCTATCCCTAAGTTAAAATAGGATACTGATGATTTCACTTAAAATAGCTATATATATATATATATATATATATATATATATGTTTATTTTATATAAATATATATACTTATTTTATATACATATTTATATAAATATGTATTTATATTTATTTATATAAATATAAATATGGCTATTATTTATATTATCTTATATATAATATATAAGTATAATATATTATATTGTATATAATATATAATTATAATATATTATATTGTATATAATATATATTATATTGTATAATATATTATAATATATAAAATAATTACATAATATATAAATATATAATTATATTTTATATAATTATGTATAATATATATTATATATATTTATATATATAGCCATATATATGTATAAAATCAATGAAAGTAACATAATAACAGCCTCTAAAACAAGAAGACATTTCTCATGTACTTTATCTGTAAACCAACATAATAAATGTTTGAAGCAATTCATAGTCAGACACAGAAGAAAGTTACTTTGCAAAGTTCTCCTGTTTAAAGTCTAATTTTACCCTCACTTATCTGGTTTCTTAGTATCCATTTTGACAGAGAAGGGCTTCACACTAAACCAATACCAAGGCCAAAACTAACAAGACATAATGCCGGTATCTCTGAGGCCCTTTTCATTTCAAGGTAAGTATCTGCCTAACAAACAGTGAAACTGTGGCTGCACTCATAGCTATTCTCAAACTAAAAACAGCATTCAGGAAGACCATGTCAACAGTGAGAGGATTTTGAGTTCTGCCAAGATTGCAAAAGAGCATCCAAGAAACTCAAAGGTTACTGAGACCTCACAGTCTTCTATCATTGGAAATGCGGCACAAAATCCTTAGTAAGTTCCCTTCCACTGCTCGACCATATGGATGCCTAAGAACTAATGTGCTCCAGCTCTGTCTCAGGCCACTCTCATATAAAAGTATGTTAATAGGACATGGAAACATATGATAGATTACTGCCTCTTTTCTGAAATGAGAAGTGGCTTGCCCACGACCTGCACTCTGAGGGATGGGATGGGGACAGAATTTGAAAACAATATAAAGAAAGAGTCTCAAGATACAACCGAGGACAAAGAAAGCTAGGAATTTCTGATGAGCTTTACACAGCAGATAGAACCTCCTCTACCATGCTTATTACAGAAGAAGGAAAGGCTCTCTGGCTCTCTAAAGCTACTTTAGTTTTGTAACCAGTTCCAACAGCTCAAGATGCCAGCAATCTACTCACCTTGCTCGCTGTATATTGTGGGAGGAAGATGATGCTGAGGGAAGAACTGAGGTGGCATATCTCCAGGTCCAGTAACAGGTGGGTAGTATGCTGTGTGTGAGTTATGGATGAAATGCGGGTGGTGAGTCAGGTAGGGGGGTAGATGATGGGTTGGAGACATGGCCGAGGGGTAGCTTGGAGGGTAACACTCAGGAGATTGGGGTGTGACCACCACCCGGCGGACTCCAGTATTGTCTTCAATCACCTAGGGAAAACAACAAAAAGAATATTGTATGTATTATTAGCAAATATTCTGTGAGTACAGAGTACTTCCCTCCTTAACTTTAATCTTCTCTTCTCCATAGTGGGAAAAAAGAGTGCATGTTGAATTCCGGTTCTCTAATTCAACTAGTTGGGCTTCCCTGGTGGCTCAGTGGTAAAGAATCCACCTGCAAGGCAGGAGACCTAGGTTCAATTCCTGGGTCAGGAAGATCCCTGGAGAAGGAAACGGCAACCTACTCCACTATTCTCACCTGGAAAATTCCATAGACAGAGGAGTTTGGTGGGCTATAGTTAATGGAGTCATGAAGAGTCGGATAAGATTTAGTGACTAAACAACAACAAAAAAATTCAACTAGTAAAATAAATTTTAGAAATAACATTATTCAGCTGGCAGTTTTCCTGAAAGAAGAGACATTCTGGGTCACATAAACATGCTTTAGAGGTCTGAGCTTTCATTATCTGCCCAACAACACCCAACCCCACACCTGCTTTAGCAAGTATGGTACCATGACACTGGAGCTTTAAGAAACTAAGAGAGGTTGGCTTTACAAACTATAGCCTCAGAAACTATAATAGTACTGAAAGGTCATTTAATCTGGAACCAAGTTTGTGGATGAAATGAGGGTATCCTTACCTATCAAACACTTGAGCAATCCCAAATTAAGAAGGACACCTTTTGTTCCCAAGATGTCCAGATGATGCCGTAGGGGTTGTGAAGGAGACAGACATTATGACCAGGGGCTGCTATGGGCAGAATGAGCCAATCAATATTCTATCCATACTTTCTTTAAATGATTTTTTAAAAAGTCAACCAAGGAAAGTAACGCAAGGCAGTATGATGCTGGTATTTATTGGCTCTGTGGCCAACTGCACGCTACCTGCTCTAGGAGCAAATAGTTTTGTTGAGATGCAAGACATGAAATAACGCAACAGAAACCGTAATCCAAAGGCAAAGCTGAGGGGTACAGAGAACAAGAGCATGAAATGGCAGAATCAGAGGCAGCTTCAGGGACCTCACAGAACTGGTAGCGGGGGGGACAGGTAAAAGCCTGTGAGCCCTGTGTGAAGGCCCTGCAAAGAAGGGCACAATGGCAGCTCAAGAGTGAACACGGAACCTGGGACCGGGCTTCCAAAGAGACCAGGTGGGCTGAAGAAGCTTAAGACAATCAGGCACATCCACTGACAGAAAGTTCTGCTTAAAACAACAACAGAACTGAAAATTAAACTTGTATATTGAAATAGATTTCTCATTACACCTTAGGAGGCTGATTAGGGGCCAAAATAAAATGACTTAATCATGTCTAAAAACATTCTAATAAAAAAAAATTATACTAAGCTTTGCTTTTTAAAGTACTGCTTGAGACAAAATGACGTTTATCAACATTACTAGTCTGTACTTTAATGTACAAAACAGGTTTAATTTTAATTAATATCCATTAATCTTTATGTTAAAAAAATAAAAATCTTTGTTTATTAATGAACTGATTAACATGACTTCAGGATTTACTATGTTAATAGCTCATTAATAAAGCAACATTAACTCCATCAAATTAAGATTCTGAGTCATACTCCCTACTAAAGCTCAGGATGTAGCTTTTTACATGTTCTTTATTAAATATAACCTCTTCCAGGCCTTGGCAAGCTAATCACATTAGCCTTATTTAGGTTGCTAAGTTATAGATATATGTGAAATGGTGCTTAAACCATGACACCACAAATTCTCTAATGTATACACTAATAATTATCAAAGCATCTTTTTTTTTAAGTATAGTTGATTTGCAATGTTGTATTAGATTCATGTATACAACAAAGTGATTCAGTTATACAGTGTATGAATCTATGAATACATATGTGTGTTGGTCGCTCAGTCATGTCCAACTCTTTAAGATTTCATGGACTATAGCCCACCAGACTCCTTTGTTCATGGACTTCTATAGGCAAGAATACTGGAGTGAGTAGCCACCCCCTCTTTTCCAGGGGATCTTCCTGACCCAGGGATCAAACTTGAGTCTCCCATACTGTAGGCAGATGCATAACCATATGAACCACCATGGAAGCACAGTATATATACATTCTTTTTCCCTACAGTTTATTATAGAATATTGAATATAGTTCCTAGTGCCATACAGTAGGATCTTGTTTATTTTACAGATAGTAGTTTGTTATCTGCTGATCCCAAAATCCTCATTCATCTCCCTTCATCCTGTCACTTCCCCCTTTTGGTAACCACAAGTTTGTTTTTTATGTTTGAGTCTGCTTCTGTTTTATACATAAGTTCATTTGTATCCTATTTTAGATTGCACATGTAAGTGATATCATGTATCTGTCCTCTCTTTCTGGCCTACTGCACTTAGTATGATAATCTCTAGGTCCATCTATATTGGTGCAAATGACATAATTTCATTGTTTATGGCTGAAGAGTATTTCATGGTATGTATGTGTATATGTATACATACACTACATTTTCTTTATCCGTTCATCAGTGAATGGACATTTAGGTGGT
The DNA here is from genome assembly GCF_002263795.3 of Bos taurus. Classification (NCBI taxonomy): domain Eukaryota; kingdom Metazoa; phylum Chordata; class Mammalia; order Artiodactyla; family Bovidae; genus Bos; species Bos taurus. Next base: position 95,277,733 of record NC_037328.1, read on the forward strand.
TTCCATGTCCTGGCTACTGTAAATAGTGCTACTATGTACATTGGGGTGCATGTTATTTTCTCGAATTACGAGTTTTCTCCAAATATATGCCCAGGAACAGGATTGCTGGATCATACGGCAACTCCATTTTTAGTTTTCTAAGGAATCATCCATTCTATTTTCCATATTGACTGAACCAATTTACATTCCCACCAACAGCGTAGGAGAGTTCTCTTTTCTCCTCACCCTCGCTAGCATTTGTTATTTGTAGACTTTTTAATGATGGTCATTCTGACCAGTGTGAGGTGATACTTTTTTATAGTTCTGATTTGCATTTCTCTAATAATTAGTGATGCTGAGCATCTTTTCATGGGCCTTTTGGCCATCTGTATGTCTTTGGAGAAGAGTCTATTTAGGTCTTCTCCCCCTTTTTTAAAATTGGTTTCCTTTCTTTGGAAATTAGGCTTAGATCACATCATTTTCAAATATTTTCTCCCCTTTCACAGATTGTCCTTGCGTTTTGTTTATGGTTTCCTCTGCTGTGCAAAAAGCTTGTGAGTTTGATTAGGTTCCATTTATTTATTTCAAGCATCTTCTATTTTGTCTAAAATGCAGAGCATGAATATGGTAGCACATTCTGTACAATTTTAGTATAAATATGGGTTTTTCTTACCATCTGATATCAACATGTATTTATTCTATAGTGTCTTTTTTCCTTCTACCTTGCCCCTAGCTATTAAGAAAAGAGTAGGGCATATATTCTAGATGTCCCTCTTTCATGAAATCTTGATTCAGTCCTGTGCTAGACAATGGAAGATCCACAGAAGCAAAGTATTTGTTTCTAGAAACTTACAACCTTCCTTATTTCAGTCAATGTAAAACTTAGAATGATCAAGCAGCCCATACAGACTTGACTGAGGTAGTAAAAGAACAGAGCTCTTACTAAATGTGAAGAACAACCCCAGGCTGGTAAACAGGGGTAGTTAGAAGGAAGAGAAATAATTTTCATTTTATCATATAGTTTTTGACTTGTTAAAGCACTTAAAAAAAAAAAAAACAACAACAAATTAAGCAAACAGCACTAACAAAAGTAAGAATTCTAGTCAAGGCAGGGAAAAGAAAAAGTAAAAGAAAACAGATGGAACATTATCTTTTTACTACTATATAAGAATAAATATTTCCACTAACTACAAAAATTAATAAATCTGAAGTATAAATTACTTTTCTTCACCAAAAAATGGATTTCCAATTAGAGAAGTAGCTTTTTGAAACCACAAATTGCTGGCATATATGAAAACTGTTTCATAGCCCCATTTTTAATTATCTTAAATTATTCTGTGGTGTTTGTGAAAAAAGTCTATTTACATGTACATGTGAAATGGGATACTTTTATAATGGGATACTCCCTTAACCAATCAAGGTCTTATGACTAAAAATATTTTTAAGAAATGGAATATTCTGAAATAAGTAAAAATAAAAATAAATTGTGCTAAATATTTTATTTATTGTTCTTCTATAACACAAACTGTAACATATTTAGTTATCAGATCAGTTTTGAGATCTATGTCTCAGAAAATTAGGCCTATGTTCCTCCAAAGAATAAGAAAGTCTGAGGAGCAAAAATAATGCACAATATAATAAGCAACTCAGGGAATGGTGGCCTTATAAATATTTTGGTTTATAAAGAAATATATTACTATAGCAGAAGAATATAGACATTAGAAAGAGTTCAGTCTAAGAATCCTGAGACCATAAAAATATGCCTTCACTCTCCATAAGTGTTGTGTTAGTGTCAGTCATTCAGTTGAGCCCGACTCTTTGCAACCCCATGGACTGCAGCCCACCAGGCTCCTCTGTCCATGAGATTTTCCAGGCAAGGATACTGGAGTGGGTTGCCATTTCCTTCTCCAGGGGATCTTCCCAACCCAGGGATCGAACCCGGGTCTCCTGCACTGCATGTAGATTCTATTACCAACTGAGCTACAAAAGACCATGGAAAAGACAAGACGTTTCCTTTGGGGTGAATGAAACTGTGACAATGTCCTGAGGCATGCTGCCTCTGCATACAGGCAAATCGCTAGTATTCAATTCAACAACTATTTCCTGGTACAGACTATAAGCTAAGCAATGGATATTCAAAGGTAAGAAAAAAATAGGTGCTAAATATTGACTTGTCTAGTTAGCCTGAAAAGAAAAAGAAAAATCAGGCTGAGCCCTAGTGAGTTCTATTCAGAAATCAGGACAAAGTTGTGTTTTTTTTTTCCCTAGATATCAGGACCAAGTGCAATTTTTTTCTAGAGCTATGATTCAACGGAACACTCACCTTCTCCAGAGAGGCACAGACCCTTGGAAAAAGTCACTGTGCTGGGTCCTCGGGTTGCCACCTCTTATGGGATGAATTATGTATACTCTGCCCTGCCCCCCACCAATTCATATATTTAAGTCCCAACTACACAGTACCTCAGCATGTAACTATATCTGGTGATAAGGCCTTTAACAAATTAATTATAGTAAAATGTGGTCAGATGGGTGGGTCCTAATCCAATATGACTGATATCCTTATAAGAAAAGGAAATCAGGACACAGACAGGCAGTGGGAAGACCACGTGAGGACAGCAAAGGAAGGCCGTCTACAAGCCAAGAAGAGAGGCCTTAAAAGAAAACAGGGGCTGCAGGAAGTAATTTCTGTTTAAGCCACTCAGCCTATGATACATTGTTATGGTGGCCTGAGAAAATTAATATACCACCTAACAGAGCCTCCTACCATAAGTTCCACCAGCCTTGTCTGCTTAAAAACAACAACAGAAAAAACAAACATCCCCCCGACCCAACAAAAACCACCACAATTCTCTTTTAATATAATGCATTTAATTCCTCCTGGATGGGCTTCCCTGGTAGCTCAGCTGGTAAAGAATCTGCCTGCAATGCAGGAGACCCTGGTTCGATTCCTGGGTTGGGAAGAATCCTTGGAGAAGAAATAGGCTACCCACTCCAGTATTCTTGGGCTTCCCTGGTGGCTCAGCTGGTAAAGAATCTGCCCACAGTGAGGGAGACCTGGGTTCGACCCCTAGGTTGGGAAGATCTCCTGGAGAAGGGAATGGCTACCCACTCCAGTATCTCGGCCTGAAGAATTCCATGGACTGTCCAGGGGGGTCACAAAGAGTCAGACAAGACTGAGCGATTTTCACTTTCACTATCCTCCTGGACAGAACCACCCAGCCGCTTTCCTCTAGCAAAGGAAGAAAGCTTGATGGCAAACAGCAGGTAATTTGAGTCTTTATCATGCCCTTTTACTCTGTTCAGTAAGTACTTATTGAGAAACCTGTATGTGCCTAGTATTCTTTGTTATCCTGTGGCCTAGACACATGGATGAGACGCCAGAAAATAAGGCATTAAAGGTTAAAGAGAGAGAACGTTTGCCTTCCTTGCACCAGTGTCTTTTAGAAGCACAACCAAGAAAAAACCATTGAAACAAAATGAGATAGGCTGGGGGCAATAGCAAGAGGGAGTGCTAACGCGAGTAGCAGGGAGGGAGAGGAGAAAGCAGGTCACAGCCTGCGCCTGTGGTCTGCCAGGCGCTTGTTGCCATTTATCTCAGTTAACTTTCTTAACTACTGGAGAACTAGATATTAGCATCCCTACTGTACATGAGAAAACCAACGCACAGCATGATTAAAATATGCACTTAGTTCAACTAGAGAACCAGATTTTCATCCTGGTCTATACTTCAAAGTTTTCATTATGTAGAGCAAAGTTAGGTATGCTGCAAAATAAATATGTAAATAATGAACTGTTAGAAATAGGTTATGAAGAGATGTGAAAGGATTCAAGATACAAACAATATTTACTGAATACCTGCTGCTCTGCTTTAATACCTTCTACCTGACATAACGCTACTCAGTGTTCAAGTCCTAGAATGGTAACTGATACACAGTAGGAGGAAACTTCCCTAGCCATTACTACTATTAATATTACCACCTCACTAAATCTTCCCAACAATCCTGGGAGGCAAATAGTTATCCTCATTTCAGAGAGAAAAGGAAAGAAACTCAGTAAAGTTAAGCTAACTCACATAAAGTCAGAGAGCTGGGGGGGGGGGGGGTACAGTTTTGAGTCCAAGAACTAAAATGGATCCCTTAAAAACATTTATGTTTTGACAATCTTTTCTCATAGTTAATAGAGAAGGTAGTTCCTCCCCTTACTGAACTGAAATATGCTCCACAGGAATTTCAATTAACTCCTCAATTCCTAAAACTCTCTCCTACTTCTGTGCTGCAAGCAACAGAAATCAAAAGAAAAGCTTCAATGGTAGGAGGCAAAAGAAAAATTTTAAAAGGCTGCCCCAAGGACCAGTGATGATCCAAGATGCGGGCAGAACAGATTGCATGTGGATACATGTGAGCCCACATGCATGCAGTTAGCATGCAAGTCTGGCTTGCCTAAGTGAGACGCTGCACACAGAAAAGTGAGACCAAATGAGTTTGCCAAAGTTGCGTTCATGCTCACTTCCTAATGGTAGCCAACGTATTTGAAGCAGGTTCCCAGGCCATTCTGGTAACTGAGCAGTGAACAAGGAGAAGGAAAGGTTAGGCAACATGAAACAGCTGCACAGAGGAACAGGCAGACAAACCATCTAGGCTTCTCCTGGCCAGGCTGGTGCTCACCCCACCATCAGCATCTCTGTCCTGCAGCACTGATTACAGATCTGTCTCTCCCACCAACTCCAAGTCCCTCAAAATACCCAGGCATACAGGAGGTTCTCAATATAAGTTGGCTAATGAACAAATGAATGAAAAACCAAGCAAAAAAAAAAAAAACACTTTATATCTTATATTTAATGTCTAGCAGGGCAATGGCACCCCACTCCAGTGCTCTTGCCTGGAGAATCCCATGGACGGAGGAGCCTGGTAGGCTGCAGACCATGGGGTCACGGAGGGTCGGACGCGACGGAGCGACTTCACTTTCACTTTTGCCTTTCATGCATTGGAGAAGGAAATGGCGACCCACTCCAGGGTTCTTGCCTGGAGAATCCCAGGGACGGGGGGCCGGCCTGGTGGGCCGCTGTCTATGGGGTCGCACAGAGTCGGACACGACTGAAGCGACTTAGCAGCAGCAGCAACAGTTACTATTGGGCTTCCCTGGTGGCTCAGCAGTAAAGAATCAGCCTACAGTGCAAGAGATGTAGGTTCGATCCCTGGGTTAGGAAGATCCCTTAAGAGAAGGAAATGGCTACACTCCAGTGTTCTTTCCTGGGACATCTCATGGACAGGAAAGCCTGGTGGGCTACAGTCCATGGGGTTGCAAAAGAGTCGGACACAACTTAGCAACTAAACAACCAGAGTTGTTAATAATAACACATTCTTTATCAAAATCAATCTCTCCCCATAACTCAGGTAAATACCTGACATCATATTCTAAAATTTTAGATAATCTAAAGTCAATTAATTCCAGATCTGTTATCCCTGACACTCTTGTTTTAAATAAGTATGATTTTACTATAAGAAAGACACGGAAAATTTACACATTTCTTGTGTAAGTTCTACTTCAAATCCAAAGGCAGCTGATTGGTTTTATTTTATTCATCACCAACCAGTAATGAAAAGAGTTATTTTTCACCCTTCCTTTTTTGCACTGACTCCTCACTCTGCATTTTCTAATACAGTAAACATAACAAAAGAGGAAAAGCAAGTTTGTTCTTCATGGAGGTTAGAGACTTGAAATGTAAGGACTGCACTCTCCCTAGCCCAAGCCCTTTTCTGATGCTATGGATGAAACTCCTACCATAATCACCAAGCGCCTTAGAAGAAAGCAAAAATTAGGATAAAGGAATATTCAAAGGGCAACCAAAGATTTTGCAGGAGCCAAGCAGTGATTCTATCTTATAGATGAAGTTATTTGACTTCAAAACATGGCAGGATTCAATGTATTTCGCAAATCTCCTGACTTTTCTGTATTTTCAAATTTAATGATTACAACTGTGGTTGAAAACATCAAATATTACTTCTCAATCTCCTTTCTCTTCACATCTGTTACAGCCAAACACTGATGAAATATTATCTGCTCTTTCCAGTGTTCCATTATCGTGAATGTTCCGGGACGATAAACCCTCTAGGTTTAGGACCAGCTCCTTTTGCCACTCAGCATGGTTGCTTTTGTACCAGAATGGAAAAATAAATTTTCGGTGATATTTCTAGGTTTGTAAAAGCCCTTTATATAATATCAAAGGATTATCCTGCAGAGTAGATGCAGATAATCAATATCTTCTTTGAATTGAGAGTGAATAAAAAAGTTCCTTGAAAATTCCACTTTTCTGAAAGAGTTCTTGCCAACGGTTAAGTAAACAACCAATTTAATACGCTTCACAGGTAACCAAACTCAAGATTTTAAGTAACAAGGTGATTCATGAATGAATAACAATTCCCCAAACATTTTACCCACACACTCACTTATATCTGGAAACTTTAAATTTTCCATTGGTGAATAATTTTTAATGTACATGCCAACTTCAAGCAACGGCTAAGGTACAGACCAATGCATCAATGGTTAGATCCAGATAACACATCCAAGGTTGCTTTAGGAGGGAATCCCAAGTTGAAGGAACTGAAGTAGCGCTAGTCTTCAGTGTTGTGGAGCATGACTCTTACAGAGAGGCTTGTCCAGAGGTGAACAGTATAAGGAGATCATCTCATAAATGGCAAGCCTCACTCTACTAGCCTTATGTATACCAACACTTTTATATACAGAGAAACCCCTCACACGTACATATATCTTTAATCTGGAAAAAAAGAGCACAACCAGGTTATCTATAAATGATTTATAACTAAAACCATTGAGGACTGAAGAGGAGGAGGGAAGCAAGTACACCTACAGCGGTATCTCTTTTAATCCAACTACTTCTGTAAAGCATGTAATGCTGTAGTTGAGGGGACAATGGCACTAATTGACTAAGTCCTTCCACATTAAGGAAGCCCAGCAAAGTTTGAAACCCATCTTATGAACCACAGAACTGGGGTTGGGTCCTCAGCTGGTACCAGCTCCATCTTATCAAACCTCAGCTACCCCAGCTTGAGGGGCAGCTATTCCCAACTTGAGGGGCAGAGGGGCCCCTATTTAAAGAGAACTAAGCAACGTAATAATGTATAAAGCGCTCAGCAAATAATTCACATAACCCTCAGAAGATCCTCTGATGTGGGCAGCATCACAGTCCTAAATTCTAGATGAAGAATCTTCAGGAGCAATTAACCTAAGGCCAGCTAAGTGGGTGACAAGATTCACGCCCAACCACTGGGACTGGAAGTGTTGTGCCTTTTCTATCATATTTTACTGTATATTGCCACCTAAAGACCAAAAAGTTCCACCACATTTGAAGATCAAAAATCAAATCAAGCACTCCTAGTATTTGTAAGAACCCTGGACAAGTAAGAAGAGTTATAACCATAGAGTTTCAATGAATAAAATGGAACAAATAGTCATATCAGACTATATGTTTTGAGGAACAGAATATTTGTCAGCAGATAAACAGTGAGTAGTAACCTCATGCTTTAATTTGTGCCAAACTGATTGCCTTTAAGATATTAATAATAAACAAGGTTCTACTGTATAGCACAGGGCACTATATTTAACATCCTGAGATAAGCCATACAATAATCATGTAATAAAATCAAATATAATTTAATGTACATAATTTAATCCTTTTAATGATTTAGAAGTCATTTGCAGATGTGATGTCTTCTCAATATTATTATGAAAATCAACTATCAAATCACTATCATTTTTCTATAGAAGTGAAGAATAGCATCCTACTCAATAGAATGCTAAATTTCCCAAAAGCGTGCTCCACTGTTGTTGTGACTGCTTATGGAAACTTATATGTTCTCTTGGTCTCTCAAGGAGCAGTATAAACAGTAAAGGAGAATCACCTAATTTTAGATCAGAAAACAATCTCAGAGATCCTCAAACATCTTCCTTTGACCTCCTCCCTCCCAAAGGTAAAAATGACTCCAAAAGTCAGACAAATTTTGATAGATGCTGAACATGTGCTTGACACCTTTCAAGGAACTGAAGATACAGTGATGAACATGACACAGAGGTCACTGGTCTTGAGGCATTTAAATGCTACAAGGGAGGAAGCCCAACGAAGGCCAAGTAAACAAACAAGTAAAACACCCAAACAAATAACTTATTTAAAACAGTCCTAAAATCACACTGGGAGCTGATGCAGAACCCTACCTGGGCTCACATTTCATCTCCAAATAATCCTGCGTTCTATTAGGTCACAATGCCAGGATCTCAGAAACAAAGGAAAGAAATCTAAGAGAAAATGCAGAACAAAGAGACAGAGGACTCAGAAGGAGGAAACTTGCACAATGCTTGGAGCAGAGGGTGCATCTCTTCTAATTTAGCATTGCCAACCTTGTCTGTAATCACTCCTCAAACAAAATAAGGCATAAAATAAAAACTAAAGTTACTGTAAATCTGCTGATGATAGCAACTAAAACAGAAGGGATATGTAAGTCCTCTGCTCTTTTCCACAGAAGCTCCCAGCACCCATGCACACATTGTTGACTGTGAGACATTTTCCTAACTTCCAATAGAAAAATCAATGCTTCTGAAGACTTAAAGTCTTAAAAAAGATTTCAATTTTCTTATTATTGGTTGACAAGTGGGTCTGATTCCTTGTCTGCCCAGGTACAGGGCAATCAATGCCTCACGTTCCGTTCTGATCATCATTTTTACTGTGTTGAAGATGAAGGAGGGCATTAGTCTAACACCAGGTCATACTTACCAAAGGGAAGCAGTTGAGGCTAAATGTTAATAGCTCAGATTTGGCTGAACAATATGGGGGAAAGCATTCCATGGCTTCCAACTAATGGACCCCACTGTTTCTCCAAAGGACGCTGATTTCAGGCCAACTCTGGAAACAAGGCTTATTGGAGAATGACCAACCAAACCAAACTTTAAACGTGTTTTTAAATGGATTTCTTGTCTCCCTTCAGTCAAGAGAAATGGAATATATATAATTTCAACAGGTAACTACCCATTAACTAATCCTCAAAACAATGGAAGGAGGTAAAGTATGTACTTCTGCTATAACAACAGAAATACTTATTTTGACTACTCTTTAAAGTTTTTAGGTTCTACCAATTAATCTGGAAAAAGAAGCATGGTTTCTCAAATGATGGAACATTAATTTGAATGTTTCACTTTTTCTCTTCATATGCTTTTTAAATTTGGGGGTCTACATGAAATTTTCCCCTATTAACTTTTGAAAATGTTTCATAAATTACTATGGAAGCATGGAAAATTAAACTCATGGCATCTGCTTAAGAAATTTTTATATATAAATTCTTCAAAAGTTAATGATGAGGTTAAAAAATTTAAGAAAAACCAGGGCAAGTATACAATGAAAGGAAAAATTTGCTTCATATGGCGTGATCTCAATATGTACTGGGGAAGGCAAATTCTGCCAAACTTTCATTGAAATTGCTTTAACAGGCTTCTTCATTCTAATAACTACCACTTAGTGAACTGCCCAGTGTGGACTGCACACTTCACATAGCATTTCTCTTAATTCTTCCCTCTACCACATCAGGTAGGTATTCGCCTTTGTGGTGAAAGAATTTGTAAAAGTCACATGGGAAGTAGCCATGGTAGAATACAAAGACAGGTCCTTTCAAGTAATGTCCATGATCTTCCCAGTTCACTCGGTTTGCCCATAGTTTCAACCCTAACCACACTAACAAATGCTTTCCCATAATGGAAACAATAATGAGTGTGATAAGACTAAATTCTCTCTCACATAAATTCACTTCCTCATAGATGTGGGAAAAAATTTTTTTTCTTAGCCTCTATTTTCCCTCAAGTTTTAAGGGTCAGATTATAATTTCCTCAAAGCTCCCCCAGGCTTCCACCAGAAAGTAAAGCACAACACACACACACACACACACACACACACACACACACACACACACACCTGACAACAGAAATAAGCCTAATATCTCAGACAAGATTCCACTGTTCTCCTGCCCTAGTCTAGTCTACATTACCTCTAAGGACCACAGGTTCAGTCCTTCTCAACCTAAGAAAATACAGGCTGTGCTGTTGACTGTGCATTGGAGCAGAGCTGTCTCTTTAG